>NC_088687.1:82707727-83307727 GCF_028017835.1 Emys orbicularis | reverse complement strand
CATTCTTCAATCTTTCTTCCCATTTTCTCTTCATTTGTCCTAAAGCAGTCAGGAAATGAGCCCTTAATACTACATTAAAAATAACCAAATCAAAAGCATTTTGTATGTGCTTCAATTTCTCATATACCTGTGCATATCTCTGTGGGTGATCTGCTGTATTTGAGCATACTCTGACTCTTTCATGACTAAGGGGAGCCTGTACTCCAAATCAACACACAACTTAGCTGTGAAACTCCCTTTAATACTAAGTTCCCTGTGCTGGTTTGAGAAAATATGAGAACATCAATTGTATCAAGAATCCCCAGGCCTATTTTATTATCAACACAACCGAAACAATTTAGAATAGGGGGAAATCTCAGGGTAATGAATGATATTTTGTTTATTGAATAGTATTTAATAATGCTTATATTTTCAAAATAATGTACACATTTATATTAATTCATTCTCACACCATCCTGTGGAGGTAGGTAAATATCAGACCCATTTTATAGATGAGGAAATCAACCAAGACAAGTTAAATGACTTATCTGGGCCCACACAGCAAGTCAGTACCTGAGTGAGGATTAGATCTCAGTAGCTTCTAGCTCCCAGCCCTATGCCCACAAGGCTCCATTGCCACTCAAATAGATAAGCAATACAATTCAAAACCAAGGGGCATCCTCAGCCTATGACCCATATCAGCAATGCTTTCAACTGCTTAATAATCTCAATACATGTTACTCTAATTAACTTACTCAATTATCTATGTGTTCACTGTCAGAATTTTCAGGACTTTGAAATAGTTAACTTACCAGTACTCAGTAAAGACATTTTGCCCAGCAGTGCTCACTATCACTCAACCTTTGGACTTCTAATCACATAAAGTAAGCACGTGGTAGGAACTCTGAAAATCAATGCACAGTCAAAAAGCTACATTAAATGTAACATTAGCATCACTACAGACAAGTTCCAATTTAATAATTTTTGTTCAGGGAAATTCCTTCCCCCTCAAAATTCTTCCAGATGGATAAGAGTTAAGATTCTTGGGAAGCAGAGAGAATGGGAGGAAGGGAATTGGGGAAGATGTTATTACAGAGGTTGTTTTATCTAGTCTACAAGACCAATTACCAGTACCACTTTCTGTCCCCTACCCTTTGATTATTCATCTGCATTTTCCTCCCCCGGTTTTTCCGCATCTCTTCTTCCCTTGGATTATCCCTCACTGACCACCTCCCACCTGTGTCTGTCTCACAGCAATTTCTCAAAGGCAACAGCTGTAGAATGAAACTGACTATACTCATAGTAGAGAGACACTGTGGGTGAAGTAATATCTTTTATTGGACCAACATCTGTTGGTGAGAGAGACATGCTTTTGAGCCAAACAGAGCTCTTCTTCAGGTCTGGGAAAGGAACTCCAGGCATCACAGCAAAATACAAGGTGCAATTGTTTGTCAATCTGTTCCTCACTTCCCCAGGTGGGTATTGTAGTTTTAAGAATGCTTGATAAAGATCTTGTAGATTGATAGAGTGAGATGGGTACCCAGAAATCATCTACTACAGGACAGGCCCAACAAGGAAAATAACAGAACACCACTGGCCATCATGTACAGCCCCCAGCTAAAACCTCTCCAGCGCATTATCAACGATCTACAACCTATCCTGGAAAACGATCCCTCACTCTCACAGACCTTGGGATCTCACAGGCCAGTCCTTGCTTACAGACAACCCCACAACCTGAAGCAAATACTCACCAGCAACTACACACCACACCACAGAAACACCAACCCAGGAACCAATCCCTGTAGCAAACCTCGTTGCCTACTCTGTCCCCATATCTACTCAAGCGACACCATCAGTGGACCCAACCACATCAGCCACACCATCAAGGGCTCATTCACCTGCACGTCTACTAATGTTATATATGCCATCATGTGCCAGCAATGCCCCTCTGCCATGTACATTGGCCAAACCGGACAGTCCCTACGTAAAAGAATAAATGGACACAAATCGGACATCAGGAATGGTAACATACAAAAGCCAGTAGGTGAACACTTCAATCTCCCTGGACATTCTATAACAGATTTAAAAGTAACTATTCTTGAACAAAAAAACTTCAGAAACAGACTTCAAAGAGAAACAGCAGAACTAAAATTCATTTGCAAATTTAACACCATTAATTTGGGCTTGAATAGGGACTGGGAGTGGCTGGCTCATTACAAAAGCAGCTTTGCCTCTCCTGGAATTGACACCTCCTCATCTATTATTGGGAGTGGACTACATCTACCCTGATCGAATTGGCCCCATCAACACTGGTTCTCCACTTGTGAGGTAACTCCCTTCTCTTCATGTGTCATTATATAATGCCTGCATCTATAACTTTCACTCCACGCATCTGAAGAAGTGAGATTTTTTACCCACAAAAGCTTATGTCCAAATAAATCTGTTAGTCTTTAAGGTGCCACCGGACTCCTTGTTGTTTTTGCACAACAGGTTTTACTCCTCATAACACAAGAACTAAGGGTCACCAAATGAAATAGTAAGCAGGTTTAAAACAAACAAAAGCAAGTATTTCTTCATACAATGCACAGTCAACCTGTGGAACCCCTTGCCAGAGGATGTTGTAAAGGCCAAAACTATAACAGGGTTCAAAAAAGAATTTAGATAAATTCATGGAGGATAGGTCCATCAATGGCTATTAGCCAGGGTGGGCAGGGATGGTGTCCCTAGCCTCTGTTTGCCAGAAGCTGAGAATGGGCGACAGGGGATGGATCACTTGATGATTACCTGTTCTGTTCATTCCCTCTGAAGCATCTGGCATTGGCCACTGTTGGAAGACAGGATACTGGGCTAGATGGACCTTTGTTCTGACCCAGTATGGCTGTTCTTATGTAACACTTTCAAAAGGTGAGCCTGGGTACTTAAATTCATTACTCTGCTAGACACCAAAAATCATGGACTGAACAGAGACACTGGATTTATGGCTTATTACAACAATCTTGTAACCCACTAACCCCCTCTCTTTGTCTTATGACTGCAGTGGTGTTAACGGGCTACTCTACCTTGAATGTCCTTTACAATATGTGCTAATTACTTTTGCTAAACAATCTCCTTGTTGTTCCACCCCCTTGTATTTTGCTGTGATGTTGGGAGTTCCTTTCCCAGACCTGAAGAAGAGCTCTGTTTGGCTCAAAAGCTTGTCTCTCTCACCAACAGAAGTTGGTCTAATAAAAGATATTACCTCACTCATCTCAGGAGGAGGGATAGCTCAGTGGTTTGAGCATTGGCCTGTTAAACCCAGGGTTGTGAGTTCAATCCTTGAGGGGGCCACTTAGGGTTCTGGGGCAAAATCAGTACTTGGTCCTGCTAGTGAAGGCAGGGGGCTGGACTCAATGACCTTTCAAGGTCCCTTCCAGTTCTAGGAGATAGGATATCTCCATTAATTTATTTATTTTTATATCCTGGGACTGACATGGCTACAACTACACTGCATATACTCATAGTACTATAATCAATCATGTTTATTCTATTCAGCCAGCAGGCATCACTAGAGAGAGGCACACAGTATACCTCATCCATCCAGTGGCCAAGCATGTTGCTTCCATAATGCTCCCAGACCATGTTCGCCTGCTGAGTGAGATAATTATCAAGATCCCAAATTAATAGGTACTGCCCACAGACCACCAGGGCAGCACACTTCTTTCAACAAGTTATCAATTTCCTCCTGCTCCCATTAACCTCCTCAAGAAAGTACTTCCTCCACTTAACCCTTTTTCAGCAGCACTAGCAAGAAACACAGCTAACATGGACTATACAGTAGTTACAATCCTAATCAGGTTCATTTGGATGTTGCTGGCACTGCTGTGGATGCACTGCATACAGGAGTACAAGTAGGATTCTCCTTGTTGGCACTCTCCCACAAGAAAGTGTTTTAAGAAGGGAAGGGAAGGAGCCTATGTGGAATTCCCACAATCCCACACTCAGTTTAACTTCTTGGTTAGCTCAGAAAACAACTTTTCAAAAACACATGCACACCGTAGATTTCTGAATATGCATAGAAACAGTTGCTTCTCATTTTCATCTGAAATCTTTCTCTTTTCTCCTGACCAGTTGCTCTTTCAAGAAAATTTCAGACTTGGAGAATCCTAAATCTTTTGCTTGCCAAATAGATGGCTGTAGTCTCCTCTTGGTGCATGATAATTTATTTTTTAGAATCTGCAGATTTACATGCTGTCATAAAAATAAAGGGAAGGGTAACAACCTTTATGTATACAGTAACATAAATTCTCTCCTGGCTAGAGGTACAGCATCATTTTACCTGTAAGGGGTTAATCAGTTCAATTAACCTAGTTGGCACCTGACCAGAAGGACCAATGGGAAAAGAAGATACTTTCAAATCTGGGGAGGAGGGGAGGGAGGTTTTGTTTGTGCTCTCTTTGTTGATTCCCTCTTGGGACAGAGAGAGAGACCAAGAAGGTAAACCAGCTCCTAAAAAGATCCTGAAATGCTACATCTAAAATTACAGAAATTGTAAGTAATAGCAAGGAAATGTGTTAGATTATCTTTTGTTTTTGCTTGTGAGTTTTCCCTATGCTAGGAGGGAGGTTTATTCCTGTTTTTGTAACTTTAAAGTTGAGCCTACAGGGGAATCCTCTGTGTTTTAAATCTTTTATTACCCTGTAAAGTTACCTTCCATCCTGATTTTTGAAGGTGTGATTCTTTTACTTTTTTCTTTATAATAAAGTTCTTCTTTTAAGAACCTGATGATTTTTAGTGTCCTAAAAACCAAAGGGTTTGGTCTGTGCTCACTTTGTTAACCTATTGGTTAGTTATATTATTCTCAAGCCTCCTCAAGAAAGGGAGTGGAGGGGCTTGGGGGAATATTTTGGGGAAATAGGGACTCCAAGTGGTCTTTTTCCTGAATCTTTGTCTAAATCACTTGGTGGTGGCAGCAATACCATCCAAGGACAAGGAAAGGATTTGTGCCTTGGGGAAGTTTTTAACCTAAGCTGGTGGAAATATGCTGAGGGATCTTTCATGCGGGTCCCCATATCTGTATCCCAGAATTCAGAGTTGGGAGGGAACCCTGACACGTGCTTTCTGTTAAACTTTTTGCTTTTACTGGAAAACTCCCACTCCATTTTTATCACCTCTTCCAATGCAGAAATGGGGCGGGGGGAACTATATTTACTTCTTGAATCAGGATTATAATTATTTCCCAGACATGATTTTAATTTCTTATTGTTTTAATTAATCGTTTAAGTATGCTCTTACTCATAACAAAGATTCAGTTGGAAGAAGTATCTACTGAGAATTCATGTCACTTTCCTCTGACAAGGAGTCAGAAAATGAATTTAAGCACAGCAGAGATTTGGTATTTTTGCATAGTATAGTCTTAGATTTTCTTTATTTTAGAATTAACAGAACAAAATGGACTAAAGCACTTAAAAATTGAGATTACTGCCATAGAACAAGAGAAGACAGTAAACTCTGTTTGTATCATTATCGCACATGGAATTAGATCTTTGTAACTGGTTCAATAGTTACCTGTGAGTTTTTCATCATTCCCAAATAAAAGTACATCTGAACTCTTTTTAAACAGTTTTTTTAAAAACCAGTACAGGCTAACATGTTTAAACAACAAGTTCCCTGGCCTGTGTGGACCTGGAGTAATAGTTTAATGGTAGAAAACATGGGTAGAAAAATGGTCATGCATGGTCCACAGTGACCAAGCAACCCAGGTTTGAAACAGATTCAACTGTTTTTTCCTCCCCAGTATTGGGCCTTAATAGAATGCTCTATATTTGCTTCCTCCTCCAGTGCTAAATTTCATAACCCGATGGAAAGGAAAGAAAGGAAGGTGTCAAATACTTTTTAAAGAACACATAGTAAATTACTGGAAATATTCTCACTTACCCCAGGCAATCTCTTTGAGCAACAGAGCCTACAACTCCTATAGGGGCAACATATTTTAGGGATAGGTTTCCAAAAGGAAACCTAAGGTCCTATCCAACATCCACCAACAACTGAGCCTTTTCTAGACAGGGGAGTTCCACCTAGTTCAAAAAACCCCAATACATGCAAATTCTCTACTAGTTACACTTGCACTGGCTATGACAATGATATTGGGGTTTTGGCTCTTTCTCTTACTAACATTAATAAACCTGACGGAGAAGAAAAACTCTGTGCTGTGATACATTTTAAATTATACCAGAAAAACCCATGAATTATACAAGTCATTAAATTTCTCTGGCTGAGGCATGTCGGAATGACATCCCTGGCTTGCAACAAAGCCAGGATATTCTGTAGAAACAAGGGTAAGATCTTCATAATGGAGGGCCTGATTCTGAAAATCCTCACACCTGAAAGTAGTCCTACTAAAGTCAAGATGTTTACATTCATGAGTAAGTTTTACTCACGTGGGCAATGATTTACCCATGTGGATCAATTTGCAGTTTTGCCAACTCTTGTGATACTTCAAGTTTTTCTTAACCTCAGCTCCTGGAGTCATGAGAATCGCAGCTTTCATTGTTTTAAAATAGATATTTAGACCTCATAGTTGCAGAGAGAGGCTGGAAAACATTAACTCTAATAGTTCATAAACCAGAAGGCAATAAAACACTTTTTTAATCTCATGATTTTAAAGCCAATCCTCATGATTTTGGGGGCCTGCCTCAAGATTTTTGAACACTTTTTAGGGTTGGCAATACTGATATTAGCAGGAACTTAGATTGTAAACACTTATAGGTAGGGACTCAGTCTTCTCATTTATCTGCTATGCACACCTTTGGCACGATGAACAATATAATTATTCCTGATTTGTTCCATGGCTGACATCTCTAGGTCTGCTTCCTGTTCACAACCCAATTGTGGAGATTAGTAGATGATTGCTAGAGAAAACCAATTGCCTGCCATTCTAGCCAAATGAAGAGTGGCAAATTTTTGCCTTGTGCTCATATAGAACAGAGAAATTTGGGACAGAACAGTTTCCAGAAGGAAGGAAAGATTCTAGGAATTTAGATGCAGTAGTAGAGAACTCGTATCTTAAAGCCACAAAATACAAAGATAAAGATAATGTGTAGTTAATGTGGTTTTCAGTAGACAGAAGGAACTAAATTTAATCTCTCACACTTGTTGCTGAGTCACGCTACAAAGTATAAGTTTTTAGCCGGAAACAACCTGCTAGGTTCAGGCTCAGTACAGCTAAGCAGTGGGAGATAAAACACATCATGAAGTGAAAACCCCACACTACTATATTTGGACATATACATATTTACTTAGATTTACAGAAACCAGCGAAGGTGCTCGTCTCATATTCCAGAGACCCCTAACAATTATTTAAGTTCATAATCAATACAAACAGAGGAAAGTAGCAATCCCACAAAATATAACAATAACTAAATAAACCAAAAATAAAGACGTACCCCACCCTCTTAAAACATCACTTCTCAAGCACACAATATATAAAAAAATTATCTCACAGTGCTGAACACAGTTTGACCTTGTCTACATTTGTGGCTACATTTAACCTTAATTAATTAGAATCATAGAATATTAGGGTTGGAAGGGACCTCAGGAGGTGATCTAGTCCAACCCCCTGCTCAAAGCAGACCAATTCCCAACTAAATCATCCCAGCCAGGGCTTTGTCAAGCCTGACCTTAAAAACCTCTAAGGAAGGAGATTCCACCACCTCCCTAGGTAACCCATTTCAGTGCTTCACCACCCTCCTAGTGAAAAAGTTTTTCCCTAATATCCAACCTAAACCTCCCCCACTGCAACTTGAGACCATTACTCCTTGTTCTGTCATCTGGTACCACTGAGAAAAGTCTAGATCCATCTTCTTTGGAACCCCCTTTCAGGTAGTTGAAAGCAGCTATCCAATCCCCCCTCATTCTTCTCTTCTGCAGACTAAACAACCCCAGTTCCCTCAGCCTCTCCTCATAAGTCAGGTCCTATCTGAACTACATAAATTACCACGTTTAGTTTAGAGAGACAAGGTGGGTGAGGTAATCTTTTATTGGACCAACCTCTGGTGGTGAAAGAGACAAGCTCTTTGCATAAGCACTTAACATGTTTCAAGGGACCGTTCAATATAAAGTGGCCCATTATCATCCGTCCAGTCACAGGGAGAAAAGGAAGGGTAAGGGAAAGAGAGAGGGTGTGTGTGGGTGGGTGTAGGGTGAGTTACAGATTGTTGTAATAAGCCATAAATCCAGTGTCTCTATTCAGTCCATGCTTTTTCATGTCTTGAATGGCCCCTTGAAATGCGTTAAATATTTATCCCAAACAATCTGTCCACCTTGTATTTAGCAATGACACAGAGCTAGAACTGCTACAGTGGCACAGCTGCACAGATGTAGCTGTGCCGCTGTAGCACTACTAATGCAGATGCTCTATGCTGATGGGAGATCTCTCCCCCGTGAGAATAATTACTCCACCTCCCCGAGCGGCGGTAGCTAAATTGGTGGGAAACACACTCCCACCGACCTATCCACACTGGTGCTTAGATCGGTGTAACTTATGTCACTCAGGGGGGTGTCTTTCCCGTGCCCTTGCGCGACTTAAGTTATACCAAAGTAAGCGCTAGTGCAGGGGTCGGCAACGTTTGGCACGCGGCTCGCCAGGGTAAGCACCCTGGCGGGCCGGGCCAGTTTATTTACCTGCTGACGCGGCAGGTTCGGCCGATCGCGGCCCCCACTCGCTGCGGTTCGCCGTCCTGGGCCAATGGGGGCGGCGAGAAGTGGCGCGGGAGAGGGATGTGCTGGCCGCGGCTTCCCGCTGCCCCCATTGACCTGGGACGGCGAACCGCGGCCAGTGGGGGCCGCGATCGGCCGAACCTGCCGCGTCAGCAGGTAAATAAACTGGCCCGGCCCGCAAGGGTGCTTACCCTGGTGAGCCGCGTGCCAAACGTTGCCGACCCCTGCGCTAGTGTGTACCATCACTATGGTACACACTACAGCCTATGTCAGCATAATGTATGTTGCTCAGGGTGTGAATAAACCACCTCCCTGAGCGACATAAGTTACACCGACATAAGCCATTCATGTGCACAGCGTTGTTGGCGGGAGAGCTTCTCCCACTACATAACTTCTGTCATTAATGGAGGTGTTTTTTTATGCCAATGGGAGAGTTAGATCATAGAAGATCATAGAACAGGGGTTCTCAAACTGGAGGTCGGGACCCCTCAGGGGGTCACAAGGTTATTACATGGGGGGTTGTGAGCTGCCAGCCTCCACCCCAAACCCTGCTTTGCCTCTAGCTTTTATAATGGTGTTAAATATATAAAAGTGTTTTTAATTTACAAGAGGGGTCGCATTCATAAGCTTGCTATGTTAAAGGGGTCACCAGTACAAAAATTTGAGAACCACTGTCATAAAATATCAGGGTTGAAAGGGACCTCAGGAGGTCATCTAGTCCAACCCCCTGCTCAAATTAGGACCAATCCTCAGACAGATTTTTGCCCCAGATCCCTAAATGGCCGCCTCAAAGATTGAACTCACAACCCTGGGTTTAGCAGGCCAATGCTCAAACCACTGAGCTATCCCTCCCCCATCTCTCTCTCAGCAGCACAGAACATCTTCACCAGAAGTGTGGCAGTGGCACAGCCGCATTGATAAGCTCCGCAGCTGCAGCTCTGTATGTATAGACATGGCCTATGAGTTAATTGCCTAGACCTGAAAAGGAACTCTGTATAAGCTTGAAAGCTTGTCCTCTCACCAAGAGAAGCTGGTCCAATAAAGATATTACCTCACCCACCTTGTCACTCTAATACCCTGGGACCAAGAGGCCTACTACACCACTGCAAATATGTTTAGTTTAAACATTTATAAAACATGACTGTTGCCAAATCATGTTATAAAATGCTCTCAGGAATTATGTTTAGCCTATGCAATCTTATTTACACTAACAAACTAAGGACCTGTAATTTACCAGCAGTGCAGTGCTGCTGACATAGCAACAGCAGTATTTCATAAAATCATGAAACTGTCTTAAACTATGATTTTTTATTTAATTTTATATAAAATATAATTATAATAAATATAATTTTATAATAAATATAAAAAAAATATATAAATTTTGTTTGCCCTCTAGTTTTTAAGCTTTAGGGTACATTTGGGTCATACTTTCAGGTTTGGTCTGCAACCCTGAGGGCCAGAAATTGCCTTTTATTTTAATGAAAGCTGAAATTCTCACATAATCCCATGACTCCAGGAGCTTGGACTTTAAGAAAAACACCAAATATCACAAGACTAGCTATAAAATCCCAAGAATTGGCTTCAAGCTGTGACAGAGACAGGTCTCAGACATTAACATGGTCATTTATCCCAAACTCATGAGCTCTGTCTACGTTATAGCATCCACCATCAGAGAATTTCAGCTATGACATTTACTAGCACAGATATAGCCAAAGAGGCTGCTGGGAAAGAAACCTATATGATAGGAAATTAGCCTGTTGCTGAAAACAGTTCTCAGCAATGTACATTGGAGAACTGTGTGTTTAAAGTGTTAGTACTGGACCATGTGTAGCTGCCACGTTAGAGCTATCTATCTCTATTCACCATCAACCCTATTTCACTTAGATTTATCCCCACATCTTACACATGCAGTTCTTTAGTAAAGAGGGCCAAACACATTGCCACCAGCAGGGCCGGCTCTAGGCACCAACAAAACAAGCAGGTGCTTGGGGCGGCACATTTGCAGGGGGCGGCATTCGGGCCATCCTTTTTAAAAAAACGAAAGGAAACAAAACAAAAAAAACCTCACTTCCTCCCCTCTCACAACCCTGCAGAAGCGGAGCCACGGAGCAGCTGGGGATCCAGCATGGGAGTTGAGAACCCACGGGACCCTGGGAACTGTAGTTCCTTGCCTAGCTCCCTGCCTATAGAGCCAGCCCTGGAGCAGGGAAAGAACTACATTTCCCAGCAATCCCTTAGCAGCTATCAACAGGAAAGAGAGGGGTAGGGAGTGAGGTAGCTGAGCCATGCTGCAGCTTGCTGTGAGTCGAAAGGGGTGGCACTGTGAATGGGGAACAAGTATGCCCAAGGAGTAGAAGGCTTTGCTCCAGATATCCCCTTCAGAAGACTTCCCCAGACTGGATTAGGGATACTGGTGTGACCTCACCTTGCAGCCCCCAAAGAAGGAATTGGGTGGACTAAATGGACAGTGCCCCTCTCTATCTGAAGCCTAGCAAGGGAGGTACGTGGATCCCACTAGAATTTAAAATGAAAAGTAAGGGAGGGGAGGCTCTACTAGAGGACCTGGGCAGCTTTAGATACAGTACCAGGCACGTAGGAGCCATGGAAGCAGAAATTGACTTTTCCTTTCCAGATATAGCTAATATTCAGAAAGGGAATCAAGCACCTGCCTTCCAGATTTGAACACTCTCAAAATTCAGGAGTGCTCAAGCTCAATTCGGGCAGCTGTTACTTCATTTCTCCCAAATCAAATATACTGATCCACTGTAACTTGCTGTAGAAAAAGTAGGATAAAATTGAGCAAGAAATGCTTCCCAGTGGTTTTTAGGACTGGAATTGCTATTTTCAACAGCCATTGCCTTTGTTTGTTTGTTTGTTTTTGTTTTATTTGTTTAAAAGGAAGACAGTGATATTGCATTGGCAAATTCCCCATAGAAAGAAAGAGTGGAACAAAAGAATAATAAAGGCACCTCAACTTTTCCTCATTTATGTAGGACAGTCTTATAATGTGCATCCAGATATCCTCCAATCACACAAGCTGAAAATTGTTCCACTTTACTGCAGTTCTGTAACCATATGAGAACC
Source organism: Emys orbicularis (assembly GCF_028017835.1). Taxonomy (NCBI): domain Eukaryota; kingdom Metazoa; phylum Chordata; order Testudines; family Emydidae; genus Emys; species Emys orbicularis. The sequence goes on along the minus strand of NC_088687.1, from coordinate 83,295,970 downwards.
AATCCTGTCTGTGTTCTGTGCACATCCAAAATTCCTGCTGAATGACCCACCCTGGGAGCGAGTTACCAGTGACCCAGGGCTGGGACAGCAGGAGGGTGCAGGTTGGGGGGAGAGCCCAGGGCTGGGGCGGTGGGGGGGAGGGCACTAGTGGGGAGGGGGGAAAGGGAGGAGCCCAGCACTGGGGCGGCAGGGTGTGTGTGTGTGGGGGGGGGGGGGAGAACCCAGGACTGGGGCAGCAGGGAAGTGCGGGGGGGAGCCCAGGGCTGGGGTCGGGGGCAGCCAAAAAATGTTTTTGCTTGGGGCAGCAAAAAACCTAGAGCCGGCCCTGGCCACCAGGGAAATTATTTCATAGCTCCCAGCAGGACTGATACGTGCAGTGGATTGTGGAGGGCGTGACTGGGCCACTGTGTGAGACAATAGGGAGAGGACTAACTGAACTGTGCTGGGGAAGTGTAGTAATATTTGTCCCTGGCACAACTTGCTACTGGTAGCACATATGGACATACAACATGCCCTCTCAGAATTTGTTAACCATCCCCTTTCTCCATTTGCTTGTCAGGTAGCTGTTTCCCTGTCATAATTTGCTGCTCTCCCCATCTTTCTCCATTCTCTTGTCCACAGTAGCAAACTCTGACAGAGGGTGATCTTCCCTGTCATAATTTGCTACTCACCTTTCCTCATTCTCTAGACCAGGAATGAGCAAACTACGGCCCACCAGCCATTTTAAGCTGGCCCCCAAGCTCCCACTGGGGAGTGGGGTTTGGGGCTTGCCCCGCACCAGTGCTCCATCTGGGGAGCAGGGTCAGGGCCGCACCACACTGCTCCTGGAAGCAACAGCATGGCCCCGCTCCGGCTCCTACATGTAGGGGCAACCAGGGATGCTGCCAGGCATGCAGCCAGGCATACTGCCCCCACCCCAAGCGCCACCCCCTGCAGCTCCCATTGACTGGGAACTGTGGCCAATGGGAGCTGCGGGGGCAGCACCTGCGGACGGGACAGCACGCAGAGCCACCTGGCTGTGGCTCCGCGTAGGAGCCGGAGTGGGGACATGGCCGCTTCTTCTGGGAGCCGCTTAAGGTAAGCGCTGCCCAGAGCCTGCAGCCTGAGCCTCCCCCCATGCCCAAGCCCTGAACCCTCTCCTGCCCTCCAAACCCCTCAATCCCAGCCCAGAGCACCTTCCTCCACCCCAAACCCCTCATCCCCAGCACCACCCCAGAGCCTGCATCCCCAGCAGAAGCCTGCACCCCTTCCCACACCACAATCCCTTGCCCCAGCCCTGATCCCACTCCCACCTTCCAAACCCCTCGGTCCCAGCCCAGAGCACCATCCTACACCCCAAAATCCTCATCCCCAGCCTCACCCCAGGGCCTGCACCCCCAGATGGAGCCCTCACCCCACCCCCACCCCCACCCTGAACTCCTCATTTATGGCCCCACCCTGGAGCCCGCACCCCCAGCCAGAGCCCTTACCCCCTCCCACATCCCAACCCCAATTTTGGAGCATTCATGGCCCTCCATACATTTCTATTCCCAGATGTGGCCCTCGGGCCAAAAAGTTTGCCCACCCCTGCTCTAGACCAGTGGTTCTCAAACTGTGGATTGGGACCTCAAATTGGGTTGCAACCCCATTTTAATGGGATCACTAGGGCTGGTGTTAGACTTGCCAGGCCCAAAGCCTAAGCCCAAACCCCACTACCCAGGGCCAAAGCGCCAGGGCTCAGGTTTTAGGCCCCCCACTCAGTGCTGAAGCCCTTGGGCTTTGGCCCTCCCACCTGGGGTGGCGGGGCTCCGGCATGCTCAGTCTCCACTCCTGGGGTCATGCAGTAATTTTTGTCAGAAGGGGCCTGTGGTGCAATGAAGTTTGAGAACCCCTGCTCTAGATTTGATGCCAGTTTTGAATTCAGTTTCACTAAACTCTGTCCCTCAGTGCTCACAATAGCTACTGGGAATGGTGCAGTAGCACTACTGCCATTGTAAGAAGACATGAGGCAGGTCTGCAAGACTGTGCCATTGTTTGTGTTGTGTTCCAGATTTGAATCCCAGCATTTATCCACATGCTCGCCAACTGCCATTAATGGTGTTCAGTGCCACTGTATTAAATGGTTGAGGGATTAGTAGGAGCAAGTTGGCGGATCTGTCACCATGATACGAGGAGAGGTACATGTGTACAGGGAATGGATCACTTGATGATTACCTGTTCTCTTCATTCCCTCTGGGGCACTTGGCATTGGCGACTGTCAGAAGACAGGATACTGGGCTAGATAGACCTTTCCTCTGACCCAGTATGGCCGTTCTTACGTTATCAATTATGCTTTGAGTACTGAGTTCTGCAGGCTATGTCAATAAAGATGCACACGGTTCTCTTCTTGCTATGGGGACTATCACCAGGCTGGTGGTATAGAGAACAGTGGCTTCCAGGACTTTGTGAGGGGTAAGTGAAGGCTATGTCTCACAAGGAACCCTTGGGGAAGGGAGAAGGGGTTGTCAAGGCTGTATCCCCACTTTGAACTTTAGGGTACAAATGTAGGGGCCTGCATGAAAACTTCTAAGCTTATCTACCAGCTTAGCTCTGGTCCGCTGCCACCATCTTAAGAATTCCCTCCCTGGGAAGCCTTAGAAACCTTTCACCAATTCCCTGGTGAATACAGATCCAAACTCCTTGGATCTTAAACAAGGAGAAATCAATCAGGTTCTTAAAAAGAAGGCTTTTAATTAAAGCAAAAGGTAAAAATCATCTCTGCACAATCAGTATGGAAAATAACTTTACAGGGTAATCAAACTTAAAGAGCTCAGAGGAATCCCCTCTGTCTTAGGTTCAAAGTATAGCAAACAAGATAAGCACTCTGGTAAAAGGTACATTTACAAGTTGAGAAAAAGTAAATCTAAGACGCCTTGCCTGGCTTTTACTTACAATTTTGAAATAAGAGAGACTTGTTTAGAAAGATGGGGAGAACCTGGATTGATGTCTGGTCCCTCTCTGTCCCAAGAGCGAACAACCCCTCAAACAAAGGACACACACAAAAGCCTTTCCCCCCCCAAGATTTGAAAGTATCCTGTCCCCTTATTGGTCCCTGGGGTCAGGGGTCAGCCAGGTTACCCGAGCTTCTTAACCCTTTACAGGTAAAAGGATTTGGAGTCTCTGGCCAGGGGGGATCTCAGCACTGTACACAGGAGAGCTGTCACCCTTCCCTTTATAGTTATGACAGGGGTAGTGACATTTTGCAAAGCAGGCGTGGTTTGTATGGAGTAGGTTTAGTTTTTGAGTGTAAGCCAGGCATAGGTAGCTTCTGTTTGCTACATACAGCTGACTTAAATCCGAATTTCGCTAGAGCAAAAATAAATGGAGTGAAACTACATTTACAGTGGATTACAGGAAACAGAGTATTACTGAGGCAATCCGAGCACCAGCTAAAAGAAATTTGTGAGCTGCTATGAAGTGCTGTCCAGAAGTTACCCCTACATAAACTGACAAGGAATTCTTTTAACACCAAAAAAGAGGTACGATGCGTATGAAGAGTTTTCGGACGGTGTGTGTAAAATACTGAACTGAATCAAGTCTCCTCTGGCAGCTCTCGAGAGAGCAATTCAGCTAAAAACAAAACTGCTGAGCCTGGGGTTACGCTGTACCTTCAAGAACACAGCTGGCGGGAGGCGGTGCTGAGAGGTCCCTCTGCAGCTCACCGTTTTGGCCGCCACAACAGCCCGCTCACTCCACTTGGGGTCACTTTTAGCGCCGCTGCTCCTCCCCGGCACAGTCCGGCCGCACCTCTCCCCATTTCTTAGCCCCGCCTCCTGCCCCTGGGGTCGGGTTTTGGCCGCCTTCCTCCCCCTATCGCCCCCGCCGGACACGCTAGTCCCTGTACAAATGGTGTCCGACCCTCTCTCCGGCCGGCCCCAGCCCTGCCCGCCTTAGGGGACACCACTAGCCCGACTGCTGGGGCCCGGGGACGCGCTGTCAGGCCCGCTCCCGGCGGGGCACCTCGGGAGCGGCGTGCTAGGCTGGGCAGAGCGCCAGGAGCAGGCCGAGGGGACGGCGGTAACGCCGGCCTGTGTGTTCGGGAGATCCGGGGCTGCCCCTCCCCACTCGGCGCACACTCACCTGGGGGAAGAAACAGACTCGCCCACCAGTCCCGCGCTCAGAGCCCGCCTGGCCCCGTTTGAACCGGCCGCCGCCCTGCGCCCGCCCCCTCCCCCCTGCAAGGCGGGGCTGGGCGGAGCGAGCAGCCGAGTCCAACCGACCCCAGCCTGGCGCGCCTGCGCCGTCTACTCTAGTCTGGATCTGAGGGGCGAGCGGGAGGCCGGCGGCGGCAGGTCAGTGGCTGTACTGGACGGGGAGCGCCCGCCGGTACCGGGGCGCGCGGGGGGAGCAGCGATCGAGGCGGGGGGTCCCCTCGCGGGGTGGGGGGGTTGCCGGAGCCTGGCTGCTCGCACGGTGGCGCTGCCCCCGCTTAGCCCGGGCAGCTCCTAGCCCCGCCGCCTTCGGGCGAACAAAGAGCCCGGGCGGCTCCGGCTGCCCTGCTCCCCGGGCTGGGCTCTGAGCAGAGCAGCGGGGCTCGCTCCGAGCCCGGGTTGCCGCGGGACACTCAGGAAAGGGGGCTTGGCTCGTTCTCGCTGCCTTGCGTGGAAGCAACAGACGATCCGGGGTTACTGCCCGAGGCACTTTCCCCCCTCGCCCTTCCCGAGCCGACAGGCGCTGCGAGCCTGGCACCCGCCGCCGAAATGCAGCCACTTCTGTGAAGCGGCAGGGTGGGGTTAACAGGGTTCCGAGGCTGCGCTTGTCAAGTCCCCTATAGCTCTTCCGGAATAATTATGTGTTGTCGACAGTTATTTCTGTATAAGGCGCTCTTATTGCAGCCCCAGCCCGTGAGAGCCTTTGTCCGGTTTAGCTTAAATCGTGTAGACCAGTTCTTTCGGAATAACAATTCCAGGAAATTTCCAAGTGTAGACAAGCCCGTACCCATCATGCCTTACAATGTCAAAATATGAAAGTAAAGTACTATTACAAGTTAAAATATGGATGCAATATGAATTAATGAATACGAATATTTTAGTGTAATGCAATGCAAGATGCTTTCCTTTCCCTTCTGCTTGCACAGCTAGAATAGACTAACCATTTTCTGTTTCCTAGAGTTTGTTTCTGGCTCTCATGTTCTTACAGGGTGCTGTGGGAGAATGTTGAAATCTAATTTAATTGACTTTAAGGTTTTGTTTGGAAATAGTAATAATAAATAATTAATTGAACTCCTGGTCTAATCTTTCAGCTCTCTCACTGTCAGCATATAATAATACTAAATTGGAGTATATACGCCTGAGGGCATTTGGTGCCAAAAAAAATAAAATTCTACACCAAAAATATTAAAATTCTGTGCATAATATTTTAAAATTCTGCAAATTTTATTTGTCAAATAAATGTGGAGGCTCCAGCATGGCACTGGGGAGCACAATTGGACCCAAGTGCCAATATTCCATTGGCTTCACTAAGCTTCTGCACAGGCACAAAGATCCATCTACACGGCACAAAACTCTACCTGTCACTACATATCACCATAAACTACCACCAATAGAGCCCAGTGGTTGGAAGAGATCAGCTCATGGGTGAAGAACTGATTAAAACTGAATCTGAACAAAGCAGAGGTTATGCTGCTGGGAAAAGAAAGGAATTTTGAAAATTGTGCAACCGTGGTGCCATCTCCTTTGGTTGAAGGTACACATCCACAATTGGTCAGTTCCGTCTGTAGTTTAGGAGTGCTCCTGGATTCCTTGCTGATGCTAAATTCTCACATAGCAGTATCCATCAGTGACTTTTTACCATCTGTAGCGAGGCGGTGGGCTACCCCACAGCCCCGCTGAGGGCCGAACCTCCCCTAATACCAACGTGGGCAGAGCCACCGGGTCCGGCGCCCGCCCCTCAGAGGTCACGGCCCCGACCCGGAAGTATAAAAGCCCGCCTCCAGAGCTCAGTGGAGCCCAGGCCGGCGGAGAGAGCAGACGTCGGTGGCCGAGCTCCCGCTTGGGAGGCAGCCGTAGGCCGCGCCCGGCCTGCTGACATACCAGGCCTGTCGAGCCTACCTCTCGCCCGGTACCCTGAGGAGGACTGGCCAAGCTTGCCCCGTGCCAGCTACCCCGAGGAGGAGCCGAGCTTGCCCTGTGCCAGGTACCCTGAGGAGGACTGGCCAAGCTTGCCCTGTGCCAGCTACCCCGAGGAGGAGCCGAGCCTGCCCTTCGCTACCTACCCAGAGGAGCCGATGCTGGTGGAGAGCACCGACGACACTAGGACGGCCCAGGTACCATCCGAGGGGGAGTGTGGAAGTAGCCCGGGGGCAGCCGACCCCAGTCTGGCTGCTGCACTGCCAGAGCCGATGTCAGTGTGTTGGGCCAGGATCCCCACTGACAGCAGCGAGTTTCCGCCGCTGCTAGGGCCCCGGGCTGGGACGCAGTGGAGTGGGAGGGCCTGCGTCCCCCCTGCCACCCACTCCTTGGGTGGCAGACTCCCCCTTTTTCCCTGTCCTAGAGAGGCTGGGTTCCTGCTTGACTATTTGTTTGCTGCCCCGCCCTGACCTAGGGCCTGGGCTGCTACAAACTCTGACCCATCCCCTGCTTAAAGGCCTGGGTATTTGCCTGACTATTTGATTACTGCCCGCCCTGACCTAGGGCCTGGGCTGCTATAGACATTGCCTCGGTCCTTGCTTAAGGGCCTGGGTTTCCGAGCTACTGACTCAGCCCCTGCTTGAGGGCTGGAGCTCCAGACTGTGTGATTACTGCCCCGCCCTGATTGAGGGCTCGGGGCTCTTTTCTGACTGTAGCGAGGCGGTGGGCTACCCCACAGCCCCGCTGAGGGCCGAACCTCGGCCAAGACTGCTACACGATCTCTGGTTGGTTAGGAGACTGCCAATGATGAGTTATATACAGCTATACAGGTCTTTGTCACCTCTTCAGGCACCGTGGGACTTTCTACCATAAAGTTAAAGCACTTCTGTGCAGGATATAGGACTTTTTCAGGGGCCAGTTGAGATTGTGGAATAAACTCCCACTGGAGCTAAGGACCATCACAAACCTCATCACCTTCTGCTCCAACTGCAAGGCACATTTCTTCAACTCTGTCTTCGCTAACATAAATGCATAGCAACATGTGCCTTTAAAACAAACCAAAACAAAATACTACAGAGTACACCCAATTCTCCCTCTGGGAAGAAGATGAAAGAAAGAAAAAACCACACATTGCTTAATGAACTACTGGAATGGGCTTAGAGTTCAATATAAGAACCTGTATACAGGAAGTCCTCGGACTTACGACACAATTCGTTCCTCAGAATTGCGTTGTAAGTTGAAACTGCTTTTCCCATAGGAATCAATGGTATGAAGGGGGGGATTCATTCCTGAACCAAGGCTTGATACACTATTTTCACTACAATAACCCAGATTTTTGTACTAAATTAATTATAGATGACTAATGTTGCAACATCAATGTATTTACTGTACACTGTATTTTGTAAACAGCATTCAAATAGACATATACACTCACATGTGCTGCTCAGAATGCCAGCCTCGCAGGCTCAGAAAGCCAGGGAGAATGGCATACATGCTGAGCCTCAGCCAATCATTGTTCAAGCTTTCTGATTGGCTGAGCCCAGGATCAGGAGCCAATCAAAAACAATCGGCAACCCTACCCAGCAACAAGCTACCCTACTGCCTTGAAGCCAATCAGAAGTAACCCTTTCCAGCTCCATACCAGTATAACGCAACCAGGAAATATTTCAAGCGAACTTTATGCAAATTGAGCGTAGTAAGGGTGAAACAAGCATCGTAGGGGTGAAACGGGTAGTCAGTTGAAAAAGTGTTGTAAGTGGCATCCATTGTAAGTCAGGTGTCATAAGTCCGAGGACTCCCTGTAGAATAGAAATAAGCCTTGATCTGTCTTGCTCTATAGAAATTACAGAGGAGACTCTATGGCAGGGGTGGTCAATTATTTTTTTGTCAAGGTCTAAATTTCTTGGTCAAGGTATAGTCAAGATCCAGACTAGCGAAAATAACAACAATAGTGATAATAAGTAAATAAAAAGATTTTGAGGTCCGTTCAAAAGTGTCTGGCAGTCTGGATTTGGCCCACGGTCCGCCTGTTTACTACCCCTGCTCTGTGAAGTAGCCTAACACCCAAATGTTCCCTACCTTAATACTGTAATCTGAATAGATAGTTTTAAAAAATTCACATTGAGTTATTGAGAAATTAATGTAATGTAGCCACTGTGTTAAATGTTCTGTGCTCCCTAAACAGCAGCAGCAGCAAAAAATATATATGATAAGGTGATGACATCAGTAAGATACTATATAGTTGAACACTATATAACATTCGTACAGAATGCAATGCCATCCACAGCCTCAGAAACAACCCTGACATTATAATCAATGAGGCTGATAAAGGAGGTGCTGTTGTCATGAACAGGTCTGACTACCAAAGGGAGGCTGCCAGACAACTCTCCAATACCAAATTCTACAGGCCACTTTCCTCAGATCCCACTGAGGAATACACTAAGAAACTCCACCATCTACTCAGGACACTCCCTACCTCTTCATCATCTGGACCCATGGGAAGGAGACTCTGGAAGAATTCCACCACAATTTCAACAGCTTCCACCCAACCATCAACCTCAGCCTGGACCAATCTACACGGGAGGTCCACTTCCTAGACACCACGGTACAAATAAGTGACAGTCACGTTAACACCACCCTATACCGAAAACCCACCGACCGCTATGCCTATCTTCATGCCTCCAGCTTCCATCCCGGACACACCACACGATCCATTGTCTACAGCCAAGCGCTGAGGTACAACCACATTTGCTCCAGCCCCTCAGACAGAGACCAACACCTATAAGATCTTCACCAAGCATTCTCAAAACTACGATACCCGCACGAGGAAATAAGGAAACAAATCAACAGAGCCAGAAGTGTACCCAGAAGCCTCCTGCTGCAAGACAAGCCCAAGAAAGAAACCAACAGAACTCCACTGGCCATCACTTACAGTCCTCAGTTAAAAACTCTCCAACGCATCATCAATGATCTACAACCCATCCTGGACAACGATCCCTCGCTTTTGCAGGCCTTAGGAGGCAGGCCAGTCCTCGTCCACAGACAACCCGCCAACCTTAAGCATATTCTCACCAGCAACCACATACCGCACCACAGTAACTCTAACTCAGGAACCAATCCATGCCACAAACCTCAATGCCAACTCTGCCCACATATCTACACCAGCGACACCATCACAGGACCTAACCAGATCAGCCACATCATCACCAGTTCATTCACCTGCACGTCCACCAATGTAATATACGACATCATGTGCCAGCAATGCCCCTCTGCTATGTACATTGGCCAAACTGGACAATCCCTACGTAAAAGGATAAATGGACACAAGTCAGATATTCGGAATGGCAATATACAAAAACCTGTAGGAGAACACTTCAACCTCCCTGGACACACAATAGCAGATTTGAAGGTAGCCATCCTGCAGCAAAAAATCTTCAGGACCAGACTTCAAAGAGAAACTGCTGAGCTTCAGTTTATTTGCAAATTTGACACCATCCGCTCAGGATTAAACAAAGACTATGAATGGCTAGCCAACTACAAAAGCAGTTTCTCCTCCCTTGGTGTTCACACCTCAACTGCTAGAAGAGGGCCTCATCCTCCCTGATTGAACTAACCTCGTTATCTCTAGACTGATTCTTGCCTGCATATTTATACCTGCGTCTGGAAATTTCCACTACATTCTTCTGATGAAATGGGTATTCACCCACGAAAGCTTATGCTCCAATACGTCTGTTAGTCTATAAGGTGCCAGAGGACTCTGTCGCTTTATATAGTTGATGTATTTTAAACAGAATCAGCTCTGTTTAAGCTAGGGGTCATATTGGTGTTGGGGGAAAGTTGGTGGTACTTTAAGCTCCGTCCACAGCCCCAGTGTAGCAGGGTGTTTCTGCTAAAATGGTCAGGAGTGAATAGCTGGGCCATATCTACATTGAGAATTTATCCTGTTTCCAGCAACTGATTGCCAGTCACCGAAATATCTGCACCAATGCAAGCAAGGAAAGCTGTAATTTGCATTTGCAGAGTTTACCCCCATGTGAATCCGGTGGGGATGGAGTATTGGGTGTGTCTTGCCCCTTTTCTGGACCGTAGGGAAAGGCACCATTATGGTAATCTAGTCTAACTTTCTGCAGACCATTGAATTTAACCCCAAAATTTCTGCTTTGAGCCTGAGAACTCATGGTTGAACTAAAGCACATCTTTTAGAAAGGTATCTAGTCTAGATGTAAAGATGTTTTTAAGTAATAGCAAATCTGCCATTTCCCTAGGTTAAGATGTTCCAGTGATTAACTACACTGTTAAAAATTGCACCTAATTTCCAGTTTGAATTTTTCTAGCTTCAGCTTCCAGCCATTGAACATTGTTATGGCACTGTCTGCTAGGTTAAAGAGCCCTCCGGTATTGGATATCCTCTGCTTGTGTATGTGATCAAGTTACCTCTATGCACTCTCTGATAAGGATCTGAAACTATTTACCTTAAGTCTCTCATTGTAAAGCATGTTTTCCAGCCCTCAAATCATTCTTATAGCTCTTCTCTGAACTCTCTCCAGTCCTTCAACATTTGTGGAGTATTGCCTGTATTTTGTCTGAGCACGTTTTCTGAGTATTAATTTACAAATAAAACTTATCTTGGATTAGTTTTATTGGAAGAAATTTCCCAACAGGCTGTATTAACTTCTTCCACCTTAAATCTCTCTTCTTGTAGACTTGCCCATTGCTTAGTAGAAAGTTGGTATTATTCCAAAAAAATCTTTGTGCTTCAAAGCATTCTGAAAATGGAGCCCCTGTGCAGCAAATACAAATGTATCCACATCATACTTCAGCTGCTCCTGGAAAATATAGCTTCTGCAGAATTCTGCAAATTGTGTTTTTTCCTCTAAATTATTGGGTTAAGGATTTTTTTAGGGGACAGAGGAAGGAAATTTGAGGGGAAGAAAATTTGTTACTGTACTGATCATTTCAATAAGTTAATAGGCAGTTTCAAATGCAGTATTGAAGAGACTAGCTGAATTTTGAAATTGAAGTATCATATATGTATTGTTTTTATTGACCATATTGCATCATTTTGCTTTTTATTTAACTGACTGTCCAACGCAACTATTCACCAACTGTGTTCTGTGGACACCAATAGTTTGTGAAGCTTTTCCTTGATCATTCATACAATGAGATACTTTAAAAATTCTGCTTTAGGGGATTCGGAGGTCAGAAAAGATACTTATTTCCGGGTTGGGAAATGTATTGACTGTCAAGGACCATTTATTGTCGTCTTTCAATCCATAGACGACTAGACGAAAAATCTCATTAGAACTTTTCACACTGCTATAATTGTCTGGAAGTGGCTGTTGCAAAGCACTTTCCTTTTCACTTCTTGTCCCCCAACAGTGGGCCAGCACTCCCGTCTTTCAAAATTATTTGAGTAGAACTATTTTAGTAACCATTTTACAGATTTGTACACATTGTGATGATATTTTTTTCACTTTGAAGTTGTCCTTGATACTAATGGATGCTATGCTAGAAAATGGCTTGAATGACATTTTTCTGATCATGTGCTTTGTGGCTTGTGGTCTCTTGTTAGGTGAGCGGCTCACCTAATCAGTAGTAACCACAAACCAAGGTTTCAGTAGCATAATGGTTACAAAAAGTGTAATATTTGGTATTGGTATAATTTCATATACAGAATTAAATCTGTAGTTTAAACATTTGTAATTTGAGGTTTTAAGAGACAAATATTCTGGGTTTGGTTTGAGTTTTTCCTCTCATATACTAGCTATTCGTTTTAGAGAGCTGTATTGTTCATTCCAGTATTTCATGCATGCATATATTCTATTTGTTCACATAGTTGACTATTTCCGGCATTCCACTATAATCATGTAAAGTGGGAAATTGTAAACTGTGGGGGGAAATCAGAGTAATTATAAAAAAAGACATTGAGACATTTGGTTTGAGACATTTATTTTACTCTGAGCACAGCTTCATAACATAGCTGTCATATATTGAACATGTGCTGTCTTTGTCCCTTGTGGTTTGCATATTTCAAGGGGTGTGGAGAAACCAAAGATGGTTCAGTTATTTGCTTCCAAGTCAAAGAAACTTTAATGTTCTTTACACTGTGATTCTCTATCATTAATTTCCCTTGTATGTTTCACAATTCAGACATATAGTACTAAAAAAAAAAATCTTTGGTGATTGCATTGACTTAAAACATGAATGTCATACAATGAAGCATTGCCTGACTGAGTTTAATCTCAGTAGGTCCAGATGGAGTTAAGGATTGCAGTTGCTGTAAGTCATTTGACTATGGTTAAGAAATTATTTTAGTAGTTGATCATTGTCCCAGCAAAAGGGATAACTTAGAACAGCTCTGCTCATTTAAAAAAAAAATCTTATTTGAATAATATATTGTACAGGGAGACTGTTACTGCAGTCATTTGTTGTAGTTTGCTAGCAGCTCTAATTTTGGGACCTGTTTAAACTGATTCTCTCTTTGCCCCTTCCCTCCTTAGTAAGCTCTAGAAAAAGTATCTTTCTTTACATCTTCTATCTTTTTTTTTTGTAGTTTTTTATCCATTTGATCACAGATTTTTTTTAAATAAAACAAATCAAATGATCCTAAAGGGTAAATCAATGTCCCAAAAGCTAAGGAAAAAGGATCCGTATTCTGCTAGTAATCACATCAGGTTTTTTTAAAAGCTTCCTTTGCTGTTTAAAGTTCCTATTATCTGACTGCATATACATAACTGATATTTTAAGACTCAGGAAAAAAATTTCAAAGAGCAGAACAATTATAATTAATTCTAAACACGTTTGCTCAAAGGTACTTTTTTGTCCCCTGTAGCATGAGATCATCCTCCTTGGATAAATGTGCATTTTCCATGACAGAAAATTACATCATTGCATTAGCTAGCTAAGGTGAGGTAATTCTTAGTACTCTGAGTCAGCAAGAACGAGCATTGTCCTCCCAAGAGCATTGCTATTACTTGGTGTTGGCATCAGTGCTATGGAATAGAGAAAAATTATTACTGACAGCGTGTGTCTGAGTGCACAGCAACAAAACATGTCTGCTGATGGGTCTCTGTTTTTTTGTTTTGTTTTTTGGTTTTTTAAGTGTAGCTAACTTGCTTCATTAAGAGACTAAAAATTCCATAAACATTAAAGGTGAACTACAGGTCTCATTTAGAAAATGATATAAATGAATCTGTAGTTGCTTAATGCTCAAATAGCAAAGGTAAATAGGACATTCAGCACATAACTGATTTTACCCTAACTTTCTTTCCTGGCACTGCAGCTTCCAAAAGGTGCACAGGCCATCTCCACTCAGATGCCATAAAATGCATCAGACTGGAAATTGCAGCTACCACTGGAACCATGCTGAGCCGTGGAATTGGCCAAAGGGGGTGTAGTAAGTGGCATTTTTGTATTTTGTAACGTGGTTTTTCCAAGTGTTTTTATAGTGTATAAAATATTTTTATAAGCACTGAATTGTGTTATAATTCAAAAGTGCCACTTACCAGAGGCCCTATTGACCAAGTCAAGTGGGCTCTAGTGATGTCACAAAAACCATAATTTAGAATCCTTGGAGCAGACCAAACATCTGACTTCAGTCACCCTGAAGCTGTGGGGAGGAAGGAATTAATTTAGGTCATTATGTGCTGAAGGCCCCACTTATTCTTCCTATCTGGAGTATTCATTGTTACTCTTTTAATTATATTATATTTGTACGTACGCAGCGATCAGCTCTTCCTTCCCACAACACTGCACTGTGGGATACCCATGGTGCATCGCTCACCCTGTCGATGATGGTGTCCCCAAGGTCGACACGTTCTGTCGACAGAGGGAGCAAGTGTGAACACCCTTTGGCGATTTTTCTTTTGTCAACTTTTGGGTGTCGACATAAGTTTTGTCAACAAAACTTGGTAGTGTAGACAAGCCCTGAGAGAGTTTCTGATCCCTGCAAGCTACTTTGGAGCAGAGTTTGCAGGAATTAGAAACACCTATTCAATAGGTGCTTAGATATTATAGTGATGAGGGCAATAGAAATGCCAATAAATAATACACCTCATTTTAAAATATATCTGCAGTTTCACCTTTTAAAAACTCCTAATCTGTAGCCAAACTAAGAATTATGAAATGGGAAAAATATGCAGAATGGTGAAAGATTTATATTCCTTTTTTGTTTCTTCTAGAGACCTTCCCTCATTCTACTAGCAATTTCTTTCTGCCATTTTCTGTCTCTCTTTCTATCCCTTTCTTGTTGTTGTGCATCTTTTTCTTCCTCTTTCCTTGAATCTACTCCTTTTTGTGTATGCTCCTGTTCTTTCTGGAGGTTCTGCAATCCCCTAATTCCCCACCCTCCACTCAAAAAGGCACTGCATAAAGGTAAGCCCTGCTTTTGGCTAAGGAAGCCTCTGTAACCTTTTAATGCAGCCTTATCAGTTGGCCGGAGAGGTTGCTAGGGGCTTCTTCCTGGGGCTTAGTACATTGTCTACAAAGTCACTTTGCCCATGTTAAAATAACAGGAGTACTTGTGGCACCTTAGAGACTAACAAATTTATTAGAGCATAAGCTTTCGTGGGCTACAACCCACTTCTTCGGATGCATATAGAGTGAACCATATATTGAGGAGATATATATACACACACATACAGAGAGCATGAACAGGTGGGAGTTGTCTTACCAACTCTGAGAGGCCAATTAAGTAAGAGGAAAAAAACTTTTGAAGTGATAATCAAGATGGCTCAGTACAGACAGTTTGATAAGAAGCAAGTGTGAAAATACTTACAAGGGGAGATAGATTCAATGTTTGTAATGGCTCAGCCATTCCCAATCCCTATTTAGCCCTGAGTTGATTGTGTCTAGTTTGCATGTCAATTCCAGCTCAGCAGTCTCTCGTTGGAGTCTGTTTTTGAAGTTTTTCTGTTTTAAGATAGCCACCCGCAGGTCTGTCAAAGAATGGCCAGACAGGTTAAAGTGTTCTCCCACTGGTTTTTGAGTATTATGATTCCTGATGTCAGATTTGTGTCCATTAATTCTTTTGCGTAGAGACTGTCCGGTTTGGCCAATGTACATGGCAGAGGGGCATTGCTGGCACATGATGGCATATATCACATTGGTAGATGTGCAGGTGAACGAGCCACAGATGGTATGGCTGATGTGATTAGGCCCTATGATGGTGTCACTTGAATAGATATGTGGACAGAGTTGGCATCGGGCTTTGTTACAAGGATAGGTTCCTGGGTCAGTGTTTTTGTTCAGTGATGTGTGGTTGCTGGTGAGTATTTGCTTTAGGTTGGGGGGTTGTCTGTAAGCGAGGACAGGTCTGTCTCCCAAGATCTGTGAGAGTAAAGGATCATCTTTCAGGATAGGTTGTAGATCTCTGATGATGCGCTGGAGAGGTTTTAGTTGGGGGCTGAAGGTGACAGCTAGTGGTGTTCTGTTATTTTCTTTGTTGGCCCTGTCTTGTAGGAGGTGACTTCTGGGTACTCGTCTGGCTCTGTCAATCTGTTTTTTCACTTCAGCAGGTGGGTATTGTAGTTTTAAGAATGCTTGATAGAGATCTTGTAGGTGCTTGTCTCTATCTGAGGGATTGGAGCAAATGCGGTTATATCTTAGAGCTTGGCTGTAGACAATGGATCGTGTGGTGTGTCCTGGATGGAAGCTGGAGGCATGTAGGTAAGTGTAGCGGTCAGTAGGTTTCCGGTACAGGGTGGTATTTATGTGACCATCGCTTATTAGCACAGTAGTGTCCAGGAAATGGACCGCTTGTGTGGATTGATCTAGGCTGAGGTTGATGGTGGGATGGAAATTATTGAAATCATGGTGGAATTCCTCAAGGGCTTCTTTTCCATGGGTCCAGATGATGAAGATGTCATCAATGTAGCGCAAGTAGAGTAGGGGCGTTAGGGGACGAGAGCTAAGGAAGCGTTGTTCTAAGTCAGCCATAAAAATGTTGGCATACTGTGGGGCCATGCGGGTACCCATAGCAGTGCCGCTGACTTGAAGGTATATATTGTCCCCAAATGTGAAATAGTTGTGGGTGAGGACAAAGTCACAGAGTTCAGCCACCAGGTTAGCTGTGACATTATCGGGGATACTGTTCCTGATAGCTTGTAGTCCATCTGTGTGTGGAATATTGGTGTAGAGGGCTTCTACGTCCATAGTGGCCAGGATGGTGTTTTCTGGAAGATCACCGATGGATTCTAGTTTCCTCAGGAAGTCAGTAGTATCTCGAAGATAGCTAGGAGTGCTGGTAGCGCTCATGTTGTTGTAATATAAAGAACTAAATTTGGTTTTATGTGAACATGTGCTGCCACTAGACCACCTCCTCTCTATCTGTATCTGTCTCTTTCCACAATATTTCTATTCTCCTACCACCATCTTCTTTTCTTTTTTTCCTCTATATTCTTCTCTTTGGGATTTAAAAAAAAAAGACTAAAGCAATTTAACTGATGCTCCTTGCCCAGTGTAACAGTATGTGCTCATAGTGCTGAGCAGGCAAGTTTAGCAGCGCAGACACATGTCCTCCTACATTTGATTGTCCTGAAGGCAACTGCTAAAATTTAGGGTAGGATTATGCCATATTTGGTCCCCTTGCAGGTTCACATCCAGGGAATCTAATCTGCTGATTTCCAGGATCCTAGCTTTCAGGTCTGTAAAAATAGACTGGAAACATTTAGTGGTCAAGGAGTTGTCTTAATTACATTAGAGCCCCAATTGATATAGAAAATGTACCCAGTGTATACATGGGACATCTTTTGAAGCCACTGAAAAATAACAAACTTGTCTTTAAAAATAGAGGTGCATGTAATGGTGTTAACACTTTTGATGCATTAGTAATTGCATCCACAGAAGAGGGACTTGCATGGTTCTGAGGATATTCACAGTATATTAAGACAACATATGGCTAGAGCAAGGGGGGAAATCAATAAACAACAGTGTGGCTATGAAAGGATCAAACTTGCATTGCCAGCTCCACGCTTAACCAAAGCAGAGAATACTATTTTTCTTCATCTTGTCTGATCAGCAATACTTGCAACTTGATATCTTTGGTTATTTAAAATTTTATATAGATCCATTCTATCACATACTTCAGAAGGTGATGCAACAATCCTTGCAATGGACAAATATGGAATAACTAGCCCATCGAGGAAGTTTCTTTCAAACTCTTGTCATTTCATAGCTGGCTTAGTCCGTGAAGCATGAGGGTTTATAGCTCTCACTTTTTTGTCATCTCTAATGTG
The DNA here is from genome assembly GCF_028017835.1 of Emys orbicularis. Taxonomy (NCBI): domain Eukaryota; kingdom Metazoa; phylum Chordata; order Testudines; family Emydidae; genus Emys; species Emys orbicularis. The sequence continues at coordinate 83,278,650 of NC_088687.1, read as the reverse complement.
TAACGATAAATGTTCTTGCTCTCTGTATAAATGTCTAACCCTTTTTAGATTGCTGTTAAATCTTGGACTTGATAACTTGTGTGTTTTAAAAATATATCTATATATATTTAATTGGTTTTAAACTTGTTGCCTCTGTTTCATTGCAAGTTCCTTTTCCTGTGTTATGATGGAAGATAAATAGGAATACCCAATATATGCTCTCTATACTGTTTTGTTATTTAATTTTTTTTTTAATTATTTGTGTTACAGTAGCATCCATATGCTCACTAGGATGAGACCCAGTTGTGCTAAGTGATGAACCTGATATAAAATTATTCTACTTAACTGCCAGGGGGCAAATTTGTCACGTACACATGGAAGATATACAGCTATTGCTATGTCTTAACTCAGGAAGTTCCTTCGAGAGGAAATAAAGCCAAACTCCAAACCTATAGACAATGGATCTCCCTGTGCCTGTATCCTATAGATAACTAACTACTTAGTTTGCAAAATAACAAAGGTGGGGGGCAAGTAAATGAACAATAAGGGGACATAAGAGGGGCAGATACATGTAGCTTGCTAATTATGTATGGTAATGATGGCAAATTTTGACCAATCATAGAGCGATAGATTATCATAAGCAACTGCATATAATGCTTTGGTGTAAGTGTTTTCTTTGTTCTTGCTGACTTATGAGCTCGAACCTAATTGCAATTGAAATAAACGGATCGCCCCTCCCGGGGCTCCTTGCTTGATTAGCAGTGTCCGTCTCTCCTTATTCCTCAGCTGGAACGGACAGAAATTTCTATGACAAACCCATAGGAAAACATGGTCCTTTCCTCAAAGAGCTTACAATCTAATATCTGTCCTCCTATGGAAGTCTCAAATCATTTGTATTGCCTGTCTCTGGACCTCTTCTATTTCTCTTGTGCTTTTTTGAGATGAGGTGATCGGAATTGTATTCAAGGTGCAGTAATACAATGAATTTATATAACAGCATTATATTATTTTCAGAATTTTTTTCTATCCATCTGTTTCTACAGCCTAATATTTTAATTGCTTTTTTTGAGTTGGTGTTTTCATTAAACCATCCACAATGAGTGGGTACAGTTAATAGTGGGTACAGTTTCTATAGAATCCAGATTCCTTCCACCCAAGTTCCTTCTTTTGAATTTGTAAACACTGGATTTTATCTATCATGCTACCCAATTGCCTAATTTTGTTAGGTCCCTCTGGAGTTCCTCACAATAGCATAGCAACAGGAAATAGCTGTAGTTAAATTGTGAATAAAAGGAATTTGTGTCTTACATTTCTATTTTCTTATGTTTTCAAGTTAATAAATAAGAACAACAATGGCAGATATAAAAGATGGACTGCAATCAGGTCAAGATGAGACAGATGCAAAATCTCTCTTTGGTTCCCAAGGGTGAGTGTGGTGTTTCTAGTTTTCTTTAATAAATTTTATATTTAATGTCCTGAGAAGTAGCCCTCTAATGAAATTGTATGGCGAAACTGCAAATAACACAAACTGAATAAATATCACAAAGATTAGTTCATCAATATTGCAATGTTAGTAAATAACTCTTTTAAAAAATCAGATTCACACCCAATGTAACTTAGTCTATTGCAAAACTGATATATATAAATATATATTCAGTTTTGCAGTAGACATATATATATGTATGTGTGTGTGTGTGTGTGTATGTATATGTATATGTGTGTATATATATATATATATATAAATAAAAAATATGCAAGGAATTAAAGAAGAAAAAACATAGACTGCGGAGTCTGTATACCCCCTAAGAGCTGACCAATAGTTCCTTTTAGTGTTCCAATTAACATTGGTTTGGATTTGGCAGCCTTACAAGCTTTTGAAAATCAGGTTCTGCATAGGCAGAGTACGGTTAAAGTGCAATGGCACTAACATTGTAATATGTACAATGAAGGTGAGGCTACCTTAGTTGAAACATTTAGTGGAGGGAGACAATGAGTAAAGGCAAGGGATTCTCAGCAAGGATAAAGTTGAGTGTGTGAAGCTGTATGGGCTTGGTGCTTTGACAACTTTATCCAGAAGGCATATAACAGTTTCACCATTGAGAATAACTTTGCACAGGACTCATATCAGTTTTTGTGAACACTTTTGTGTAGCTTGTAAAGAGTGCAGACACTTGATAAATGTTCTGCATTAGTCTTTGCCTGGGGCTCTGTGGATTTTGTATGTCCACTGGGCATTAATATAAATTACTTTCATGGTCTCTATCTGGTATACATATGCTACTCAGAACTGCAAGCTGCTACACATACATACCTATTGTTGTTGGGTTTTAAAAACCTGTTTATTTTATTATATTGAAAAATAGAATGTGATGTGATTATATAGACTCCAATCTTGCAATAGCTTACATATGTGCTAACTTCAGGCATGTGATTAGTGACATTACTGTGAGTATTTGTATGAGTAAAATTTAAGCAGGATCAGAGTAATGGACTGTATTGCAATTAATGTACACATGGGAACAGAATTAAGTTTGCACATGAAGTTTTAACTTTGTCATTTCCTAGCTCTTGAGCACTTACATGTGCAATCTTAACTTTCTGTTAATGTAGCTTTTTGATAGAATTGAATGTTAAGTTTAAACTCTTAGCACCAATTCTGCCCTCAGATACACACATAACTGTTGTCTATTGATGTAAGTAGGAGTTGTGTGTATATGAATGAGGATGAAAGGGTACAGTATGAAGGATACAATTTTTTGTTGGTGGTGCTTCTTGTTTTGGCCATCTGTTTTCTTAATTTAGGTTTTTATATTCCCCTTTGCAGGGGTACTATCAGCTTAGACACATTTCTGTCTAAATATTTTTACCTAAGATTGTTACAAGTTGCATATTACTGCAAACGAGAGATTAAAAATAGATATATATTTTTTTCATTTGTGTAACTCTATGTTTGACAGAACTGTATGCAATCAGTTTCACAGTTTGGAGCCTGGCTATGCAAAGCAATCCTGCTAGCTGTTGCATGCATATGACTCCAACACCCATATGGAGCCCTAGTGACTTAAAAATCAAGGGGTTGCTTTGATCTCATAGAGATACTTACAATATTTAAAGAGCAAGTAGTGAAAATTATCATCACTTTCACTAGTTGCAAAAGAACCTTACCAAAATTATGGAGAAAAATTAGAAAAAGACTAAGCTTGTAAATCAGTTTTGGAAGTTTCCTCTTGTTAAGAATGGTTGGTTTTTATAAACTCATCTGTTATATTATCTGGTTTCCATACAGAAAGAGCCTGCCTGTTAGCAAATCCATGGACTCTGGAATACAGCCAGATGAGAGTTACAAAATGGATTATCCAGAAATTGGGATATGTATAATAATAAATAATAAGAACTTCCTGCCAGCCACTGGTAACTGTTCATATTTCTATTTTGATTTTAAAGCTCTTCTTAATTCAGAGAAATTGGTAAAATGTAATGTTCTTCAAACTTAAATATGCAACCGGATGACTGATTTTTTTTTTTAAATGTAAAATGTAATGGTTTAAATGTGTGTAAATTCTCATGGTAGATACTTCCAAATATCTATTTGTAAGGGGGGAATTACAAGTGTAGGAAATCATACTTATCAAGCTGATTTTAACAGCCAGTATCTTACTTTTGCAGTTTTAGAGGTATTAATGTGATTGCTTAGGCCCATAGACTGTTTTTGCAAAGCAAAAAAAAAAAAAAAACCAACAAGTTTCCTTTTGAAATGAAAAATCTTTTTGCTTTATTTGTGATAAATGCATAGAGTCAAATTCTGCTCTGCTACGCTGGTGTAAATCTGGAGTATTTGCTTCAGTGGAGTTGGTCTAGACTTCTCCTGGTATAACTGAGCAGAATTTGGCTCTGACATCCCAAATCAGCTATACTGTGTTTTTTACATGAAATTAAAGTGATTCTTCTTTTCAAATCCAAAGGAATGTCATTCCGATCTGGTACTGATGCAGATGCTGCACACATCAGAGATACTTTTATGACTTTGGGATATAAAGTCAATCTTCACAATGATCGTACAGAGAAGCAAATGTTTGACATCTTGCAAAATGGTAAGTAGTAATGATCTGCGTCTGTATTATTAAAATGTATCTATAGTCTAAAATTATATACTTTAAAATTTTAGATAAAAGAATAAGTGGTCCAGTACTTCTTACAAGTGGAGAATTGTGGATGCTAAAAGAAAAACAAAAAACAGGTTATTTGGGCTTGATCCTGCAAGCTGCTGAGCCCTCTGGGATGATCCAGCAAAGGACATGATTCACTTTAAGCATGTGAGTAGTTCATTGACTATGTATGGCTACTCACATGCTTCAGTGCTTTGTGGGATTAGCCCCATGTTCAACACCTTGCAGGACTGAGCCCTATGTGCAATTTTTGCTGCTGTCCTCAGAATCTGAACTCTCTAACCTCCAGGTAGGTGTTCAGAACTAACTGAGATCATTTACATGTCACTTTTCTGTCACAATTCCTAGTTTGGAAAGAGAATGAAGGATTTAAAAAAAAAAAAAATCTATTTTAGAATATAAAGTATCTTTATGTAGGGGTCTGCTTTACTGTCTATTTCTAAACTAGTTACGCTACTTAAATGCCACTGTGTTTAACTAACCTTTTTCTTTTCACGTTTCCTAATACCTCCTTCCTGTTACATTCATAGTGAAAGAAAGGCACATGTTTGAGATTTTTTTTTTTTTTTTTTTTTTTTTTTTAATTTCTGCTACAAGGCTGCTACCCTCATCTGCCATTACTTCTGTGCATATCACCTATCAGAGGTTATTGTGGCATCTTAGCAAGGTCTGCCCTTGTCCCTAACACACAAGTATTGTAAATGTATTTGCTCGGTCTCTGGGAGAACAGTAGCAGGAAAAACTAAGTCCAGACCTGAGAATGCAGTCTCTCTCATTTTGATTACAGTACATGGCCCCCCTAAACCATGCTAGAGAGAGAGAAATCTACATAATGGCACAGTAAAAGTGAGCTACCAACTTCCCCACCTAATCTGTAAAATCCTGGGGAGGAGAACAATAGAGTCAAGCTGGGAAGGCATATCAAGTGGGGTCCCGCAGGGGTCGGTCCTGGGTCTGGTTCTATTCAACATCTTCATCAGTGATTTAGATAAGGGCATAAAGAGTACACTTACAAAGTTTGCTGAGGATACCAAGCTGGGGGGAGGGTTGCAAGTGCTTCGGAGGATAGGATTAAAATTCATAGACTCATAGACTTTAAGGTCAGAAGGGACCATTATGATCATCTAGTTTGACCTCCCGCATGATGCAGGCCACAAAATCTGACCCACCCACTCCTGGAATGATTCTCTCCCTTGACTCAAATTCAAAATTATATGGACAAATTGGAGAAATGATCTGAAGTAAACAGGATGAAATTCAATAAGGACAAATGCAAAGTACTCGGGAAGGAACAATCAGTTGCACACACACAAAATGGGAAATGACAGCCTAGGGAGGAGTACTATGGAAGATGGGGGTCATAGTGGATCACAAGTTAAATGAGTCAAAAGTGTAACACTGTTGCAAAAAAAGCGAACATCATTCTGGGATGTATTATCAGGAGTATTGTAAGCAAGACCCGAGAAGTAATTCTTCTACTCTACTCCATGCTGATAAGACCTCAGCTGGAGTATTGTGTCCAGTTCTGGGCGCCATATTTCAGGAAAGATGTGAACAAATTGGAGAAAGTCCAGAGGAGAGCAACAAAAATGATTAAAGGTCTAGAAAACATGACCTATGAGGAAAGATTGGGCGGGGGGGGGGGGGGGGAAATGGTTTGTTTAGTCTGGAGAAGAGAAGACTGGGGGAGAACATACTTTTTCAAGTACATAAAAGGCTGTTATAAGGAGGAGGGTGAAAAATTGTTCTCGTTAACCTCTGTCGTGGAAAAAGTCACCCACGCATTGATTTTAGTTCACAGACTCAAGCCTGAGGCCAGTTTATTGCAATACATACCAACGCGTTGGGGTAGCAGTCCGAAAACTACTACACCTAGCAGCAGCTCACAGGCTGCTTATTCCGTCAAACCGCAAGCATATTACAAATAATATGTCATTTATGCGAAATAAGAGTAGGGGTCTGTTCCTTTTTCCTGGTAGCTTCCTCATTATTTACGAGAATTGGGTGCCTAATGGGTGGGGGGGTTTCTTGGTGGTTTTGACATGGGTGGTACTTGGCACCAGCGGGGGTGTTGTTTTTCGTCAGGGTACATATTGTTTTCCGGGGGGGGTTTATTATAGGACGCCCAAAGGTGATATGATTGGCTGGTGGCAGGTAGCTGGCCTTTACTAGAAGCAATTTCTTCATATAAGCCGTTACTATGTTTCATCAATGAGCAGTTATCATGTTTTTCCATCAGCCAGTGGTTATCATGTTGCTAAGGCCTTTCGCATGGCTTCCTTCCCCTCCCTCCTCTGGTCATGGCCCATGACCGTATTTGGCAGGGGATTGCACAGCCTAGTTTAGTTCAGGTTCTGGCCTGTACTGCCTTACGTAAAGGCCGTCTGTGCAGTCAGCTTCTGTCAGAGGACCTGAATTTGGGCCTTCGGTGTTACTTTGGTTGTCATTAAGAAGGCTACCTAGTTCTTTTTCCCCACACCTCTAAAGATAGGGAAAGAAGCAATGGGCTTAAATTGCAGCAAAAGAGGTTTAGGTTGGACATTAGGAAAAACTTCCTAACTGTCAGGGTAGTTAAGCACTGGAACAATTTACCTAGGGAGCTTGTGGAATCTGTGTCTTTGGAGGTTTTTAAGGAAAGGTTAGACAAACACATGTCAAGAATGGTCTAGTTATTACATAGGCCTGCCTTGAGTGCAGGGAACTGGCCTAGATGACCTATCAAGGTCCTTTCCAGTCCTACACTTCTATGATTCTATGAATAACATCATAGGAGCAGAGTGAGATGAGGAATAGGCAAATGCAAGGTTAGAGGAAGGGTAGAGCAGTTTATGAATAATTTTGGAAATCAGGAATGATATTTTGAATTGGATTCAGAGGTCGAAAGCCTGTAACATGGTTTCTCTTTCTGAAGGAAAAGAATATTCTGGTGGGAACATTCTGGATCGCTTGATGTTAGAGTAGAATGATTAGAAAAATTATAAAAGGAATTAATTGCAATAGATGGGAGCCAGTGATCATTGAATTAACTAAAGGAGATGTAGAGTTGGATGTCATTAACATAGAAATATAGATAGGTTACTATAGGTAAAAGCTTAGCTAGAAGTTATGTCTTAAGTATGAGCTAGAATTGATGTGTTCTCAATGATAAAAAGGGCCAAGAACTGAGCCTTAGAACACTCATATTAGTAAATGATGGGAAAATATAAAGCCACAAACACAGATGAAATAGGAGTTGTTGAAACTAGGAGATAGTGTTGGAGGATGCTGCCTTCTTGTTTAAGAATATAAATGTCAATAATATCAAATATCACTAGATAAAATTGGATGAGACGGTAGGGATCTATAATAAAAGTTAAGTAGTAGATAATTAACCATTGAGAGAGTAGACAGATGATTGAGGGGGATTGGTAATATGATAGATGCCCTCTTACTACAGGGTCCCTGGTTCAAATATAATCCAGGTTGGTAGTGATCCAACATTACCATGTAGAAAGTTTGTTTTTTTGTCTAGATCTCATTGGATGTACACCTCTACCCCGACATAACGCAACCCGATATAACACGAATTCGGATATAACGTGGTAAAGCAGTGCTCCGGGGGGGCGGGGCTGTGCACTCCGGCGGATCAAAGCAAGTTTGATATAACGCGGTAAGATTTTTTGGCTCCTGAGGACAGCGTTATATCGAGGTAGAGGTGTATTATTTTTATATCACAAAAACCATCATCATCATAGCTGTCATCAATTTTCAACCTTGTTGACCCTCTCAATGGAGGACTAAATGGACATAGAGATTCACCTTGCCTTTTACCCAGGGTATTATAGAGTTAGCAGTAAAGACTTTGGCACTCTGTTCTACAAGTATGCAGCAGTGCAGAGGAGGTGAAGGATACCATTAAAGGGGCAAACACCCACTCTCCCGAAGTTCTCCCGGCTGGTGCAGGTGGAGGCGACTGGGTTGGGTTGCGTTGTTGGTTGTTTAGTTGCTTCTTGCCCCAGATATGACTGCTGCTCTGAGCAATGCATGAGACTTAAAAGGGGCAGATCCTCAGAACCTGTCTTGGCTGCTGGGAGTGTAGGGAGTGGCCATGCAAGAGCTACTCCCAAAAATTAGATGCCCAAGGCAGCCAACTACATAGTCTACTCCTAATGTTTGCCGTGGGCGGTTTCTTATCCTCACAGGTGAGGCACAATGCCTGGCTGTACGTGTATGTGTAAGCAATTGCTGAACCTAATATTGCCAAATAAGGTCCTTGTTAACATCATAATAAACATACTTTTCTAACACATGGGAAGTTTCAAACACCAATTATTTCTCTTATCTTTTTCTAGTTGCTAAAGATGATCACAGCAATCGAAGTAGTTTTGTTTGTGTTGTGTTAAGTCATGGTGAAGATGGATTAATCTATGGTACAGATGGTCCTTTTGAATTGAAAATATTAACAGGCCTGTTCAGAGGAGACCGATGTAAGAGTCTTGTGGGAAAGCCAAAACTCTTCTTCTTTCAGGTAAAGCACAGCTGAGCTGCTACATACTTGAATAATGCAAGTTTTCCATTAGATGATGAGGCAAAGCTCAGAATTTTATACTGCTTATACTGATTTCAAAGGGACTACTTGCAGAGTAAGATACTATTCTCCTTGAGTAAAGGTGGCACTGTCTGGCTTTATGTAAGTAGGCGGATGTTGTAATAGGTCAAGTTATGCATTCCATCAGGGCTACCCAGAAATCTTTGAAACATCAGTCAGAATTTCAATAGATTCTTATATGCAAAACTAAAATTTTGAATTAATAAACCCATAATTTAGTCAAACTGATGCAATCAATTACATAAACTCCGATTGCCGTACTTGGCATTCAAACAGAACTAAAAAATGTTAAGTATAGGAATCTCATTCTTTTTATAGTTCATTTAATTGTTTTTCACATCAGGGAGATGTCAAAGTTTGAATTAACAGTGGACACCGTGGTGATGTTTACTGCTGACCTTTGCTATTTCTTCAATTTGTTTCCTCTCCCTTCTCTCCAGGCTTGTAGAGGGACAGAATTAGATTCTGGTGTTGAAACAGACAGTAGCTCAGAGGAAAATACATGTCAGAAAATGCCTGTAGAAGCAGACTTCCTATATGCATATTCTACTGTTCCGGGTAAGAGAGGCTCATGTCAAAATTCTTCATTGCTAAAATACATAGATATTTGTTTGTATTAATGTTCAACTTGATTTGAAGGTGATTGAATACATTTTTTTATTCTTTCATAAAACAATTCCCGTTGCCTTTCTTTTTTCACTTTCTTGTGCTTATGCGCAAAGTAAGATAGCGCTTGAAATGCCTATTCCTACAATAAATTGAATGTTAAGGTATTTTTTCACTGTCAAACCCTCCAGACTCAAACATTCATTTGCAGTAGTACTGTGTGCCCAGTTAATCAGATCTATGCAAATAAATTATGGCAAGAAACAAAAAGTACATTACTATTTGGGATGCCTTTGGGATTACCTGACAATCAAGTTTTCTTCTGATGTATAGATTCCACCCTCTCTTGTAGTTCCTGCACAACCCAGAAATAGTGATTAATACAAACATAATGTGAGGAGGTCATCTAATTCTTCATATTGTCCATATGAGACATTGTATTAGAACTCCTCTAATGCCATCCACAATTTCAATGGCAGGGAATAGTTTACTAGCTTTATTCCTGCATACAGTAGATTGGAGAAGGGCAAGGACAGTGACACTGAGGTCTGAGCAACCTGAATCTGTCTATACTGTCCTCTCTTCCTGATGTATATGTATCTTTTAATGGTGTAATTAAATAGAAACTGCTGCTGCGCTTAGAACACTGGGTGGTGAAAGATGGATTGCCCAGCTTTGACTCTTCCTTTGCCTAGGGTTTGTCTAGATTAGTAAAGGAGGTCAGGGCTAGGCAATCTGAACTAACTTTGTGTTGTGTTTTGGAGACGGAGTGGTCGTGTCTATTGAAAGTATATTGTGATTATTTAAGTAACAAGCTAGAGTCATTTATTTTAAAACCTTTTTTTAATTATTTTAACTCTTGATTGATTGTTCCCAAGAAAATTACTCTTGTAAACAAACTATTTTTTCCTGATCGTTACTCAGTCACAGGACACTACACTGGACCAATTAAGTGTATTTTACTTAACAATTTATTCTTTTGTAGGCTATTACTCCTGGAGAAACTCATCAGAAGGCTCCTGGTTTATTCAGTCGCTATGTTTGATGCTGAAACAACATGCAAAGAAACTTGAGCTTATGCAGATACTAACACGTGTAAATCGCAAGGTGGCACAATTTAGTTCGTATTCAAACCAACCAGGTTTTCATGGAAAGAAGCAGATTCCATGTATTGTGTCCATGCTCACCAAAGAACTGTACTTCACTCACTAAAGAACTTCACCTTGTAACTTACATTTCTCCCACTAAATAATTTCACACATTTGTATTTGTAATGTATGCACAAACTGTGAGAAAACAAAACTAGCATTGAATATCACTTTCAAATCTGAATTAGTGTTTACTACTCAATGTAGGTAATATAGATGAGACTTTAAGACTCTACTCAGAGCTAAACTTCATTATTAGAGCAGTAGAATTTGGTGTTGCTCTCTCAGAAACTCAGGTTCAGGTAACTAAATACGGACAAACTTGAAAGTAATTCCAGAGCATTACTACTAATCTATATTACCCACTTTCTGGAAAAATGGAAGAAAGAGAGGTTGAATCACTTATCGGTTCTAGTATGACATTACATTTCATTCTGGCTGGAGGAAGAGAGAGAAAAATTTAGTGTATTCTAAATAGTTTCTCTTTCCATTTTTGACATAATTAGGGAACAGATTCAGAATATGGCATATACCAGTGCCATTTTATTATTTTTGGCAATATTGTATTAGTGTCACTACAAATGAGTGGGTTTTAAAAGTACTGCAGAGAAATGTGTAAACTGTAGAAGCAGGTTATTACATTCGTTTATACAATGTTATAGCTTATTCAGAGTTTCAAACAATTTTTTGTCCTACACTCTGGCTTTTTAACTTTCTATCAAATATGAAAAGTTATGAGACTTAGCTTGTCAGTGCTTACTACCCACTTAAAAATACAATTCATACAATTGATTTTTGGAGCTGAGGAACTAAGAGACCCGTCTTGCAAAATGCTTTTTGCATTCCACCCTCAACTCCCTGGGATATGAGGGTTCTCAACACCTCTCACAACCACTTTGGTCTCGATCCTGCAAGGCAGCAAATGGAACTGCATTTCTGAATGGTAAATTTTCCTTTTTCTGCCATATTTGATAGGATTTTTTGTTTTGCTTTGCATTATATAAATACCACATTTCATCTGTCCCATAAAGTAGATTTGTAGTGTTGGAGAAAAGTCAGTGGTTTTTGTCTAGTATCAGATTAGATAATTAACTTTAAAGGTTTGGTAAAACAGGCATGTTGAGTAAAATATGACACAGTAAATTAGTTCTTTTGATTTTGCATTTTGAGACAGTAAACTACATTAATATTGGAGTACAGGAAATAAAAAAACAGAAGTGAAGCAGATTTTTTGTTGTATATTATATCATAAAATAATAATTTTTTATCTTCATTGATTCAGACTGTGTCAATCTACACCTTTTGATTAATGAAAAAGAAAACTCAGAATTGTAATGGCTGCATTGAACGCTTGCAGATAAGACTTTTTAAACTTTTTTAAAAATAAGTTGCATAACTAATGGTAGCAACTACACCTTGTCATTTCAATAAGGAGTCTTTGGATCTTTTTTACTTATTAAATTAAGTATTGACTAAATTAAATACAGTGCTTTTCTGTCTTTATTCTACCATTCATTTTAAATCTGCAGAAATCATCAGGTTCTAACTTTTAATTTAATTGCTTTCCCCCCCCCCCGTGTGTTATGGTGCATCTTCCTCCTCCCCCTCTTCACACCAAAAATTGAGAGGTAACTTCAAATACTATGCTTTGAAACCCAGTTCTCAGGACATCTGGCATTATGCATGCAAAGTTATAAACCTCCAGGGAAATATATTTGATTATTCGAACAATTGAGTTATTAGTGCAACTAATTTTCTGTCAGTTATTTCTCTGAAATTATATCCTCAGATGTGCATGTAACTTCCTTTAATTGAATTGGTGTTGTGCAGATATATTTAAGGGCAGAATTTGGCCCTATGTTTGTATGTGTTCTACGCCTTTAAAATAAGTTGGATGAGGTCAATATCTAACTCATCTAAGTGCAGAATTCTCATTTGTTGCCAGTAGGATTTATGTGCATGGATTGAAAGCAGCAAATGCTTCTTTTTGTCATTCTACAGGGTATTTTTTCTTTGTTAATTCGTAGTAGTGCCTCTAGTTTACTACAGATAATAGTCACCCCTTTACAACAAAATTAAAGTAATTGAACAAATATTAAAAGAAAAATCATTATAACTCCCCTCTCCCTCTCTCCCACTGAAGTCAGTGGCAAAACTCATATCTCACACTTAGGGTATATCTACGCTGCAGGTGGGGGTATGATTAACAGCTCATTTACTCAGACCCATGCTAACTTTAATCTAGCTAGCTCATTAAAAATACCTATGCATAGCAACATAAGCTTCAGCACTGGTTGCACAAGTGAGTACTTATCCAGGGAAATCAGACTGGCTTGTTCAGCCAGCGCTGCCATATCCTCATTAGTACAGCTAGTGCAGGTAAGTCTACCTGAGCTGCAGATAACCCCCACCACCACCACCACCGCAGCTGCAGTGTAGATGAACCCTGAGGACAAAACAGAATCATAACTTTGAGTTTGAAAAGAATAAACCGGACCAACTTGGTTGTATGTTTCGATAACATTTCAAAATTCAAGCAAGGGATCACAGTACATGTTATCCAGGAAGGGGGGAGCTGATGGCTTCTGGCTCACACTAATGCTTCCAAAATTCTTCCACATTTACCTACTGGCCCCCGGGCAAGATATATGTCCTAGTTTTTCATTTGTTAAGTGGGTGTAAACTAGCTAATAATTACTTGTAATAGAATGATGATTGGCGTACTGAAAAGTTAAACTTTTCCTGTGGCATGGCATTAATAATTCATCTATCTAGGTGAAGGAGTAGAGCCTTAACTAATGGGATGGAATTATCCAAGAGCTCTGCTTGAAAGGAATTGGATAGTGCAAAAATAAAGATCATGTGCCACACAGACATAAAAATCACAGAACAATGCTTTTATTTCGGAACAGTCTGTTCTTTGACGTATTTTGGAAGATTTACTGATTTCTGTTGAGATAGGGCTTACTGCTTTAATTTATTCTGAGTGGGTAGCTCTGTTTATGTTTGTTTGTTTGTTTTAGTGTATGTGAGTAACTCACTTTAGTGCTAATAAGAATGAAGCACATGGAGCCCTCCAGAGAAATGGGGATCAGTGCCCTGTTCTGTCTTACTCCTCAGAAATCAGCATGGAATATTTGTTAAAGTTTGTCAATGAAAGTTTTAGGTAGGAAGAGCTAGATTCACAAAGGGGATATAGGGGTTGCAATGCCGTCACTCAGTGGAATTCATAGCCCCCAAGTTAGGTGCCTAAGAAAGGGAGTCACAGAAGCCAGCAAGCTGAGTGGGCGGCCACCTGAGCAGTGGGAGACCTGTTTCAAGCCCCTGTTCCAAATCAGGTATGTGAGGATTCAAATTTGGGTATCCTCCATAGTAGGCAGGTGCCCTAACCACTGGGCTATTGGCTATAATAGGATGGGCAGCCAGTGCCAAAAATTCTCAGCACCAGCTGTCCTGTGTAATTTAGGCAGGCCCAGATCACACAAACCAGATTGGGTCCCACCCATGAGACTAGTGGGGTTTGAGAATCTTGTAGGAAATGAGGCATGCATTAGGCTGCATGGCAGTATCAGCACTTAGGCAGTTTTGCACATGCCCACTGGTAGAAACTTAGGCACCTATGGGACAGTACTAGTAGAAACTTAGGACCCTATTGAGGATTAAGTCGCAGCTGAGCAGGGTTTTATGAATGCCAGTGGTGCCTAAATGTTGGAATTAGGTAACTACCTGCCTCCTTAGGTGCCTAAGTCCCTTTGTGAGTCTAGCCCAAAGTAACTTGGAATGCTCCTTAAACTTCACTTAACTAGCAGGATAATGGTTCTGGTGCGTAGGTTCTTTCACTGAGTATGCCTTCCTCTCTTGGGGACAGAAACTCTGGCTCTGATCCTGCAATGGGCTCTTAGCTCCTATTTTGTGTGTGTGTCAGGAGCTGCTTCACATCTTGTATTGGGCCCTCTGTGAGATTCCAGTCGTGGTTTCCCTAGTGGAAAGGGACAGGGACTTTGGATCCTGGGCTCCCAGTTCCCAGTAACTAAATTACTTCCTACTCAGATAACTTCTTGTTACTGATGAGACAAGGTGTGTGAGGTAATATCTTTTATTGGACCAACCTGTGTTGTGAAAGAGACAAGTTTTCGAGCTACACAGAGTTCTTCAGGTCTGGAAAAGGTACTCAGAGTGTCACAACTAAATACGAGGTGGAATAGATTGTTTAGCATAAGTAGTTAAAACACATTCTAAAAGACTATTCAAGGTAAAGTGGCCCATTAACACCCCCTCAGTCATAAGATAAAAAGGGGAGATGGGGTACAGATTGCTTTAATAAGCCATAAATCCAGTGTCTTTATTAAGACCATTATTTTTAGCACAGTTATGAATTTAAGCTCTCAGGTTCGTCTTGTGAAGGTGTTGCCAGGTTTCCATTGGATGAGAGGTCAGATATAGGATGAGCGTTTTGTGAAAAGTATTCACCTGATGTTTTTGTGTTTTATCATTTTCCTATGTGAGTTCATTTGAGAGTGTCTCTTTTCACTTAAATAGTTGTTGTGACAGACATGTTTAAGACCCATAGATCTTGAAAGGTGTGTTGTATGGGGTTTTGATCATCATAGCAGTGGAGTCTGTTGTTATGGCTAGGTCTGGTGCGGCTTTGAATTGGTGTGTCCTGGTCTGTGGGAAGTTGCTTCTGGATGATAAGCTTGGAGAGGTTGGGAAGGCTAGCAGAGGGGTTCGGGAAAGATTTCTTTCAGGTTGTGGTCTCCATTGAGTAGGGGTTGTAATTGTTTAACAGGGTGGATCTAATCAATTTGATTTAAATCACAAGTCAGGAAGATTTAATCATGGATTTTTACATAAAAGTGCATTCTTGTTGGTTGTTATAACCTTAATACACCACCTTCACAACTCAGAGATAGATGTAGGTTTCATTTTTAGAAGGTACACATATTCATTTTTAAAGTGATTTATTTTGAAAACTTTTCAGATTCGTTTTACAGCTATATCAGAAGATAAAGGATTGTTTGGTTATTTCATTTACCAAAGGTAATTGAAGCAGATATTTATGAAGTCACTGGGAGGTGAACTATTTCCAATTCAACAGGTTAATCATTAATATTTGGAGGACTTTCTTGACATGATATATTAGGAGAATATCACCAGACAGACATTTAAATGGTTTTATTTAACTAAAACAACAACGTTATGTATTCTGGAATTTTTTCTTTAACAGCAAACATATAATATTTTAACAAAACAAGTGTATGAATTTTTTAATTTAGTTAAACAGTCACGTTTTTTAAAAATCAGGTTTGTTGGTTTGTTTTTGTTAAAATTGTTTTTAACTAAAATGGTTAAATGAAATATTTGTTAAAAAAACCCAAAAATTAAATTGACTATGTCAGCCAGGTCAACATGAGAAACTTAAAATATTGGCTTCTGCAGCTAACTCAGTCGTCTTCACCTTCATTATCCTGTTTGTTCATAATCTGGAAAAGAAAAACAAGCTTTCCTGCTTTTTCAGGTCCCAAACGATTTCTCAATTTGGAATGAATTAGCTCAAAGGAAGGAAATATTCTTTCTACACTGGCAGAAGAAGCTACTGCTGTTAAAAGTGAGATTATCTCTTAAATAGTCTCTGAATCCAAGTGCTTAAGTGACTTCCATCAGTTCACTGGTGTGACTTTCTTTAAAACATCATCAGAAAACATATATTTCTTGAATGGTTCACCATTAGCTCTGAAGTTTATTATAGTTGGCATTATGGAGGGATGATTGCTGGATGTCCATGTCATAGCCAACTCCTCTTCTTCAGCAGTTAAGGTTTGACCCTGGTACCGAGTATTGAGAATATTTGCAAGAAAATGAGCTGGAAATAGTACTTGTCCCATTTGTTTTTTTAATGCTTGTAATTTAACTCTGTCATTGCATATTTCTCTTTTTAAGATCTCACTCGGTTCCTTCCAAATTTCAACTGCGTCAGCAATAAACAGTTATTTCCCTGCATTTTGTTCAAGGCTACAGAAATAGGCTTCAGGGTACTCAGCATGTGTTCAACATTTCTCTTAAGCCCAATGTTGAGAACTTTGGCTGTGACAGTGCCATCTATTTTTTTCACGATTTTGTTCGCAAACTGTCATCAGATTAGGCCAGTTCTTGATATAGTGCTCAAAACAGTCCACTACTGAGTTCCATCGCACATCTTATGGGAGAGTTAGCTTGGTTCCTCCCACTTTTTTCAGAGCAGCTGCTGCAAAGTGTTTGTTACGGAAGTATTTTGCAATTTCAACAACATTAGCTTTTATTTCTGGAACACTGAAGTCTTTGGCTAGGAGGTGCATCAAATGAGCACTGCAACCGTATGTTATTAGCTTGGGACTCTCTTCTAAATAATTTCTTCTCATTTTGGATACATTTGCAGCATTGTCTGTGACCAAGCTGCATATTAGACTGTAGCGAAGTGAGACTCACCAGCGCGGCGCCTCCTGCTAGTTATCCTGGGAATTGGCTCTTGTCCAGCCCGGAGCACCTTCTGCAGGCCGGTGTCTTGCCTGCCTTAGGGCTCCCGTGTCCCTTTTTCTCTGGGTTCTGCCCCCAGCAGTAACCCACAGTCTGGGTCTCCCCTCCCAGGGGAACCCCCAACCCTCTATCCCCACCTTGCCTCAGAGGCTACTGCCAGTCGTCATCTAGCCCCCGCTCACTGGGGGAAACTACAGTCTGTCATGGTCACTCATCATTGGCAAGGGGGTTTGGACCAGCTGCCTCTGCCTAACCCCAGACTGTACGTCTGCAGCCCCAGTATCTTCTTTAGGCCTTGCACAAGGCCTGCAGCCTGGGGAGTTGCCAGGCTGGAGCTCCCCAGCTCCTCTTGCCTTTCCCCAGCACTGCTCTTCCTCTGGTACCCTGCTCCCCACAGCTAGGTTCTTCTCTCTCCACTGCTAGAGAGAGACTGCCACAGCTCCTGGCTCACAGCTGTCTCCTAATTGGGCATGGCCCCAGCTGTGGCTGCCTTCCCAATCAGCCTACCGTATTGACTCCCCAGGGCAGCTCTTTCCCAGGGCTGTTTTAACCCCTTCAGGGCCAGAGTGGGATGACCGCCCCGCTACACAGACATTTGAATTTTTTTTCACAGTTTGTTCAGCTTTTACTGCTACTTCTTGTAAGTATTCTGCTGTGTGTGCATTTCCTGATGTTTCTGTAAGGAAGACATTCCCTTCTTCGGTTGTCACACAAGCACATACAACAGGATCATTGTGGACATTGCTCCACCCATCAAGACTCAGGTTAACAATTTTACCCTCTAGACCTTTTGAACGCTGCTCAATTTCTCTTTCATACACTTTATCCAGCAATTTGCCTGCGATATCTGCTCTGTTGGGTGGGCTGTATCCTGATCTTAATGACTGAACCATATTAATGAATTGTGGTTCTCAATCATACGGAAAGGAGAGTTTGTTGCATAAACAAACCGGGCAATTTTTTCATCAATTACCTCTTTTTGTAATCTGCTGGTTCTTATCACAAATGTAACTATGGTAGTTTCTGGATGATGGAGATTTTTCTTTTTTCTTTTTTGCTACTAGTGATATACTGTGGCTGTGACACATACATGATGTGACTGAAACACTGTCATTGGCAGATAACTCGGAAACTGTAGAATATGATGGTGGATAGTCTTCAGAATCTTGTATGTTGAGGATGGATTCTCCTAAACAAAATAAGTCAATACAGTTATTTAATTATTATTACCATACTGCTCATTTAGTATTACTCATTGCATTCACTGACACTCAGTACTACTTTAAAAGTGAAATTATAAAAGGAAGATCTGCCTATTTCAGCTATTTATTTTTTATATCCGCTGCATCTAAAATGATAGTACCATAGAGTAACAACTGTATTTTTTGCTCAAACATGAGAATTCAAGAATAGTCCAGAGGGAAGACAGGCAGTCCTTAAGAAAGAAGTATGAAATAAAAAAGTTTATCAACCTGAAGATCCTGCATGTTCAGACATGTTCCTTTCATCATCTTCAGCGCAGCTTCCTCCTGAGGAGGAACACTTCTCACAATGTTGTTTCATTTGGGTAACCAGGCCTTGCATTTCTTTGTTGCACTATTTGCATTTTGCATGCATGCCTGTTTTACCCACAGGTAGAGGAACTTCATTAAAATATTCCCAAACTGGGTCTCTTTTACGGCCTGCTGCCATTATAGGTTTTCCCTTCTAGTGAGAGAATGGTATGGTAGATCTCAAATCAGAAAGACCTCAAGACTTCTGGAATATGCTGCTCAAACAGTTTCACTTTTGTTTCTACTGCCTGTCCCTTCCTTCTCACATTTATCTCCAGACTTCTCCTTGTCCAGATCTAGTCTGCCCCCAACAATCTTCTATTCATTGAATTTTTTGAAACTTTGCATTTTTAGAGAGAGGTAAAGGATTGACTCTGTGTACACAAATTTGCAGAGGGACAATAGGGTTGAGGTCTCTTACAGCAAATGTTTAAAAAATGGAAAGCTACCAAGATTATTCTATAATTGTCGTGGTTTAACTGTGTTCAATGACAGTCCAGGCCCTAAACATATTTTCTGTTTCAAGGTTCATTCTCAGTTACCAAGATAATTTAGGTTAATCTTTAAATGAAGGGCAAAATTCTGCTTTCAGTCATACCTGCCCAACACCATTCAAGTCAATAGTGTCATACAGATGTAACTGAGGGGAGAATTGGCCCAATGACACCAGCTTTAGCCTTATATGCTTATATAAGCTCTCATAAGCCTTATATTTCTTTCTTATATGTGATGGTTACAGTTATAGCCAGGTCCCTTGGTAATACTATATGTTAGTAATTCACACTTTGTACAGGTCCAATTTTCCAAGTCCTGCCCCATAGATTTCATGACATCTTCATTGGCCATTAACATTCCATTCCCCTGTGAATGTTCCTTTGTGCCATTACCTTCACATTTTAATGGTTTTCTTTTCTCTTAAACTAACCCTTTCCCTCCCAAGTAAGCAAATAAAAATTGCAGGCACACTTTTAAAAACCACTTTTGAAAACTTGCTCTGTTATGTTACCTGGTGTTCCCACAGCCATCCCTTTCCCTTCTCTTATTAATTTATTGTGACTATTTTAAAAATTAGGTAATTTAGACAAAACATGCTGTAAATAAAAAGTCCAAACATAAAGTTAGATATTTAGCTCCTCAGCACACAGGGTAGGTTTGCTCCTTTGCACTGTCAGCTCTTCATTTTCAAACTATCTTCATTTTGTGTTTGGTACAATGCTGAGCAGATTGTCTGGGTTTAACAAATCATCAAAATTAGCAGAAATGATTCAAAATCAGTGAAACAGTAACAATAAGGTGTTTTTTAATCACACCATACATTTTGTTCCATCATATCATATATGTTTGGAAACAGGGTATGCTACTAATAATTATAGGTCATACAATTGTCTTGTCAGACTATCCTGTCTGTCTTTCAGATCGCAGAGACAAGGTGGGTGAGGCAATATCTTTTTCTGGACCAGCTTCTCTTGACAAAAGAGACAAACTTTCAAGCTACACAGAGAGAGCTCTGCAGATCACAGGACAGCATGTGAACCATTACTTCATTACCACTTGGTGTCACTGTAGATAATAGAATAACCCACACAGGCTAACATTAGCACATTAATGTTTTGTGATTTCAGTCAGCCTGTGTGTGCATTGCCTTTTGTGGGCCTGCATCTAAAAGTCCTTAATAACATCAGACTGTTTGGATTTTGAAATGGTTTCTATGTGAATTTTTTTTTCTCTTCTTAATACATAACATGGCAAAAATGAATCAATGAGTTCCAAGAGAGAGATGGTTTTCTCTAGTAACCAGGCCCAGTTCAGACAGGCCTGATGAGCAATTGGCTCAGGGGAGCTTAGACTTTGAATTCAGACAACAGTACCAAATTTGCAGACTCCTGCATTGGTGAGCCCCATCTTACCAGTGACCGATTGAAAGGCTAGTGTGATTGTTCCAGCACCTGCGCTGCATGGTATGAAGTACAAGCATATCCATGCTGATTGAGAGCTCTGAGATTGTAACAACTTCTGCCTCTTATGAATTGAGATATGTCCGTCCTTTATTGTGCCCCTTGTTGGAGAATGTCACAGGTTTTCCCAACTCTACTCACCAAGAACCATCATCTACTGTTCACCTGAGTTGCTCCCGTGGAATTCATCCCCTCAAGCTAATATAAGAACAGCCATACTTGGTCAGACCAATGGTCCATCTAGCCCAGTATCCTGTCTTCTGACAGTGGCCATTGCTAGATGCTTCATACAAGATGGACAGAACAGGGCAATTTGGAGTGATTCATCCCTTGTCATCTAATCCCATCTTCTGGCAGTCAGAGGTTTAGGGACACCCAGAGCATGGGGTTGTCCCTGACCATCTTGGCTAATAGCCGTTGATGGACATATCTTCTATGAACTTATCTAATTCTTTTTCAAGCCCAGTTATACTTTTGGCTTTCGCAACATCCCCTGGCAACGAGTTCCACATGTTGACTGTGCATTGTGTGAAAAAGTACTTCCTTTTATTTGTTTTAAACCTGATGCCTATTAATTTCATCTGGTGACTCCTGGTTCTTTTGTTAATGTGAAGGGGTAAATAACACTTCCCTATTCACTTTTTCCACACCATTCATGATTTTATAGACTTCTATCATACCCCCTATTAATCATCTCTTTTCTAAACTGAACAGTCCCAGACTTTTTAATTTTTCCTCCTATGGAACCTGTTCCATACCCCTAATCAGTTTTGTTGCCCTTCTCTGTACTTTCCCATTCTAATTTATCTTTTTTGAGAGGGGACAACCAGAATTGCACACAGTATTCAAGGTGTGGGGGTACCATGGATTTATATAGGAGCATTATGATATTTTCTGTCTTATTAACTATCCCTTTCCTAATGGTTCCTAACATTCTGTTAGCTTTTTTGACTGTCGTTGCATATTGAGAAGCTCTACATGAGTTTCAGGAGGAGAAGAAAGACTGCACACTGGATCCTGGGCCTTGCACCTGGGGATCCTAATCAACAATCTTCACAGGGGGGCCCAAATTTGCTTGCACCAGCCCTCCTGGCAACCACACCCCTATTGTATATTGTGGGGCCTATTTATTTATTGTTGATGTAGGGTTGCAGATTAAAGCAAGCATCACCTTAGAGTGTCATATTAGCATTATAATATGGGATATTTAAAGTGAAAGAATGCAATTGTTACAGATGCCAATACATCTCAACAAATGCTGAATAAGTCATGCTGCTCTTTCGCCTTTGTCATACTGAACATTTGTTTAATTGTACAGAAAAGATACTCTTGTGGTTGAGGTTGGGACTGGGCTTAAGGACATCCGGCTTTAGTTCCCAGCTCTGTCAGAGACTATGACCCCGAGACAGTTGTTTACTCTTTCTGTGCCTTAGTTCCCCATTTTAAAATGAAGATAAGACTTTCTTTGTCTGCTTTGCCTGTTTAGATTGCAAGAGCTCCAGGGCAGCATCTGTCTCTTACTATGTGTTTGGACACTACCTGGCACAATGGTGCCCTGATTTTGGTGCTACAGTTATAATAAATAATCCATCAATTATAGAAATGTAGTGCTAAAAATCCTTTGCAGTGTCTGTGGTAGTGCTATTTTAGAGAGGAACACAGTACGGTAACCGGCTTTGCAAGCAGAATAAATGCAGATTGTTATTAAAAACCTATAGTTTGGGCCAGAGAGAGGAATTTTGCCTCACATTTTGATCTTTATGCCTGTCAGGCCTACAAAGGTAACTCTGGAGCTAAAGCATCAAGCTGGGATTGTCGTGGATATTAATAAAAACAAGATAGATTAAAAAAAAATCAGAATTCAGTGGGCAGGTTTTTTTGATGGTGCCTGCACCACTCTGCAGTAAAAACAGTAGTACAAATGTCTGAGAAGCAACGTCTGCAGGTGCCTTTTTCCAACCACAGTCATACTTGTTGTTAAAGTTTGTATCAATACACAGTGCTCCAACCACTGTTTTAACCCTGGCCATTAGGGATGATTCCCTCTAGGAGTTCCAGCCCCATGCCCAGTCAATCCTTGTTTCTCTGCTGAGACCACCAGCCGAAGTGGTGGCTTTTTTGGGGTGGAGACACTTGTCCTCTGGGAGCTGGACTAGGGTTCATAATCACACCATATCATAATTAGGAATGAAGCCCTGTCTCAGCATTCATGTTGGGGTTTCAACCCCATATTTCAAGGATTTGGAGAGTTGGGGATTTGGCTCCAACCACTCCAAAGAGAGGGGGCCACGTGCAAAATTCAGAATCAAGTTCAGATTTCAGCACCTCCACCCAAACTTCAAAGCACTGGTATGGAGCCAGACACATGTTGGTGACTAACAATAAAGAAACCCAAAGCATGCAATGGAGGCCATTCCAAAGTGTCCTATTTCTTTCTTTAAAGGTAAGATTACAACTTTTTCAGTATTGTGGCATGCATCAAGATCTGTTAACATACACTATGTTGTCTGAGATATATGGATGAAAATCACAGTATAAGCACTTGATATTAATTAAAAATTATCCGTGCTACTTATTTAACCATGACACCTTTAATGAGAGTGGTTGAAACTGTTAACACTCAGCACCTTATAATTTTCCTTAAGATGATATAATTAATGCTGCTCTTTGAAATCTACCTTGGAGTTTCTTTTTGAGGAGATGTTCTCAAAGTAAAAGTCACAGTTTCCTCTTTTTCTCCCTGTCATTGCTTCAAGTTTTGGTGTTAAAATAAGAACATGGGTCCGCTTTATCCAGTTCAGCTGGAAGTAGCTTTCTCAACCCCCCTCCCTGCACCCCCTCCACATCTCCCCTGCACGACCTAATGCAGAAAGGCCAGCAAATTCAAGATGCATCTTTGCCCTGTTAGTTATTCACATTCACTTGTCTTATTTTTGTAAAAAGACACCCCTTCATAAAGCCTCTGAACTGTGCAGCCCTAGGCCACCCTTCTTGCCCCCCCCCCTTCATTTGTTTTCCACCTGTCGTGTTGTCCCTACCGAGATAGTAAAGTCTTTGAGGCAACTATCTTTCATGTTATGTCTGTACATTTTCCAGCCCACTGGGGTCCTGCTCCTGACTGGGTAGTATAATCATAATAAAATAATCTCTGATGTATATTTTTAATTTTAAAATGGGAAGCATGGGGATGGGAATTCAGAAACTTCATAGCACCTCAAGTTGCAAGAAACAATAGGCCATACATGAATAGCCAGTACAGTGTCTGCTCTAAGTCTAAAGGTGGTTGATATGATGCCTACTGAACTAAATTAGAGAAAAGCATCCAGGTATAACATGAAAACCAGGAACAACTGCTCCTTTCATTAGTTCATTTATTTTATGTTTATTATTGTCTGTAACCCACAAACCAGCCTCTAAAATGGTATACTATATATGCTGTAACATACATCATCTTGGTATCCTGCTACACATGAACATAATGGCTAGAGCTGGGTGAAATTTTTCAGCCCCCAAAAATGCAATGCCGAAACCTTTCATGAATTCACATTGGTTTTGCCGAATTGTTTACGTTGGAAAAATAAATCTGACATTTTTGGTTCAAAACAACTTATTTAGAATTGTTTTTTTTTTTTCCCCCAAAAAATGTTTTAAAATTGCTCAAAATCTAGACAAAATGTGGTTCAGCTGGAAAGGCTTTCTTTCTTTTCCACTGCTGGATGTGTCAAAAATTTTGAAAAATTTGTTTTCAGTTTGACCCAAATGATTTCTTTAAAAAAATTTCACAATTGCCAGAGAACTAAAAAAACCCCATTATTTGCACAGCTCCAGGTTTGGCCTAGTTTTAGTAAAGGTATTTAGGTGGTGTTCTGCTCAGCATTGCACAACCTAAGTGACATAGACGTCTACGTCCCATTTTCAGAGATGAAGTAAGCACTCAGACTGAGCTCCTCAAAGATATACAAGTGCCTAACTCCCATTGATTTCACGGGGAGGTAGGCATAGTCATACCTTTGAAGTGCTGGGCCTTAGGAGCTGCCTGAGTCTCTTCTGAGTGCAGTAATGCCTAAATGCCTTTAAAATGTGGGTCTATATCTGGGGCTGCTGAGCATTCACCAATGTGAACATGACCCTGTTCTATAGGTTCTGAAATAAATCATTAAAATGACATACAGCAGAGCCCTGTTTATCTGGTCTAATTGGGACCAGAGCCAGATCGGATAATAAAAAAATTGGATAATCTGGAGAATGGGAAAGTGAGAGGCTGCAGCACCATTCAGCAGCCACAGGAGAAATCGCCTGCTTCAGGACCTGTGTACACTGGTTGTTCGGATAACGGAGGATTTGGATAAATGGGGTTCTACTGACTTGCCCTAGAAACGAACACCTATGGGGGGAGAAGTAGCAGTGACACCCTATGAGTGCATGGCAGGAGGGCGGCCCCCAGAGAACCTACACAATATGTTGCTGCAAAGACTCCTCTCAGGAGCAGTTGTGCTTCCTAATATCTGCCAGCTTGCAGTACACAGCTTTCCAGGCAGGTGGATGGACCTGCTTGTGCAGGCCATGCCCCTTTGGTTTGGGATGGAATGCATGCCTGTCCCAATAGGTGTGCATTCCTTCCAGCACCCTCCTGTGTGCTGTGCAGGGGTGCTGTTCTCTTTGCTGTAGGTCTCTTTACAATAGTTATTTCCAGTGGACTTATCCCTGTAGTGCGTAGGAGCCAAACAGGAATTAATTTAGCTCCTCAACCCTCCTTTGAGGTAGGTAAATACTGTTCTCACCATTTCATAGATATGGAAACAAAGGCGCAAGAGGTTCAGACCAAAATGTTCAAATCTGCATGCCTGTAGCTAGGCACCTTATCCATATGTAGGCTCCTAAAGCAGGGCTGGCTCCAGCGTTTTTGCCGCCCCAAGTGGTGGGGGAAGAAAAAAAAAAAGCCGCGATCGGCGGCAGCTCTACCACCACCGCTTCATTATTCGGCGGCGGGTCCTTCCCTCCAAGAGGGACTGAGACCCGCCGCCGAAGAGCTGTAGGTGCCGCCCCTTTCCGTTGGCCGCCCCAAGCACCTGCTTGCTGTGCTGGTGCGTGGAGCTGGCCCTGTCCTAAAGAAGTGGCTCAGTTTTAAAATGTAGTGTGCACCCACGTCTCCCACTGACTTACATACACTTAGGAGAGGCACTGTATGAATGTACTGGATAGTTATTAATATTTACTAGATTGTTAGCAATGAAGTTATAAGTAGCCACTTTTATGTGCAGCCAGGACAGCCCCCTTTGAGAGAGGGGCTGTACAGGGGAATAATACAGTACCTCTGCTACTTTTACAGAGTCTTTTAACTTGGACATTGACATTAGGAATGTAATCAGAGAGCTGATTATAAATAGTTTGTGCAGTTGCTGATGGGATTAAAATGTGCTGTGGCAGCCAATTAAACAAGAAGGTTATCCCAGTGTAGAGGAGTGTGCCTCAGATACTGTATGCTCGTCAATGGACAGCTGTGTGAGTGAAAAAAATGCTCAACAGACCCAAGCAGTGAAGGAGGAGGGAGCAGCCTTAGAATGCAGATGAGTGAGGGGGGACTTGGGTTTGTAGGAGGCTGAGACTAGGAAGGAGCAGGGAAGAAGTGGGAGACAGGAGCCAGTGGAAGGAAGACAGGGCATCAGGACCCCAACCTAATTCAATGTACAGGATACATGATACTTTGGGAATGAATCAGGTTAACATACAGGCAGGCCATTCATCTGGTTTTGAACCAGACAGTCCCCTTTTTGGATGATTTGTCCACTGCTTGGTACTGAGACCAAATTGGACGTGGTTTTGTCCAGTATCACGTGGAGGATGCCATTTTGAAGAACGCACTGCTCTGTCCCAGCTTGCAGTGCGTGAGAGGTCACACTGGAAGGGGTGGGCCCACACCATTGCTGGAAGTATTGAAATGTCTGGTATTCTGGGTATGTCTGAGTGGCCACCATAGTTATGTAGTGAATTAGGTTGTCGTCTATAGGACTTCTACTTCATTTGTTGTAGAAGTCTGTGTGGTGTTAGGGGCTGTACCTTTAAGAGCCAAACTTCCCAGACAGAGTCTGCGTGGGGTACTATGAAGCTCTCTGCATAGCCAGTTGGTACCAGACATAGAATGAAGTAAAGCTCTTCCAACACTTTAAAGACTAAGTAATCACTGAACACTCCAATGTGCAGTGATTGAGGCAGGGGCTTGCCGGAAGAGAAAGGATGGTCTCATGGTTAAGGCAATTGAGTCCCATTTTGGAGAATTGAATTATATCCTTGTCTCTGCCACAGAGGTCCAATGTGAGGCCAGACAAGTCACTTAAACCAAACTTTTAAGAGCTGATCACTAATTGTGTGTTCCTCATTTTCTGGGGCCAAAGATGAGATACCCTGAGTAAGATTTGCAGCGGAACTGAGTGCTTGCAATAGCAACTGAAGGTGATTGGTACTAAGCTTTGAACATATAAAGTAATATAAAAATGCTATGTACTCTGGAAAATCACGCCATAGCCGTCTCAAATTGGGTACCTAAAATTGGTGGATACGTTGACAATTTTGGCCTTAATTTCTGTGCACAGTCCCCAGCCGTAAAATTGGGATGACAACAGCTAATCTCACAGGGGTTTTGTCAAGACAAATTCATTAATGTTTGTGAAGCACCATAGAAGTGCCCCAGAGGAAATTAATAAGTCTGTACTCAGTGCAAACTTTGGATGTGGTTAACAAGGCCTGGGGCCTTATATTGAATGAGGAGAATAAAAAAAATTTTGAAATACTCATTCAATGAATGAGCCAGGGATACTATGAAAAAATAGTAAGTGATCATCTGGTTAAAGATTATATCATAATGTATATGCACAAGGGAGCTGAATTAATATTGCACAGGTAATCTCTGGCATATCCTAATTTCTTGAGTGCTTGACTTTGTGAGCTTAACTTTCTTTGAGCATAGTATTTTTGAATGTTTACACACACACATTGTTCCAAATAAATGCTACTTGCTCAATGTGCATGAAATGTCTGTAGGGAACAACAAAGTAGTTACAGGAATTTAAGATTAAAACTAGAATAGGAAAAATACTTCTCTGTGCTTCTGTCCATACTGTAGTTCCTGAGAAAAGAGGGCAAAATGCACTTTCTTAGCTGACTTGCTTTAAAACAGAAAAATGTTTCCTGGTGGGTTGACTGGAACCCACAGAGTATGTGCTTAATAGGTATTGAGACATTACTGCTGAAAGTCTAAGGCCCAAGGGTGATCTTTCCCTAATATTCTTTGGGAATGTCTGATCGTGATGAGATTTTGGAATCTAGTGGGGTGTTGTAGAATTAGCATGACCATGAAAGTGGCAGGACCAGCTAACCCTACCTTATGCTTCCTAGATCACAAGGGCTGTGTGATTCACCAGAGAGGTGCCTGTAACAGGCCCATTTGCTGGCTAAGAATACAGGCAGTCCTTGGACTTACGACACAATTGGTTCCTGAAAATTGCATCGTAAGTTGAAACATTGTAACTGGGAACCGCAATACACTCCAATGCGGACTGAGCGTTGTAAAGTCGAATCAGGGTGTCAATTCAGAAACTTTGTAGGTGCTGTTTGTCTTAAGTCGAATGTCGTAAAGTCAAGGACTGCCTGTATATTCCTGCAGTGATGGGAGTCTCCAGTGATATGGCAGCACAAGTGAAGAACTGGTGTGATCTGGCATTTAGGAGGAGAGCAGGCTATAGAAGATGACAGGAGCTACAGAATTTTGAAATTATTTGGGCTTTATTTCTTGATTTTCTGGGTTATAACAAAAAAGCCAGCAGTGCCTTGTGTCATTCTCATATGCTCCATGAGTATGAACCACTGTGAACAATTTAATGTTTTGCATTATCTTCATGTGATCCTCCTGGACAGCTTTTATTTCCTCTCTGGTTATTCTTTTCTTTAACTCTTCTCTTTCCTCAGATGGCTATTCTTTGCTTTCTTGTCTTTTTCTAGATTCTTTTTTTCTCTTGTATTCTTTCCCAGGATTTTTCTTAGCTCCTTTTATTTGAAATATTATTCTGTAATGAAAAGAAGTTTAAGAAAAAGAAAGAAAGAAGCTTGTTGTCTGGAATGTGAGGACATTATTTTTATGTATAATTGCAAACAAAGGCCCAATCATGCAAATTGCAGAGCACCCTGAATTCCTGTTGAAGACTCTTTGTGCCAAATGGTATTCACCAATTTTGAAGTGTCACAGGCATTGTTTTTGTTTTAAAATCATCATGCTCTTCACCTGGACTGTAGGGGATATACAGGATCTTAGTTATCTGTATTATAGTATTGATGTTGTGATATTTCATTTAGAGATGATCCAGAGACTGCCATATTGTTTTATAGATGGTTTTATTGAATTTACAAAAGAAACAGAAAACTTCATAGCTGCCAGGTTGTACAAAACTCTAGATCAATAATAATGTTTCCATAGAGTTAGTGTTGATAAATTAAATGTAACTGTTTTTTGTTGTTGTTTGGATATCTTCATTCCCCTGCAGTAGTATTTGCAACTTGAACGTTGTCAAACTATGCTAGCCTGTCAGAACCAGAAAGTGAGCTAGAACAGAAACCAAAGAGACAAGGTGGATGAGGTAATATTTTTTATTGGACCAACTTCTGTTGATGAGAGAGACAAGCTTTCGAGCCACACAGAGCCTTTCTTCAGGTCTGGGAAAGGAACTCTGAGCATCACAGCAAAATGCAAGGTGCAGACCTCTTGGGGTGATGTTTTGTTTCTTGCATTTGCTCAGGGTGTAGATGTCATGTTGTGCAGTTGCCATTTCAGAGAGCTAAATTTGATAACTAAACTGCATAGAAACCAAAGCAACTGTTATCGCTATCCAAGCTGCATGCAGTGCAAAAAGGAATGCAATCAGCTTTAATGGGAAAAGTAAAATCAGATTGCTAGGATTTATTCTGTTTTAACAAACTAAGCTGCTGTTGATGCCTCAGGTAAAGATCTATATATTTTAAAAACTACATTGAACAGCATTAATCATAAAGCTCCCAAATAAACCCTCTTTTTCTTTTCTGTGCCTAGCAAGTATGATATAATTATTTTATGTGCAGTAAAAGGAAAAATTAATTCTGAGGAGTCAGAATGTGATCTCAGTCTGTGGAGTTAAGTGGAGTCACTCTGAGTAACTGAGATCAGAATCGGGCTCTGGATCAGTTGTTTTAATTATACTTGCAATTTAATCATATTTGCATAAAAATAAAAACATTGTGGTACTGAAATAAGTCTCTGTCATGAAACACATATTTTTAGATGCTATTATAAGACACCTTGGATTTATTTGGGAGATATTAGCATTGAACAATAGCTTGCTACAAAACAAGGAAACTGCAAGAGATGTGGTACAAAACTCATCAGGTTATGTCAGAAATGCCAACTCCAGGCCTGTGATTTGAAAGGTGTGAAAATAAAGAGGCAGGACTGGTAAATTTCTTCTGTTACAAATTTCCCCTTCTGACTCACATCCTGATTGCTCAATAACTGGAAGAGATAACATGTCTGCAGTATAGCTCACCATTTGCCTACTTTCTAAGACACAGGATCATTTGTTTCACCAGGTTACAAAATATTGCAAAAGGATTAAAATGCCAGTTGCAGAGATAAGTTCACTTTATCACAGATGCAGCCAGTATAGCCTATAACAAACAGGCCCCTTTTACTTTAAAGCTTGATTACTCAGGGCTCTTATAAAAGATAGCAATTTGGTAACACAGATATTTATTGCACACCTATCAGCATTTGTCGACACTCAACAGTGGATTTAACAGGGAAATGGACACTTTGATTCAAATCTGATTACTTTAAAGTGTGATTGGGTCAGGGCCGGCCCCAGCATTTCTGCTGCCCCAAGCAACAACAAAAAAAAAAAAGCCGCGATTGCGATCGGCAGCGGCAATTGGGAAAAAAAAAAAAAAGCCACGATCGGTGGCGGCAGTTCAGCGGTAGGTCCTTCGCTCCTAGAGGGAGTGAGGGACCTGCCGCCCCCGAATTGCCGCAGGTGCCGCCCCTCTCCCTTGGGCGCCCCAAGCACCTGCTTGTTAAGCTGGTGCCTGGAGCCGGCCCTGGATTGGGTTAGAGAAGTACAGTATCTATGTTACAATTACATGAGCCAGATCCTGCTTGCCTTATTCGTGCAATTAGTTCCATTGACTTCTGCAGGGTGGCTCATATGGCTAAGGCAAGCAGGATTTGTCCCTGGGTGTTATTCACCATAGTACTCATTATGAGTGAAATAGACCTAAAGGCAGAGGGCAGTCCATAAGCATCGCTTGGGGTGAATTTCAACCAATGGGCCTGATCTTCAGCAGGTATAAGTTGGTTTAGATGCACTGAAATCAATGGAACTATCCCAATTTACACTAGTTGAAGATCTGGCCCTTTGTGTCCTTGAGTCACACCTGCTAATTGTGTTGACAAGGGGCCTGATCCTACAGTGTTCATTCAGTACTTGCTGAGACAAAACTCACAGTAAAATCAAAAGGATTTTGGCCAAGGATGGACCCCAAACTAACTCTGTACCCTGGTTAGCAAGGCCGAGCTATGGAAGAGCAAAATGGATTCTGCTACACCTTGCGTATCATTAGGGCTGCATGTTTGTCAGGGCTGGGACAGCAGTCATGGTTTTCGTGTTTGATTTTTTTAGATATTCTTGACTTTTGACCTTTTTTATGGGGGGAGCAGGCACCCATATATACAGGATGGGAAACAGTTATATCATTTTCACTGAAAATCTTGAGAGTTGCCAGACTCAGCCTGGCCGGCTAACAGAGAACAAGAGTTCTGGAACAACAGCACACTGGCTACAGCAGGGAACTTTCAGAGAGGTTTTCCCTTCCCCAGGGTAACAAAACAAAAAGATATGAACAAATATCCTGTAGAGATTTCCATTAGGATTCCAAAGGTTGGCTCTGGTACAGTGATGATTCTACCCATATCTCTCTCGTGTTATCTCAGCTCAAGGAGTTATTTGCACTAATATGGAAAAATTAAAGGTTGTCTGAGGTTCAAAACAATGCCCCAGTGATGGACATTTCAAAAAAATTCCACAGCTTTTGTTCTTTTCACCATGACCCTTGTGACTTTTCCTCAAACAGCAGCCCTGCCATAGAACAAGAACATGGTCTGTGTTCTTTATTACTGGTGGGGAAGTAAGAGATAAGAACAACACAGCTTGATTTTTTTTCTGTTAATATTTTACTTTTTTTTTAATCTGTGCTATCAAGTGCAGAAACAGAAGAGACACTGTGAAACTAAAGTCTTCTGCTGTAAGTGCATAGATAGAATTAATTTAACAGCAACATTTGATTAGATATAGTAAATGAGTATGAATAGGAATAGTTTGCAAAATAGGCAATTAGAAAAATTGTCCTTTGACTTATAAACTGAATGAATTCACTATGGAAGTCCTTGAAAGGGAATACATATATATCCCCACAATGCTAATTATAGTCACCTTTCAAAGTATAATCACACTCTAAAGGCCAAATTCAATTCTGCTCTAAGTAGACACAATCCTCTAGAAGTCAGTGAGTCTCCACAGAGCCTGAACTATCTATAGTTGAACCAAGTCTCATCAACATCTGTTGAGCCGTACACGGAATTAAAATCAATGGAGATGTGTTCATTTGCACCCGTGCTGAATTTGGTCCCAAGAATTGTTTCCTACTGCCAGGGATTAAGCTTTAAATTCACTAACAAGGATTGTTTTAAAATCAGTCCTTGTGGCAGGCAGAAGTTCTGTTAAAAGGTGTAACTTTTTGTATATCCACATTGCTGGATAATTTACTGCTCAATGTCCAGTCATGTTCCCGGGAGCTTCTATGATAGTAACTAAATGCTGGTAAGAGTCTATTATGTGATCCAAGCCTGGATAGTCATGTTCAGGTTTTCTGGATACCCATGCCACAGTTTTTGGACTCTGTGCCATCTCCACTGAAAGCATTGTTGGGATGTTTACAATAGCTGACCTATCTTCAATTTAATGATAGGAAGAATATGTGAATAAAATCAATGGCAGCACAATCTAACCTCTTGCAGACTAGCTGCTCTAGAAACGATGTCAGAAAATGACTAGGGCCCTGATCTAGCT
This sequence comes from Emys orbicularis, assembly GCF_028017835.1. Classification (NCBI taxonomy): domain Eukaryota; kingdom Metazoa; phylum Chordata; order Testudines; family Emydidae; genus Emys; species Emys orbicularis. The sequence continues at coordinate 83,246,002 of NC_088687.1, read as the reverse complement.
AAGCACTTGGAACACCTGCTTACCTTTAATTGACTTAAATGGCTCTGCTCACCTCACATACCTGAAGTTCATTTTATGCCTAAATGCTTTGCTGGATCAGGGATTACACAAGAAGTTGTGATTTTATGTTGTTGTTTTGGTTTGGGGATTGTTTGGTTTTGTTTGTGGGGGTTTGGGGAGGAGGCATTGCTGAAAGAATTATTTATAAAGAAGGGGGAATTCATGGCTCACAGCCTATGTTAACATACAGCTTTTTGGGAAGTGGGGGGTTGTTTTGGAAGGGGATGTTGCTTTCAATTTAAAGTAAATTCAATGCTCTTGAAAAGTGCTGGATTGGCAGCACTTGAGACTGAAGTTCTCTTTTTATCCACAGTCCAGCACCATTTGTGGAAGTGAAAGGGCCCCATATTGTCCTGCCAATGTGCCTGAAATCTCTTCTAAGGGTAAGAGGTAGTTTTAGACTCCAGCTTCATTCAGACCTTGGCATTACTGGTGAAAGCTGCTGGTCTGACAGTAGGGAAATCTTCTGTGCAACAGAGGCAGGAATACCCTGGTATCTCTACCGAGAGTGACAGGAAAAATGCCATTTAGTGCCAATTTTATAGTGTTTTTTTGTTATGTGGACTCATCTATTTCAGATAGTCTTAAATTCAAATAACTCCAAACCCTGGGGGAAGTTCAGCTCCAGATCCAAACTTGGTGGCTGTTTTGTCTACTAGGAACAAATCGTGTAGGCCACCAAATAGCCATCACCAAACAGTGACAACTTTCCATCAATATTGAACACCTCTGTTTCCTGCGAAACACCATTTTTAAGGTAACTAGTGCTGAGGGTTAACACGATGGACAGCACCTTTTTCAAACAAAACCAGAGAAGAACATAGCTTCATTCGAGATTACCAAATGTAGAGGTGCACAAACAACTTTTTAGCAGATGGCTCTTATAATGGGAACTTTACTGGTGGAAAATAAATATTTCAATCCAACACAAACTCATACAATTTTCTAATATGGACAAGGTCCATGTAGCTTTCTTTTGTTTTGTTTTGCTTGTTTCATATTGGCTAGTGTAACTTGTCATAGCAATGCTTGTTTTTTTGTAAGCACTTTTGCTATGTATCACTTTGTATAATGAATATTTCATTAAATACTATTTTCTTAATAATTTAATGGAGAAATGAATCCTGTGTTTTATGCTAAACAAGTTGTCATCATCAACAGCATTGTTACACTAAATCTTCATCATGCATTTAGTTATAAATCAAAAAATACTTTTATGACACAATCCAAAATTAATATACAGAGGCCTGATTTTGCTTTCATTGAAATCAATGGCAAAACCCCACAGACTTCCCTGGGAGCACGATTAAGATCCTGGTATTTAAATCAATGTTATATGATCTTGCTTTGATTTATTTGATATGTTTGCCCCCTATTTCAGCCATAAATCATAAGGAGAATCGCTTTGCACAAATTCCTTCTCTAGTCTTTTTTTCTCTATGGTAATCAATAAACCATTATTGTCCTGAGTCAGCATAGCACTGAAGTACATTTAACTCCCAGCGAAGTCAATGAGACTTAAGGACATTGCTGAATTGGGACCTATAAAAGAGCTTTGCTGGATTCTTTTTTTAATGGGCCAAATTCTCTTCAGGTGCAAATGGGCTCCGACCCATTGACTGCAGTAGAATTCCCCCAATACAGAGCAGCAGAGAATTGTCCAGTGATTTTTGTGACCAATGCTGGCTAAACCAACAAGTTCACCTTCATTCACACTCCATTTGTGAGAGAATGAAAGCACATTTTTGCTTAGATGTGGAATAGTAAAAAGACGTCCTAGCATATAATTCATGATATAAAACAATCCCAGCAGCATTAAAGTAGTATTTTACCAGGCGGACTCCTTGTAAACTTGCCCCATGATTAATTCAGAGTTCAATAAACATGGCAAGTTCTGGGAACGGATGAATTAAAATTAATTTTGGCATTTATACTGCTCAATGAAGATATAGTTGTCCAAGCCCGTGCCACTGATTGTCTATGCTGAACTTTTCTTGTATCTTGTGTATGAAATATGTCTTGCCTTTGTTATATCGGTTTAGCAGATCTGAAAATGGGCAACAGTCAGAATGACAGAAATGCCCTGTCATAAAGAGAAGTGCAGAGAGATGGGCTAAGAGAAGGATGAGTCATCAGTGGTCTGTATTCCAGAAACAGCTCACCCTGGCCAGCTGTTTTACGTCACAATATTGCATCATTTCAGAAAATGAATGTGCTGTACTTCCTGTGCAAAGTATTGTCCTGGAGCACATGGGCACAAGATGCACTTAAATGACTGCAGTTACTTCATTGACTTCAGTGGGAGGAGCTGTCCCTGCTTTTGTCAGGGCTGAATTTGGTCCCCTTCATATGGAAAGATGGGCTGTTTTGTATGCAAGGAGCTACAAATCTATTCCCTAGCTCCTTTCCTAGGGTCTCTCTCTCACAAATAGACAGACTCACGGACACATTTGGCAGATCAATGTGCTCTGTAAAAATACACAAGGGCAATCAACAGAAATAACTCATGATTTAAAGATTTTTCTTCTTTTAATTATTAAGTGCTGACTATGATGCTTACAACAGCTTAAATTGTAAAGGTGCTTGCACATGGATTGGTAATATTTAATACCTATTTTAACATAAGGCAGAAGAGCTTTTAAAAAAAATTCTGTAAATAGAAAGGTTTTAAGTGACAAACTACCAAGTAGTCCAGCTCTGTTCCAGTCAGGGAGATGGATCTCCCAAAAGAAAGAGCAACACCTAAGTAACCTCTTAGAAATTTAGGACCCATTTCTACCACCTTTGCTCACATTAGACAGACTGTGCATTACAACATGGCCCCTTGATGCCACCAGAGTGTTATAAAGGGTCTGAAAAGTGTACTTAAATTGCCCTCACAGAACACCCTCATTGTAGGTGCTGGCATAGAGTTGGCATAATGGCTTTATGCTGCCCCCTCTCAGTCCCTAACATAGGGGGGCATGTCGAGGGTGGGTTCAAGGAGGCAGAAGTGAGTGGCAGCATGGTCAGAAAGCACTGAACTCTGGCTTTTCTATGTCAACATAATAGTCTATAGATAAGGCTACGTTTTAGTCATGGGTATTTTTAGTAAAAGTTATGGACAAGTCACTGGCAGTAAACAAAAATTCATGGCCTGTGACCTGTCCATGACTTGTACTATATACCTCTGACTTAATCTTGGGTGCTCTGGAGCAGGGGCAGCCCAGGAGTGCCGTGGGTGCTCGGGGGAGGGGAGGGGGCAACCCTGGGGTTCTGTGGGTGCTCTGGGGGGTGGGGGCAGCCCAGGACCCCTGCTGGTGCGGGGCGGGGGGTCTGGCAGGGCTGGCAGGCTCCCTACCTGTCTCCACATGACTCCCTGGAAGCGGCGACATGTCCCTTGGGTCCTAAGTGGAGGCATGGCCAGGGGGCTCCGCGTGCTGCCCCTGTCCCAAGCGCCAGCTCCACAGCTCCCATTGGCCGGGAGCTTGTTCATACTGCTCTATATAGTATACACTGAAATGTAAATACAATATTTGTATTCCAATTGATTTACTTTATAATTCTATGGTAAAAATAAGAAAGTGAGCAATTTTTCAGTAATAGTGTGCTGTGACCCTTGTATTTTTATGTCTGATTTTGTAAGCAAGTAGTTTTTAAGTGAGGTGAAACTTGGGGGTACACAAGACAAATCAGACTCCTTAAATGGGTACAGTAGTCTGGAAAGGTTGAGAGCCACTGCTATAGAGGGTCATGACAAGATGGCACAATTTAGAGCATCCCTTGCTGCACTCTATAGGTATGTTTACACTGCAATTAGATATCTGCAGCTGGCCCATGCCAGATACCAGATCTCAGAGCCTGGGCTCTAGCCTTAACTCAAGTGTCTAAACCACAATTAAACAGCCAGTGGTTATGGGCCAACCGCAGGTGTCATAGTGCAGTGTGTGCTGTGTAGTTGTTGCTGTGTTGGTCCCAAGATATACGAAAGACAAGCTGGATGAGGTAATATCTTTTATTGGAGCCAGGGGTGTGTGCAAGAGGGGGTAAGCAGGGGCACCAGCCCCCCCAATAATTGTCAGGGGCACAGAACTTCTCTGGCCCTGGAGCCACAGAGGCAGGGAAGATTGAGCTCCTGTTGGGGCCGGGTGGAGGGAGGGAAGATTGAGCTCCTCCGGAGCCCCCAAATGGGGTCAAATTTAAATTCCTGCACACATCCCTGACTGGATCAACTTCTGTTGGTGAGAGAGAGAAGCTATGGATTAGCTTAGGTAGAGCTCTTCTTCAGATCTTGGAAAGGAACTCCCAGGATCACAGCAAAACACAAGGTGGAACAGACTGTTTAGCATAAGTAGTGAGCACATATTGTAAGGGACATCCAAGGTAGAGTGAGTGGCTCGTTAACACTTCTGCAGTCATAGGACAAAGTGTGTGTGTGTGGGGGGGAGTTAGTGGGTAACAGATTGTTGTAATAAGCCATAAATCCAGTGTGTCTGTTCAGTCCATGAGTTTTAGTGTCTAGCAGAATTATTAATTTAAGCTCCCAGGCTCATCTTTTGAAAGCGTTGTGCAGGTTTCTGGACTGAGAGGTCAGAATGATAGTGATCGCTTTGTGACAAGTGTTCACCCACAGCAGGTGATGGGGTGTTCCTGTCTTTCATCACTTTCCTGTGTGAGTTCATTCGAGAGTGTAGTGATTGATATTACCTCACCCACCTTGTCTCTCTAACTGCAGTGTAGACATACCCAGTGCTACACATACAACCAGAATTAAGGAAGCACAAAGGTAGCTTAAAGCCACCTTTGCCCCCACTTCCATTCCACCATACAAGGCAGGAAAGGAGGAACACACACTGAGTTCTACTTTACTCCACAGATAGTCCCATTAATTTCAATGGGATTTCACATGAAGTATGCCCATTCAGGGACAGAAACTCACTCTCAGTTAGTGGTACCACTGATCTGTGTCATTGAAAAGATTTTTTTCACACCAGGGAATCTGAGACGGAGTTCTGGGAAGCAGCGACTGATGCAGTACTCTAGTCACTGCAACTACAAGTAGTTGCTCAGGAAGAGTCCTGATTAGCAGGAGCTGTGCCTACTTGGTGAATTGTGATGGGCTGAGAGGAGCCCCAAAGGTTAACTAACCCTTTACCCACAGGATAGGAGAGGCACAGGAACGAAGTGCTGTGGAGGGGATGGGGGGAGAAAGTGGCAGGCTTACCAGGGCCTTGGTGTTGCCATTGCATTTCTCAGGTGAAGATACCACCAGTCTTTCCCCTCCTTGGATCAGTGAGCTAAGGATTGTATGCAATTGGAAACACAGTGCTGCACAAGTTTGTTAAGGTGCTGGGAAAGAACACTGTGAATAAATTGCACAAGGTGTTTGACCAGAAGAAGATCTTCTAGTGCAGTGGCTCTCAAACTTTTTTTTTACTGGTGACCCCTTTCACATAGCAAGCCTCTGAGTGTGACCCCCCCCTTATAAATTAAAAAACACTTTTTTATATATTGAACACCATTATAAATGCTGGAGGCAAAGCGGGATTTGGGGTGGAGGTTGACAGCTTGTGCGTCCCCATGAGGGGTCCTGACCCCCAGTTTGAGAACCCCTGTTCTAGTGGGTTGTGGCTAGAAAAGAGATAGGACAGTGATGATGCCCTGTCACAGAATATAACTGTAAACCTCCCCCCCCCCCAAAAAAGCCTATTGGTGTTAGAAAAATGTTGAAAAGAAGAGAGAGTGCCTGATTTACTCACAGACAGCACTTCTGAACTGGTTAAATCAAAATCTTCATTTAAACCTAAAATTAGAGGTAAAGATCTTAATAATTCATTGTTTCTGGAAGATAAAATTTGCTCTGCTTCAGCAGAGTGAGTGAAGATGTATCACTTATCCCTTTTATACTTCACTCAATTTAGTTGGGAAAAAAATTGCCCTAGATTCATCCATTTAGAGTGAAATTGTCTAGTAAAGTGCAGAAGCTTTTGAGATTAATTTCGGCTAAAGTGTATTGAAGCTGTTTGGCTCTATTCCATGTTCTTTACACCAAGAACTACTTCAGCCCTGAAATTTCAAGGTAACGTAAAGGTTTTAAAAGGGATTGATTTCCTCTCTATTAAACCGTTCAAAACACGAGTGTCAAAGTGCCAAGAGACACAAATAACAAGCAAAATCACATTGTTGGTATTATTTCTGCTCTCCTCATCCCCTAAAGAAAATATCAAAATGCATATGGAGAGATTGTTTAATAGAAAGATGGAGCTTATGTACTGCTGCAAAGCTAAGAACATGACCAATAAAATGAAGAGAAAAGAGAGGCTAGATTTCAGTTATACTTTTCTATTTCATCGCTACGTTGTCGGCTTAAGTGCATGCTGATCTCCTCCCACTCCTCTACCCTACTGTTCAGCCAACATGGCAGAGCACATTCCGGCTGATAATGTACATGTTAAATAAAAAATGGCATCACTGCAATATAGCTTGCTTAATACCAATTGTGTGTGACATTAGCTATTATTTGTGTCTTCCTGGCCTGCATTTCTTCAGCAGTTTGATAAAGTGCCACAAATGATGCATCTTATTTTTGTTATGAGGGGTGAAGGTGGGAGTGGAGGAGGTAGGGGGACGTTTCTTAGGTTTTAAGTGAACAAACCAACCCTTGCATTTGACAGCTCATCAACTACCTTCCACGGGTGTTTTCCTGGAGGACTGTAAAGAACTGCAACTCTTTGGGGTCAGGGACAATCTTGTTGTCCTGTGTTTGTACAGTGCTTGGCAGAACGGGGTCCTGGCCCAGGACTAGGGCTCTTAGGTGCTATGATGATATAAATAATAATCCAAATGTTGGTAAGGAGAGATGCTGTTCAGAGAAGTATTTTTATATGGGCGTAAAAACTGGCAATTAAAAAAATTCCCATCCAGAACATTTTCTGCAATGCTGAACATTTCAGTATTAATTCAGATACAAATTAACCCTCTCCTAATGTTAAAATAGCAACCTTCTTACCTTACCTTTGGTAATAATTATTATTAAAAAGCAAACTCCTAGCAATTAGGAGGCAAAGTAGTCGAATGTTAGTATGAGCTGGGAAATATTATGTACCATGATCAAAATCGCTACACTTTGGAGCACTCATAAAACTTTTAGGGAAAACTTTCCTCCTCTGTATAACTGCACTGAAAACAAAGGAGTTATGCCAGGCTGAATTTGATCTATACTGTTTAAAAGAAATGGCTCCTACTGTGAATGACCTTAGAAATGCTGAAATCAGTACAGACCACATCTGCTGTAGGATTGTTCGAATAATATTTGTTTTCTATAACCTCATTCTAAATGTGTGCTTCTAGGGCAATTTCCTTTGTTATCACTAGTTAATTTATTTTACATATGGGGGTCAATGTGTCTCTCTCAAAAAAAAGTGCAAGGCTTTATTTGCCTCTCAGCCACTCTGCCATTTGAAAGGAGTTAAGTTATATGGGGCAAAAATCCTACTTGCCTTATGTGAGTAGTCCCATAGCAATCAATGAGCCCTGTTCAGGGTTGCCAACCCTCCAGGATTGTCCTGGAGTCTCCAGGCATTAAAGATTAATCTTTAATTAAAGAATATGTTATGTGGTGAAACCTCCAGGAATATGTCCAACCAAAATTGGCAATGCTAGCCTTGTTCCTGCTTCCATTTAACACCTCAATTGTGCAATCACATATGCAAAAACTTAATTTTGTGCACAGGATTAGTCCCGCTGAGCTCAGTGGCTGACTTGTGTGAACAGGATTTAGCCCATGTACAACACCTGACATTAATACAGACACTCATTAAAAATTTGATCCTACTCCCATTGAAGTCAATAGCCCCTCTCATCAAGAGTGCAGGCCTGAATCTAAACGACATGAGCCTAGTGTAAACCCTTACTTATGTGTGTAATCTAGTTGTCTTCTGTGGGATTACATGTGTAAATAAGGGTGGCAGGATCAGGCTCTTGCATCAGAAAGGCTAAAACCATTAAAAAAATGCTTAACATCTAAAACTGTCAGAGGCATTTCAGGTTCCTTCTATAAATACTGTTGCCCCATCGTCCAACCCCAGGTGTTCTGACACCCATTTGTCAAGAAGTGGCCAAAGTCCAGGGCCTTGCAGGTGCCTCCCAGTGGAGGAGAAATCAATGACACAAATTCTATATTGTAAACATAACTTGTTTTAGTTACACATATACACCAACCCTGAAACAAAGGTGGTCAAACACCATGCAGGGCAATCCTTCTTTCAGGAATCTCAACCCAACCCAGGGAGCAACTCTGCATCCAAAATTGGTTATATTCAGAGACCTCTGGCCATGTCTACACTACATACTTTGGCCAATGCAAGTTACACTGGCATACAGCTGCCACCATTAATATATCGCTTGTGTGCATATCCACTTGGCTTCTTGAGTCCACACTGTGCTTGTGTTGATGCACAGGGTGGTGCACCATCAGTAGGTATCACAGTGTGCAACAGACCACTGTCCAGCACCCTGTCTTTTGGGACGTTTTGGCAATGCATAGTGGGGCAGAAACAAGTTGCACAGATGTGACTGGGGGTAAGGGGTCAACTTCCCAGCATGCAACTTTCTCCATCCCATAATTTCATCCATATCCCATAATTTTCATGCCTTTTTTTAAAAATCCCAGAAATGCATGTGGTCCTTCTCACTGTTCGCCATCTCTGACTGATATATGTAACCTGCACAGCTCTGCACTATTGTCATAAGCATTGCCAACACAGGATGCATTATCCTCCGGTATTTGCAGAGCTTCAAGAACTGAATCAGCAGGGAACAAGACAATTTCTTGGAGGACAGAGTGCTGTGGGACATAGTCAAAGCCAGTTCAAAGCTGCTGGTGGCATTCATGGAGCAGCTGCAAATGCTGCTTCCAGGCCTGAGAAATGAACACTGACTAGTGGGATTGCATCACAATGGAGGTTTGGGACAATGAGCAGTGTCTATAGAACATTTGAATCTGCAAAACCACATTCCTGGATCTGTGCACTGAGCTTGTCCCAGCTCTCCAGGGCAGGGACACCACAATGAGATCTGCTCTGACAGTGGAGAAGCAAGTGCCAATTGTACTGTGGAAACTTGCAATGCTGGACTGCTACTGGTCAGAGGGAAATCATTTTGGAACTGGAAAAATCTGTTGTGAGGGGTTATTGTCACTGAAGTGTGTAGGGACATTAATCATGGCCTGCTATGCAAGACTGTGACTCTTGGGAATGTGCAAGACACAATGGATGGATTTGTAGCTATGGGATTCCCGACCCGTGGTGGAACAATAGACAGCACGCATATCCCTATTTTGGCACCAGACCACCTTGCCCCAGAGAATATCAACAGAAAGGGCTAATTTTCTATGGCTATACAAGCGTTGGTGGAACACCAGGAATGCTTCACCATCAGTGTTGGCTGGTCTAGGAAGGTGCATGACACTTCCATCTTTAAGAACACAGGACTTTAAAACCCACAGAAAGTTGGAACTTTTTTTCCCGACTGGCAGATTACCACTGATGATGATAAAATGCCAATATTGATCCTGGGGGACTCAGCCTACCCCTTACTTTGCTGGCTTTTGAAGCTGTTCAACAGCCACCTTGACAGCACCAAGGAAATAATCAATTATGAGCTCAGCAGGTGTAGAATGATGTTGAATGTGCTTTTGGTAGATTGAAGGGAGCATGGTGGTATTTACTCTCAAGACTGGATCTCTGTGAGAAAAATATCCCAATGGTTATAGCTTCCTGCTGGGTCCTGGATAATACCCGTGAGGCAAAAGTTTCCACTGGGATGGAGGGGCACTCTGCTGAGTTTGAACAGTCAGGTACAAGAGCTATTAGAGCTCAATGTGGAACTATATGGCTGAGGGAGGCCTTGAAAGAGCACTTTAACAGTGAGCCACAGTAATGTGTTGTGGTGGACTGTTCTGTACCTGGCCCTGCAGTTCTGGGGCCTGCTAGGTAGGAATTGTGTGGTGCTTCGTGTACATCTATGAATAGAACACTGTCAATGTACCTATTAACTTTGCAGTGCTTGCTGTATCTTGATTATTATGCTGTGTTTATCACTGATCCTATGAGTTGTGGCACACTGTATAATAACAACTGAGTGAGTATTTTCAGTACCTCTAGGCACTCTGCAGCATAAGTTGGGAACTAATAAAGATGAACTATTTCCCTAAAAACCTGAATTTTGCTGAGTAACAAAACCACTGCAAAAAAAAAAAAAATCTGTGCAATTTAAAAGCAGATACATTAAAAATAAAATAAATTAATGGACCAGAACTTAACAAGGTGAAAGAACATTCATGTCTATTTTGGCTACACATACAGAAAGTGTGACTCTCACAGGCCAGTGTATGTGAAACTGGTTTTCCTTACTGACCTCCAGTGTGGAGCAGTGGGGGTAGGGATGCGGCCCCAGATGCCATGTGGAATTGGGGCGGGGGGTGTAGGGAGGTGCTATATTACGGTTTTCCATGAACTACAAAGGGAAGTGAGTCTGTGATTGCTGAAGTTGTAGGTTCACAAAAGTCTGCAGCATCTGTGGTTGCTGCCAGAGAAGCCCCATTATGTCCTGGTGCATCTCCCTCTTCTTTTCCTGCTGGGACTTCTGGCCTTTCCTTTGCCATGCAGCCTGCAATATTCACCCTCCTGGCCCTCTGCTCACTGTCTGATGCAGCACTGGCTCACAGGATCTCATTGAACAGGTCATCCCAAGTCCTCTTCTTTCTCCTCCTTGTCTGGCTCAGGAGTTCCACAGGTGCAGAAGAGGGACCCCTAAAGGCCATAATGGCAACAGCTGCAGATAAAACACACAGAGGTACCATTGTCGGGATAATCACAACAGAAAGTGAGAGTTACTCCCTTTCCTTGCCCCCCTATAGTGTTAATCAAGACATGCTTATTGACACTTCTGCTTCAGCTTGCTTATGCATGGCACCACTCACAGCACCAGCCATGATGAGTTTGGCCCCCAGCAGTGATGGAAATGAGGAGGAGAAAGAACTTGGGATGACATGTTCCGTGAGATCCTGCAAGCCAGTGCTGCATCAGTCTGTGAGCACAGGGCCTGGAGGGTGAATATGGCAGGCTGTGTGGAGAAGGAAAGAGCAGACAGGTGCCAGGCCCAGTAGGAAAAGGAGAGGGAGATGCACCAGGACATAATGGGGCTTCTCTGGCAGCAAACAGATGCTGCAGGCTCTTGTGGACCTACCGGCAAAAAGAGCACAGCTGGTGTCCTGAAGCTGCCCAGACCTGTATGCTGCTAGCCTATTTATTGCAATGGTGCCTGCTAAAGTTACCACCAACTGGCGTGGGGAAGTGTCCTACTGTGAAGGAAGAAATAAGACTGCCATCCCTAGACACCTTTGGCTACCTCTTCTGGACAGAGTAAATTAATGAAAAGTCAATGGCTTTGCCTGGCTAAGCTGGGGTGCCATCAGTACCTCATTGTAATGGGAAATATATTTACATACTTACCCCAGGTTCCTTCCCCTGCATCAGGCTTGCCCAGGCTCAACTGCTGGGACTGACTGGACTGCATCGGCCTATGTTGACCTAACTTTGTGTTGTTGAGCCAGGCCTCAGGCAGACAGCAAACTCTCCCACTGCTCTTACAGTGCTCTCTCTAAGGACCTCAAGCTCTACACAGACCCTTGCATAACAAAAACTAACAGCAAAGCATGTCTTCTTAATTCTGAATATTTCCTGGCACACTAAGAAAAAGGACTTGAAAGACTAAGGGCAGGGCTACATTTAAAATGCTGCATAGGCGCAAATTCACCAATGCAGGTGCACCCCTGTGCTGCTTAAGTGAAGATGCTCCTTCACCAATGGGAGAAGTTCTTCCATTGGCATAGTTAATCCACCTCCCCAAGAGGCGGTAGCTATGTCGACGGGAAAAGCTGGGGGTTGCCTTAAGTAAAACTACCTTCCTCAAGGGTGTGGATTTTTCACACCTCTAAGCAATGTAGTTATACCAGTATAAGTCTGTAGTGTAGACCTGGCCTATGTGTATCAGTGTCACCTGGTGACACCTGCCATAATAATACTATGATGTTATGATAATCATTTCAGGGGATCACTAATATTAATTAATTGCAGAATCTGTTCTTTTCTCTGAATGAAAGAGTTACAGATGAAGGTGATTTCCATCTAGATTTGTGGAAATAACATCTATTTGTGGAAAATGTCTTCGGAGGTAGGGCCTTGTGCTCTACAAACTCCAGTAACACAGCAACCAACGCTGCAAACTGGCAGACGTGATATAAATCCAGAGGCGGATTACAGTTTTGTGGGGCCCTGGGCCAGAGCAAGTGGGGGCCCGTCCCCACCCCTTCCACCTGCAGTCTCCTTGCCGGGGAAATGGGGTCGGGGCGTGGGGCTTGTTCCCTAATTGGGATCTTGAATGTAACCCCCTTAAAAGGCCCCCAGGAAGTAGACCTGGGGTCTCTACTCCTCCTTTGGGGAGGAACAGAAAGTTGTTATATGCCTCCTGTAAATACTGCTGAATAGAGGCGAGCTAAATTTCAGATAACTATTTGCAATTCGGACTGCAAGTTTGGATTCAGATAAACATTTACAAAATGAGGGAGGAGGAAGGGATGTTGTAACTAGCTATATAACTTGTATTTCTGGTAAAGGCAAGTGAAATCTGGAAAAGAGAAAAACAGGCAAAAGAAAATATTTTTTAAATGTAGAGAAATTTTTAACTGAAACAAAATTTCTTCCCCTTTGCTCACCTTTGCAGCTGGGGTTTCTATTGCTGCATCTGACTGGTGTATCATTCAACAGCAACATGGTACATAAATCAAATGTTTTTCCTCACATTTTAGTATAAGCCCATGATTCTCAAATTAAAGAGCTAATATACTACATGTAATATTAAAAAGTACATTGTGTATCATCTTTTAAAATTTAATCAGGGTAGTTATAGTGGATTCTTCATCTGATACTATACTAGACCCCAGTCCAGCAAAGATTTACACATGTTCTTAACATAATAAACTGTGAGTAATAATCCCAGGCAATGGAACTACTCTCAGTGAGTAAAGCTAAACACATACCAAGTCTTTCCAGGATCTGGGCTTTAATTATTTTTTTTAAACCAACTCCCGTTCTACCTGATTGCAGGCTGCATACTTCCAGTGGCATGCATGTCAGACTTTTGGGGAAAGCTGGTATAAACAGTAGTTTAGTCAGGTCCATCTACTAGGACTAACATGGAAAAGAACTGAGTTCTAATTAAAAATGAACAGTAAATGACAATAGTAATCAATACATAGCACATAATAAACTGTTTTTCTGGATGTTGCAAGAACATTAACTAATCCATCAATTAATTCTAACAAAATCCCTGAGATAAAACAAAGGATCAGGAATAACATTCTTAAGTGAAATCTATCAATACCAAGAGATATAAAGAAATAATGTATTATCGTATAAAGTATCAAGGTTAGGGTGTGGATGGGTGTTCCTATATTATCAAAAGGCATCTGCTTCTCATTTCTCATCAATCTAACAGCGGTGCCAACATCAACATCTGTCTGCAGGGCTGGAGATAAATATTAACGGATAAGTGAGTCATTGTTAAGCTTGAAGGGTTACCTGTCTGTATTTAAAAACAGCAGGTTGTAGAGTAAGAATGTAGGCCCAGATCCTTAAGGGTATTTAGGATCCTAACTTCCATTGAACTCAGTGGAAGTTTGGAGCCTAAATTACTTTGAGGATCTGGGCCTTAGAGTCTAAGGGTCCACTTAGACAGTTCTACTCGCATGTTGTTTCATTGAAGTCAGTGGGACTATTTTTGCTGAGAGCTACAGGAATATAAATTCTTCAGGGCAGGGACCATGTCTTAATATATGTTTGTATAGTGTCTAGGCCAGTGTGGGGGCCTTGATCCTGACTGGGTTCTCCAGCCACTATTGTAATACAAATAATAAACAGTATGGTAATAATAAAGGATCGGGTCCTAATTGCTGAAAGCCCCATGCAGCCAAGATAAGACATACATTCAGTGCATAACTATCTTAAACTGACTTTTTATTTCCCTTCATGACCTCTGAAGTTGGGGATTGTTGGCTCCTGCTCTGAGTGATGCCCCAGATAGTAGTGGTTACACAATCTCCACAGCCTCCACCAGCCTGCAGAGGGCAAAGGTGAATTAAGACCACACTGGGCATAGTTCCAGCAATATTAAAAAGGAAAAAAAGTTGTCCTCATCCTCGTTCTGCCCGCACAATGTGTGCAATGTCGAGCTGGGGTCCCATGATTCCTGTCCCCCTTCCCTCAGGTTACATCCTGTCATTGCATAAACAATAATAGTAACTACAACAAAACTTGTCACTTATACAACTCTTCAAAGTGCTTTACAAGCATGGCCTAATTAAGCCATAGAACAAACCGGGGAGTTGCAGAAGACACCATGGACTCATAAGAACGGCCATAGAGGGTCAGACCAAAGGTCCATCTAGCCCGGTATACCTGTCTTCCGACAGTGGCCAATGCCAGGTGCCCCAGAGGGAATGAACAGAACAGGTAATCATCAAGTGATCCATCCCATCGCCCATTCCCAGCTTCTGGCAAATAGAGGCTAGGGACACCATCCCTGCCCATCCTGGATAATAACCGGCTAATAGCCATTGATGGATATATCCTCCATGAATTTATCTAGTTCTTTTTTGAACTCCAGATGTGTCTCCTGTTCCCGATGTCCTGTGCCTGCAATGTATTTCAGAACTGCCAGTTGTTCATTGCTGTTTGCCTTCCCTTCCAACTGTCCTGTCCTTGTTCTCAAGGTTCATGCCATAATTATTTCAATAGAGGATCAACGAAGGGTCATATTTATCATATTGGCAAGGATTTGCAACATTTAAAAATATTTTCTATTCAAAGCAACATAAAACAACAGTGTGTATATATATGTATATATATATATATTTACAAAAAAATTTTTTTTTCCAGAAACACCAAAAGCCTGAGTCTCCTTTTATTTACAATGATGTAAGTCAACCAAAATCAATGACTTACACTGGGGTAAAACTGAAGTAAGAGGAGAAGTCAGTCCCAAGTTTTTCTCCATTACAAGTGGGGAAATTAACTGTACCAATGTCATTAACAAATAATGTACATACCTAACTGTTAATCAGGAATCTGACAGCTATTCCATTATATTGAAAAGTGAGGTCCAATGACTATTCCTATGGAGCTTCTGACAATATCCATACATGCAGGTCATATCATCAGGACTGTCTGAAAATGCAGCTCACAAGACTAATTCAGACTATGAAGAAACTTGATATTGCATCATGATTAAATAGAGTAAATATAGGCGACTATTTACAGGGCACTGTTGATAAAGATATTAGTTAGTATTGATGAAACAAGAATTACAATACTCTTATAATTAATCTCCCTTCTCACTATAATGCTTTTGCCCTGTAATGAAAATTCTTAAAATAATTTCTCATCTACTGATTTCCTGACACTCCATCAAGTTAAAACAGCTTTGATACATAGAGCTTAGTAAGATACAATGCACTAGCCTGGGACCCAGTTCTAATAAGGTACTTCTACACTAGTGACAGTACACGTGTCACCATGCATAGTAGTGCCATAACTCCTACTGTCCATATATCTAAACCCCTGAAGCACATGTCTGAAGGTGAGTAGAAGGCAAAAAACAAAAAACAAAACAAGCACGCACGCCTGAGGGGTATGGGTATGTACATGCCTTGGGATGTGACATGACCCCTTTCCCATGCTACTGTACAGTGTGGACAGGGGAAAATGGTGTGTACCAGGTCCCATGTTTCAATAGCCCGTCAGCCTCAGTCCCACAGTGCAGTGACCCCTTTCCCACCTGACCTTTATCCAGTCTATAAAGGTCCATGCCCCTCTGTTATCATTACTAGTAGGGAACTGAGCTGACCATCGGAGAACAGTTTTCCACTGCTCTCCTTTGATTAGTACTGGTGAACATGGATCATGTTCTGAGAACAGTTGTCTGGCCTGCTGACCACACCCAGGTTCTACTCGATGTGTGGTAGGAGTACACTGTCCTCCATGACTTCTCCTGCAGCCAGGGCCGGCTTTAGGCCAATTCCACCAATTCCCCCGAATTGGGCCCCACGCCTAAGAGGGCCCTGCGCTCAGTGGCAGGGCCACCCAGAGTGGGGTGCAAGTGGCAGAGAATCCCTTCCCTGGCTAGATGCACCTTTTTAATTTTTACTCACCCAGCGGCGCTCCGGGTGGCACTTTGGTGGCACTTTGGCGGCAGGTCCTTCAGTGCCGCCGAAGACCCGGAGTGAGTGAAGGACCCGCCGCCAAAGACTAGGAGCGAGGCCCGGTGAGTACAAGCCCCACATGTTTTCTTTACGTGGTTTTTTTACGTGGTTTTTTTTAGTCATCCCTGTCGGGGCCCCGTCGAAACTGTTCGAATCGGGCCCCGCACTTCCTAAAGCCGGCCCTGCCTGCAGCTGCAGGAAACATTCACCTATGCTGGGAAATTTCATAGTTGCTGAAGGAGGCAGGTGCTCACCAGACTCTGGCCCAGTGCTGGGAATGGATGACATACCTGAAGCTCCTGTACTGGAGGGTAAAAGACTCCACAAGCCTCTCCAGGAGAGATCCTCATACGTGCCCATTTTATGACAAGCTGGACCAAGTATTGTCCAGGGCTCCCAGTATAGAACCCACTCATGACCCCCTTCTCAGCCCTGTCAGACAATGCCAGGCAAAGAGGCAGCATGTAATACAGAGGAAGTCCCGCAGGAAGAGGAGCATGTCATTTTTCACCTCTGCCCGGAGAAGCTGGATTAGCAACCCCTCATGATGAGCTCAAGAAGGACCCAGAGCCACAGGAGGAACTAGCACCCAAAGCTGGTAAGTTATAATGGACCCTGATTTTAAGCCCAGCCCCCACTCCGCACTACCCTGAAATGGTCCCCGAAGAAGACAAGGCTGTAAATCAATGATTTTATTTAATTCCCATGAACCTCTGCTATGCCTTTGGTAGAAGCTATAAAACAGATCATTAATGAAGAATCATTGTTCCCATGTGTCTGTGCATTTCTTGACCAGCACACTGTCAGTGATGGTCTGGGGCCTGCCTGGACCAGGAGAAAAGGAGGGGGCGGGTTTGGAAAGGGCCTGGTTGGGGATATAGGAGAATTGTAGAAAACTTTCATGGTTGTCGAGAGTTACAGCTGTCTTTCACTCCTTTTAAGATTACAGAAAGTTTCAGTGATTTTCCCAGATTAACCTTCTACCTCCACCTCCATTTTACCATCCCCTTACAAATGGGAGCCGCATGGAAGGGGTGGGGTTAGGTGCAGGGCTAGCTAGGTACAGGAAGGGAAAGGGAATCCTTTGGTTGTCCCAGGAACATCAAATCTCCTTTTCAAGATTAAAACGTTTTTTTAATGTTCCCAGTCCCTGGTATCTGGCTTCTTCCCACTCTGAGCCATGCTGCAAAAGCCTGGAAAGCATGGGTGAGTGAAGGATCTGTTCTGAAGGTTGCATAAGCACAGTGCAGTGGAGAGGTGAGTAGCTTGCAGTGTTGATTGGACAGTTCAGGGAACAAAATAAAGTTGTGATGTGCCTCTTTCTTTCCCCGTTCCTTTATTGCTGTTCTCTGGACACAGGGGCTGGATTTTCTGGCAATGCTGGGAGGAGGGTTTGTGGTGAGTGGGTGTTGTTAGTGGTTTGTTTCTCCGCTCCACTGAAACTCCATCTGCTAGCTTAGAATATAATGAATTTCCTGTCAAATGGCCTCTCAGTCCTATAAGCATAATTCAGAAATCTCTGATGTAGCAGAAATTCCAGCTGGTTCTTGAAGTTCAATAGCAGTGCAGAAGTGTTTGGTCCACCTTCGTAGCTGACCAAACTCCTCCATTCAGCAATATGCAGGGGGTGACCATTAGCAGAAACTTCTCTCTGGCATAGATTGCTGGAATTCCTCCACAGGACTGGAAAGCCACCTCCCTTTTCCATTCACTTTGAAAATCGCTATGCTCTCCAAATGATAGCCAGCTAGAAATTGACAACTGGTAATGTAGCCTATGGAAGGAATAGAACCCACCCCCACTGTCCCCTTGACACATTGTAAAACTTATTTTAAAATCCCCACATTACTACATGTATTTTACCATTATTAGCCTCTGCTCCTTCCTCTGTGGCGGCAGAAGTTGTCTGAGAAGCAAACATAGTAACAGTCACATTCCTGACATGCTATAAAGTATCAATATTGTGGCCTTCCATTGCTAAGTTTGTGTGGGGATTTCTTAGCTTCTTTAAAAGGAAGAAAAAAATCTGATGCCAGCCTTGTCTTTGAACTGGCAGGACCTTCGGCTGCCAAGAGGGAAACCATTCCACCAGGATGGCAGGAGCAGCACCCCAGAGACAGCATAGCCAGACGGAAAAAGCACCTGGAGGATCTTCTGATTGACATGGATAGGAGGAACCCGGAGCAGTTTGAGTTCCTCCAGGCACGGGAGGATCAGGGTCTTCAGCAGGAAGAGGCACTGTTGACCTGTTCCTGGAGCAGAAGTTTTAAAAGAGCAAAACTCCAATGCGGAAACTACAGAACCCAAACCACTAAAAAAGAAAATCAACCTTCTGCTGGTGGCATCTGACTCAGATGATGAAAATGAACATGCATTGGTCCGCACTGCTTTGGATCGTTATTGAGCAGAACCTATCATCAGCATGGACACATGTCCTCTGGAATGGTGGTTGAAGCATGAACGGACATATGAATCTTTAGAGCATCTGGCACGTAAATATCTTGCAATGCCGGCTACAACAATGCCATCTGTTCTCACTTTCAGGTGACATTGTAAACAAAAAGTGGGCAGCATTATCTCCTGTAAATGTAAAAAAACTTGTTTGAGCAATTGGCTGAACAGGAAGTAGGACTGAGTGGACTTGTAGACTCTAAAGTTTTACATTGTTTTGTTTTTGAATGCAATTATTTTTTGTACATAATTCTACATTTGTAAGTTCAACTTTCATGATAAACAGATTGCACTACAGTACTTGTATTAAGTGAATTGAAAAATACTATTTCTTTTATTTTTACAGTGCAAATATTTATAATAAAAATAAATATAAAGTGAGCACTGTACATTTTGTATTATGTGTTGTAATTGAAATCAATATATTTGAAAATGTGGAAAACATCCAAAATATTTATATAAATAGTATTCTATTATTGTTTAACAGCACAATTTATTGTGATTAATTTTTTAATCGCTTGACAACCCTAAAAATAAGATATGGAAAGATGAATAAATATACTAAAACAGCTTGATTTCTGTTTTCTTTGGATGGGCCAAAGGATTTTTTTAAAATATCAATTGTCATTGACATTGTTGGCTCTTTGTAAAAATGTAGGATTTCCTTGCAGGTATATTTTTAAATACAACAGTATTATAATATTTTAAATGTCAGTAAATTGTGTGAAAAAGAAACTAAAATCTTTTAAAGCTAGATCATTCTGTAAACAAACTGGAAATGATAAGAGTCACCAAATATTGCATAAGCTCACCCTTGTCACTGTTCTCCTTTTCCAGAATGAGTTGTTTGAGCCAGTGTGTTGGGAATTTTCATGTCACAGATGATCTGCAGTCATACACATTTTGTCTTTCTTATTGTTATTTTAAGATTTAGAATACAGTGCTTTAAACAAAAAAATAATGTGATTTACAAATTCAAACCACGCCTGCCAATCTTACTTGAGGCCCAATCATGCAAAGATGCATGCACATCGATGGGATTACTATCACATGTGCAAAATTGAGTTAGAGTGTAAGGATTAGTTCCCTATTTGTCTTCCCTCTGGCCCTCTGGATTGGGGCCTATATTTTCAAGAAGTAAATATCATCCTAACTACACCTCTACCCCGATATAACGCGACCCGATATAACATGAAATTTGGATATAACGCGGTAAAGCAGCGCTCCAGGGGGGCGGGGCTGCGCACTCCGGCGGATCAAAGCAAGTTCGATATAACGCGGTTTCACCTATAACGTGGTAAGATTTTTTGGGTCCCAAGGACAGCGTTATATCGGGGTAGAGGTGTACTACGTGTATCTTCAATGCTATTTTACCATCATGTTTGAAAAAATATCTAAGGTATTTATTATTAGGGCTCCCATTACTGTAGTAGCTGAGCACATCACACTCTATAAAGTATTGAAACTCACAACACCCCTCAGAGGCAGAGAACTACTATCATTCCCATTTTACAGATGGGGAGCTGAGGCACAGAGAGACTCAGGCCTTGTCTACACTGGTAAGTTTCTGCACAGTAAAGCAGCTTTCTACATTGTAAATCCTGAGGTGTACACACTGCCAAGCCACTTAGTGCACAGAAACTGCGCAGTTGCAGCGCTATAAAAAAACCACCCTGACGAGAAGCATACAGCTCTCTGCGCTGGGGCTACAGCACCGCAGTGCCAGTGTAGCCACCCTGGTCAATTACAGCACTGCGATTGGCCTCTGGGAGGTGTCCCACAATGCCTGTTCTCGCCTCTCTGGTCATCGGTTTGAACTCTACTGCCCTGTCCTCAGGTGACCAACTGTCATTCCCACCCCTTAAATTCCTTTGGAATTTTGAAAGTCCCCTTCCTGTTTGCTCGGTGATGCATGCAGTGGTCTCAGCACATCTTTCCAGGTGACCACGCCAGCTCCACGGACCAGGCAATCCCCTGCTTGGAGCAATGCCGAGCTGCTGGACCTCATCAGCATTTGGGGAGAGGAGGCTGTCCAGTCCCAGCTGCGCTCCAGCCATAGGAATTATGATACCTACGGACAGATTTCACGATGTATGACGGAAAGGACATACTGCAGTCCAGGGTCAAAGTGAAGGAGCTGCGGGACACCTATCACAAGGCACGAGAGGCAAACCACTACTCCGGTGCTGCGCCCACAGGCAGCCGGTTCTACAAAGAGCTGGATGCAATACTTGGTGGCGACCCCACCTCTACTGTGAAGGCCACTGTCGATACTTCGGTGGCTCTCGTGCCAGTCGAGAGTGGACCAAGCCAGGAGGAGGAAATCTTGGACGAGGATGTGGAGGGGGAGGAGGGCCCAGAGGCAGAGCACGACTCGGAGGTCAGAGATGCATGCAGCCCAGAGCTTTTCTCTACCCTGGAGGAGGCTAGCCAGTCACAGCTGTCGGATCTTGGCGAAGCAGAAACAGGAGAGGAGGCCCCTGGTAAGTGGCTTGTATTTTGAGAATTGTTGAAGTGAGTTGTTGGGGGCAGGAGGGTTGCAGAAAGCAGGCTTGTGTCTGTATGATGTACATACCACCACATGCCTAGTCTGAGCGGTGGAACAGGGTGTTGATTGACTCCCTCACTTCACGGGAATCTCCCTCGGAGATCTCCAGGAAACTCCCATGGAGATACTGGACAATCCGCTGCTGCAGTTTCTTTGGCAGAGCTGCTTTGTTTCTTGCGCCATTAAGGGTAACT
The DNA here is from genome assembly GCF_028017835.1 of Emys orbicularis. Classification (NCBI taxonomy): domain Eukaryota; kingdom Metazoa; phylum Chordata; order Testudines; family Emydidae; genus Emys; species Emys orbicularis. The sequence goes on along the minus strand of NC_088687.1, from coordinate 83,224,452 downwards.
TTCCCGCACCACTCTGCTGTCACTGGGGAGGGACCATTACTGCACACAGGTAAGTCGCATAAGGGCCAGGGTGGAAGCCGCAGTCTTGGAGAAAACCCTTCCTTGATTCCCTGCTCACCCTCAGCAGTGAGATATCTTCCATAATGAACACAGCCTGTGGAAAATGTGGGGACAGGAATGATTATAAGGCCCCCACTACAGTGTTGGCTTTCCCCAAGAGCCACGTACCCAGTGCACAGTACGATCCTGGAACACTGATTTCCCCTGCCTCTGCGGTTACTCACCATTTTGGGGGTCTTATGGCTCAGGTGTGCTTGCCTGGGGTCAGCCAATTAGTGATAGGTATGTAAATAGTTACTGTGTTTTAAATCAGTGGTCTCTGTGTTGCAAACAATACTGCTTCTGTAAAATGTTGCATTTTGGCTTCACAGATATGATCTTGGGAGTCCAGCCTCCCTCTTTGTTATTGCCAGCTGAACGGCTGCGCAGAATTAGAAAGTGGCCATGAAGAACTAAAGAGGACTTTCTGCGTGAGGTCATGATGCACTCCGCGGCCGAAAAGCAAGAATTGAAGGAGTGGTGGGACAGCGAGAAGAGGGACTGAAAGGAGAACGCAGTGCGCCAGAAAGAAGCCACGGAGCAGCTCTTAAACATTATGGAGCGCCAAGCGGACATGCTCCAGGCGCTACTAGCACTGCAAACCGAGCAGCTCCGCGCCCACCCTCCCTTGCAGCCACTGTCACAGAACTCTTTCCCATGCGCCCCCAAGACACGGCCAACACACTCTTATCAGCCTCCTGGCTCCAGTCTGTACCCACTGCATTCCACTCCTGCCCCATCACAGTCCAGCCCTGTGGACTCCCAGTACTCACTGCGCTCAACACCGGTTCCTCTGCAGTTTAGCTCTGCTGAGGTACAGTACCTGCTGCACTGTACTCCAAAGGAGAAGGTTGGATATGATACCTGGACATACATAAATCTTTAACCATCCCGGGACCCCACCTCCTCTTGGGACCCTCCCTTCCCCCATCCCCCTCAGTGCGGATGTGTTTTTTTGTTTGTCTCTCTGCCGGTTGTTGTTTTTTAATAAAAGAATTGTTTTGGTTTGAAAGCAATCTTTATTCCATTAATTAAAAGTAAACAGAGCCCTGCAAAGCAACAGGCAAAATTTTCTTATACCTTCATAGTGCATCGTCTGCACCAATCACAATCACCTCCTAGCATTACAAGCACTGCATTCCTGAGCATAGAACAAATATTAGTGGCTTTCAGCTTCAAATTGCTGCCTCAAGGCATCCCTGATCCTTATGGCCCCAAGCTGCGCCCCTCTAATAGCCTTAGTCTTTGGCTATTCAAATTTAGCCTCCAGGCACTGAGCCTCTGCAGTCCAGCCCTGAGTGAAGCTTTCACCCTTCCCTTCACATATATTATGGAGCGTACAGCACGCGGCTATAAGCATAGGAATATTGTCATCAGCCAGGTCCAGCCTCCTGTATAGGCAGTGCCAGCGGGCCTTTAAATGGCCAAATGCACGCTCAACAGCCATTCTGCACTTCCTCAGCCTGTTGTTGAACTGCTCCTTGCTGCTGTCAAGGTGCCCCGTGTATGGCTTCATAAGCCACAGCATTAAGGGGTAGGCAGAGTCTCCCAGGATCACAATGGGCATTTTGACTTCCCCTACGGTGATCTTCTGGTCCAGGAAGAAAGTCCCTGCTTGCAGCTTCCTGAACAGGCCAGTGTTCCGAAAGGTGCACCGGACCAGCCTGCATTAATGTCAATAAAATGCCCATGGTGATCCACAAGCACCTGGAGAACCATTGAGAAATACCCCTTGCGATTAATGTACTTGGTGGCTAGGTGGTCTGGTGCCAGAATTTGAATATTCGTGCCATCTAGCAGCCCTCCGCAGTTAGGGAAGCCCATTTGTGCAAAGCCATCCACAATGTCATACACGTTGCCCAGAGTCACGGTCTTTCGGAGCAGGATGCGATTAATGGTCCTGCACTATTCCGTCAACAGAAGTCCAACAGGTAATTTTCCCACTCTGAACTGGTTAGCGACCGATTGGTAGCAGTCTGGAGTAGCCAGCTTCCACAGTGCAATCCCCACGCACTTCTCCCATGAAAGGGCAACTTCTCATTCTCGTGTCCTTGCACCGCAGGGCTGGGTGAGCTCATCACACAGTCCCATGAATGAGGCTTTCCTCATACGAAAGTTCTGCAGCCACTGCTCGTCATCCCAGACGTGCGTGATGATGTGATCCCACCACTCAGTGCTTGTTTCATGAGCCCAAAAGCGGCCTTTCACTGTGGTCAGCACCTCCGTGAATGCCACAAGCAATTTCATGTTGTAGCTACTACGTGTGGCGAGATCAATGTTGCATTCCTCTTGCCTTTGTAGTTTAAGGAATAACTCCATTGCCACTTGTGACGTGATAGGGTATGTGTTCTCTAGCAATGTTAAAGTGCTGCCACGAGTGGCTGGTGCCCTGTCTACACTGTAACTTTACAGAGCTGAAACTTGCAGCACTGTAAAGTGGCAGTGTAGACAAGGCCTTAGTCAGAGTGAGCAGCATATTGGTCAACAGTGCGGGATCCATTCCTGCAGACTGAAGAGGTGGAGCACGCAGTTCACAAATCGTTGAAAGATGGCGCCAAATGCAGACGGAAGCACAGGAATTGTTGGGATGCGAAGCAATGCATCATGGAGCATTGGGACAGGACCCAGGATGCCCCGCAACCCCCTCCGCCTTCCCACAACTCTTAGCAGCAGAAGAGGAAAAGATGCTCTGTGGGATAGCTGCCAAGAGTGCACCGCTCCGAATACAGCTGCAAGTGCCGCAAGTGTGAACATGCTATTGTGCAGGCAGCTGACACAATTGTGAACACACAACAGCGGTTTTCTTTCAGCGCTCTCTGCACAGCGCTGTAACTCTGCCAGTGTAGACATACCTTAAGGTTATGACTACACTACAGAGCCTATGCCTGCATAGCCTCCTGGTGTAGATGCAGCGTATGTTGACAGAAGGAGATGTTTTACTGGTATGGGAACACCACCTCCCCAAATGCCATTAGCCATTAGAAGAGGGCTTCTGTCAGCATGACTGCGTCTATCCTGGTGGTTTAGTCTGCATAGCTGTGTCACTAGAGTGTGTGGGTTTTTTTCGCATCCCTGATCAATGTAGCTATGGGCCAGTATAAATTTTAATAGACCAGGCCTCTGTGACTTGCCCAAGGTCACACAGGAAGTCTGTGGTGAAACTGGGAAATGGTCCTGAGTCCCAGGATAGTGCTCTAACCACTAGACCATGTCTTTTCCGACACAACATACTGCAAAGATCTGAATAATCCTAGGGCCTATTCCTGCAAATCTTTACTCATACTCCATTTGAGCAAAGACATGTGGGATTGGGGCCCAAGATGGGAAATATATATTATTTCAGTGACAACTGAAGCTTTGAATAAAGACTAAAGGAAGGCTTGAAAATTAAACTTAAGATTTTCAGATGCAATGGTCAAACTGAACATAAGATAGATCTTTCTGTGAAGAAATTGAGTATGTGCTGGCCATGAATACACTGGCAAACTGCTGAATTTATACATACTCAGTTTTCAGAGTGGTAGCTGTGTTAGTCTGTATCAGCAAAAACAACAAGGAGTCCTTGTGGCACCTTAGAGACTAACAAATTTATTTGGGCATAAGCTTTAGTTCTAGCCCACGTTCTAGCCCACAAAAGCTTATGCCCAAATAAATGTGTTAGTCTCTAAGGTGCCTCAAGGACTCCTCATTGTTTTTGCACATACTCAGTGTAGTGGTAGCACAGACCTGAGTTGTGCTTGTCAAGCATACTGAATTTGTGGACCTATTTTAGCTTCAATCAACCATATTGACTTGGCTTTTAATTTTGGTCCATTTCTTATGTACTTTAGACACTAGGTTTGTTTTCCATAACATTTTATTTTCAGGCTTGTGCATGCCCAATTTCAGTACATAAATTTATTTCCCTTTAAACCTATATTTCCATAGAGATCTGGAGATTGGGACATTTCCCCCCAAAATCCCACTCCACCCTAGAAGAGAACAATCTCCCAGTCACTTATTTGTGGATTGTTTGGAGGAGGGGAAAAACATGAGGCTGCTGTCTTGTGTCTTTAGTTTTCTATGCCCTGGAACTGAAAGCTCTTTCTGTCTCTCTCTGCCTTTAACACACTAACATGCTGCTGCTCGCTGCCGCTGCTGGAGGGAAGTGAAAATGAAATCGACTTTTCCGAGAAATGATGAAAGCGGCTGTGTCTGCCAATGAAAGGCTGCGGTAAACTTCCGCACCTCTCCCATCTCAGCCCCCTCCCCCCCCTTTGCACAAACAGGCCGGGGAGGTGGGGGGAATTTCCAAGCCTCAGCTCCTCGCAGTTTCCTCTCCTTGTTTTGCTTTCGATCTGGACTCTTCTCAGCCAAAGCTGAGGGAGTAACTTTTAGTTTTGCTCCTGCGATTATTCAGCTGAGTGTTTTCATTTCCATTTTGCATCCCCTGGCAACAGCGTTAACCTTGAGGAATTATATAAATACCGCGCATAACACATTAAACAAGGTAATTTTTTTAACTACTACTGTCTCTGTATGTGGATTTACACAAATGTTTGGCAAACAGGAAGTGCCCGCTCTCAAATAATTAATATTGATTTAAAAATAAAAGGTCAGCGGTGTTTTGGATCATATGATTTTAGGTGAAGCTGCTGCTAGGGAAAGGAAGGTTAATTTCACTTTTGCATTTGAAAAGGCAGAGAAGGTGATCGACTGGAAGGAAGGACGTGTGTTTGTCTCGGACCGCGGCGAGACCGATTGTGTACAGATCGGCAGGGTTTTGGCTTTGAATTTATTTTGAGTCTAATGGGGGGAGATGATCAACAACGGAAACAAAGGAGGGAAGCATTTAATTCTCCCGCTGTGACGGATGGGAAAGCAAGCGAGCGAGCGAGCGAGAGTTGGACTGGGAAAAGAAACAGGCAAGAGGAGAAAAAAGACGCCAAACAACACAGAGGGACATACAAGCAGCAACTTCCACCCCCGCGGCGCGAGCCTGACACCCCGTAACTGCGGCACACGGAAAGTTAATGGAGTGGCGGAGCTGAGCGGGGTGGGGGGGGCTGCGGACATTTCCTGCAGGTGATCAGCGCCCCCCGGCCGCGGGGGATCCCGCTCGGTTCGGGGCTCGATGCTGGTGGCAGGGAAGCCGGGGTGAGACATGTACCGAGCGGGAGCAAGTGCTGCTAAGCAGCCGCGGAGGAGGGAGCCGGAGTCACAGCAAGGGCGCAGGGCAGCGGCTGCCCCCCGGGCTGTGCACGTTGGGCGGGGCAGGAGGGGCCGAGTAACCCCTTCCCCGCCCGGCCCTGGGAGCGAGCGGCAGACGGGGCCGGGCCGGGCCTGGGTTGGGAGCGGATCCCCGGATGTGCAGGGCTCGGCCGCGGCACTTGTTGCAGCCCGGGGGCCTTGGAGGGGGATGGGGGCGCAGTGAGTCCCGCGGGGCCGCTGCTCCCTGCGGAGGCCTGGCGGCTGCTGCAGGCCCGGGCTGGGGGCGCATGGGCAGAGCCCCCGGCCGGGCCTGCAGACGGGAGCTGCCTGGCGGGGACCGCGCTCCCCCCTGGGGCCCGGTGCTCAGGTCAGGGTTGGGTCGGCGGGTGCGCGTGGGGGGGAGGGTGTCACTCACCCCCCCACCCCCCAGTGTTGTTATACAAGCCCTAGCACTTCCTCCCCCCGGCCTTTCCCCCTCCCCCCGGCAGGCGGTGACGAAGCCGCCTCTCGTGCCCAATGGCGGGGCCGAGCCCGGGAGCCTCCCGCGCGCCCCTGGCTGCTGCGGGCGTTCGGACTCTGGCAGGCGGCGCGCGGGCCGGCGCAGCTCCCTGGGCAGCGACACGGGACAGGGTTCGCAGCGCGCCCCTCCTCCCACACCGCCGCCCAGCTGCTGCCTGGGTCTTTTCCCCCTTCCGCACCGCGAGGCCAGGCTCGGACTCCCTGTTGGTGCCTCAGCTGCGGAGATGCTGACCCTGGGTGTCCCCTACCCGCCAGCCGGGGGGAGAGAAGAGAGCGTGGGCACTGCTAGCCGTGTAGTTAGGGCCCAGCCCCCTTCCTGACTCGCTGCAGGCCGCGTGCTGTAGCCCTGGCCTGAGGGGCTTGTATTCCAGCGGCACCTGATCAGGGCTTCCTTCCTCCTCCGGGCATAGCCCAAAAACATAGGGGGAGAGTCCCCTCCCTGTTAGAAACGCACCTACGTGCACTGGGCCTAGAGCACCGTTGGCCCTGTCTGTGCTACCAGCCAAACAACCTTTACCCTCGAATAGCCCGGGCTGTACTAGCGGAAATGATCCAGTGGTGTTAGCAGTGTTGGGAGCCCTCTTGTGACTGTTGGTCTACAACTTGGGCCTATAACAGCTCTGCCTGGTGCATGTAAACTGCCATTTCCTACCACTGTTCTAGGCGTGGTTGTCAGTAGACCTGCCTTGAGCCATTTAGGTGATGTGGTGCTTAAAACAACCGTGGCAGATGGTGGGTGCCTATATACTAAGGCTCCCAACATTGGTATGTCTAGTGGGAAAGCTGTGAAAAATGCCGTTCAAGGCATTACTGCTAATAGCTATAGTTGTAGGAAGTCCCATCAAGGAAGACCTTGGAGAACCTGCATTATGCATTGAGTACAGAAATAGTGCTTGGTGGTATGCAGAACACAGAGAAATTCCTAGTTCATTCCCCAATGAGTTTAAAATCTAAGATGCTCATTGACAAGTATGGGTAATTTCCCCAGTATAAACAGAAGCAAAATGTCTTTGAGACATGGGTCTGTAGATGTGGCCAATTGCCTTATAAGATTTTTATATGAAAGTAATACACACCTTGAGAATCTTAAGATTTTTCTATAGCAGCTATTACTGTTTCAGAGTAGCAGCCGTGTTAGTCTGTATCCGCAAAAAGAACAGGAGTACTTGTGGCACCTAAGGGCTTGACTACATTCGGGACTTCACAGCGCTGCCGCTCTCGCAGCGCTGTATGTACTCCACCTCTGCGAGCAAGCGTGCAGCGCTGCAGGCACTGATTACCCTGGCGCTTTACAGCGCTGTACTTGCTGTGCTCAGGGGGGTGTTTTTTCACACCCCTGAGCGCAGCAAGTTGCAGCGCTGTACAGTGCCAGTGTAGCCAAAGCCTTAGAGACTAACACATTTATTTGAGCATAAGCTTTTGTGGGCTACAGCCCACTTCTTTGGATGCATAGAATGGCACATATATTGAGGAGATATATATACACACATACAGAGAGCATGAAAAGGTGGGAGTTGTCTTACCAACTCTGAGAGGCCAATTAAGTAAGAGAAAAAAGCTTTTGAAGTGATAATCAAGATAGCCCAGTACAGACAGTTTGATAAGAAGTGTGAGAATACTTACATGGGGAGATAGATTCAATGTTTGTAATGGCTCAACCATTCCCAGTCTCTGTTCAAGCCTAAGTTGATTGTATCTAGTTTGCATATCAATTCCAGCTCAGCAGTCTCTCGTTGGAGTCTGTTTTTGAAGCTTTTCTGTTGCAAAATTGCCACCTGTAGGTCTGTCATTGAATGACCAGACAGGTTAAAGTGTTCTCCTACTGGTTTTTGAATGTTCTGATTCCTGATGTCAGATTTGTGTCCATTAATTCTTTTGCGTAGAGACTGTCCGGTTTGGCCAATGTACATGGCAGAGGGGCAATACTGTGGTATTAAATGCTTGTAAAAGCAGCTCTAGATAATAACACTGGGTTTGTTTGTGTTTCTGTTGTATGTGTTGGAATTGTGGTCTAAATGGGACAGTGATATCCTGTAAAACATGACTGAAAAAGTATTTCTGTCATGTGCCCTTCATGCACTAAGGTACCAAGTTGATCCTAATAAATGCAGGGAGCCTTACTGAAGTCAGGGGGGCTCTGCATAGGCACAGAGTACCAGCTACATGGATCAGCTTGCAGGATTGGAGTCTTGTATTTTTAAAAAATATATTCCACACTTGCACTACTTGAAGTTTCATCTTTCAGCTGGTATTGATGTTTGAAATGTGTTATTTATATTGGTTGTCACTAAGCACATTCTGGGTGATGTGCTTAGGATCTGATTATTAATCAAAGTGAACAACATCAGGCTAAGGGCCATGTCCTGGACACTTTTCCCCAACAAAATTCCCTATGAAAACAATAGGAGTTTTGTTTGTGTACAGCATGCAGGATCAAATTCTCACTCAGATAGAGCAGTCTTACTGTTTTCAGTGTCAAAGTCTAGAACTTTGCGCTTAATTAGTATATGATTATAATTTATAACACAATTTGATGTGCAGAGATTTTTAGATTGCGGTCACTTAGATATAGTAGGAATTGTAAACTAGCACTCCAGTTTGTTGAGATGAAATATCAACTTCTATATTTAAACATACATTTAAAATAAATCTTTTAATAGTTTTGCATAGTTTACCTCTTGCAGTAAATGCTTAACCTAGTACTATGAAAAGAGAATTCACTACTGCACCAACATTTAAATTCACTGTAACTGGAAAAATGGTGACACAATTATGAAAGCAGCATAGTTAAGATTCAAAGTCTCTGTGAGACAGATCAACATTCTGAATGAGTCTAAATCTTTCCCTGCTGTCAGATGTTGCTTAGGGCATGAACAAGGCCTATCTATCCTGGGCTGCTCTTTGCATGTCCCTCTATGTGTTAAGTACCATAAGTTTGTCTTCTGAGTAATCTTCAGTGAAAGTATTCTTTTGATTGGCCCCATCTAAGTTATCATTAATTTATACTGGCATAAAACAGCAGAAGAGCTGAGTGTTCAGTCTGAGAGCAATGGTTTTCTTGATACAGTATTCACTTGCATTAGCAATGAATGTTGTACTCCACACTGCAATTTTGTAACCAGGAAACAAACTCACAAAATGGAAAATAAACAGTGTATTATTACCTTTTTCCTTCTTTGCTAATCAATATCCATATCCTTTAAACTTGCATATACATAGCTTTAAGCAAACCAGTAGTCCTATCAATGGCAATGGAACTACTCGTGTATAAAAGTAAGCACGTGTGTTAAGTGTTTCCAAGTGTTTCCCTGCTCTTGAGCTGTTTAGATCTTTAAACACAAAATTTTAAATTAGAGCTATAAAAGCATGGTGGTGTCTGCTTTGGTATAAATATTACAAATTGCTGGTGGTAGGCACCAGATTCACTAGTACATTTTAACTGCCTTGCACCACTTCAGTTATGTAAAGCTGCTGTTAGCCCAGATTAACTGATCATTGATAAGTTGCTTGAATGGCATAAGCAGTCAGGCCATATTGGTGAATCTGACCCATACTGTATTCTTTTTATCAAATATTGCAGAATATTTGATGAAAGCACATTTTGAATTCGCAGTTGTGTGTGTCCACAGTGGTGGCCTAATTCTGAGTTATGCTTATCTAGTCAGAGAGGAGAAACTTACTATGTGACTTATGTGTCCATTCAGAGCAGTTCAATTTCAAATTTTGAATACTAAATATTCACAGTGAACTGATAGTGAACAAGCCACTGACTAAGACTTTCTGATAACAAATAATTGTAAGAAAATCTTGGTAGACAATTCCTGTGCCGAAAATGAAGCAAAAAAAATAATTATTCGTTACCAGTTCCTTGTCCAACATTAGTATTGTAAATGAACAGGCATATGGCTCTTATTTGGTTCCTCTGACTGTAACTGTAAAGTTGAAGTTAGGGATTTAAGTACAGATTAGCATAATAAAAACTCAGTTCTTCAAAATCCTGTGACGACTGTAGATTTAAGGACATAAGAGTTATTTAAGGTAACCTGACCATGCAGTATTGAAGGTATACATACTGAGGCCCCAGTCCTGTAACCACTCGTGAACTTGACTTCAGTGGGACTATATACACATAACTAATGTTAAGCATGTGTGTAAATGCTTGCAGAATCCGGGTCTGAATCATGCTGACAAGAGGAGCAGGTAACAAATGATACATTGTATAGAATTTTCATTTAAAAAACCCCCAAACTTGCCAGATGTTCAGTGCATTAGAAGTTTATATTGGAAGAAGTAGTAATGGAAAGACTGTTGATTAGTTTAAAACCCCTTCTAGTACGTTTTGGGAAATTTACAAGTGAAAATAAATAAATTGGGAGTAATAAACCAGAATTGGTCTTTGTTAAATTGTGTGTTAATTATGCATGGATAAAATCATAGGCCAAATGAATAATCAAATTAATGAATTTACCCCACTGTTTCAAAAGTTTTATTGAATTATTAATTAGGATCCCTACTAAGTTGCTATGAATTGTTCTCCTGATAGATATTTTTACGCTAAACAAAGTGGGTGAAGTCACCCAAGAAGAGCTCTCTGGAGCCCGAAAGCTTATCTCTTTCACCAAGGGAAGTTGGAGCAATAACAGATATTACCTCACCCACCTTGTCTCTTTCATATCCTGGGATCAAGGCAGCTACAACAACACTACAAACAATATCAGAAAAACAGGAATTGACATTAAAAAAAAAAAAAAAAAAGCTAAGCAAACTTTTGGGGGAGAGTTGTGTGTGTGTTTGTGCACCTGTATAACATATATATAATCAGTTAATGATTTACACATAATAATTATACATTTAACACTTACATAGCACTTTTCCTTCATAGAGCTCAAAACACTTTTTTAATTCCTGTAACCTTTAAAAACAGGATGGGACTTTTCAGATGTAGCCTCTTGTAAATTATTGAAGTATTCTAGTTCTCTTACTGATCTAAAGAGAAACTATTACAGAAATTTTGAACTTTAAAGAAATGTTTGGGTTTTTTTTTAAACATAATGATAGTCAATTTTGTTTAAATTAGTGATCTACTGACATGTTTGTTTGTTTGTTCGGGGCTGGCTTGCAGCAAACAGAACACTCATTAGTTAGACATTTTAACTTGAAGTAGTTTGAATTCATGTATTAAAAAAAATCTCTTGCATGTGACATTGTTTCACTCAATGTAACATTATACAAAACTAAACTCTAATCATACATAATGTTTAAATTCAGTTGTTGCAGCATACTTCACCTGATTTTGTGGTGCAATTAGAAGAGCTAATTCACTATAAACATAGATTATTTCTTGCTACACGAGAAGAGCAGATTGCAGAGTTACAACTAGCACATCTGTTTTCAAGTAACCTTCAAAGGTTAGTTTGTGGATATCAGTGAATCCTGATGTCAGGGATGGAGTTAAATTTTAGAAGAGACGTGAAGTTTTAAATGTTACTGGTAACTGCAGTTAGACAGTAGGCTACTGTAAACAACCACCTACCTTCCTTTTGCTAGTAAATTAGAATTGTAGGAGTCTTTACATTTTCAGAGGTATTAAAGTTCATGTAAAACTAAAAGGATAAATAATTTCTTAGGGGATGTCCAAAGAAAGTTGCCGTTCAAAGATATTGGCCACATTCTGTTCTGTGGATATGTACACTGGCTTTCCATGACATTGAAGGGAGCATGTGTGCGCATGCAAGGGCAGATTTTGCTCCATTATATTCATATTGATATTGTACATTAATTGCAGACATTGTAGGCCCAGTTCTGATACCTGTATTCATGCTGTGTAACACTTTACTTCACAAGGAGTACCATGTGGCAGGGGAGAAATTAGGTGTCCAGCTAGTTTACAGAGTTTGGCTATGGCTACACTACAGCTTATGCCAGCATAATTTATGTCACTCAGGGATGTGAATAAACCATTCCCCTGAGTGACGTAAGTTACACCGACATAAGTGCTTATGTGCACAGCGCTGTGTTGGTGGGAGAGATTTTTCCCATCGACATAGCTTCTGCCATTCTCAGAGGTGGTTTTATTATGCTGACTGGAAAGCTCTCTCTCGTCAGCCTAGAGCAGGGGTCGGCAACCTTTCAGAAGTGGTGTGCCGAGTCTTCATTTATTCACTGTAATTTAAGGTTTCGTGTGCCAGTAATACATTTTAACGTTTCTAGAAGGTCTCTCTCTATAAGTCTATATTATATAACTAAACTATTGTTGTATGTAAAGTAAGCTGAGCAGGGCCGGCGGCCGGTATCCCAGGCTGGCAGCGGGCTGAGCGGCGCCGGCAGCAGAGTGCCACTAAAAATCAGCTCGCGTGCCGTGCCGCCTTTGGCACACGTGCCACAGGTTGCTGACCCCTGGCCTAGAGCGTCGTCACCAGACATGCTGCATTGGTGCAGCTACAGTGCTGTACATGTAGACATGGCCTTTAAAATTTTCCCTTCCTGCAGCAAACTTTGCCTGCATTGTGTAGGCTGGCAGGTCTTAGTTTCAAGATCACTTGTCAAATGGTGAGAATGAATGTTGTTTGAGCAGATGTGAATTCAAGTCTCTCTTAAAGGGACATTGTTGACCTAAATTTGACTTGAACATTAAATTTTGTAAAAACAATTTTTTTTTTTGTTTAAAGTCTCCACTCTTTTTCAAAAAAAAAAAAAAAAAATGTAAGAGAGAAAAGAAAACAAAAACAGATTCTAATAATAAACTTTCCCTGCAGTGTCAGAAATCCAAACATTGCAACATTAAAAACCTGAAAACAAAACTGACTATAAACAAAATTGAAACTAACTATAAATAAAACTGAAACCAACTCCATTGGCTTTTATTTTCCAGCTGACAGAAGTGAAAAAAAGAGAACACAGAGCATAAGTAGCACAAAGAAAATTGGGTTTAAAAATTGTAATTTTAAATAATTTAAGGTCATATTAGGTGAATAACTGTGAGTGTTTGCATATGATTTTTACGTGACAATGTCCCTTTACCCGAATACATGATAAAAGAATTAAAGGAGTTGTCATCTAAATAGTTTGGCCAGGACAAGTTCTCTCTCACCTGAAGGTATATGCAGTGACTCTAGAGTACTAAAAGAGAAGTTGTTGAGGTGTATGTACCAATTCACTTGTGGAGGTAACTTTTTGAAATGCTATGGAAAATGTTTATTGAGTAAAATGATAGTAGTCATGTCAGTCTGACGACAGTGAGCCATTCAGCTGTTTTGTATAACTAAAATTTATTCAAAATTATTGGCATGTTGAGAATGGAATAGTTAATAGGACTGGTAACAGGATATAGAATTTTTCACCTGTGGTCACTGATTCAGATCCAGGCCAGGTCAGTAGTAACAAGTGACATTTTTACATCTGATGGTGACTGCTAATTTCACTCAATTCCCTGTGGACAGGTGTTCACAATAGAAAACTCACCACACCACCACATCTGGAACTAATTAGCATGCTAGCTGGGGTCTCAACAAAGGGGCAAAGTGCTGAACGGACGTGAAGCCTGACTTAGTCTCCCCTCTAGAGATGAACCTTCCAAGTCTATGTTGAAGGACAGTGCGGGGAAGCTCACACAGTTTATGTTGGAGCTGTTCTATGGATAATCGGAAGACTTCTATTTCCAGGGATTTCAGACTGACATCTTTGAGATGCACTAAATTCAAACACCCCAAAATTAAATTCTTGGCATGCAAAGAATGTTCTGGAGAGTTGAGATTTGGAAGAAAGGTGGATGAAAAACTTTTTAGTTAGATTTTTTTCCTTATTAGATCATAAGTGAAATAAGTTTGGTGGTCTCTATCTAATTAAGTGGATATTTGCCACTTATAGACAATCTCTACTTAGGAAAGTCTCAGGATAGAAATAGCTGTCATGTTACAAGTTAGGCTGTGTCTATTGCTGTTAGTCTCTGAAGAACACCAAATTTGCTTAAAAAAAAATAACTTAAAAAATACAAACTGTAGGAGGATGTTCTTTATCAGTGGAAAGAGCCATTGCTGTTACAACAAGGAGGATTACATTATGAGGTCTGAGTAAGAGACAATATTGAGTATTTCTCATTTGGTGCTTCCTTTAATGCAAATCTTTAACTATATTCATGAAAAGAAGCAGTTTTCCTATAAATTTCTCAGTAATTTGAGTTAACCAGTAGCTTTGTAATAACTGCACTGGTTAAATCAGTCTTTTGTGTACACATCTGCTTCTTTCATGTGCTGTTTTTGCAATCATAAATAAGTCCATGCATCAGAAACATTTTCAGTTTACAGTCTGGGTGATTCAAAACATTCCAGGCCCCAATTATGGTATGATTCTGTGTTCATCTTTACTGCTTAGTTAGAATGCTAAGCTTAGAGGTGGAACTCAATGAGCAAGAATAAACATGTTCTTATCTTTAATAATGAAACTTCCAGACAGGTGTCAGGAAAATTACAGTGCTTTTCAGTTAAGTGAAGTGAACCCCAATCTCATGAGCGGATTGTGTTTGATACCCACCCATGTGGCCAGGCATTGGTGGTCTAAAGATAGGAATGCCTACCTTTGACAGTAGTATAGGTACAAGTTATTTATTAACTAGAATGGTAGACACAGCCCACACCCAGACAATAAAACGAAACCTTTAAGCAAACATTAGATTGTACTTTAGTATAGGGTGCAAACAGTCCTTGCTGTGTATTGCAGGGAAAGGTATGTTATGAAAACAAAGCAAAGCATGAAACGCAAGTGCTGTTTGAATGAGTTATATTCTTACATCAGGTTCAGTCCATGGCTAAATTACTTGAAAACTCCTCCTTCAACATACTCCATAGATTGCTTCCACTGAAACTGGCCTTTTCTCTCCTCCGGTATCTTCAGAAATGTAAACATAGCCTTCCTCATTCCCTCTGAGCTGCTACAACACCACTAAGGGGAGACTGAGATCATGGGTTTTTTTTTGTTTGTTTAAACCCTATTTTATCCTTGATAGTGTATTAAACATTGACAGTGTGGTTGGTGCTGGACAGGAGACCAAGACAGAAACAGTCCCTACAGTGAAGAGTTTCAGTCTAAAGCTGGGATCCTGCAAGTGCTTATGCATGTGATTAGTCCCAATGACTTCAGGGAGCCTATTCATGTGTATAAAGTTAAGCAGATGCATTGTTTCTGGAAAAGGGCCTGAAAAGCCAGTTACAGAGAAGACAGGATGTACTGGGATACAAGGGAGTAATTTAAAAAAGTTATTAATTCAGTTCTTGTGGGCAGCACAAAAGAAGCGATTCTTTAAAGGGATTTGAGCCATAACAAAATACTTCCTCATTTTCATCAGTCTGGGAAAATTCTTGCACAACAGCCATAAAATACGGTGTTCTCCGAATGTGTTGCCACTCTAAGAATATTTTCCTTAGGGTGTGGCTACACCGTGAAATTGACTGGCATAGCTTTAGCATCTTGAGAGGTGCTGAGCACTTGCAACTCAAATTGCATTTAACTGGAAGGATCAGGCAACGACTTTGGCCTGGTCTACACTAACCCCCCCACTTCGGACTAAGGTACGCAAATTCAGCTACGTTAATAACGTAGCTGAATTCGAAGTACCTTAGTCCGAAGTTACCGCGGTCCAGACGCGGCAGGAAGGCTCCCCCGTCGATGCTGCGTACTCCGCTCGCCGAGCTGGAGTACCAGCGATCGATCCGGGGCACTTCCGGGATCGATCCGGGATCGATTTATCGCGTCTTAACCAGACGCGATAAATCGAACTCAGAAAACCGATTGCTTACATCCGGACCCGGATGTAAGTGAAGACGTACCTTTTGAAACACCGTTTTCTAAAATGCCTAGAGATTGAGGGATAAGGTGGGTGAGGCGATATCTTTTATTGAACCAGCTTCCATTGGTCAGAGAGACAAGTTTTGAGCTTACACAGAGTGAGGGATGTAACATAATGTAGGAAAGAAAGGTAAAAATATTATTAAGGCACATAATTTTAGTAGCATGGTTCTTTGTTTTTGGGACCTGCTTCTGCTCCCAGTAACGTCAGTCATTAAACTCCTCTTTTGGGAAATTGAAAAGCTTGAGATTTTCCTCTTGATTGAACAAATTTTTCCCCTTGGTTTCTCCATGTCAGGGATGAAAGAAATTGCTTCTGCATATACTTACCAGTGGAAAATAATCTATACCCTCTTAACCCAGGCAAGACTGGGGATCAAGGACTTTAAGAACTCTCTTTCTTCTTTGTGCCTTGCTTGGATATGAATTCCCAAGGACTATCTTTGGGTTCAAGTCAAAAGGAGAGGATGGAGGTCTTGTTTATGCTATGAATCTATTTTCCCAAAACTTATGATCCTTTGGGCAATAGTGGTGAAATTTACCTGTGGTGCTGAGGGCCAGTGCAAGAACCAGTGTGTACAGGCTGCACAAAGAGGGCCCAATCTAGCAAAGTATTTAGGCATGTACTTAACTTCAAGCGTGTGCTTAAGTGCTTTGCAGGATTATGGCCAGAGAGGGGTTGGGAATGATGCTGCACTGGAATGCACCACAAGAAGGGTATTCTTGTCAGCCATGTATAGGCTGGCACAGAAGGCTGAAATGGGGATGGGCTTGGAGATCTGCAACTGCTGTGCAGGGGCTGTGGATGCTATCCCAATTCGGGGAAATGGAGTTCACCAAATCCTCTGCATCTCACCTGCATAGAGTCCAATGACTTGGGTTTTATGTAAGTGGAGTGCATGTTGTTCCAGGTTACTGTTTTCTTTGTTAGTTTGTTAGTATATCTTTAAAACCTCTATTGCTCCATGGTATTGATTTTATTCCCTCAAAAGGTTAGTAAACTACATTTCTACAAGTTAAATCCCTTCATTTTTCATTACACCTTATATCACAAATCAAGTTGAGACTGATATGATCTATAAATATAATGTAAATATTAAGGGTGAAATCCTGATTCTGTTGAAGTCAGTGGGAGTTTTGCCATTGACTTGGATGGGGCCAGGATTTCACCCTAAATAATTTAACATTTTAACAATGCATTTAAATGTGTATTGAGCCAGGTCTTCAGCAGATGTAAATTGGTGTAGCTCTGTTGAAGTCATTTGAGTTGTTGTTTCTGTATTATATATGATTTAATGCAAGTGAGATTATTTGTTTAGATAATTGGGAGAAGATGAGGTACGCTGCGTATTTAAAAATTGATCAATTTAATTATGTGAATGAGGTGTAGCTGTACTGTATTCACATAGTGTGGGTTTTTTTCAAGACAATTCTAAACTCTCTGTTAATCCAAGGGCGCTCTCTAATAATGCCTGAGATCACTGTAAAATAACAGCTCTGTCTTTGCTGCTGAGGGAAAATGAGACTTTGCATGGAAACCAAATGATAGTTTGTTTTGATGTTTAATGTCTGTATCCCAGCTAGGGAGTGTTAACATCCTTTAGGTGGAGCAGAGATGCTATTGGACTGATGAAATAGCCTCTCTATGTTGTGGGAGTCTATTGGTAGTCATTGTACAGTGTCTAGGACCTGTCTATCATGCAATCTGTAATGTGTGTGTTTCAATATAGGCATGGGATATTTCCTTCTTTGCCCCTTCACAGGTGTTTTTTATTGTTTAGTTTTTTTTGTTTTTTGTTTTGGAGGGAATGGGAGGGTTTGGGGGTTGGTTGTTTTTTTTTTTTTTTTACAAGAAGGGGAGGGGGTTTTCAAGCTACCTTTGCCTTTTGTGTGTGCATGTCTCTGTGTGTGTGAGAGAGAGCTTGAGGTTCACTTCTCTTTCATTTATTTTGTATTTCCAGCTTTGATATCCCTTAAAGTCTTGATGCCATCACTGTGCTGTTCTAAATCAGCCTGTACCTCTGCAGTGCTTTTCCCTTGATCAGTGGCAATCCTGTTGGAGTACTTCTGTTAGTATTTAACTTAGGACCAAAGGAAGCCGAGAGAACCTTTATAATTGTTTGGAAGACTGATTCTTTATTAAGGGTCAGAGTGTGCCTAACCCTAGGAGTTGTCAGGGGTCAGCCACCCTTCCCACCTGGTTGTATTAGGATTATCAGGATCTTGGGTTCTTGGGGCTGCTCCTCCCTGCAAGCAAGTGGAGTGGCAGATAAATGAGGAAGTAAGATGCACCGTTTTCTGGGCTGCAATGAATGATTTTTGTTGGTGATGCACACAAGGTAATATAATCCAGCTTCATTTTGCTGCTTCTGCAGTACTAACAAGAGTGAGAAGCAGGAAAAATATATTTGTATCACTGCAGTGAGGAGCTAGAACACTGACTACACACGGGGAGTGGCTCTGTAGAATGAGAAGATGCCACTTGTCAGGGTAGAATTGCACTTCAAACTAATAAGAACCCAAAGTGAGGGTTCCTTCCACCAGGAGTTATAAGGAAATCACCAAGGGATTAATGAAGTTTCCTCAGTGCGTTTTTGATAACATACCAATAATATTCCTCAATATGATGAGAGGCACCAGCAATGGTTGAGATTAACAGGCCAGATAACATAGCTCCTGCCTTCAATCTTGACCTCTGTTGTCCAACAATCCAAGGTCTTTTGCAGTAGATTGTTTACTCTCCTTAATCTTATCTCCAGTTTGACAGTCTCAGGAACTTCAGACAACTTCATTAGAAATCTTAACCCCTGCAACACTGAGAATGTGTACACCCACGTGCATACCAGATTTTGCTGCCACTTATTTGTCCCATGCTGCTGGTTCCACAATAGATCTTCTTTCAGTCTGTTTGCAGTGTTGTAGCTGTGTTGGTCCCAGGATATAAGCAAGACAAGGTGGGTGAGGTAATATCTTTTATTAGACCAACTTCTTTTGGTGGAATGTACAACCTTTCAAGCTACACAGAGCTCTTCTTTGGGTCTGGGGAAGGAAGCAGAGTATTGTCAGTTTGACCTTCTAGGATGGTTTTCTTTACCACTGAAGAACAGGTCAAGAATTGGTAGTAGAGGGGAGGCAGGTGAGAATGGGAGCACAGGCTTATACCTAAAGTTGATCTATGTATATTTTCATCTCTTTTGTTTATTCAAGAGAAAGTATGTAACTTGACTATTGCGCAAGATGCAACTTCTCTCTTCTTCGCTGGAGCACTAGTTATACAGGGGAGGTAGGGGGCTCCCTTTTTTAGAGGTTTTTAGGGTCAGGAAGATTCAAATGTCTTAATTCAGTGTACTTGAAAATTGAAGTTAAATGACAATGTGTGTAACAATTAAAATACTGATTTATATCTTTAAAATACCTCTAATCCAGGTCATTATAGTGGGTCATATTACCTGTGAAAAATCAAAATTTCATGGGCTAGAGCTTGTTTTGAAAGTATTTGCAAATACAATATACAAATATATTCATTTGAGGGGGTAGAAAGTATGTTGATGATGCCACAATCTTAGGCCCTGATCCTTAAAGGACTTGCGCTTGTACTTAATGTTACGCACTATAAGTGTCTCATTGACTTCAGTGGGACTATGTGCTGTATATAAAATTAAGCATGTGTATAAATCTTTGCAGGATACATGCCTGGTGATACATGTTTCCCTATCTAAGCAGGATCATATCTGTGATGTGATGTTTTAGGAACTGCCCCAGACTGGTAAGGGGTCCTGTCACTGCCTGCCCTGTAACCTTGGGGGCTTTTGTGCTGTGTGGCTGTGGTTCAATTGCCTGACATCAGTAGCCAGCCCACAAAATGTCTCTCACCAGCCTAATTACTCCTTGCAAGGTGATGCCAACAGCCTTCCAGTCCCAGGTCCCCCCAAATACAGCCTCCCCAAGTTCTTAATTACCAGACACCCAGAATGTTCCCCCTCTGGTTGGTCACAGCCCCCAAGGTGTAAAACCACCTTCCAGATACCAGCTTACTTTGGCACACTCCACACAGTTTGCGCATCTGAGACCTGCTTGGGGTAAAAAAAACACAACAAAAAATGTTTATTTAATAGAAAAACCACAAATTCAAAGATAAAATAGTGAGGGAAAGCACACAGGTTACACAGAAAAATATAAAAATGCAATCTTAACCTTTACACTTTAATAAAATCCCTTTTCTAATGTAAGTTACCTATTGCCTTGAGTTAGTTTCTCAGCATACTACAGGAGGGATCCAGCATTCATGAACAGTCATTTGCCATAAGACTGTCCCTCATGGTCTAGATAAAAAAACTTCAGGGCAAGTCTACACTACAAAATTAAGGCAACTTAAGTTATATGGACATATGGCCACCGCAGTAATTAAATCTTTTTTGTACATTCACACTAGCTCCTTCTGTTGGCCGAGCACATCTTCACGAGGAGCACTTGCACTGGCTGTCAGCGTGGGGTATTGTGGGGCACAGATAGCCAGAGCCCCCGGTGTGGGGCTCCACTGACACTGCGTTGACCTAACTACATTTACCTAAGTGCTATGCCTCTGGACCTAACTGTAGTGTAGACCAAGCTCAGCCCCGAACCTGTTTTTGAAAGACTTTTTCCTTTTTTTTCTTTTCTTTCAGTCGATGGAGACTTACGTTTATGTGGAGTGGGGAAATTCCCTTCTGACTTGATAGCCTGGATGTCTCAATGTCTTCCTATTAACTCTAATGGTCCATCATTGTCTTCCCCGGCGGGACAATGGATCGTTACTTGAAGCAAGTTTTGTGTAAATCCCTGTCTTGGGAGGTGCCTCTCCCCTCTTGACTGCTCACCCCCCTGCTGTGAGGTGTAGTGGATTTTTGAGTATAAATTCAGAGTACAATTTTCTATATATGCCTATACATGGATTCATAACCTGAGTCTGTATACATATCTCATAATGACTAATCAAATTCAGAACATTACATGCTTTCATAGAAGACCTTACTTGGTATAACAATAATATAGTATGCTAGGCAATCAGTTGGTTTAACTGCTCATTTTTGGGGTTTAAACATATTTTCCCTTTGGGGTGTCTGGAGTCGATTGTTACACACACACACACACACACACCCTCCCCCATGTGTCTGATGCTGAAGTTTTGGTCACTGACCATGATGTAAGCTTCACTTCTACTACACCCTCTTTTCTGGATAGGACATCATGCCTTGTTCTCCAACCCCTCAATATGTTTAATCTCCATATTATATGCCTGCAAAATTATACTCCATCATAGCAATCTGAAGTTTTTGTTCTGTGGAGCCATACTAATAGGGAATGATTTGTTAACACTCTGATCTGCCTATTGAAGAGGTAGGGTCTGGGTTGTTTTACAGCACATGCAATAGTATAACACTATTTTTCTATTAGAGTAATTCTGTTCAGTGGGAGACTGCATTTCTAAGCAAAAAACTATGAGCGTTTCTCGTTATCTTCCCATTTCCATTAACACAGCTCTGAGGCTGTGTTGGATGCATCAGTACACAATTTTTATTTATTTATTTATTTATTTATTTTTAAAACCTGGATTGGCCAAAACGGACGTCTTTGATAAAATTTCTTTTACTGTTATCAGAACCCTTTTGATAGGCATCTGACCAAGCCACTTTTTCTGGTTTTGTTTTCTGGTATAGTCTTGTGATAGGAGCAATGATGTCACTGGAACCGCCCACAAATTTTTGGTAATAGTTAACCAGACCTATAAATGATTGAACCTGTTTTTTCATTTTAAGGACAGGCCAATTCACAGTAGTTTCCTATTTCAGGGGATCTGGGTGGATTTGGCCTCCACCTATCCAATGACCCAGGTAAGAGGTATTTGCTGCCCAACTGTACACTTTGACACCTTGATTGTGAGACCTGCATCCCTGAGGCTTTTCCACACCCTTGCCACATGTGTTTTGTGTTACTCCCAGGTGTTGTTAAATATAGTAATATCATCTACAGTGGAGTGCAAACTCCTAGAACCCATGTAGCACCTGCTTGATCAGCTTCTAGAGTGTGGCTCCTGCATTTAATTATTCTGAAGGATAGTACCTTAAACTCAGAAAGTCCAAAATTGGTAACGAATGCAGGGTCCTAGAGCCTGGGCTCTGACCCAAGCCTGGAAGTCTACACAGCAATGAAACAGCCCCGCAGTTCCAGTCCAAGTTGACTGGGATGGGCCAGCCAGGAGTTTTTCTTTGCTGTATAGACATACTCTTAGGGGTCTTCCCCTGACTCTCAGACATTACATGTAGGAGAGGCAATGCTCTGTGGTCCTCATCTGTGTAGCATATTACATTTGCTATAAGCCTCTCTGTTATAGTAAATGTTCAGTCAGTTAATATGTACAGTTTGGGGTACACTCTGACTATAGGGTTTCTATACATTGCAAGCGTTTTCACTTAGGGTAGGGGTTCTCAAACTGGGGGTTGGAACCCCTCAGGGGGTCACAAGGCTGTTACCTGGGGGGTCATGAGCTGTCAGCCTCCACCCTAAACCCCGCTTTGCCTCCAGCATTTATAATGGTATTAAATATATAAAAAAGTGTTTTTAATTTATAAGGGGGGTCGCACTCAGAGGCTTGCTATGTGAAAAGGGTCACCAGTACAAAAGTTTGAGAACTACTGACTTAGGGCTTGTCTACACTTAAACTTTATAGTGCTCTACCTTGCTGGATCGGGGTGTGAAAAATCACCCCCCTGAGCGCAGCAAATCTGAGCGCTTTAAAGCGCTAGTGTAGACAGGCTCCGAGCGCTGGGAGCCGCGCTCTCAGCGCTTGGAGCTAATCCCCTCGTGGAGGTGGATTACCAGGAGCGCTGAGAGACCTCTCTCCCAGTGCTCGCGTGCGACCACACTCGCACTTCAAAGCGCTGCTGCGGGAGCGTTCCTGCGGCAGCACTTTGAAGTTTCCAGTGTAGACATACCCTTAGTCTCTCTATCTCCTCAGAGGACCCTCCTGGGAGTTCTGCATTTTATGCTTTATAGAGGGGCTAATACCAGAACCAAATCACCTGCATCAAAGGCTCTTTCACCTTGCTTTTTGTCATACCACCCTTTTTGTACAGCTTGGCTTTTTTCAAGATTATGCAGTACTAGCTCCATACTGGTTTTTAGCTCTGCCGTGAATTTAGATTCCAGTTCATTCACTTGTTCCCCTTCAGAGTCAGTGTTACCTTCCCACAAATTTCTGACCAGATCTAGGGGGCCTGTGACCTTCCTTCTGTATCGGAGGTTGAATGGGGAAAACCCTGTCAATTCTTGGGGTACCTTTCTGTAAGCAAACAATAGGGAAGGCAGTAGCACACCCCAGTCCTTTGCCTTCCTGTCTACAGATATTGTTAGCATGGATTTAAATGTCCCATGAAATCTTTCAATTAACCCATTTGTTTCTGGGTGATATGGGGCAGACTTTAATTTTCCACAGTTCAGAGAATATGTGGGCCATGAAATTTGACCCCCAATCTGGCAGTATTTCTGTTTGAAAATGCACCCTACTAATTATGGAAACAAGTGCACTTGCCAGTTTCTGCTTCTATATTAGCTAGGGCCACTGCCTCTGGGTATCTGCTGGTGCTTTTTGGATGGTTTAGGGCAGTGTTTTTTAACCAGAGGTACGTGAACCGCTGGGGGTACACAGAGGTTTTCCAGGGGGTACATCAACTCATCTAGATATTTCACCTACTTTTACAACATTCCGCATAAAAAGCACTAGCGAAGTCAATACAAACTAAAATTTCATACCAACAACAACTTGTTTATACTGCTCTATATACTATATGCTGAAATGTAAATACAATATTTATATTCCAATTGATTAATTTTATAATTCTATGGTAAAAATGAGAATGTGAGCTATATTTCAGTAATAGTGTGCTGTGACACTTTTTTGTATTTTTAGGTGTGATTTTTTTAAGCAAGTGTTTTTCAAGTGAGGTGAAACTTGGGGGTATGCGAGACAAATCAGACTCCTGAAAGGGGTATAGTAGTCTCGAAAGGCTGAGAGCCTCTGGCTTAGGGAGTGGACCAGTAATGTCCATACCAACCCTAAGGAATGCTTCTCCAATTACAGGTAATGGTTGCAATGAGGCTTTGCGGAGACCTAAAATCTTTTTCCACTTTTGGTACAAGTCACAAGACTGACAGTATTCCTTCTAGGTTTATACCAGGCCAATGAAAATTTTCCTGAAGCCTTTCAAATATCCTCTCTACCCCTAGATGTCCAGTGGCCAAAATGGATGAACATCCTGTGTACCTCCATGGGTTCAGACTGTATACCCCCCTCAGTGTCCTCAGCTCATCAGAGCTGTGTTAACTTGGGCAGGATGGGTTTGGGTTTGGGGCAATATCTCTCAATGTAAAGCTCAGTAGAGTTACACATACAACATTTTCTTGGGCCCCTGTCCTGGGTCAGGGGGTTGTAACTGGGATTACTGGGTGGGTGCCTGTTGGGATATATTTGGCCTCACTTCCCCACTCCTTGTTTTCATGAACAGTTTGGGGACTCACTTTTACACAGGGCCTTTGCCCTTCCCTTTGGGGCTTTCGTTCAATACCCATTCTGGCCCTGAGCATGCAAATCAACAGCCCAAGCAGCCACCTGCACTTTATCAGGAGACTTTTCCCATATGGCAGCTCTGATTTCATCTGAGAAAGCATTAAAGAAATGTTCTTGGGTAAACAAATCAAACAATTTCCCATAATCCCATTCTGCCCTTTTACATTTTACCCATTTTTTCATAAAATCACACATTTTATGCATAAACTCCTCATGACTGATATTATCATGCGTCTTTAGATTGGTAAACATGGTATGATTCTGGAGTAAGTTGAAACCTTGACAATATAGTTTCCTTATATTTATCATAGTTTGTGGCTCCCCCCTGGCCCATGCCAGTAAAGACTTGGAAAGCTATACCCGAAATTTTGGGAACCAGTACAGACATTCATTTCCCAATGGAGATGCCATTGCCCTGGCATATATTTCAAAAGCAGTAAAATATTCTATGCAGTTTGCAGTCATATATGCAGTTCTTAAAATGTGGACACAGTCTGTCCCAGCTGAGAGAGTTCGGGCAGGGATTGCCCATGGGTTGTGGAATACCTTTTTGCTGCTCCAGTACTCTGAGCTGCATTTCTTGTGTCTCCATTTTCCGCTTGTGTGCGCTCTCTTCTGCGTCAGTCACTGCCGTTTGTCACTGCTGGGCTGCTCCTCTGCCTCCTTGTTAGCCTTGGTTGTGTGGATTGATTCCATTTGCAGCTCCTCTGCCTTGTTGATGACTGCCTTCTCTTGGAGTCTGAGCCATCTGCACCTGGTACTCATATGCCTCCTTGTCCCTGTGGAGCTGCAATTTAATCAGCTGTACCTGAGCACCAATTCCTGCAGGAGATTAAGGTCTGGTTGGTGTCCCAACTAAGGTGACCAGATGTCCCGATTTTTATAGGGACAGTCCCGATTTTGGGGTATTTTTCTTATATATGCTCCTATTACCCTCCACCCCCGTCCCGATTTTTCATACTTGCTGTCTGGTCACCCTAGTCCCAACTCTGGTTCATCTCCATCTGTACCCTCCTCCTTCTGCTTAAAATGCTCAGTGAGCATGGTTCTCAGATCCTCTACTGATTTTCCCTTATGGGGTAAACTATATTGCAAACATAGTTGTTTTTTATCCATTGTGTCCAAGGAGACTCTCTGGCTCATTTCCCCCCTTTCCTGGTTATACTTCTCTTAACCCGAAATAAACAAAAGAAAATAATAAACTTTAAGCTTGTACTTTGCTCCCCCCACAATTGAATCCATTAGGGTCTGTTTAGCAAGTATTTGGAGTGTGAACCTCAGTTCGCTGATATTGGAGTGCAACTTCTGTAATGACTATGCGACTCTGTTTTGGGGACTAGTAAGGGGTTCTGTCACTGCCTGCTTTGTAACTTTGGGGGCCCTTGTGCTGTGCATATATATTTCAATTCCCTGACACCAGTAGCCAGCCTGCAAGCATAAGATCTCACCCTGACTCTCACCAGCCCAGTTACTCTTTGCAGGGTGACACCAACATCCCTTCCAGTCCTGAGGCTCCCCAGATCCATCCTTCCTGAATTCTTAATTTCCAAACATTTGGACAGTTCCCCTCTGGTTTGAGTGCCCCATTGATGGGACTACTTGCAGTACATAAAGTTTAGTATGTGTATAAATCTTTGCAGGACTGGGGTGTTTTCAGTAGACTGTTTTAAAAGATGCTTGGGACACATGTTTCTATATCTAAGCAGGATCAAGTCTGTGATCAAGGGGCAGAATTTTCATCCAAGCGATGGTCCTTAAAATAGGATCAGTGCTCCTTTCCACCTTGGAACAGTCCCAGAACAAGGACAAACACAGACCCAAATTCCCTGAATCCTATAATTAACAGTGTGGACTTATCTCAGCATATCTGTCTGGTCACACAGGGTGGTTTATATGCTTATGAAGGGAATCTACATCTTAAAATGAAGGAAGCACTAAAAAGAATATCAGCTAATAAAGTTATAAAATACATCTCACTCTTTTAATATATTTAGTTCTTTTTGTACGTGTGGAATCTGTGCAAGAAAAATATTTCTCCCACAAAGCTCTATACATCTTCCCTGAAGAGTAGGGTTTTTTCAAAGCTGTCCCTCCTTAACTACCTCTCTTGAACCATTTACAGTTTTTTCAGATATCAACAAGCTTTTTAAGGTGTGCCTACATATACAGCACTCCAGTAGCGCAGCCGCAGTGCTTAGTGAAGACGCTACCTGTGCTAAAGGGGTAGCTTCTCTTGTTGGTGTAGGACCGGTCCTCCACCTTTCGGAGAGGTGGTAGCTATGTTGACAGGAGGAGCCTTCTTGTCGACATAGCACTGTCTACACCATAAGTTCGCTCAGTATAACTGCATCACTCGGGGTGTGGATTTTCCACATCCCTGAGTGACGTAGTTATATCAACATAAGTTGGTTGTATAGACGAAGCCTAAATCAGCTAAATTTTGCACTGAGAGGAGTAGGTAGGAAACTTGCAAATTTTTTACCTTTAGAGAAATGCAGCAACTTAATCAAAGAACTAGAATCTCATCCAGTCCCCTGCACTCAGGGCAGAAGTAAGTATTATCTAGACCATCCTTGACAGGTGTTGTCTAACCTGTTCTTAAAAATCTCCAATGATGGAGATTCCACAACCTCCCTAGGCAATTTATTCCAGAGCTTAACTACCCTGTCAGGAAGTTTTTCCTAATGTCCAACCTAAACCTCCATTGCTGCAATTTAAGCCCATTGCTTCTTGTCCTATCCTCAGAGGTTAAGAAGAAGAATTCTTCTCCCGCCTCCTTGTACCAACCTTTTAGGTACTTGAAAACTGTTATCATTAATAAGTTAACCTGGGAGGACAAAAGAGAAGAGGTGTATCAATTGTGCCTTTCAATTATTGTTGCAGTGTTTCCAGTTAAATGCATCTTATCCAGTTGCTAACGAACAAAAAATGAAACTGACGGGATTGGAATATCTTGTATTGTTCTGACCTAATGTACGCTGTACTTTAGTTTCACTTTCTTTCTACTTCTGCTCTAGTTCTGATGTGGAGATCTTCAACCATAGAGGTCACACTTTCTGTATGGTGCTAATATTATTGAGTATGTGCTGGTCAACAGGTTGGTCTCTTGATTTTTCCACCAAGGTTTTAATCAAGAATGAAGGGAACCAACAAGTTCTCATTGGGCATGAGAGAGGAGATGTGAAAACATATTGAAAAGAACTCAGCCATCTTACCTTTTTATTGTTTAGTTTGTCTTTAAAGAGGGAGGTTTTCTCAGAAGAGCTAGAAAATAGTCCCATCACAGTTTTATCACCTGTTAAGGCCTTGCAGGAAGACCGGCCTTGCCCAGAAATATACCAGGCAAAATGAGTACAATGCTGTTGTCAACAGAGCTGCACTTTTTCAATGAAATCATAGGTACAACTGTCCCCAGAACTGTCTAGAGATAACCATGTTCTTAATGATCTTAGCATGACCGTGCAGGAAAATACAGCACTCATTTACACCTGCTGTCACTTACACCTTTGAAGCCACTTTGTGGTCACCGGAGAAAACTGTTTTCTTAAGCCCCGTCTATGTTAAAAAATGGACCCTGCTGTCATGTTTAACCAACGACCGGTTGTTGCTATTACGATTTCAGTGTGGACAGGAATTTCATTTTTTAAAAAAATCTGTGTTAGCAGAAACTGTGCTATAGACTGGCCTTCTATCAACAAACAATCTGATCCCACAGGCCTGACTCAAGCAAAACTACTGACGTCTTTGGCAATTTTGTCCGAGTCAGGCATGCAGGATTGGCTGTGTCAAGTGTGGACACGTGTGTCTAGCTGTAACTTTGTTTGACAGTTGTTTGAAAGACTGACTAGATTGTAAAGATCTAGCAGTATTGTCAAACTATATGAGCCTTCAAGAAATGGTCAAAATAATCAGTTTGTAAAGGAGGGGTCACACACTCTGTTGCTCATTGCATGTCATGGCCTGCTGCCATGGCTAATTATTTTAAATGAGCAAGTTAAATGTTTGTATTTTATTAACACCCATTAATATATTAAATTCTTGAATCTCACCAATGAGAAGACAAAAGACTAGCCTATTACTGAGTCCCTTTAGGGTAGAGTTGGGTGAGAGATGGAGGAGAAAAAAGAGAATTTTATTTTCAGAACCAGCAGCTTTAATTCACTTAGAAGAAGTGAGATATGGGTCAGAATTCTGGTTCTTTAAAACAGAAATTCTTGGATGGATTGGTTAGCAAAGGGAAGCACTTTTATAAAATTTAAGATCCCAAAAGATGGGCCAAATTCTTCTTTCACTTATACATGGGCTATCTCATTGGGGTCTGGGTAAAAAAACTGCTTTGTTGGGCCCCATGTACGCTACGAAGCTGACCTGTTGCTGACTGTGGTAGTCGGCAACGGCCTCCCCATTATAGGTGTAAACCAGAAAACAAACAATGTTTTCGACAGCATTTCAAAAAGTTTGGTTGAAACATGGGGCCATGTGAATGTGTACAGCATTTCCCTATCCTGTTGCAATGGGATGCTAAAGGTTAATATAGGCCGAGTTTGAGAGCATCATGTGTCTAACATTCCTGCTTCCAGTTGTCTACCTGAGCGTGTTAAGAACAAGATTGTACTCCAACTTGTCTCCCCCATAGCAGTGCCATGTGGTACCAACTGAGCCAACAAATTGGCCGGAAGCTTTTTCTTGCAGGTGGCTTGAGCTCTGAGGGGCCAAATGTACAAAGGTATTTAGGTGCCTAAGGATGCAGATAGGCACCTAGAGGGATTTTCAAAAGCACCCAAGAAAGTTAGATGCCTAACTCCCACTGACTTGAAGTGGAGCCAATGTGACTTGAAATCATTGGGAGTTAGGCACGTAGGTGCTTTTGTAAACCCCTCTTCATCTTTAGGTGCCTAAATACCTTTGTAAATTTGGCCCTGAGTCCTTAAATTTAGTGTAAAGTGTAAAACAGATCTCTTGTCTGCTCTATTTACAGTGCAAATACTAAACAAAGGCTGGGTAGTGGAGATGGTATGGGAAAGGCTAGAGTGAAAGAACTTGTCAGACTTAGTGTTACATAGGCCTCGTGTTAGTTCCTGGTTTTCATTTCTTTGTTTTGAAATTGATATATTCCAATGAGGCCAGGCTGGAGTTATGACAGGCAATAGTACTTCCCACTTCTATGCTGCTTTCATTGAAGGATTTCAAAGTTCTTTGCATGCTTTAATTACCTAAATGACACAAAGTGGCTTTCCCATTCTTTATTGATTGATTGGCTTTAAAGCGCTCCCATTGGAAGCTCTAGGCGCATGTACAAAAAAAAAAAAGTAATAAAACAAACGTACAGAGAGCCTTGGAGAAGAGATGAAGCTTTGCAGCGTGAACTAAAAGCCCCCAAATACAGGCTCCGACACTTATGGGGGAAGCAAATTGCAGAGTTATGGACCCTTCTCTAAAAACACCCTGCCTCCCTCAATGAGATGCCATGAAGTTACTTTGTCATCACGAAGAGAGTTACCTGTTGGAAGAGGAGGATGTGTCTAGTGTTCTATAATTTCTGGGATACAGAATTTATGTTAGGGATTTCCCACAAATTCCTACTATAGATTAATTACTTACTGGTAAGATTAAGTTTCTTACTGCATTGTTAATTTAGCTGAGTTGCACATCCTGTATATTTTTATGGTATGCACATGACATAAACAGAATTATTTCAAACTATACATTTAACAAGAAAAATAGGAACACAAAATATGACATTTTATGGCCTAGTTAACATTACAGTAGAAACTTAACTTTTACATTTCCTGATTTTGTTTTCCACTCTAACTATGTACCAGTACCAATGCCTTAGTGTAATTTTTCTATATTTAAATTATTTGTTACCTGAGCTAAATTAATCCTGTGTTAATACTGTACTTTTGTGTAAAGGAGTGGTGGACATGCAGCTGTTTTAGAAACCACAACATTCTGTCATATCAGATGTGGTCAGTGCTCTGGTTCTGAGAAAGAACTGCCTGGAGATGTTTCTGAAAATGTTACAGCTTTGTTTTCTATAGCAGAACTCTGAATATTGCCTCTGAGAGCATTGCCTGGGCTTGTATATATTTTGGTTAACAGAACTTTAATAGTGCCTGTGTTTGCTCCTCTGTGGAAATGTATCCCAGACAATGCCCACAATCTCCTCCAACTGGACATTATTTAGAGGGTTTTGGTATTTTGGTTTTTGTTTTGAAATAAATAGGCCTTAAATCCTCTCTCCTAAAGACCTTTGATCAGACTGAGTGGGTGTGGCCTTATATACGTGATACTGTATATGCTACCAACAGCAGATAGAGTTCTGCCTTAGAAGATCCCTAGTCTGGAGAAGAGGAGAGAGCACTGTACCTGGAGAGGAAAAGCAGGGAGACCCCTCTGGGGGCATCCATCTCCATGGGAGAAAAGAGAGATCCACACAACTTTGCACTTCCATCCCACACAAGACCAGCTTCTCTTGAGCAGTGGTGTTGGCAGCTGCATCTCTTCTCCTGGCTAGACCCAAAGTGGAGCTCACTGTATTACCAGGCCAAGGGCTGGGCACTTCAAGTGAAATTAGTTGCTGCTCCCTTGAGGATGCTGATGGGCTCCCTCCTCTTTGCCTCTTAACTAATTAGTTCCCCAAAAGTAGGCCTGCAATTTTTGTCCTGGATATTTTGGCTTTTACGCAAATATATACAATATGTCCTCTTGCTGAGCTTTAGTGCCCACGGTTGGAACATTGAGGGCTGCATTGCATCTTGCCAGGATATATTTACATAGTTTAAATGAAGAAATGCACCGAACCACAATATTTGCTTGTGCTTGTATCTTCCTTGACAGATTAATAGAAAATGCGGTTGGTTGAGTTCACCAGCAACAGAAATTTTCAGTTGCTCAACTTTTGTCCTGCTGCAGTTTTGGGGAGATGGTGTCTGTAAGGGGGCTACTTTTAAGGCTCTCCTGGGCTGCATCTTGTCCCTGATGTATAAACAAAACATGCAGTTGACTTGCGGGAAAGCTAGATATTGCATTTAGGGTTCAGTTCAAACAGTTCTGTCATTTCTGTCACAGAGGATTCAGTGAATCAGCCCTGAGCACAGCTTAAGATACGTACGTGGTGTTTCCTGGGTCTGAATTCTTCATGAACTCATAGATACTGTTCCTGTTCTGCAGACATTTCTCAAAGCACCATACCATGTGAGCAGGTGAACCTGCTTTGCTGTGACTCACATGCCAGCTTTGTTGGCAGGTCTCTGACACGAAGACTGAAACTTTGTACATGGATTCAGCTATGGTCAGTTTCTGGAGATTTGGTTATTTTTTTCATATATGAAGCTGGCGGGGCTAAGCAGTTATTAATTATCTGTTATTTTGAAGTTCTTAGTCATTTTAGTTAGTGACTGTAAAGAAGGCTGAGGTTGAAACATTTTGTGGCTTGCTCTACACAGCCCTTCCAAGGTAATAAAATGAGGCAGTATGTTTGCCAAGAGCTTAGGGTGATCATGCGTGTTATAAATTTGCCTTTCTGTTTGCTAAACATTTTAAAGAGCCATATTTTGCCCTCAGATTTTAAACATAATTCCCAAGTGGTTTCAGTAAACATATCTCCTTTGGGCAGTGAGAGGAAACCTTAATTGTTAGCCTGATATTTGTATAGGAAAATCCTATAGGAAAAAGAACAAACCCATTTACACTAATCTGATTGCTGTCCACTTTCAAATATATGGCTCTGGCCCCTTTAAAAGTGTGATGAAGTACAGAACAATAGCAGAGTGGGGAAGCTGGAAGTAATGCAAAGTTCTTTCCCTTTTGACATAAAGAGCAAACAGAGAAAGGGGAGGAATTTGGGGTGAAAAAAAACAAGTAAAAGTCTTTGAACATGGAAGTGATTGATTGCAGGCTCCTTAACAGTTTTAATGTGACAGTGGGGGGAGGGATAGCTCAGTGGCTTGAGCATTGGCCTGCTAAACCCAGGGTTGTGCATTCAATCCTTGAGGGGGCCACTTAGGGATCTGGGGCAAAATCAGTACTTGGTCCTGCTAGTGAAGGCAGGGGGCTGGACTCAATGACCTTTCAAGGTCCCCTCCAGTTCTAGGAGATAAGATATCTCCATTTATTTATTTATTTATTTATTTATATCTAATATCTAGATCTCATGGTCACTGACACCTCAGAAATGCCTGGGATAGGTTAAAGTTTTCTTTAGCAGGTTCAAGACTTTGTACTCTGGTGTGACTAATTTACAGGTACAAACAATGAAACAACATCAAGTTTGTGTGGTGTGTGAGAGAAGCAAGTTTGGGTCTAAACTAGCTACACTGAGATACAGGCAAGAGGCTTGAAGAGCACTGATTCCTATGTATTTTAAACTGTAAAATGGTTGCTAAAGAAATCAGGAGACCCAGCTTGCCCTCAGGTAGAGTGACAATTGCTTCCAGATGGTTGCCCAGTGAATTACAGTATTCTCCCATTTATACAAAACCCTATTATTCAAATCTCTTCCTTGTCCTCCATCATGAGATACTTGAGATACATGCTGTCTGCAGCATGTATCTCATGCAGGGGGACAAAGGAGGGATTTGGATAATGCAGAGGTTTGGATAATAGAGCAGAGAGCACTGGTGACAGCAGTGGAGGATGCCACCCTGCTGCTGAATGGCACCTGCGTGGCTGCAGGGCCGGTGACATCTGATCCCTGCAGGCACAAAGTACAGGGAAAGCTGTGGTCCTGGCAGGACAGAACAGAGTCCTGGCCAACTGTCTCTGCTCTGCCCTGTCAGGATTGCAGCCTTCCCCTGCACCTTGCGCCTGCGGGGATCGGGAATCACTGGCCCTGCAGCAGCGCCAGAAGCCCTCTGCAGTCCCACTGTCACAGGAGTGAGTGAGCAGGGTAGAACAGACATCCCCAGCCAGGACTGTGATGAAGAGCCCCCTTCCATGGGGGAGGCCACCCTGCAGCTGAATGGCTCCTGCCATCTTGATTATCTGAACTTCCAATTATTCAAATGAAATCCATATCCCCCATGCTAGTTGGATAATCGGGAGTACACTGTGCTACAACATAAAACATGTTAGGAGTCTCAGGGGGGGAGGGATAGCTCAGTGGTTTGAGCATTGGCCTGCTAAACCCAGGGTTGTGAGTTCAATCCTTGAGGGGGCCACTTAGGGATTTGGGGCAAAATCAGTACTTGGTCCTGCTAGTGAAGGTAGGGGGCTGGACTTGACTTGACTTGATGACCTTTCGGGGTCCCTTCCAGTTCTATGAGATAGGTATATCTTCATATTAAAAGTTCCTCGTGGACAGGTTTCCACACTACAGAAAGAGCCCTCTCAGAGGGATAGAGGACTGACTAAATAAGAGTTTGAATTGTTCGTTCAGTTTAGAGGTGATACTGCCACAAGATCAAAGTTGAGGCATGGGAAAGCTTCACTGCTGCTGTCTGGGCTGGACCTGATGGGTGGATAAACAGAACATCAGTCTCAAGGACTGTCAGGCAGATGCTGTTTACCAGCCCTGTGTTCACACACTTTTAAAATAAACAATTCAAATTAGCCTGTCATCGCTAAGAAAGAAAAATCTAATTTTCTGCCTAGGACACAGTTAAGTACCTGTAACACTGTCCCTCATTTTCTTCATCTTCTTCTATTAAGGTAACGATGCCTGTGGAAAGAATGCGGATGCGTCCATGGCTGGAAGACCAAATAAATTCAAACACAATACCAGGGTTAAAATGGCTAAATAAGGTAAGATTTGTACGTATTTGAAAACAGATCAACTGTAGCAGGGTCTGAGGTTTGGTTCCTTAGATCTAATTCTCATGGCTTCCTGTGAAACAAAGCAATGAGGGTAGACAGAGTTGAGCTGTTCTTGCTGAACCTGTTCTTCTGGCCCTGCATTCAGGATTTGAGGAGTTATTTTTGCTTATCAGATCAGTGACTCTTTTAAAAACCATTTTTCTTCCTCTGTCTTCTTTTGTGGGAGCAGGTGCTATGGAAACTCCATTGCTTTACGCTGGGAACAAAGTGCAGAGCCAAGCAGCTGCAGTGGGACTTGAGCAGAATGTTCTTCTGAATTGTAACAGTCTACTCTGCATTAACCCCTGAGCTGATATGCTGATCCCTGCTTGGAGCATGGATACTTACTTGATTTCATTGCTACGGGCCGTATGGTAGAACTTAGAAGGGTAATGGGTGTCTTTTCCCATATAAGTCCCGATCAGCATTCCGTACTTACCCAGAACTCTCAGTGGGAGGTTAAGATGTTCAGAGAATATAGGATCAAGCACGAGAACATTGGAGAAATGGTTTTCTTGAGCTAATTTTAAAAAAGTTCAAAATAAATGTAAGGCCTAAACAAACCCAAGTAAAATCACATGTATTCTTACCATGGAAAATATTAATTTATCTCACATAAAAGCGCGAGTCAGTTTTTTTCAGCCATGGTGTGCTAATTTGTCATTTAAAGGCATGGAAAATGCATGTTATTAAGGCATGTTCTGATGTATAGAAATGTAGGATTTGCCATTCAAGGTCAGACAGTGATCCAATTAGTTTGGAACTCTGTTTCCAGTAGTAACTTGTTGCTTATGTGATCTGCTTTTGAACTGATGTGTGATATTTAGCTTCTATTATTTTTATCATTGCTTGCATAACTGTAAAGGCTAGCGGTCACCAAATTATCAGGTACTTTTTAAAATTCATCCATAATATTTTGTCTCAATAGCCTCCTGCAGCATTGAATTTCACATGCTGTGACTTGATGTTGGGTAAATAAATATTTTCTTTTATCTGTCCCCAAATTAGCTTGAGAGTGCTAGTTCTTGTATTATGGGCCACAGTAAAAAGGAGGGACTGATCAGTTTTGAAAGTTCCCTTTGTAATTTGAATACTACGTTCAGGTCCCTATGGCATCTTCTCCTTTGCTGTCTGTAGTCAGTCATATGTCACTTCTTCCATACCTAGGATCATCTTCATTGCCCATTTCTGGAAATGTTCATTCTCCGCTGAATCTTTCTTAAAGCAAGGCTGTCCATACAGGGCACAGTACTCCAGATGCAGGCATACCACTGTTCAGCGGCGTATTATCGCCTAGGCCAACAAGGCCTAGGCCTAGGGCGGCAAATTTGCTCTTGCTCCCTCCCCAACTCCGCCCCTTCCCCAAATCCCCGGCCCGCCTCCTCCCCCAGGCATGCCACGCTTCCCTCCTTCCACCTCCCTCCCAGGCTTGCCGCGCTGGGAGGGAGGGAGAAGCGAGTTGCAGTGTGCTCGGAGGAGGCGGAGCAGAGGTGAGCTAGGGCCCACGGGCGCGGGGAGTAACGGGGGGCCGGGAACCGCTCCCCGGCCCGCCCCAGCTCACCTCTGCTCCACCGCCGCCGCCATCCCCCGAGCCTAGGGGCGGCAAATTTGTTAATCCGCCCCTGCCACTGTTCAACCCAGTGCTATTGTAGCATTTTCTATATTATGTTTCACACCCTTGTTTAATACACCAAAAAAACCTGTTTGCTCTGCACTGAGAAGACCTCTCTATTGAGCTAGTGGACTCCTTAGTGTGTTTGTTCAAACAATCCTGTGAATTCAGAGCCCATAAGCACATCAAGGTAGACTGTAAGGCACACTGTTGAGTTGTTTAATATTTGCAACTATTCTGCCTAGATCAAGGTGTTACAATGGTTATCTGCCCTTGCGCTTCTGGGCATAAGCAGGAGCCATAACGTATTCTTTGTTCCATTATATCATACTACACAACTGGGCAGGCCATGTCGTGCTAATAAAATATTTTGAATTTGGATTATTTTTTTAAAGCAGAAGGCATTGGCTGCTACCAGGAGCAGAATACCAGATTAAATGACCTACATCTTCAACGTTAAGTGCAAAGTGATGCACACTAGAGAAAATAATCCCAATTTTACATACACAATGTTGGGTTTAAATTAGCTGTTACTACTCGCTCAAGAAAGTAGTAGTTGGAGTCATAGTGGATAGTTCTCTGAATATATCTACTCAATGTGCAGCAGCAGTCAAAAAAGCCAACAATGTTAGGAACCTTTAGGAAAGGGATAGATAAAAAGACAGAAAATGTCATAATGCTACTACATAAATTCATGGTACGCTCAGACCTTGAATACTGCATTCAGTTCTAGTCACCACATCTCAAAAAAGATATATTAGAATTGGAAAAGGTACAGACAAGGGCAACAAAAATTATTAGGGGTATGGAACAGCTTCCATATAGGGAGAGATTAAAAAGACTGGGACTTTTCAGCTTGGAAAAGAGACAACTAAGGAGGATATGATAGAGGTCTATAAAATCATACATGGTATGGAGAAAGTGAATAGGAAAATATTATTTACTCCTTCACATAACACAAGACCTAAGGATCACCTGTTGAAATTAATAGGCAGCAGGTTTAAAACAAATAAAAGGAAGTACTTCTTCACATAACACACAGTCAACCTATGGAACTCATTGCCAGGGGATGTTGTGAAGGCCAAAAGTATAGCTGGGTTCAAAAAAGAATTGCTTAAGTTCATGGAGGATAGGTCCATCAATTGCGATTAGCCAAGATGATCAGGGATGTGACCCCATACTTCGGGTGTCCCTAAACTTCCAATTGTCAGAAGTTGGAACTGGACGACGGGGGATGGATCACTCGAAATTGCCCTGTTGTGCTCATTCCCTCTGAAGCACCTGGCACTGGCCACTGTCAGAAGACAGGATACTGGGCTAGATGGACCATTGGTCTGATCCAGTATGGCTGTTCTTACGGTCTTATGGCATCTGATCTTGCCCCAAAAATTCACATATCTTCATAGTTGCCTCTTACAATGTGAAATGGCTTCCTGAATCCACTTCAAAGTGTTTCTAATTGCAACTGATCACTCCAACAATGAGTCATTAAACCAAAAGTAATTCCTATCATTAAGTGTAAATCCTGACCTTAAACAAGGCAGCACATGCAATCTGTGATACATAAGGCAAAGATTTTTGGCATGGGTATTTTGATTAGAAATAAAGGACAGGACACGGGCAATAAACAATAAGTCATGGAAGTTCCAGCTTCGTGGTAGCGGGGCTGGAGTCCCAGACCCACTGCCTGGGGCTGAATTACTGGAATTTTCAAGAAGACAAAGAGGTCTCCTAAAATCACGGAATCTGTGACAGACTCGTAGCCTTAATGATACAGTATCATTTGCACCCACAGCTTTGTTTATAGACTAAACCAGGGATCTCAAACTCAAATGACCACGAGGGCCGCATGAGGACTAGTACATTGGCCCGAGGGCCGCATTACTGACACCTCCCTCCCGCCGCCCTCGGCCCCGCCCCACTCCACCCTTTCCATGAGGCCCCGCCCCTGCCCCACCTCTTCCCACCCCTTCCCTGCCCCCGTTCCAATCTCTTCCCCGAAATCCCCACCCCAACTCTGCCCCCTCCCTGTCCCCAGGGGGTGCAGGAGGGGTGTGGGGTGTGGCAGGGGCTCAGGGCAGGGAGTTGGGGTGTGGGGTGCAGGAGGGGCGAGGGGTGCGGCAGGGGGCTCAGGGCAGTGGGTTGGGGTGTGGGGTGCAGGAGGGGTGGGGGTGCGGCAGGGGGTCAGGGCAGGGTATCGGGATGCAGGAGGGGTGCGGCAGGGGGCTCAGGGCAGTGGGTTGGGGTGCAGGAGGGGTGCGGCGTTTGGCAGGGGGTTCAGGGCAGGGGGTCGGGGTGCAGGGTGCGGCAGGGGGCTCAGGGAAGGGGGTTGGGGTGCAGGAGGGGTGCAGGGTACAGCAGTGGGTTGGGGTGCAGGAGGGGTGTGGCAGGGGGTCGGGGTGCAGGAGGGGTGTGGGGTATGGCAGGGGGCTCAGGGCAGGGGGTTTGGCTGCAGGAGGGGTTTGGGGGGCGGGCTCAGGGCACCCTGTCCTGCCCTGCTCCCGCGCTGCTTCCCAGAGCGGCACGGGGGCAGGGCAGGCAGGCAGGGAGCCTGCCCTGCCCCCGGTGCGCGTTGTGGCGGAGCCGCTCTAGGTTAACGCTGTGGGAGGGCGGGGGGCCGCGAGGAGCTCGTGGCCCGCGTGTTTGAGACCCCTGCACTAAACCTATGGTTTGCCAATTGTAGAAGTTGTGGGGTTTAGGTGCTGGTTTTTTTTAACCATAGTTCTGCAATGGTTCATGGTAAAGAAAAGAATCTGCGTAGAATAAACAGTATACCTGCTATTACAATACACAGCTTTTAAGTTGTATTAAATGTAAAACCTTAAGTTCAGTATTGGGACTTTCATAGTTCACTTTCATGGGGAATATTGTCAGTTTTCATTCACAATATTATGTTGGCTAAATGGCATCTCAAGAAGTTACATTTTACTTACCTAAATGCTCCCTGCACTTTCAAATGGAGAAGTTTTTTCTTCACTTCCTGTCCTGTCCTGTCCTGCTGCATAAGGTTACTGTGCACTGTTAAATAGTTACTGTGTTCCACTCTAGAAGTGGCCACATTTCAGTGGTAGATGAAATGACTCCTGTGTACTGGACTTGAAAAATCCGTTTGCCGGCTCAGCCAGGGCAAGCAGAAATTTTGTCAGCGTGAGTGGCGGAAGGGTAGTGGTTGTTCACCCTTCTGTTGAGACAAAGTTGGGGTGTGTGACATGCAGAGCTGAGGGTGGGGTAGTGTCCCTAATGCAGCTGGAGAGAAGGGCTGCAATGACAGGCATGGGGCTGGGAGCAATCAGAGGACCTGTAACAAGAGCAGGAATTGAAGCACTTGGCTCTTTGCACATGTTTGGGACATTACCATCAAGACAGACACAGCCTATTTAAAACTCGCCCTGCAACTCTCTAGTTAGGAAAGAGCTGACTTCATG
Source organism: Emys orbicularis (assembly GCF_028017835.1). Taxonomy (NCBI): domain Eukaryota; kingdom Metazoa; phylum Chordata; order Testudines; family Emydidae; genus Emys; species Emys orbicularis. The sequence goes on along the minus strand of NC_088687.1, from coordinate 83,185,370 downwards.
CTCTGTTGTTACCTGTTGTGACAACATAGCAAGAGAGCATTAAGTCTTCAAAGTTGTTTTCCTTTTCTAGTTTGTTGCCAGATTGCAAGCACTATTTCTACTTTTCCTTTGATGTCTCCAAGTGAATGTGGTGTTAGCAATTTTTATTACACTGCTTTACAGTAGAACCTCAGAGTTATGAACACCTTGGGAATGGAGGCAGTTCATAACTCTGAAATGTTCGTAACTTTGAACAAAATGTTATGGTTGTTCTTTCAAAAGTTTACAACTGAACATTGACTTAATGCAGCTTTGAAACTTTACTATGCAGAAGAAAAATGCTGCTTTTAACCATCTTGATTTAAGTGAAAGAAGCACAGAAACAGTTTCCTTACCTTGTCAAATCTTTTTTTTTAAACTTTCCCTTTATTTTTTTTAGTAATTTAAATTTAACACAGTACTGTACTTATTTGCCCCCTTTTTTTTTTTTGGTCTCTGCTGCTGCCTGATTGCACACTTCTGGTTCAAAATGTGGTGTGTGTGGTTGATCGGTCAGTTCGTAACTCTGGTGTTCATAACTCTGAGGTTCTACTGTAGTTAGTTAGTTTATGATTCACATATTTGTTCTACATTTTCTAAAGATTACAGTGAGCCTGATTCATTTATTCCCAATCAGATTCAGCATCCTGCATAAATGCCTGAAAGACAAAATACTGTGTGTACAGTACGTGAGTGAGCAGGGCTAATAATCTTTGGAATTTTCAACACAAATGAGAGAGCATCATCTTTTCCATGGAAGAGTTGCATTGAATTTTAATAGAAATTGCTGGGTTCTAAATTAACTGCAGTCATTCAGGGCATCATTTTGGAAAGCTCAATAAAAGCCTATGCACAGCATCTGTCAAAACAGAAGACAATGACAGGATGTATAAGGAGTAGGATGGAAAATAACATTGATGATATAATGCTATTATATAAATCAATGGTATGCTGTTACCTGAAATATTGTGTTCAGTTCTGGTCTTAAAAAATATGAAGCAGAAATACAAGTGATTCAGATTTGGGTGATGATAATTATTAGATGCAAGGGAGATTTCCATGTGAAAAGACAGAGAGAAGACTGCGACTGTCGAGAGGTGATTGGTAAGTGGGATCATAGATGGGTACAATATAACAAAGAGCATAGAGAACATAAACTGGGGGCTCTAGTTACACTTTTTCATACTGCAAGAACAAGGGGACTGTCCCAGGGTGACAGTGTTTGCTGAAGATATCACCTTCTTACCAGCCATTGATCCTGATGGGCAAGGTTTAAGTAGGTTCTGCTGATTCACTGAGGCAGGTGGTTCATTACCTCTCCCCAAGGCATCTCTGAGGGGTGTGAAAGTGGCTGTCCAGCAAGAGAGAAGATAGTATGGGCTGAGCAGTTCTCCAGTAGGACCTCTAGGTGCAGCCAAGCCTAAGGAAATGGCTCGTGATTGTTTGTTTTATGTCTTCGTTAATAAAGCAAACTCCAGGAAAGGGATAAAGTGAGTTTTTGACTCCACCCAATGTGGATTTTGCTTTAGAACAGATGGATGCGGCCACCTGTTCACAAGGGCTTTCAATGAAACTGAAAAGACACGTTTCACATTGAAAAAGGGTTATTTCTGGTATCCAACCTATATTTAACATATAGAACTTGTGGCCACTGATATCACTGTAGTCAGAAGTTTAGTAGGCTTCAAGAAAAGATTAGACGATTCTATGACTAATGAGAACATCTATGTTTATATTGGATAGGATTGATTTTTACCTTACATGATATAAATCCTCATGCTTCAGGCCACAAACTGACTGCAGTTAGGAAGAACCTTCCCCTGCAGGCAGACTGTTACATAACTGACAACTAAATGTTTTCTTGCACCTTTCTTTTAAGTTTGAAGTGTTAGGTACTGACTGCTGTTAGCAACAAAATCCTGGACAAATGGACCAGTGATCTTAGTCAGCAGGACAATTCCTATAGGGCTTTTATGAACCATCCTATAGAATGGAAGTAAATGTAAAATCACTGCTCATCAACTTTGCTGATGACACAAAGATTGATGGAATGGTAAATAATGAGGAGAACAGAGCAGTCAAACAAAGCAATCTGGATTGCTTGGTAAGGTAGCTGGGTCTGTTCAAACAAAATGTGTATTAATACAGCCAAGTGGAAAGTTATACACCTGGGAACAAGGAGTGCAGGCCATATCTACAGAATGGGGGGCTGTGTCCCGCAAAGCAGTGACCGTGGAAAGGATTCAGGAATCAGAGTTAGAGCCCTGTGAAATTCTTCTTGCTTTTTTTATATATATATATTTTTTGGGGGGGGGGAGAGGATTTTGTTTCATTTCATTTCATCTGTGGGGGTGGAGGAGTGGGTCTTGCCCCCCAGGGTGGGGGGTCTTTGCGGGATTGGGTCCTGCTCTGGGAGGGAGGTGGGAGTGGGAGGCACTTTGGATGGGGTCAGGCCCTAACTCGGAGGAGTGGGGGTGGTGGGAGTTGGAGGGGGGTTGCAGAGCGAGCCTGCCTTGCACTCACCCTGCAGTGACGGCTCCTACAGCTCCTGTCCCATGAGGCTGGGCCTGGCTCCTCACTCTCGGCACTGTGACCTGATGAGGGGGTGGCAGAGCAAGCCCATCCTGCAGCAGCAGCTCCAGTCCTGTGGAGCTGGGCCCAGACCTTCCCACACCAAGCATTGCAACTGGCTGTATGGGATGGCAGAGCCACTCAGGTTTGGCCCAGCTGGCCCTCCATTATGACAATGAGGTGGCTGGGCAAATCCTGAGTCGTGCTGCAACCCCATGTGCCAAGTTGCAACACTGCTCACCAAAACTGAGTGGTGCTGTGACCCCACATGCCAGGTTGCAATGCCCAGAGCAGGGAGCTGGGCCCGGTCCTGAGGATAGGAGTCATTGCTGCAGGGGAGTTTTTTGGTTTTTCTTCTTATACATTGATTTTCATTTCATGTCATGTTATTTCAAATTTTCCAAAACCAGGGGCTCTAGCCCTAGTGGACAAGCAACTCAATGTGAGCTTCCAGTGAGGAGATGTGGCACAAAGGGCTAATGCGATCCATGGATGTATAAACAGGGGAGTAGTAAGCAGGAATAGGGAGGTAGTTTTGCCGCTGTACACGGTCAGAGGAATTCAAATTGGAAATAAGACAAACACTTTCAACAATGACGGTGATTAACCACCGTTTCTTGATGTATTTAGATCAAGACTGAATGCCTTTCTGGAAGATATGCTTTAATCAAACACAGTTATTGTGTGCAATGCAGGAGTAACTGCAGGAAATGTAAGGACCTGTGTTATGCAGGAGGTCAGACTAACACAGGTGCTGGAGCTAGGGGTGCTGGGGGTGCGGCAGCACCCACAGGCTTGAAGTGGTTTCTATCATATACTGAGTTTATAGTTTGGCTCAATGGCTCTCAGCCTCCTGCTATACAAATTGTTTCAACACCCCTGCAGACTAGATGATCTAATGGTCCCTTCTGGCCTTAAAAGTCTATGTATCTATGAATATAAGCACTCTTAAATTCTATAAACGTTAATATAAAAACCTAGAGAACTTGATTAATTTTCTGTAGTACACCGTTTGTTTCATCCCTGTTAGATTGTATAAGACATTTCCGTAAAGTGTACTTACTGCCATCTTCAACATGCTCAAACATCTCTCAGGCTCAAACCCATCTTTTATTAATGTAGAAGGTGCACAGTAAATATTACGCAAAGAAAAGAAGAGGATAATTATATATTTAAACCAGCCTTGCAAAAATCCACTCACTCATCTGGGGCAAGTATTTTGTTAACGGGCAAGAAATATATTATTAGTATCTTCATTGTTGTTAAGTTAAAGGTAGGCTAATGGAATTTTATGCTTAGGCTGATAAATTTTCACAACAATTTTGAAATGATGTTTAGAAAATACATCTGGCCCCAAACTTTTATAGTGTTTTGCCTTTTTTCATTCTCCATTGGTTCTTTTGGTTTCAGTATTGCTTTGTTGATTCACTTGAGTATATTCCCTCTTGCTGCATGACCATCTCTCCCTTTGATACTCCTTAGTTCATGACACACACATTGTGTATTATCACAGGAGAAAAGGTTCAGGCAAGCATTGAGCTGGAGCTAGGGATTGCTAAATCATTGACTTGAACCATTACTGCTGTGTCTTGCATTGCAGTGCTGTTTGTGCTTCCTACCAGGATGGTGCTGGTTGGGAGCACGGATAGTGCTGACAGGCATTAAAGCTTTGGGCCTGTCCTTGCTGGGTTTGGATGCAGTGATGCTTTGGACCCGAGCACAGCAGGGGTGGGCAAAGAGCTTTCACCTTAGATATGATCAGTTATAGCTGTGGAAGGAGGAGAGCTTCTTTTCAGACTGATCACTGTTTTTCAGGGGAGAAAATAAGGAGGCAAAGGGAATAAATGAAAGGACATGGCCTATGTATAGAGAATGAGTGGGAAGAATGAGAGCGAGAAATGGACATCACATGTCAAACTTCTGCTTTTACCAAATTAAAGGGAAGAGAGAAAAAAATGAGATTAGAAGAATAAAAATGAACATAACTATATGGTCCTAACAAACAAGAGAGAGAAAAGTTTGAATGGAATCAGAAGCTGAAGTAAAAGGCAGAATCAGAAAAAGAAAATATCATTGAGAGATGAGAAAAGAAAAAAAGTAAAACTTTACTTTTATAGAGATATTCGTGTGAGAGAGAATACATATGGGACGTAGACTAGGAGGAGAGACAGATAGAGAAGGAAAAAAAGTGGCGCTGAAGGAAGAAGAGAAGACCACACACGAGCTACAGTTTGTTAATTTTTAGATTATTTCATAGAAATGTATATAATGCATTGATCACAATGTTCTTAGATGTAACCTTCAGAGCAGTAAAGAAAGAGTACATTCTTCTGTTCTATACTGAGATACTAAAATGATCCTTACTCCCTCCCCTTTTGCATCCTGCTTCCTTAATGACCTTTGATTCCTGCTGTGAAGGAGTCTTGTACATTTCACTGTGTTATTGTGTCTGATTTGCTTGCCTCACCCAATTGTAGATGTCATCATCTCCTACTGTGCTGGTGCCTCATAGGCTAAATTTTAAGCCCCTCACCCTCCTACAAATTTCTAATCGTAAAAAGAAAAAATTCTGCACTGCCAAAAGTGCCTTGATTTGAATATTTATAAATGTGTGGTGCAGCATGTGATATACATGTGTCATCTTGGAAACCTGCCCAATTTTTAGTCCATAAAGGGTAGGGTGACCAGATGTCCTGTTTTTAAAGGGACAGTCCCGTTTTTGGGGACTTTTTCTTATATAGGCGCCTATTACCCCCCATCCCATTTTTTCACAATTGCTGTCTGGTCACCCTAATAAAGGGGCATCTGAAGGTTTCACAGATTTATGGCTCTATCCTGCTCCCTCTGATGCCAGTGGATGTTTTGCCATTGACTTCAGCAATAGCAGGATTGGACCATAAAGGAGCAAATGAAACAAAACACTTGCAGATGCTGGAACTGTAGATGTGTTTTTAAATGAGTGGATTAAAGTCCTCAGAAAATCTGTGAGTCAATCAGTGTTTGTTTTTCTTTCCAGGAGAAGAAGATTTTTCAGATTCCCTGGATGCACGCTGCACGACATGGGTGGGATGTTGAAAAAGATGCTCCTTTATTTAGAAACTGGGCAATTCACACAGGTACTGGAACTCTCATTTCTGCGGACCAGATTTTGTTTGCCTTTGTGTTTCTCCCGGAGATTTTCCCTTTAATTTTGTTCGCTTTTGCAAATGCGGTGAATGAATGTAAGGACCTGAATCTGTGAGATGCTGAGTACCTCTTGCGACATCCTTGGTACTCTCCTAACTTTATTGAAGGGCCGTAACTTGCTTCCATTGAAGACAACAGTGAAACTTCATTGACCGAAATGGAAACAAAATTGGTTCAAAATCAATGGGAGTAGAGACGGCTCAGCAGCCCTTATGCTCTTAAATTTTAATACAGGTTTGAACCAGGCATAATAAAGGTAAGTGCTGTAAAAGCTTACTCGCACTACTCTAGCATTGCATCTGATCTGCAACACCCATACTATTCCAGCTCGGGGCCTTTCTTGAGAAGAAGCTGTCAATCATATAGTCTAGAGATGTGCATGAAAATGAGATCACCAAATGAGCCTTCTCTTGTAACCTAAACTGTGGTTTGAACTTGTGTCTCCAGAATCAAAAGGAGTGCACTGACACTAACTCATGGTGCTACTAGCTCTCCCTGGGCTTTGAAAAAATGTTTAATATGTACCTAACTTTCTTTATTTTCTTGCTTGTTAGGAAAATTTCAACCAGGAGTAGATAAACCTGATCCAAAGACATGGAAGGCAAACTTCCGATGCGCTATGAACTCCTTGCCTGATATAGAAGAAGTCAAAGACAAAAGTATAAAGAAAGGAAACAATGCCTTCAGGGTTTACAGGATGCTACCCGTATCCGAAAGGCCTTCCAAAAAAGGTAGACGAAGGGACCCATGAACATGAAATCAGTGTTAGGTACCTAGCTGGATCTTAATTTGATGATGGAGACTTCTACTCCAGTATCTGAGACCTGCAAAATATGGCTGTTGTACCTTGGCTTCTGTGAAGTCACATGTATTTATACAAAATATTTCCATGAACAATAGACAGACTGCATTCATTTAAAGGGATAATATACTTTTTTTTTGAAAGAGAGAGGATACACAGGATATGATGTTTGAAGATCAAGTGTCTGGTATAAATTGGTTTAGCTTCATTGAAGACAATGGAGCCATATCGATTAGCAGCTGCGGCTCTGACCCCAGATATCTAGTCTGTTTCATATTTGGAGCAAAAAGGAAACCGTTATGGTCAAGATGGGACATGGAAGTTCTGATTTTTTGCTACATTTTAAAGGGAAAAACCAATCTACTTCTACAATGTTACAATCATTTCATTTCTACTCCCAAAGAGAAACAAATTGACATTTCCCCCCATCCTATGAAGTGTCTGACTAAGTGTCCTACTGGGTGACACTTAGCACTGGAACAGGTATACATGCATAGGTTGGAGATCTGTGCTTTGTAGCAGATCCTTCCCTCCCCCCCTGCTCCCCCCCTTTGCCTGTACAAAAAAACTCTTTCTGAAAGAGGTGCAGATGTGGATTATTCAAGAAACATTAACTTAGGCACAGGTATCTACCACCTTATAGGACATGGGAAAGCCATGGAGAATGGCGCCTTCTTCTCACCCATGGTTCCACCTTCTAAAGCCTCCCATAGCCCAATCTCCATAGAGTGTCCACAGGGGAGAAGATAGCATAGAGGCATCTCCGCCCTCTCTTTAGGCCTTCTGGGAGATTTCTGTCTGATCAGGGTATCCTCCTTTCATGGAAGGAGATTAGGGAAATAGTGGATATGATTATAGTTAACAGAACTCATTCAGAATTAGGAGGCAGACATCTTGCTGCCTGCTGGCTAATTAGGTTAGGAAAAAACCCACTCTTGGTTGGATTCGGTGGCAGAAATATGGTACATCCAGACTGTAAATTAGCTAGGGTCTGTGTGGACACACCTTTTTCTGTGTTGTTTTTTTTAGTTCTGTTTTCTTCATAAATAGATAGTGGCTAGGAGTCTCAAAGAAAACAGAAAATACACTCCCTAGACCTAGTGCTCCTCTGCAGTCTGCTTCATATCCTACACCGTTCAGACCAGTTCCTGCCCCAGATGGCAGGTTCCCTGCCTGAGTCCTCTACTCCTATCTGCCACTAGGCATTTACAGCTCCTGTTGGCCACTCTGCCCCTAGAATCATAGAAGATTAGGGTTGGAAGAGACTTCAGGAGGTCATCTAGTCCAACCCCCTGCTCAAAGCAGGACCAACCCCAACTAAATCATCCCAGCCAGGGCTTTGTCAAGCTGGGCCTTAAAAACCTCTAAGGATGGAGATTCCACCACCTCCCTAGGTAGCCCATTCCAGTGCTTCACCACCCTCTTAGTGAAATAGTGTATCCTAATATTCAACCTAGACCTCCCCCACTGCAACTAGAGACCATTGCTTCTTGTTCTGTCATCTGCCACCACTGAGAACAGCCTAGCTCCATCCTCTTTGGAACCCCCCTTCAGGTAGTTGAAGGCTGCTATTAAATCCCCCCCACTCTTCTCTTCTCCAGACTAAATAACCGCAGTTCCCTCAGCCTCTCCTCGTAAGTCATGTGCCCCAGCCCTCTAATCATTTTCATTGCCCTCCGCTGGACTCTCTCCAATTTGTCCACATCCCTTCTGTAGTGGGGGGACCAAAACTGGACACAATACTCCAGTGCCAAATAGAAGGGAATAATCACTTCCCTTTATCTGCTGGCAATGCTCCTACTAATACAGCCCAATATGTCGTTGGCCTTCTTGGCAAGGAGGGCACACTGCTGACTCATATCCAGCTTCTCCTCTGCTGTAATCCCCAGGTCCCTCTCTCTTCTTCTCCACCCAATCAGAGATTCCCACACCAAACACTCCTTCCACTACTATCAAGCACAAGCCCTCCCCCTTTTTCCATTCCTCATGCTACCTGCAGCCAAACACACCCAGTGGTGGTTGAAAGGCAAGGAGTGGCTGAGGTGATGCTATACTTGGTAAGGTGAGTGTGACTGGAGGAGAAAGACAGGGAACCTGGCACTTATAGGGGAAGGACTAGACTGAGCTATGTATGGCAGATTGGGCACAGCAGATAATTGGTTTTAAAGTTACTGGGTGTCATCCGCCTATGATGCATTTTATAGACTCTGGCATACCTTGTTGCACTGAGTTACACTCCATTCAAATTTGTAAGGTTCTCTTCATAGCCATAAAGGCTAGAAACATAACTTGTCTTCAAAATGACAGCTGAGTTTCTGGAGCGCAGAGCTGATTCTGGAATACACAGGGTCTTGTCTGTAATTGCATAATGTGTTGCCACCTTCCTGCTCTGTCTCTTAAATAAACTGAGGCACAAATAGGGGCAAAAGAAATTGGCTGCAAGGATTTTTAATTCACAGTGATGCTCAATGTCCCAGTACAAGGGATGGCTGAATCTCATGGAGTTCAAGGTTTTGTGAATATGGTAATCTATTTGGATTCTCAAAACAAGTGTGATTTCACAAACCATTCTCATTCTAATTGAAATCCATGTGTTTTTTTCCAAGTGTGATTACATTCAAACAAACATGTTTTTCTAACTAAAGGGACCCTTGTACTACATATCAGGGGAAAAAAAGGCCAGTCATGGGTGCTGGAATTAGGGATGCTGGGGGTGCTGCTGCAGCACCCCCTGGCTTGAAGTGGTTTCCATCACATACAGGGTTTACAATTTGGTTCAGTGGCTCTCAGCACCCCCACTGTACAAATTGTTCCAGCACCCTGGGGCCATTTAATGCCTCCTGCCTACAAGCTAGGCTGAATGTGTGGGCGATCTGTGTATGGTGTACTGCATAGACTGTGTTTATTTTTAATTAGGAGTGTGCTTTCTCCCCCTCTGCTCCTTTTTTCAGTCCCTGTTTTTCAATCTGTCCTCTGTGTTCCATTTCCCCCCTGTTTTTCCACTGGATTTCCCCCCCCCCCTCTCTGCCCCATCAATGCTTCTTTTTTACAGTCTTTTCAAAGCAGACTATGTACCCAAAATATTGAAACTGAACTTTTTGGCCCCTCAGTGCTGAAGTATGTTCAAAATTAAGCATAATGAGTCCTCCCATCCCTACCAGATCCTGATGTTTTGAGGCACCTCGTGATATTTCCTAGTTTAGTTTTTTTTTTTTCCTGCCAAGGGGTAGGTGGGGGTTGATTGGTTGTTCATCTCACAATTGGTTGTAACAAAACTTCCTTCCTTCCATTGCTCCAGGAAAGAAACCAAAGACTGAGAAGGATGACAAATCCAAACAAATAAAGGTAAGAGTTAGCTGTTTCACAATGAGTGACACTCTAGCTTGTGTCAGTTATTCTGTTATAACTTTTCTTATACCCACTCTAAAATAATATCCGAGCTACTTGTAGTCCATTCTGCCATCTTTCTTTGCCTGTGATTTCTCGCCTAACGTCTTTAGAATGGCACACATTGCATTTCTTTAACATGAAGCTTGTTGCAACTGTGGCTGATGTGATCAGAGTCGCATTAGCTTTTGTGTTGCAGCTGGATATTGGAAAACAGTCAGCTTGTGGATATATTTAGCAAGTGTACATTTGTGTTGATAGAAATAAAATAACTATGTAGGGAATGGTCCTAGGCAACAACAATACCCTATGTAATTAATTCGTGTTGCTGTTGTGTTGGAAATGAGTTTGTATTTAGGTAAGAACGGTAGCTCTAATAGGGTTGCAGTCTGTGTTCATGACTCCTTTGCACATCCTGGAACTGAGCGCAGAGCTCCTGCCAAAACGTACTATGGGCCTGAACTTGCCAATCCTCACTAGCAAGTGTTGTGCTTCCTAGCTGGAGTAGTTCCATTGAAGTCATTAGAGAGACTCTGACGCATGCTCCAGAGTAAATGTTAGCAGGACTGGGCTGTAAGCCAGAAATAAATCCGAAATCTTGTTCAGAAAAAACAACTGAAAACAAAGTTTACCGTCTCAAATCATTAGCAGAACATGGGGCAAATCGTGCAACTTTTTCTCTGGCAAAGCTGTCATTGAAATCTGTGGCCACAATAACAGCTCCTTTGTAGTGTATGAGTTGTAGCAGTGTGCAGCAATGAGCCGCCCCTGACTTCCCTGCCACTCCCTATTAAAGAGAGACCAAATTCAGTCCTGACATTAGCAGGTTCAGCTGTCCCTGGGGTCAGTGGTAATTTCGTCTGCTTACACCAGAGGAGAATTTAGCGCCAGCTGTTGTGAAGTCAGTGGGAATTCTGCTTGAGTATGTACTGAAGGGTCTGGCCTTATATTTCTCCTAATTAAATTGAAATTTTTGAGAAGAAACTGTAGTTCTTATATATGTGTGAGCTATTCCACTTAGCAGGCTCTGCATGCCATGGCCCCCCTTAAGGACATGGAAAGGATTTTATGCATTGTGAACTCAAAGACCCTTTTTGAAATGCACCCTTGTTAAAACTGAGTTCAGGGAAAAATTCTCCTGATGCATCACAGAATCAAATTCTCCACAGTTGGACTATGGCTTTCAATGGAAGGAGGTGGCAAACAAAACCTGTGCTGGCATTTGTCTCATTTAATACATAAGTATACTTAATATTTCAAGATTTTACTTTATTGTATTTTTATTGAGTTTAAGATTGTTTTAAGACAGCACTATTTAACCCTGGTATCCAGATTACATAGCCACCAGTATTCATTTTAATGTAAGTGCCAATCATAATTAGCAGCCAGAGGGATGCAAATTGCCAGCAGAGAAACAATTCTCTACCCATACCTACTCAGATGGGTCCAGTCCTCTGAGCACTCATTACCAGAGTACTTCAAGTGAAGTCAGTGGGATTATTACTCATGGCATTATGCCTGGTAATAAGTGTTCGTAAGAGTAGGCCCCAAGTGTTGGGAGCAGCATCTTCCGGATATTATATCCTGTAACACTGGAACATGTAAGCTGTTTGTCCGTGCTTCCAGCCCACTCTCCCATACACCAATGAGCTTAGAACTCACCAGCCCCTATGAGCTGGAGCCAGGATGCTATCCCAGAGTATTCTGGTTTATTTCAATAATTGTGCATGTGCCGATTTTAGATTGTTTATGTTTTAAAATGATTGCAGTCTCTGTACTCAACAACTATTAGAATGTCATCAATTATTGCAGAAGTAATAGTGATTCTTAATTCAGACACTGCCACATAGGTAAAGGATGAACTAATTTACAAATATGTTGTTTGAAAATTGAAACACACTTACAATTTTCAAGTCTACAAAGGTGTTTTGTTGATGATTTGGATTCTTTATTTATTTTTATTTTATTTTAAACGAAAGCTTTGCACTTCACCTTTAAAACAGTGTTTCATTCTCATGAAGATTACTGGGAAACTTTTCCATGACATGATGCCTGTTAAAGTGCCTGAAATAATCCCGTGGTCTATACTTTACAGACGGAGAAGACTAAGGACTGGAAGCTGAGTGCTCAAAAGGAGTTAGGTGTTGTGACACAGTGCATAACTTTTAGATGCTCAGAAAATCACAGGGACAATGCTGCAATTTGCAAAGCCTGAGTTAGACATCTAGATTCCCTATACAATGAATAGGAAGAGATAGCACCTTAGAATGATATTCTCAAAAGCCAGTATGTAAGGCAGGGAGACACCTAAGCTAGACAATGGGAGAAGCAGACAAGAGAACTGAATACTAAGCGCTGCCCCCTTACAGAGATAGGTGCACAAAGATGCAAGGAGGTGCTGATCTCTGTTGCTGTTGCTCACCTTATAACTTTTGGCCCTATGGTAAAGCGCTCACCTGGAATGTGGGAAACCCAGGTTCATTTCCTCCCTCAGGCAGAGAGGGAGAGAGGAATTGAACAGGGGTCTCCTACCTCTCAGAAGAATATTCTGATGTGGGGGCTCCCTCAGTCTCTCCTGCTGAATCTGTCCCACTGTGGAAAACAGTGAAAGAGAAATTGGAGCAGGGGTGCTGGACCCAGGGTCTCCCATGTCCCAGGTGAGTGCCCTAACCACTGGACTGTAGAGCCATTCTCTCTCTTCTCCCCCCCCCCCCCCATGACTGTGGATAAATATTTAAATAGTCATTGGGCCAGCAAGATTGGGCTCCCAGCTCCAATCACAGTTTCATTATTTTTCCACACTGAAACAGCTTCATCAGGAGAGACTCAGCGAGCCCCCCATCAGAACATCCCATAGTGTGGTGGCTAGAGCACTCTCCTGAGAGGTAAGAGACCCCTGTTCAAATCCTCCCTCTTCCTCTCTGTGTGAGCGGGAAATTGAACCTGGGTCTCCTGCATCCCAGGTAACTGCTCTAACCATGGGGCTCTTCCTCCAAGTGGGCTTTGGTTGGGACCTGATCTGGAAGGCAGCCTCTGAGTATGCTTACCGGTCAGCTCCCACATGCAACTTAAGCATCCCAACACCTCTGTATCTCCTGGTTTGACAGTCGCTCTGGGGCTCAAGTGGGAAGTAGGCATCCAGACACCTAAGGTGAACCAGCAGTGCGAATGCCCAAAGGCAGAGACATTGGTCCTGAGGGAATTTTTACCCTGAAAATGTAGGCATTGAGTGTGTTTAGGTATCTACAGGGGTTAGGCAGGAGTCTTGTGCCTCACAGTGGAGCCAAAATTGGGACATAGATGCCTAATTCCTTTTGAGCAGCCGGCCCTAGATCCCCAGCTCTGACACCTTCTGTCTCTGCAGTTCTACGGTGCCAACGGCTGAAACAGCCCATCGTGTAACTTAGAGCAACCTAATTCAGTCTGCTTCAAGTTACACTGTCTGCTGCATTCCCATAGGGATTGCTCCACTGACTAAGTACCAGCTGGGACACAGTGTGCTCCCTTCCTGCCCCCAGCATGCCCCTCCTATCCCTGCCCCTGACAAACTCCTGCTGAAAATCTGCAGCTGCTTCCTTAAAGTGACTTTAAGATCCTTTTTGTACCAATGAGGTGCTGGTGCAGTGCAAAGTGGACTTAGTCAGGGCCAAGAATCTGGCCCTAACTTCAGTGTTATCTATTGCTGATTATTAGTATTAATATTGATAGTACACTGGTGCCCAATATTGGTAGCCCCCTTATGCTAGGCATTGTACAAACATGCAAATGTTTGTTTTGTGGCTGCAATGTTAGGGTCCCATTGGAAAACTACTGCCTAACTTTTACAAACACATGATAGGCAGAAAAGCATCTGCGATGGCAGAAAAGTACCACTTTTATAGTAACCACTTGCACAGTTTGTTCTGAAGATTTTGTCTTGGATCAGTTTTTGCTGAGTGGAGGCAGAATTTAAGGCAGAGAGAGAGAGGAATTGTCACAGTTCAGGGCAACTCCACCTGTATTTCCCCTCCATGGTCCACCAAGGGCACCCATTCTAGGCTTCTGGCTCCCAGCTATCACCTATCTTGGGTGGAGACTTGTGTCTCTCTCCCTCCTGACTGAGGGTTTTCTAGGCTGCACATTTCCCTGCCTACACTGTGATATCCCAAGCAAGCTAGACTGCCTAAACAGGCCAGTGTCTGTGTTTTGCTCTGTCTCCAGAGGTTATGACCAGGTAATTGCCCACAGTTTTAAGTTACCACACAGTCCTTTCTAAGCAGGCTACATTTATTCTTAAGGTGGAAGTATTACAGAAAAAAACATATTAAAACAATAAAAGAGCCTATACACATGCTAATAAGTTTACCAGAGATCACCCCTTTCTCTTCAGCAGGGCTTTGGTAGGAGTCAGTCCTACAAACCCCACCAAGGATTTTTTTCTGTGGTTACAAGTTCATATCTGCTTTAGCTCAGAACAAGCACACTGACACTGGGCAAATTAGCCTGTTTCTTTATATATAGTGTGGCCTTTGATCATCAGATTCTGAGAACAGGAGACCATGATCCCTTCCTGAGTGCGTAGCTTTAGAAAGCTGGGTTTTTGCATAAGTAGGGGGAAGGAATTTGCATTCACCTCCCTCTAGCTATTTCCCAGGAACTCCACTTTACATGTATTGTCCCAAAAGATCATTTTTGTCTGCCATATTGTTCAATATAGTAGTCTGATCATCCAAGCCCACAATAATACAGAACCTTTGCATTTAATACAGTGGACTCCAAAGATAATTAATTCAATAAGGGTTTTCAAGGATATTTCAGGAAATTGCCATATCTGTCACATCAATTTTAAAAAGCTCTTTAATGTATTTGAACAAACAATGGGACAAATTAATCCCCATTATAGCACCATTTACTTCCCGATTTACAGTAGGGATGGATTTGTCTCTATCTTTTAGACTCTTCCTATTTAGCATTTTTCAATTTATGGTACTTTATTCAGCTTCCACTGCTAATAAGAGAAAATTTGTTTTTCACTTTAATTTCCACAATCAATTCTGATTTTTAAAAAATCACAAAAAATTGGTGCATGTCCCCAGATAATTTGGGACCATTCTGATCTTTAGCTCTTGCTGTAAATTCATCCTGCTTGTGTCCATCTGACTCGGTTTTCAGACAGTAGGCCCTGTCCTGCCCACAGTGAAAACGAGAATTTTCCCATTGATTTCAGTAGGAGCAGCCACAGCCCTGCTGTAGTAAGAATAAATGGTGGTTTTATAACTTGTTTCATAGCTTATCAGGTATAGCGTATGGGAACTGTAACAGGGAAACACCCCACTGGAAACCTTCCCAAGACCAATAGATTATAACCTACCAGTGCATGTTCTCACATGCACACATAGTAAGTTATCCATTTAGAGAGATTTATACAGTTTACAACAAGGTAGCCAAGCTTTGAGACGGTCTGAGTACAAGTAGTACATGTTATATACATTATATAAGTAAAAACATTTGCCTCATAATGACATATATCCCCAGGTAACAGCCCCATATGCTTCATCTTCTCCACAGTTCCTGTGTGTGTGTGTGCGTGTGCATAGACCAAAGGCCTGATTCTCTTCTCACACTCATTTAAATTAGGAGTAACTTCACTGAGTTCAGTGGAGTCTTTCTGGTATTAAACCAGTGCATGTCAGAAGAGAGTCATGGCCGAAGTAACCTGGAACTTTTTGTAGTCCTAATTTTTCTTTGCTGTCCATGGATCCTTTATGAAGGACCAGTGAAAGTTATCAGAATTCATCCTTTCCAGTAGTGGACTGAAGACACTGATGCTTTGATTTATGGGACTCACACAACTGACATCACATATAAAGGGCCTGATTCTCATTTATGCTAAGGGCATTTTATACAGCTCTGGCAGAGTAAAGGGCCCTTCAGATGGGACTGAATTATATTGTCACTCACTTTAAGGCCCCATTGTAAAGTCAGAAAGGTGTAAACAAGAATCAGGACCAAAAATGGTAACTACTTGGTTGGTAGCACTGCAGCTATGACTGCCAAAAACTATCCAGTTAGAGCAAGCTCATTAGAAAAGGGACATCACACTGTCCCTACAGTCTCTCTGACACCATGTCACAGAGTTTATTGGATTTACAGAGTGAAGGGCTGGGAACAGAAAACTTGAAGCCCAGTTCACCTTTGCCCTACACCTTGCGTGTTCTTTTATACCCATGCAAAGTAAGTATAAAACACTACCAGATCTGAATGGTATCATGTTACACCTACTTTGCACGCAGTTTGCTCAGATGTAAATGATCACACAAGTTTCAGGGCAAAATTGAATCAGGCCCTTACTATTAATCCTGGCATTGTCAGTCCCAAATCAAATTATATCTTGTATGATTTATAGGCCTTGTCAGGCATCCAGCAGGGAGGAGGGCTGATCTTGCAGTTAATCCCTTGTTTTAAAAAAATGATGATGGTCTGTTAAAGAACTCCCAAGTTTTTGTAATAACTTCTACAGTATATTCAAAAGAGAGTTACATAGATTCCCCAGCTGACACGCAGCAAATGCATAGAGGTATATTGTGTATAGAACAGGGGTTGTTGTTTTCCCAACAGAATTGCCCTATGGCAACAGCTATGATGAGATCTAGAAGGTTTGATTTAGTATAAATGCTTTGTTTTGTTTTGGACTCTTGTGATAGAGAAAAATTAAGGATAGAATTTAGTAATTACTGTACAGACACCTCAGGCGTTCTTTCAGAAAGAATTCAGTGCTGCAGTATGTTTGGAAAGCACTGAGGATGAATATTTAATAAAATGCTGTTTTAAGGCAGTGTGTCAGCCTCATTACCCCCAATGTTAATCTTTTATAACAAATAGTGTATTAATTGATTTGTTCTTTGGAGGCTCGCTGTCAATGTAAAGAGTGACTTTTAACTTCAATTTAAATGGAGAAGGCATGGAAATGTAGTTATCTCTGGCCTCCTTTTGGAGAACATAAGTATTGATCTTCATCCTGCTTCTACCTGGGAGCAGTGGGTATGTGTCTGGCAGAAACTGATTTGCTATGTTGTGATCTTGGCACAAAGAGATGAATAGGGAATAAAGTCAAGGTTCCTAAAATAATCCAAAACTAAATCTGACACAACTCCACTGTTTTCATTCTAGCAAGAACCAGTTGAGTCATCTTTTGCAGTGACTAATGGAATAACTGAGGTCTCTTCTGACTACTTCCTACCCTCCACTATAAAAAGTGAAGTTGACAGTACTGTGAATATTGTAGGTAAGTGCTTCCAGTGCGTACTTCTCACAAGTAGTAAACCAGTATGCATGTGTCTTTAGACTTTAAACTCCAGTTCATGACATAGATGGTATCAGAATAGCACATATGACTGCATGAAGCTGACTCTAGCAACAGTATTTTACATTTTGGAGTATGCCAAAGTTATAAAACATGCTTCACAGGACCAGGTTTGTGATCTAAAGGTTTGCCACAAACCCAGAATGTGAGTTCAGGTCTCTAGCTCAATCCCTTGCTCCAAGGCTAGCAGGGGTTGGGAGCAACAAGCTCATCTTCTGAGGGGGAAAAAGGTATTTCTCATCACTTTGGTGACCCTTCCTGACATTAACCAACTCCAGAGAGAACCACATACAGCGTTCCACAGCCAAGTTGATATTTTATCCAGTGCACGGTGAGTAGTAACATTGGGGCATAGAAGTTGAAAGAGTTCTCATGATTCCAAGATGGCTTGAATGGCTTTTGACGGGTTGCCATTTTGGTGGTAATTTAAAAATATATATTAAAGGGTTAAATGTGATGTGACCCAGATTATTTTAATCAGCACTTCAGTAACGGAATGTACTGTTAACATCAAAATGTCAACAGCGAAGATGAATGAAAACTGCATTTAAAACTGGTGTGTTAGGAGTTAGCTGACAGAGTAAAATGTGAATAATTGGTTCTTAGCAATGTAAGTTGGGTTATGTTTTGACAGCTCTTTGGCTGTAGTTATTGTTAGAGTGAAATGAAATCCAATCACCACTTGGCCTAGAATGTCTTTTTTTCTGTACAAAGTGAAGTGTTTGAAAATACATTAATGTTCTCTTTGCAAAGATGATAGGTTTTAGTTGCAATGACTTGTTTTTTGTCACGTTTATTTTGCTGGCTAAGTTGTAGGCTTTTTCACTGAGAGACTTTTCTGGATGGAAAATTTATGGGTGCTTCTGCTCTCCAGGGAGCAGTACATTTAATTGCACTGTGTTTTTGTGAGCATGTTTAGATTTCTACTCCTTCTATTACAGAGGGTCTTAAAATTAGCCTTGGAGGAATTCCAGCACTGTAGTGAAACATTTTTCCCAAGTAAATCAGACCCAAGTGCAAAATTGAAATCTAAAATACCCAAAGGTTGATGTGGAGCCAGTGGGAAGAAACTTTATACATTTTTGCTTTATTTAGAAAACTATAAGTCAAACAATGGACAATTTAAACCCTTTTGGGGGCATATTGAGCCTGATTCCAATTAAGTCAAAAGAAAGACTGACTTCAATGGACTATGGATTTGGACTAGGTTTATAGAGCTCAATTCTGGGAGGTACTGAGTGCTTTCAACTTCCATTTAACTTCACTGGAAGTTAAATGCACACTGCATTGATAAGAGGTTCTCAGTAGTTCATAGGAAAAGGCTAGTAGATGACACTAATATTTATCAGTCTGGTCTATGTGCCATAATAAAAATAAGGAAAGTTCTTCTTCGAGTGCTTGCTCATATCAATTCCAATTAGGTGTACGTGTGCGTGTGCCTAATTGGAATGGATATGAGCAACACATCTCGAAGAACAACAGTTACAAAGGTGAATTACCATTTTTTACTCCGGCAAACAGAAGCGAATCCAAATGTTGTAGGGCTTTATTTTTGCCATTGTTGCCAGGTATACATCATTCATAGCAGGAATACCTAGGGCCAAATCCGGCTCCCTTCGCTCATGTGAGTAATCTTTATTTCACGAATAAAGCATTTGGGATTTGGTCTATAATTGAGAGCATCCTGTTTGTGTGAGTGTGCTTTCTAGTTTAATTATCTAGGCTGTGTAGTTCAGATAGGCAGCAGACAGGGAAATCCTTATTTACTACTCCAAGGAGTTTTTCAACACAAACAGCAAAAAAAAAAAAAAAAGGAGAGAGAGAGAGAGAATAGATTCATCCTGTGTGTGCTGGGGAGGGGAAGGGAAAGAGGGCGATGGTGCAGCTGAGGCTAAGCCCATGGCATTTTGTCCAAGCTACCAGTATTTTTGCTGATGAGCGCTGAATTTATCTCTCGGGGTTGGGTAAGAATTCTCCAGGTACTGAAGAGAAAGATAAGGCCATCAAGGCAGAGTGTTCTTAATAAGACAGCATTGCACAATACAGCGCTTTCACACTGATAATGAACATGGGATGCTTTTTCCCCCTCTCTGCTCTTATTGAGAGCTTGCTGCAGAACCAGGAGGAATGTTGTTTACAGTGGAAATAAGTATCTGGAGCAAAGTGGTAGGAATTCTAAACCAGGCTCCTTTTAAAGAGCCTAGTCAATGTCTGTTTAAAGTTATGTTTGCTGGGATTGCTTCATAAAATACTGGTTTGGGGAGGTTTCCAGTTTAGCTACTTGTCATTTTACAAATTTATATGCAACAAAATTATATGCAATTATTTTAACTGGGGAAACAATGCTTCTTTCCTTTTTCTTGTTTAACACTTTTGTTAATAAGAATAGCATCTGCAGTTATGTCACCTCTGAGAAGAATTACTAAATCTGTCATACATCAGTGTATAATCTTGGCGCCAGTTTGGGGCTAGAAAAAATGTCTCCCCTGCATCCCTCCTGTTACAATATTGTGTAATTTTCTACATGTGTTATGGTTACTTTTTAGCTTGTTTTGAAGCATCCGATATTGGCCATTGTCAGAGACAAAATTCAGACTACATGAACTATTGATCAGATCCAGTATGGCAATTCCTATTCCTTAAAATAGGCAAAGCAATCCATCATTTTATATCCTTCAGTCTAACAGTATATCACTCTGAACCAAATCCCGCAGCGCACATTCCCACAAAACTCCCATTGAAATCCAGGAGACTTTTGCCTGAGTAAGGAGTTTTGACCCGCTATGTTCAAATGAAAGTAGAACATAATTTTCTCTTTTGACTTTGATTATTGTGAATTCTGAGGAACACTCATGAGACTAGGTCTAACCCTGAGCTTTTTATCACCTGCTGGTTATTTTAGATTTATATTTGTGTACAACTTCTGCTTAGCAAATGTATTTCACATCAGTGCTGGAATCCCTGTTAATTTTAAAAACCTTTCCTAGTGTAGCGGGGAGCAGACCACATACTGTGGATATGCTCTCTATAATATAATGCCCCCTCCATTTACTAGACAGAGAATGCATTTTATTAATGTAATTGTTTTATGATTATATTGTTGAGATAAAGAAGTTGAACAAGGAGGAAGTATTTGTCTGTCTGTCTGGGTTGAACACATGACTGGAAGTTCAGGGTTTTCTTCCTGGCTTTTACCTTTGTTTCACTGTCAGTTAACCTCTGGGTGCCTTAGTTTACTCATCTGTAAAACAGGTGTAAAAATATTAAGTTGTCTCACAGCTGTGTTGTGTGGCTTACCTAATGTCTGTAAAGTGTTTTGGGATCCTTGGATGAAGAACTTGCAGAATATTACAGGCTGCCTCAACTTTGTAGAGAAAAAAAATGGAGCTTTTTCTAACCAAAGTGTGGAGTAGCATTTACCTGCCGAAGTGGGAAACTCCTTTGTTAATATTTAACCAAATTGCAGTGCAGAGATCATGAAATACATTTCAGTCACAGACCCTGGTGCTTAGAGGCTAACAGCTCAACATTGCTTTTTACATATGGTAGCTGGTATTGCAGGGGATGGCAAGAAGTCCCTGCTTCATGCCTGTCTCTAGGAGAAACTCGGCCAGATTCATTCCCTGTTTAAAACCACTGAAGTCAGTAGAATTACCCAGGGATTAATTTGGGCCACTGTCTGTAAATGAGTTTTGAACCACTGTGCCTTACAGTACCTGATGTGTATCAGGGCATCCAAAGTCCACAAAGCATTGGCAACTTGCCAGGCGCTGCATCTGACGTACATTAAGAGGGATGTATTGCAGTTACCCATCATCATTAATACAGAAGTGTAGCCTACAGTAATCACTGATTCTAGCAAGTAATGTTCTGATAAAGATGGAGCCCTGTATACTCTGGTAAGGCCTCATTTCTGTTTTAAAGATTAGCATAGATACAGGCTGCATTGTGGAACTGTGGGCTACCTCTGGCTGGGAGCCATACTTACTGATCTGCTTAAGCATTTCCAGTGGTGGCAACTGGAAAGGAAGGCGGCAGCTTTGAAGGTGTTAGAGACTGAAAACGTCAACCAAAATTTCCTTAGAAGGCTTGCTAGAAACAGTCAGGCATGGAGTGAGAAGACCACAATTTAGCTATTAACGCAGGGGTGGGCAAACTTTTTGGCCCGAGGGCCACATCTGGGAATAGAAATTGTATGGTGGGCCATGAATGCTCCAAAATTGGGGTTGGGGTGCAGGAGGGGGTGAGGGCTCTGCCTGGGGGTGCGGGCTCTGCGGTGGGGCCAGAAATGAGGAGTTCACGGTGCGGGAGGGGGCTCCGGGCTGGGGTGGGGGAGTAGGGTGCGGAAAGGGGTGCAGGCTCTGACTAGGGGTGCGGGCTCTGGGGTGGGGCTGGGGATGAGGGGTTTGGGGTGCAGGAGGGTGCTCTGGGCTGGGATCTAGGCGTTTGGCGGGTGGGAGGGGGATCAGGGCAGGGGGTTGGGGCATGGGGAGAGGCTCAGGGAGTGCAGGCTCCAAGCAGCGCTTACCTCAAGCGGCTCCCAGAAGCAGTGGCATGTCCCTTCTCCATCTCCTATGCGGAGGTGCAGCCTGGCCACTCTGCACGCTGCCCCGTCTGTAGACACCGCCCCTGCAGCTCCCATTGGAGCGCCGGAGGGGGCCATTGGAGCATGTAGGAGCCGGGGGGGGGAGGGGCGGGGTGCAGGACCATGCCGCAGCAGCTGGGAGCTGTGTGGTGTGGCCCCTGACCCTGTGCCCTGGCTGGAGTGCCAGAGCGCGGCTATGCTGCGGCTTATGGGAGTCACGTGGAGTGGTCCTCAACCCTGCTCCCTGGTTGGAACGTTGGAGCGGGGCAAGCCCCAGACCCCACTCCCCAGCGGGAGCTCACGGGCCGGCTTAAAACAGCTCACGGGCCAGATCCAGCCCATGGGCCATAGTTTGCCCACCCCAGTACTAATGCAACAGTTCAATGTGTCTGACAAATCAGGGAGTCTTGCAATAACCTATCTCTTTCTTCTCCTATGGAGTTGTAGGACAACCCCATCTTGATGGCAGTACTGAGGAGCAGGTGATAGTTGCCAATCCTCCTGATGTTTGCCAAGTAGTAGAGGTGACAACAGAGTGTGATGAGCAGCCCCTCAGCATGAGTCAGCTGTACCCTCTGCAGATCTCCCCAGTCTCCTCCTATGCAGGTAAGTCATTCCTCAAAAGAACTTTCACAAGATTCAGGAGAGCTAACAGGGTAGCGCTGGAATGTTACATAGGCCTAAGCAATTAGGCAGATACCACAGTTGGGGAGGTGGTGGATGGTTTCTTTGCTTTGTACCAATGGTCCCCAACCTTTTTCGTCTGGCGGGCGCCAGACGACGAGCCACGGAGGACCGTGGCGGCGGATGAGCATCCGCCGAAATGCCGCTGACAAGCGGCAATGTCAGTAGGCGTTGCCGCCGAAATGCCGCCAACAAGCAGCAGCATCCACAGGCGTCGCCGCCGAAAATCGGCGGCATTTCGGTGGCGATGCCTCTGGATGACGTTGCTTGTCGGCGGTATTTTGGCGGATGCTCGTATGCTGGCCAGTACGCGGGCGCACTTAGATGGCGGGGACCCCTGCTTTGTACCATAGGGTACTTGACAGAGATTCTGAAACACTTATACTTCGCTGGTCATTTTTTTGGACCTGAGTTCTAATACTTCCAAGTATCTTCGCTAATTTCACACTGGGAAGCCAGAAAGCAACATCTATTTTAGGAGGGAAACATAAGTGCCAATTAAGTAAACCTTTGTAGGTGCAAAATCAGTTAGGGATGCACATCTTTTATTAGAGAGACCGTGTCAATTTAAAACAGAGGTCGGCAACCTTTCAGAAGTGGTGTGCCGAGTCCTCATTTAATCACTCTAATTTAAGGTTTCGTGTGCCAATAATACATTTTAATCTTTTTAGAAGGTCTTTTTCTATAAGTCTATAATATATACCTAAACTATTGTTGTATGTAAAGTAAATAAGGTTTTTAAAATGTTTAAGAAACTTCATTTAAAATTAAATTAAAATGCAGAGCCCCTTGGATCGGTGGCCAGGACCCGGGCAGTGTGAGTGCCACTGAAAATCAGCTCGCGTGCCGCCTTTGGCACACGTGCCATAGGTTGCCTACCCCGACTTAAAATGATGGGCCACTTCACCTTGAATGGTCCCTTAGAATAAGTGCTAACTACTGATGCTAAACTATCTGTTTGACCTTGTATTTAGCTATGACTCTGAGTTCCTTTCCCAGACCTGAGGAAGAGCTCTGTGTAAATTGAAAACTTGTCTCTCTCACCAACAGAAGTTCATCCAATAAAAGATATTACCTCACCCACCTTGTCTCCTAATGCTGCAAACAAATTTATTTCTCTATAACACCTTTGATTATAAAAGGTGAAAGAGTTAAAAATCCAGTGTTTCTGCCACTATTTATACTGGTGGTTTGGGGTTTTTTTTGGTATTTCTCTCAGCTTCAACTGAAAATCAATGAAGTTAGTTTCACTTTGTTGACATTTTAGTATTGCTTTCAGATTCTTAGTGCTGCAGTTTTGGGGCTTTAAATGCTGATGGAGAAGGTTTGTTTAAAAACAACTGTTTTCATTGGATATTTTCAATATGAAAACATTTCTACATTTTATAAAAGCTTGTTTTTACAATATGTAAACACTGGCCCAAATTTAAGTTGACAGTGTTATTTTACTATTACTGCCTCATGGCACTGATGTTGATTTTAGAGTTATCACATTTGCTCTTCATCCCACGATTTCCCTTGATTAGTCGCTATCATTGGTTTACAGATGAATCCTATTTTAAGAGGCTTGGGAAGCATAATGGCCTGTTTTCTCTTCCCCTTCTCTCCCTGCACAGCCTTGTTTTTTCATATTGTATCTCCCACTATCCACTCCAGTTTTCTTTAACATTTATCATACTGTAAAGCAAGAAAGTTGTATGTACAGTATATTTTGTCCATTTACTAATTGTCCCATGGATTGTCCCATGTAATAATTACAGGGAACAAAGAGCCAGATACTGCTAGCCTTACTCATGTGAATAGAAGCTTGTTCCACAAGTGGCTTCAATGGAACAATTCCTGGAGAAAGGTGCTATTTAACATGAGAAAGGCTAGCAGAACCTATCCCTGAATAGTCTAAACTACATTTCATTATTACTTATTTTTAATCAACCAAAATATTAAAATGTAGTTATCAGTAATCATTTAAAAATGTACAGTTTGTTGTTCAATCTGAAGGCACATTTGAAAGCTTTAGTTTCCTAGGTGCCTAAAGTAAATACTAGACTAAGGAAATCTATTAGATAAAGTATTTCATAGTCTCTTTGGGTGTGCATGGAGATACATTGCCAACATTCCACTAGTGCTCTTGCTCAGTGGGTCTAAAGTTATAGTTCGTGGAGCCTCAGAACAGATAGAGAGGGTGGAGACTTGGGAGATGGGCCACAGAACTGAGCACTATAGATACTTTGACACTGAGACCCACATCCGCAAAGGTATTTGGGTGCTTAACTCCCATTGAAATCAATGGGATTTAGGCACCGATATAACTTTAAAGATCTGGGCCTAAACTCTTTGGGGTGGGGACTGTCTCTTTGCTATATGTTTGCACAGTGTCTAGCACAAAGGAGCTGGGGCCTCTATGCACTTCAGCTGATGATAATGTCACTGTGCAAGTGTGGAATTGGGAGTTTCAGAGGGGAGGCTGTCTCTGTTGCAGAGGTCTGCAGAATGGCAAAGCTGGACAATTATTGATCTAAACATACTTGAAAGGTGGCAACAGTCTGAGACACAACATGTCCTTCATTTTTGCACTGTTGTCAACGAGCTTACAAGCCTTCGGAGGGCACGGGTAGAAACAGAAATGTTTGTCCTTTTAAACAGTCATTAATATTACATTGGTCTGGGTGTGACTCATTACTCTCTCTGTGGCTTTATCTTTCAACCATTAGGCAAATTAGTTCCAGACATATTTTTATAGAAAATATTTTTATCTTAATGTCAGGGTGAATAGCATCATGTTCTCTTGGAATCACCTCCAGCATTGGTCTGTCACATGCTGATATATGATCATCATGGCCACTGTGGTTAGTCTGTAATGGCCAGAGCTTCAGAGGGGCTTTGGGAAGAGGATGTTATAAAATGTATTACTAATGGAAGATCGGGCCTTAGAAACGTTTGTCTGTCAAATGCTTCTTGCACAACTCTCCCAGTATAACTGAACATGACAAAAATGCTTCTCTTAACCTCAGCCAAAGAATAAATAATTTGAGTACATAGAAAATATATGGAACTAGATCTTTGGATGTGCAGCATCTGCTTTGCACCACTCCGTTGTCATGAAGCAGCCCAATAGCCAGCATAGCTGACCATGGGAGGATCACGCACGTGTAGGCATATCCTCCAGTGTTCGTGTAATGGCTTTTATGCTACCCTCCCTGGCACAGCATTCGGGGCATGCATAGGGAAAATGAGGCACAGTTGTGGTGTCCCTATGCATTGCTGATTCTCCACTGTTGTACTGGCATTGTGGGTGTCTTCAGGATGCTCTAACTCCATGCTCGGGGATCAGCCTGGTTCACAGTTAGTTCAGGCTTGGCTAAGCACAAAGGTAATGTAATGCCACCTTTCTATTTCATGAGTGCATTTCGTGGCAGCAGACAAGGATCTGGTCCAGGACTTTTTTTAAGCATACAAATGATTCACAGGATAGGAGGATAGGAATCCTGTAGGTTTTATGTAAGCACTGCCACCAGTCCTGAAATTCATAGGATAATCTCACTTCACACTTTGCACTGTGCAAATCCAAATGGTACAACCATTCAAGAGACCCAGGTTTGTTTTGGACCTTGCAATAGCATGGTGTGGCAGAGTAATGCACAAAGGATGCATCAGGCACCTCCCATGTGTAATATTGCATGGTGTGAGAAGGCCACCTCATTATGCAGTGACTTACCATGATAACAATTATTTTATCATTGCTACCAAAAAGTGGTCTGAAGTACACAAAAATGTTTTCTTGCAAAAACCCATCTACCTCCTTTTTGAAGCTGTTCAAGCTAACACCTATTATTGCGCTCACTTGCTAGCCTCATTCTTTGCTGACCTCATCTTGTTGACAATAATTCAAATAGTCTTGCAGCCTCTCTTTCCTTTAGAATTTTGTGCATCCCAGTTACCTTCTGCCTTTGCCAGTGCTGAAACCATCTCTTGCTCAGACTTTGATAATATATAAACAAGAAGGACTGATTCCTTCTTGTTTGCATTACAAAATTCTTTATTACCACACATTTCTGTACATTGGAGTATCTGTTTCGTGTCTGCATGTGAATTCCTTCTATCCATGTCATTCTCAAATTGTGCCCCTCGTCTTCTACACAGATTGCTTGTAGTTTGGCGTAATTGGAAGAAACACCTTGTGGCAACTCTGTTTATCCAGGTCAGCACATGTGAAGCTGTGCAAAGTCCTAATCTTTATCAGAATAACTATTCAGCTGTTTTTATATAACTCCCACATGTGGATAGGTTATGCTGCAATAAAGTGACATTTCCAGAATGCAATGATCCCATCTATTTGCTTAGCACTGTATGTGACACAGAGGAGGGTCTATGGCCCACTCACCTCCATTCGGTTAAGTGTGTGCATTTGGGTTAGGAGACAGGAATACAGATGTGATGAGAAGTGTGGAGGTGGAGGCACTGTGTGTGTGTGTGTGTGTGTGTGTGGGGAGATAAGAGGCATGTCAGGGTACAGTGCTCAGGGGAAGTATGGGAGGGGTATATGTGTGTGAAGGTGCAGTGGTTGGTGGGATTATGGCAGGTGTGTGTGTGTGTGTGTAGGTGCAATGGTTAGGGGGCGAGGAGAGGGTGTGTGTGCACGCTTGTGTATAGAGGTGCAATGCTTGGGGGAGCTGATGGTGGGTGTGTGTATGTGGAGGTGCAGTGATCAAGAGGATGATCATAGATAGGGGCAAGGAAGGTACAGTGGTTGTGGGGATCAAAAGGGACGTGTGTGGAGATTCAGTGATGGAGGGGCTCGGGGTGGGATATTAAGGGCAAGAGAAGGATGAAATAAAAGTAAATGAGAACAAATTCTATAGTAGCAGTAACAAAACATGTTACAGAAGACTAGTCCTTGAGGCTGAAAGTTTAGATAGAAATTATCAAATGAAAGCATTTTTATCTCTCTTTGGGTGCGGTTGTGAATAGTGTTGCTTTGATAAAGCAAAGGAAAGGGCTTTGACTGCAACATTTTAGCCATGCCATAAAATGGTATTCTAGGTAGCAAACACGGTGGCGAAGGAAAAATAAAGTCTCTCCTTTTGCCCGTAAGGTTAAGCTCCTTGTGCATCTGCTTCTCTTTAACATTTCCTACACCTAGTGTAGTCTGTTTCCTTGTTTTAAGTGCACAGGTTTGTTTATCATGTTAATCTTTTTGTTTTTCTCTGTTCAGGCGCTCACAGGTTCAGCAAGCTGCTTTTTATATAGGCCTCATGTTACAAGTCTGGAGTCAATTCATGCATGACAGGGAATGAAGGCTCTTGTACTGTTTATTTAATTTATTTATTTATGTGTTTCTTTTAATCTTTTCTAGCTCTAGAAGAGGTTATAGTGACCTGTTTCTTAGCAGTGGATATTGTCTGTTTAGATGGATTTTGATACTTCAGGTAGAATGATGCCCACTTTCATTTTTACTTCCATTTTGTCCAACAGAAAGTGAAACGACAGACAGCATTCCCAGTGATGAAGAAAATGCAGAGGTAAGCACTTGGTTTTATAGTGCTCAGGAGAAATTCTTCAAGTACTAGTGACACATATTGTGGAGTTTCTTTCCCATTGTCCACATCAAAATACATTTCTACTCGGACAGTATTAATTTTGTATGGAGACGAATGTTCAGATGCTTGTAGAATGAAGTTGATGCCTGTTTTAAAAACAAAAAACAAAACAAAAAACAACTTCATGATCTCTCAAATTAGAAGTAAACTAATTTGTATAGGAAAATCAAATATGTGCTTTGGAGAGATGTCAACTGTGGAAACAAACAAACAAATTTATTTATACAGAATAAAGCAACGGAGGGGCTTTGTGCATGCATGCGTGTTATGGCTCAGTGCTTTCTGGGTAGCTTAGTATTTTATCTTGGTTATGAGCAGCCTTGTTTGGATTTTCTTGTATGTTGTCTGGGCTCACACAATAGCAGGAAATGGTGATCTTAATGATGGAGAGACTCTTGCAAATGTGGTGCACGTGAGCTTTCCTGACGAGTCTGTTCTCATGCTTTGAATGAAAAGAAATCAAAGGAAATAATATATAACCACCAAATGTTGTGTGGAGCTATTGCTTGTGACCTAACAGAACCCATGGAACAATTTTTCATTTCCAGCTTCTAATTTTGCACCTGCTGAATAGATGCATGCCATCTATTTGTGCATGTAAATCTCAGCTTTATATATGTAGATCATGTAATTGGACATAAAAATACATATGTATATTAGAGATGAGGCTAATTTGGCTTCAGGATTCCAGCTTCATATTCATGAAAGACTTCCCTGCAAGGACCTTTTCTTGCTCGGTTTAAAACAAAAAAAAAAGTTGGAATCCCTTTGGCGGGAGAATTCTGTTATGAAGTAAAAAATGAGCAGCAACATTAACTCTGCTCTCAGTGTACATACTTTAACGTTAAATAAGCTCTTCATCTCTCATCCTCCTGAAGAGGGAGGGGAGCTTGGGGGAAGAACTTACCCAGCTAATGACATTTAATACCATAAAAAGAAGTGAAAATTCTCTAAGGATGTAAAAATAGCACCTTGCAGGGTAGTGTGCTGGAGTACGGCTGAGCTGCTACTTGCTGCCAGAAGGAGGGTTGGCTTTAGTAGGGCCTGAATAAGGAAAGTGACCCTAAAACATTGCTGATCCTGTGGGCCATATTTTCCATCCTGCTGCTGCAGGCAGAGGAGAACAAAACTCAGCAGACTCCCCTAGGACAGTCTGAACAACCTGGGAATGAGAAATGCCTCTACTAGCTTCCCAGTGCGGGGCTTAGCACTAGTTCTATAGTAAGATTACCCTGCTCCCCGGTCTCATAGAATTCCCTTCCTGGGTGTGCACTGATGTTCTGCATGCATTAGGGGATGGAGCAGATGCTCTCTGTGGCATGATCGCCTAGAGGCCGCGTAGATATCAGAGTGGATAGCCCATGAAAGAATAATGCTAGCAGCTTTAACAGCTGCTGGATTCTGTTCTGTGCTGGCTAAGGAAAGATATCTATGTTTAGGCACTTGACTTCTGTGGGTGACCAAACTTCCCCTGGATTCAGGTGCTGAAACCCTTGCCCATTCCAAGGAGGGGGGAACCCCCTGATCGACCAAATGGGAGAAATTTTGCACTTTGAAGCTCAGAGTTCCTTGTCCCCGTGCCCATTTTTCCAGAATAACTGAGAATATGGCCTTTGTTTTCCATCAGCAGGGTAAGTTATGCAGAGGAACATCTAGACTTAAGAGAGTGGGATTCTGGAGGGAGAAGAAATCACAAGGTCACACATAAAAGGCTAGAAGCACAGGTTTTAATGGCCATTCCTTAGTACGTGGTCCTTTATTAGGCTACAACACTGTAATGCAATTTAGGGCATGACTGAGAGAAGAGAGCAGCCTCTGTATCAGTTATATTAGCAGGAGTAGTTATAAAATCACATTCACTGACGGTCTTTTTCTTTTCAGGGTCGGCTTCAGTGGCAAAAGAAAAACATTGAAGGCAAACAGTATCTGAGCAATCTTGGTATGAGGAACACTTCTCATATTCTTCCCAGTATGGCTACCTTTGTGACTTCCAACAAGCCTGACCTCCAGGTCACCATCAAAGAAGAAAGCTCCCCACTGCCTTACAACAGCTCCTGGCCCCCCTTCCCAGCTATCCCTCTCCCACAAGTAGTGTCTTCAGCTTCTGCCAGCAGCAGCAGGCCAGACCATGAGACACGGGCTAGTGTCATCAAGAAAACATCAGACATCACCCAGTCGAGAGTCAAGAGCTGCTAAGCCTCTGACTGTGTCTCTTTAGTTTTGGTTTGTTTTTGTATTTTATGTTTCTCTAGAAGAGGTGCAACTCTGACGCACATTAGACAAATCTAAGGGAAAGCCTTGACAATATAGAACATTGCTGTGTCCGACTCCAGTACTGGAGCTTTTTAACTCAGGACTCCAGCCATCAGTATGTATACCTGAAACCAGATGGATTTCCAAGGTTACTGCATAGGAAAAACAGAACTTTGGCCCACTTATATAAGTTCCAGTACTTCATAAGAGGACCAACAACCACAGGGGAAGTGGTATTGCTGCACTTCTTGCAGTCAAGGCTGTGATGGAACTGAAAGCCTCAGAATGGAAGAGAAAATGTGAACTAGCTGGAATTTTTTTTTTAAATAAAAAAATCTATTGTGAATATGTACATAGTGCAGTACTAGCAATGTTGCAGTCTGCTTCTGCACCTTATTAAAAAGCACTTACGAAAAGGCCTTTTATTACCTTGCTCTAATTAATGGCACATTCAAAGCCCCCTCCCATCTTTATTCTTTTCCAAGGCTATTCTTGCTAACAAGTCTTGAGAAGTAGGGGAAAGAAAAGGAAGGTAAACCTTCCTATATGGATTTCACACATTGTAAGACTGCTTTTCTCGTGTTTGTTTCTAATCTGCTATGCTTGAATGCCGCGTGGTACAATAGGAAGAAAAATATTACAGAGATATTATGCAAATTCCCAGATTTCAAGAAGAAAAAAAGTAATCTAATTCTAACCAGAGCAAGTTTTTTTATTTTTTATACAGGGGAATATTTTATTCAAAGTAAAATTCTAAAGTGAATATAATTGTTTTTTTAATCTTTTCTACAGCAAATTTATAATTTTAAGATTCAGTTCTTGGTGGGTTATCAGCAGTTATTACATCCTTGTGGCACATTTTTTTAATTTTGTAAAGGTGAAATAGCTTTTATGAGCTCATGTAGCAATCAAATTATCCTGTGGATTGATAATAAATATGATATAGAGTTAAATTTTTAATAATCCTCTTGTTTGTCATTTTTTAATCTTATCCACACAGCTTAGGCTTTTGGTATGAAAGATGAAGGTGAAGAGGGTCACCTCTCATCATGGAAAACTGGGATTAGCCTTTGCTTTAGAATCGAGAACTATCTTGTACATTGTGAATGAAATGGGAAGTACTGTGAGACAACTGCAGCACAGCACAGATAGAAAGAGGAACTCAGACTTAAAGGCAATATGGTCCAATGGTCAGGGCACCGGACTGGTAATCAGGAGACCAGGGCTCTGTTCCCAACTCTGCTACTGTCCTGTTGTGTGTCTCTGACTCTGTTTCCCTGTCTATAAAATGGGAATAGTGATATTTTTTTTAAGTCCTCTGAGTAGTAATAATAATTATTATTAGTGGACTGAACACAGGATTGGCAGCCATGTAACCGCCATGCTGACTTCTGATCCAGGTCATTAGGAAAAGGAGGTTTGGATAGTGGGGGTTCTGATCTGTAGGATTCTGCTATATCAGTAACTCAATGCCACGTCACACCCTCAGTTCTTAGCACCACTTTCAGTGCTGCTTACAAATCCATGGCACAACACAGCTGATGCTCTAATGAGTGATCTTGGTAAAGAACTTATTTTGCCTCAGTAAACCCAGATGAGGAGTTGGAGGAGGGTTATAGAAAAGATAATGCAGCTCAAGGCTTTTCTGAGATAGCTTTGTAGGACCTCCCCTTGCGTGATTTCAGCAGCACAGAAAAAGTTCTCTTTGGAGTCCAAGGAAGAGAGGGCAATGGTGCTGTAAATAGTGGGGGAGATCCAAATCCAGAAGGCTCCCTCCATGCATGGATCTAGGAAAATGGACATGGGTCTCCATTTTTACTAAGGCCCAGAGCCACAAAGCTGCTTAGGCACTTACATGTGGGGTTTAGTCACCTACATCCCAGTTGCAGCCATCACTGTGCTCCAGAAAAACCTCTGTACAGCTGCTACCTCACCCTGTAGGTGCCTAAATTTTCACTGTAAAAGTTCCTTAGATACCTACGGTTCTGCCTGTGGGCATGAGCGCTGCTGCCTTACGCTAGGCATCCAGATGCCTATCTCCCCCCCAGGGCCGGCTCTGGCTTTTTTGCCGCCCCAGAAAAAATGCCTCGGCCCGCCCCCCCGCCCCCCCCACGGGGGGGGGGCGGCGAGCCCCGGCGGGGGCTCCGCTCTCCCCCCGGCGGCCAGGGGCAGGGCGGCGAGCCCCGGCGGGGGCTCGGCTCTCCCTCCGGCGGCCAGAGCGCCGGGGGCAGGACGGCGAGAGGGCGGCGAGCCCCGGCGGCCAGAGCGCAGGGCGGCGAGCCCTAGCAGGGGCTCGCCGCTCTCCCCGCCGGGGGGAGGGCGCAGGGGGGGAGGGCGGCCAGAGCGCCGGGGGGAGGGTGGCGAGCCCGGCTGTGGCCCCGCCCTCCCCGGCGGCCCGAGCGCCGCGCCGCCCCCCTCCAGGTGCCGCCCCAAGCACCAGCTTGGTTGCCTGGTGCCTGGAGCCGGCCCTGCTCCCCCCTAAGCCACAGCACAATCCTGAAATTGGGCTGCCAGGCAGGGCAATGCCCATGCCACCTGCAGAACTTGATCCAGTAGGCATGCCCAGAGCATGGCAATGCCCAACTGCCTTTGTGGTTCTGGGCCTAAGTCAGTCACTTCTCAGGGGAAATTCCCATTGAAGTGAAGCAGCTGAGATTGTGTTTCTTTGATTTTTGGAAAAGATTAAGAATAACCAAAAAAACCACCTCACCCTGAATCAGAGGCAAGTTCCCCCTCTCACCAAACCCAAGTTTCTTTAGCAAGTGGGAAAAGGGACAATTAACCAGATTTTGTTTTTAAAAGGAAGGCATGTGATGACTCGCTTGTTAGAGTAATTCTACTTCCCTGCTGCTCTGGTTGCAAACACAGAGCACGAGGGGAGGGGGAAAATTATGGCAGTATCTTGACTTTAGCCAGCAAAACTATTTCTCAAATTAAATTACATTTCCTAATAAGCAGAACATGTATGGAAACCTAATGCACAGCGTAACCAGCTGAGGGAGAGGAGGCTAACTGTCCACAGATGGAGTAATAAACAGGGTTTTGTATGGCACCTTCAGGCCTTCATCCAGGGCAGCTAAAATCAGTGCCACCTGATTGTCACTTAGTTTTACAGCTGGGTTAAAGAAGGCAAAAGGGTTTGTTTTGAGCTGTTGAAGTGACTTACCTGTGATCATATGGTGTGCTAGATTCAGCCCTGGCATAACACAACTGATGGAACAAGTTGCACAGAGCTGAATATGTCCAGGTGTGTATTGGTCATTCAGGTCAGATTCCAGATGCTGCTGAGTCCCAGGCCTTTGCACTAAGCACTAGCCCAGAGGGTCCCAAACTTTTTTCTCTCAGGCCCACCTGTGCAGCTGCAATAGGCACCGTGGCCCACTATTAACACACATCTGTCAGGGAGAGGGGTCCCATGGGGCATGCGCGGCCCATCGCCTCAGCAGGGATCAGAGCCAGCAAGCGGACGAAGGGGCCAGGCAGGTGCCACAGCCAGCCCCTGCTGACATCCTCCACCTCAGCAACCCACTGAGTGCCTTGCACCTGGCAGCCCTGCCCTAGTCACCCACCCACCACCCTGGCACGTCTCACAGGCACCCACCTGCCTGAGAATGAGGGAAGGGCTTGAGGTCCGCCAGTGCTGGGCAGAGCTAGGCACTCTGGCTGGGCCTGACCGTTACCTTGATGGTCCCAATCACAGCGTTGTAGACTCCAGGCCATGAGCGGTGGGTATCGCAGGCCAGGAGAAGCTAAGCCTCCCCGAAAAGCCACGTGTGACCCCACCCATGCTCTGCCCCGAGGCCCCCTCCTCCTTCCCGCGCTTTCCCCTGTGGCCCCAGCCCAGGCTGCTCCTTTTCCCAGAAGCAGGCTGGGGCTGGGGCTAGGGTGGGCCAGCCTTTGACCCGGGACTTTGGGCGGCTGGAGCCAGTGCTTGGGCTGCCCGGTGCTGGGGCCGCCTGGTGCTCATGCCGGCCGGAGGGGCCTGGGGATGGGGTGAGGGGGCCAGTGGCTGCGGCTCTGGCAGTGGCAGGCGGGGGCGGTGCCTTGGGCAGAAGGTATGGGGGCTAGCTTCCCCTTCATGCACTGCCCTTACTACAGGCAGAAACAGCAAAACCACCGAGACCTGGTCCCTAGGGCAGCGGTGGGCAAACTTTTTGGCCCAAGGGCCACATCTGGGAATAGAAATTGTATGGCGGGCCGTGAATGCTCACAAAATTGGGGCTGGGGTGCAGGCTCTGGGGCGGGGTCAGAAATGAGGAGTTCAGGGTATGGGAGGGGGCTCTGGGGTGGGGGGTGAGGGTTCTGGCTGGGGGTGTGGGCTCTGGGGTGGGGATGGGGATGAGGGGGTTGGGGTGTAGGATGGTGGTCTGGGCTGGGATCAAGGGGTTCGGTAGGAGCTCAGGGGGCTGGGGCATGAGGAGAGGTTCAAGGATATAGGCGCTGGGCAGCGCTTACCTCAAATGGCTCCCGGAAGCAGCGGCATGTCCTGTCTCGAGCTCCTATGCAGAGGCACAGCCAGGCGGCTCTGCACGCTGCCCCATCCACAGGCACCGCCCCCGCAGCTCCCATTGGAGCACGGGAGGGGCCATTGCAGTGCGTAGGAGCTGGAGTGGGGCCATGTCGCGGCTTCCGGAAGCTGTGTGAAGCGCCCGCTCCCCCCCCCCCCGACCCTGCTCCCTGGCTGCAGCGCTGGAGTGGGGGCCATGTGGCTGCTTCTGGGAACCACATGGAGTGGCCCCCAATTCTGCTCCAGGCCATGAGCGGTGGGTATCGCAGACCGATGAGGGGCAAGCCCCAGATCCCACACCCCAGGGGAAGCTCGAGGGCCGGCTTAAAACGGCCCGTGGGCCGTAGTTTGCCCACCCCGCCCTAGGGCATGGCAGCTCAGTGCAGGACCGGCTGGAGGGTTACCATACTTCAAGTTCCCAAATAGAGGCCACTGCTGGAGGCAAAGGGCGGGGCCGCTAGATGGGGGTGCTGGAGGGTGTGTGTCCCTTGGGAGGTGGTATTTGGGGGGGTGCTGGAGGAAGCATTTGGGCCTCATTCTCAAGGGGGTGGGCAATGTCGCTCCCTGTCCTGGTAGCAGGATAGCTAGCACATTCCCAGGACGCAGCACCAGCCCATTAGTCAGTGCCTCCCTACAGGGATCTCCCCCTGCCCAGGGTGGGGAGCTGGGACCTGGCCTTGTCATTTCTTCCGGCCAAGTTCTGGGGCCCCACAGCGAGGCAGGTGGCCTGGCTGAGAGGCGCTTGGTGGCTCTGCTTATGGCCACAAACCCTCCAGCCTCCTCCAGCTGCTGTGTCTCGGGGCCAGCCACGTCTCCTCGCCCACCACTCAGCAGCTCCGCTTTGCCCTCTACCGCCTACCGCTGGTACTGGGCTCCTCCAGCCCTGGGTGGGGACCAGCACTGGCCACCACTACACCAAAGTATACAGGGGGGTTTCAGGTATTGCATTCCCAAAAATCTGGGTAACATCGTCAAATCACGTTAGGCACTTCCGTCCCATTTTCACTCCACTTAGGAGTCCAAGGTAAAGGCTGCAATAGAAGTGTTTCCCCAGTGTACGAGTCCCAGCAAGGCACTCCTGGTGGATGCTGTTTATACTGGCAAAGCTGTGCTTTGTAGCCGTTTAGTAAAACCACCCCCACCCTGCAAGTGAAACAAACTATACTGGTAAACATGCAGTGCAGGGTGTGCTGTATAGCTGCCGCTACACAAGGCGCATGTGTTAGCTCAGCTAGAGTCATCAGAGATCACACCCCAGCTGTCTGGCAGAAGGCTACAGTGTGGATGTGGCCTCAGTCTCACTGATGGGCAGTGGGACTTTGCATGCCAGTTTTGAAAATGAGCCTTAAGCCCATCTCCTCAAAGATATGTAGGTGATTGACTTCAACGCGAGTTACTCACCAAAATACAATTGAGGATCTGCGCCAAAGTTACTTAGGTGCTTTTAAAAAAATGTTTCATTCATCAATAAAGCACCTGATAAGACTTTTCATAGTCCAGTCCATAACTCAGGTAATAAATAATTTATGCTGTCCAGCTGCTATATCCTAATTATTTTCATTGTGGCTTTTGGATTATTAGGCTGCATGATAAAGTGCTGCCCCCTGAAGCATTTCCATGTTCCCGCTGGAGTTTCCCTGAAGCACTACTATGTGGGGCTTGTAGGCTGTTTTTTTGTATTGCTTGCAGGAGAAAAAAAACAATGACCATTTGAGCAAATGTGTAAAGGTGGTTGCCTTCTCTGTAGTAATATTAACATGTGCAAGATTTTTTTTTCAGTCAACAATGCTGAAAATAGCTATTGAGAGGAAGGAAACTGCAGGGGCCAACAGCTAGTTCTAGCACCGAAAGCATTTTGTCCAGGAACTTGCTTGTTGTATGTAGATTAAGCTGCTCACAGTAGTGCACCATTTGAGTTTCACCCAGCTTGACAAGCAGATGTAACTGATAACCATCCCAGTCATTCTGATATGCTGCAGCTTTAAATAAATCAGTCATGTCTGAGGCAATTTCTTTCAGGTTGAATCTGTTGAGTAGTTTATGATACTTAGGCCCTTTGGGCCAATTCCACTCTCAGTTAAACTAAATAATTCAGCTGTAGTTTAAGTACTATAGAGTTAAATGCTGTTAGCGCAGTATTTAGCTCACTAACTAATTTGACTGTGGTTCAAATTCTCTCCTGGTGGGAAGTGGTGGAACTCTATTGACAGTGGAGGTTGGCCCTTTATCTTCCTTTTTTAAATGTCCTTTGTGCTTCTATACAGAACAGGCTTGGTTTAGGGACATTGCTGCTTTTTTTTTATATTACAGTTATTCCCACCCCATTGATGGTTTTAGACATTCTAAGGATTTCTCACCATGTTACATTAATTTCCATTGTTTATCTGATGTATGCTTTATATTTGTCATCGTCTATGTTATACAATGAGTTAGATCATTTACATACACACACACATTTTAAAAAATATGTTTGGGTACATTTCTCCAGAGAAACTGTTCTTTGGCTATGGTTAATTTTACAGTAGCTGTCTTACTGCTTGCTGGGTGGAATTTGCCAGGATTATCCAACAGCAACTTTATTAACTCCATATAAGCATTTGCAGGTGAAACTTAACACAGCAGCAG
The DNA here is from genome assembly GCF_028017835.1 of Emys orbicularis. Lineage (NCBI taxonomy): Eukaryota > Metazoa > Chordata > Testudines > Emydidae > Emys > Emys orbicularis. Next base: position 83,147,813 of record NC_088687.1, on the reverse strand, counting down.
GAAACTGGTTGGGTGCTAAGAACAGTTGCTCCAGCACTTGCTGCTTTTACATGTGCTTCAATTTAAAGATGTTATCTCCTTCAGTCAGTTTTTCTAGTTTCAGTTTTCAGTAGTAGTTTTGCTCACATGCCCCACTGTTCTTTTAAAACTTAAAAAAAAAATCCTACAGTTACTTTTAAAATAAATTATTTTGCTCTTGTCACGTATCTGCAACAGAAACAACACGAACGGCTCTGACACAGCTGCAGCAATTTGAATACTTTCCCATTCAGGAAATATGATTCTCTATCAGGGCAGGAAAATGTTAGATCCTTTTTGGACTGATAAATATTGGGCCAAATTCATTCTTGGTGCAAACCACACCATTCAATGGCATTAAAACATATTTACTTCCGTGTCTGTGCTGGAGCCAGCCTATTTCCGTAGGATGTACTGGACCAAATTCATCCGTGGTGTAACTCCACTGACTTTTGTGTAACCTTACAACTAATACACTAATTTTTTTCAGTCACAGGAAGTAGCACTGCTGGTAAATTACCTCCCCAACATCCTCAGATGTCTTAATTACAAGCCCCTGAAGTATGCATATAAAAAATAGCCATCCAGGAGTCATTTGTACCTTGGTTTATTTGCTTTGCACCAGAAAGCAGCTAATGTATGGTATGATTTGAGAACGGAGGGATCCATACATTGCTATATCATTAGCACAGATAGGAATCTTTTCCACATTCATTTTTGGTTTCCATCACGTTTTGCTTCCTCCTTGTTGACTAACCATCTTTGACAAGTTTTTTTTTTTTAAAACCAGTTCTACCTTCCACACTGTCACACTAATGCTGCCTTAAGACCACTGCATAAATCAAGGGCCTGATTCTGTGTTCAGCGACAAGTCTGCATCTCCTGCTGAAGCTACAGCGATTTGTACCCATTCATCCATCGGAAGAACTGGGCCCACTGGCACGTCCAGAATTCCAATGTAGCATTTGTATTACAGTGATACGCAGAAGCCTCAGTCAGCATCGAGGCCTCATTTGCTGGATGATATACAAGATTCAGTCCTTACCTTTTAGATTAACATCCTGTAGTTTAACATCTCGATGTGGGCAAATCCTGTAGTAATGCAGTGGCCTAACCAGGAAGGCAGGAACAATTTAGACACCTGAGTAAATCATGAAAGCTGAGATGGCCCAACATTTTGCAATGAGGTAAAATGAGTGAGTGTTTTTGCCTCAGTTTGGTGTGTTCAGGAGGAGTATGCGAGGGGGAGAATTTATGTGGGGAGTTGAGGCCTAAAAGGCTCTATGACCTGTAGAAAAAGTAGATTATTTGAGGGTACAAGGAAAATAAATTAATCCAACAATGTTGTAAGTGAGGAGTAGGGAGCCTAAATCATTGATACAAACTAGAGTAGCCCCTTTGCCCCCCAAGACACAGTCCAGTGTCCACACAGTACATAGAATATAATCCACAAATCAGATATATGATTCTAATGCCATTTGTTCTATACTGCAGATTTTCAAGGTGAAGAAGAATGGGCCTTACTTGGGCTATTGCCTATGAAAATTGCAACGGTCCTTTCTCTATCTGAAATTTACACTTTTCATTTACCAAAACATTCTCTGCCCCATTGGTTTCAGTTTTCAGGTGGATCCTTGTATACAAATTGCTGGCATTAGAACATGTAGTATTCAAGGAATGTATTACTCAAGCCAAACCTTTTGCACATGAAGATTACTTGTCATACAGAAAAGTAGGAGTTGATAATTTACCAACTGGCTGTTGCCAAAGCACAACTAGGAAGCCACCAGCTGTGTGTGAACGGAAGTTTTACAGTCATGCCGTTCCCTGATAGGAAATTTCTGAGAAAGCTTTGTATTTTCTTTAGTTGTTAACTGTCAGAATTCTGTGGTCCAGCATTCTAGTCTTCTCCTAAATAACCAGGAATAATATGCAAAACATTGGTATTCTTTGGAGAGACATGGAGAGAGGGAACTTGGAACTAATATAGTGTAGTAATACTTACATTACTTAGCTACTGGTTTGTGCTACTTCAGCAACACAAAATAGCCCTACAGCCAGCTTAACCAGCATCCTGAGGAATCCCCCTGCACTAAGGAATTCAGTAGTGCTATAGAGCAGAGGTTCTCAAACTGTGGTCTGTGGACCACCAGTGGTCCGCAAGCTCCATTCAGGTGGTCCACGGATAGTTCCCTCTAAGGTGCGTGCCTGGGCGGTTGCACATGAGAGAATGAAGGGCCACTCACCTAATTAATGGAGCCATGCAGGCCTGGACCTTGGAGAAGATGCACACATAAGGTGAGGTGGTGGCCTTGAGGGGAATAAGGGTAGGTGGGAGGGGGCAGTGGGGTGAGAAGAGGGGGTGGGGGGAATTTGGGATGTGCAGGTTTGCGGCGGCCAGAGAAAGAGGCAACTTTCCCCAGCTCCAGGGCTGCGGCTGCCGGAGAGAGATGGCCCTCCTTCCCAGCCTCAGCTCTGTCGCTGCTGTGGCGGGGGAGAGACCCCCCTCCTTCCCAGCCCCAGCTCGGGGGCTGCCACGGCCTGGGGCAGAGGGCACATCCATTGCATTAGAAAGGTAAGACTACTGATATTAAAATATGAGTTGTGTGCTTTTATTTGTAAAACAAAAAACCTTAATTATTATTAAGTTTTTTATATATATATAGCGCTTTTATCCAAAGCGCTTTACAATAGTTAGCTAACGGTACAAACAACATTTGGAAAGATCATTTAGTGGTCCGCTGAGACCCTCCGCAATTTTCAAGTGGCCTGCGGGAAAAAAAAGTTTGAGAGCCACTGCTGTAGAGCCTTCTACACTAGACCCTGGCTGGCCCCCAATGTAAGGGGCATGCCCAGCTGTCAGAATGGCCGCTTGGGGGCAAAGAGCATCCAATGTAAGTTAGCATACCTGAGACTCCCCTACTCTGTGCCAACGGAGAGGGCCTGCACAATCTGACTCCAGTTCAGCCAGATGGAAGGACCTGGCCTCAAGGCTCTGAACTAGATTTGGAGCCAAATCCTGAGCAGCCTCCATGCTCAAAGAAGTCAGTGGAAGTCAAGGATGCTCAGATCTCCAAGGAGACCATGCAGAACAGGCTCCTTAATCTCTGTTTAACACTCACATATATACATTACCAGATATGCACAACATAGCGTATTCTATTCCTAATGTAAATCTTTGCAAGGGGGAGGATTAACCAATTTTTAAGATGTCTCACCCTTTAACTCTGTTTTCCTGCAAGGTCCCCACTGCTACAACTCATGCAGTTTGAGACATCTTGAACTTTGTAGAGGCACACAGTTTTCACAGCTTCCTTTCACATTTGCTAAGCTTAACTTCCAGGAAAATTAAAATATTCCTGCATTCTTTGAGTACAGATTGAAAAATCTATTATAAAACAGTTTAGAAAACCCAGTAAATTATGACCTGGCCAATCCTTTAGGGATTAGTGCAGCAGTGCAGAACACTAGAGACCCAGGTTTGAGTCCCAGCCCCACTCTCCCTCATTTATGCTGATAGAGACTGGGAGTAGTTCATAGGGAGCATGCTCTGCCCCAAGGGAAGGTGTGTGTCACATTACTCAAGAGCACCTCCTCTGGCCAGTTAAGGGATGGCAATGGAAGAACTCTGAACAGATTGCCCAGACATCCTCATCCTGAAGGCTTGTGATGTAAAGCACAGCAGGGGTGGTGCAAGACACTCCATACTTCCACCACTAGTTTGGAAATTTAAGATAAGGAAGTTACCAAATTCACAGGGTTTTTGTGATGATTAATTCACCAAAGGTATAGAACTCTGAGATCCTTGGATGACACACTGTGCACATACAAGGTATTATTGTAATATATCACCAACTCTGCCTCATGTGGCCAATGAGTCAGTCCTGAATGGATTTAATTGCTATAATCCCAGTGGGCTATCAGTTATACAGATTTATGTAATTTCAGACCTCACATTGACAGGGACAAAAAAAGGATGTTACTGACAGCATAGAACTACACTTAAACCCAGGCTGGGGCACACACAGGAATCACACTGATTTAACTAAATGGATATCTAAATCAATTTTGCTGAATCAGTGCAGTCCCTTGTGTGGACACTCATTACATTGGTTTAAGCATGGTTACTATCAAGTGAAGGTAATTCAATGTAAGGCACTCTGAGGGTATGTCTACACTGCACACTCTCTTATGGTGACGTGTAGAGTACATGCACTGCACGCCCCCCCAGCAGGGGTATAAATAGCAGTGTAGATGGTGAGGCATTGCTTAGCCGCATACAGACATGCCAGAAACTTAGGGTATGTATCCTACTTGTCTTTTGCCATGCCCAAGCAGTGCATCCCCCATTTACACTGCTATTTTTAGCATTGTAATGTCCTGCTTCCTCCATGCTGACATAGCCTTTCCCTGCTCCCTCCCCCTTTCAGAGCCTTTCACTGCTGCTTGTAGCTACACATCACAGTGTAGATGCAGCCTGCTTTTCACTGAAGCGTGTAGCTACACATACCCTACATGCAGCCGCCAGTGTAGACAAGGCCTTAAACTGATTTAAGGAGTACCCCCACAAGGGAATTGCACTGATGATTTTAGAAACCCATTTAGTTAATTTCTGTGTATAGACAAGCCCTTATTATTTGTAGATTTTCATTTTAATCCTCCTCCATCCCTCATCAAAGGGCTGCTTTATAATTATTAGTACTCTTGAGACTCCTATTCTTTTCTCTGCCAATACACGTAAATCATGAGCTGGAAGTCAGCTCAGTTTAAAAAAAAAAATTCAGGCTGGGGTCACTTCAGGTAAAAACTACCAGATATGCATTGATTTCCCTTCCCTGAGCAATAACAAAAACAAAACGTTAGCCATTCACCAGGAAACTGCATCGACTGCCAGACGCACATTGTGTGTTAGCCATTGCAAGATGTAAACAGAACAGTTTTTATGCTCCAGCACAGCACAAGGTGACATGTCACATGACTGAATGCAAGTGTCTGACCTTTTGATGGGCTTCCTCCACTGTTAGAAGGACTTGCAAGGGAAACCATAGGCTTTCTTGACTACAACTTGCTATTTGTTTTTTTCCCTTGTTTACATTAACTCTAAGAGACGTTAGTAGGAAATACCATGATATTCATAAGCCTGAGCCAAAAAATAAAAATCTACCCCTCGTTCCAAAATGAACTCATTCCTCTCTATTCCTCTGTATTAGGAAACCAATTTTAAATGAGGATTTAAAACAGAGTTTCCATAAACACAGGCCCCAATTAAGGAAAGAACTTAAAGTATAAAATGGGACTATTCATGTATTTAAAGTTACACATGTATTTAAAGCACCTTCCTGAACTGGGACTTCAGTTGTGCAGGCCAGATTGAATGGCGCACAACACTGCTCACACAGAAACCGACTGAAGATTAACCTGAACTTGAGCCACCTAATTCTGACACTTATTTTAACCAAAAGTGTTACCAAAGTTTAATAAGTCACAGTTGGTTCTCTGCTGCTGGCCTCCCCCTCCCTAGCCTCCCCATTCCCACTACTGAGTGCCTTCAACAGCTTCCTCTCACCTTCTGCAGGATCCTCAGTATATTTCAACACCATGCCCAGAAGGCCAAGAAGGTTTAAATAAATACAAAATGAATATGATACATAATACAAACTAAAGAGCTCTGGGAAAATTAACAGAATTAAACAGAGTGTTTTCAAAGATCATTTTAATGCCTTTTTTGGGTACAGTCATAACAGACTATTGACCTAGGGCCCAAGCCTACTAAGGGCTGAATGCTTTCACCTCCCACTGGCATCAAAGGGAGTTGTGTAGGCTCAGCATCTGCCAGGGCTGCACCCAGAATGAAGCAATGTTCTGATGACGCGTATACAAGTGTCATGAGTAGAGATGGGCTGAAGTTGCAAAGATTGCTCTGTGGCGGAACTTTGCCAACGTTCAGGGATGTTGGAATCTTTTGGGTTCAACAACAAAAATGCTTTGCATCTATGTGGTGCTTTGCAGGTCAAAGACAATGACTGAGTCACTCTCAAATCATCCCTGGGAGCAGTGGTGCAAATAAGCCGATACAGTCAGGTACACCATACCAGTAAGACATTTCTTGCTGGTACGCCATACCGGAAAGACACGTTTTCAAGAATTAATTGTAGAGCCTTGCACAGATACAAATTTATACCTACAGATGCGTATATCCGCGGATAGAAATCGGTATCCGCTGAACCGCAGGGCTCTCCGGAAACTGGAGCGGCGAAAGGAGCAGAATGTGGGGCCGCCATTCCCAGGAGCCAGCGCCCCGTGCTGGCAGCTCCTCCAGCATGGCTGTATCTCCCCCAAAACCTCCACGCAGCTGCGTCTTCTGTCTGGGATCTGTACAGCCCCACCGGAGGACAGGACTGGGGGCGAGGCTCGGGGCGGGGCACCTGGGAATGGAGGCCCCACGTTCTGCTCCTTTCGCCTCTGCAGTTCCCGGGAGAGCCCTGTGGTTCCGCAGATACTGATTTATTTCTGTGGAAATCCGCATCCATAGGTATAAATTTGTATCTGCGCTGGGCTCTAGTCACGGAACATTTTTTGTGAGGGGTGGGGTGAGATTGAGGGATTGGTACCATACCGCTAAGAGTTAAAATCTACTTGCACCACTGCCTGGGAGGTAGGTAAAGTAATAGTGTCCCCATTTTACCTTTAACAAAATCCATACACATGTAGAAACTGAGGCAGAGAGGTGAAGTGACTTGCCCAAGGCTACATAGCAAGTCAGTGGCATTTCTGGGAAGCGGCTGAAGGAGCTCCATGAGACCTTTAGATCAGAAGAGCACAAAGCCAAATAGGTAGTAGCCATAATCATCATCCATTGACTTCAGTGGGAGAAGGAATGAGTCCTTAAACAGCATTAATGAACTAAGAATCAGAAGTAGGCTAGCTCAATATAGCAACAGGGCTACTGCACTGTGGTAGCACACTATTCACTATCCCTGCCTGCAGAGGCTGAGTATGCTGCCGCCACAGTGCTTCCACTCATTTATAAAAAATGGGCCAGTCGAAGTGCCCAGATCCCGACTGTACATTTGTGGACCTTCAGTAGGCCATGCACAGTGGTGACTGGTGTGTTTCCATCTGGTGTAGAAAACAAATCAAAATACTCAGGCTTAAAATTCTTCTGTACCTGGGAGTACTTACATTAATTTCACTTACCCACACAAGCTATTTTACGTGTATCACACATTAAATTGATGTTTACTGGTCACTAAGGATAAGATAGGGCTGTGTACGGCAAAACATTCAGTAGACTTTGAACTCAAATTACCACTGTGTACCACTTAACCATGGAATCCACTAAATCTCATTTGAAATACTGTATTGGATTAAACACAATTAGCCCACTGTACTTTTCCATTAACTCTAGAATCATTAGTGAGGCCACAGCCATCTAGAAGAAAACTTCTCTAGGCTTAATTCCAGTGTATTTTTTTTTAAAGAATCTCTGAAGAAAAAGAGTTGGATGTGCATAATATGCCTTTTCCTTGCCCACTCTCAGAAATTTTAGAATTGCTTAGAGTGGAAGGTGTTGACCTTGTGGCTAAATGCTCCTTAGAGGTCAATTCAGAGAGCTTGAATCAGTTACTAAGATTGCATAATGGCAAGTTATTGTCTAGTAAATTAAACGAGTTGGACAGTCTCACATTCTACTCTCTGGGTGATGTTACATAGATTTTCTGAATTTACTGGACCAAATTCATCCTTAGTGTAACATCACTGATGCCAGTGAAGTTAGACCAGTGGGGAACTAATCCACCAGTCACTCACAGTCTGTATATATCAGATTTTCCATATTGTATGAGATGCTCAAATGCTTGATCAAAAAATTGTTTTCTCTGCATGCCATAGGAAGAACCAGGGATATATTCTTCATGCTACAGTATTTCCTTTGAAAGGTCTAATTACTAGAAGGAGGAAGCATAGCCCAGTGGTTAGGCCACTAGCCCAGGACTTGGGAGACAGTGGTTTAATTTCCTGTTCTACCAGACTTCCTGTGTGACCTTGTATAAATTAATCATTTAGGATCTCTGTGTCTCAGTTCTATATTTGTAAAATGGGGATAATAGCACTTCCTTCCCGCACTGGAGTGTTGTGAGAATAACTGCCTTAAAGACTGTGAGGCAATCAGATACTATGGTAATGTTGGGGGCACAGACCTACTGAAGATAGACAGACTCTGCTAGGGAGGCAGCATGGTCTAATGCAGTGGTCCCCAAACTTTTTATGTCATGCCCCCGCTTATCTGTAATAGAATCTGTCCACACTCCCTGGGAGATGCGGTTGGGAGATGGGGCCAGAGCCACGGCAGGGGGCTGGCATGGGAACGGAGCCACGGCTGGGGACCAGGAATGGGAGCAGGCATGGAGTTGCGGCCAGGGCTACGGCTGGGGCTGGAACAGGCCTGGGCGGCAGGGGCGACGGAACGGGGGAGGGGCGATGGGCCCTGGGGCCCATGGCCTCATCACTTTTAAAAGTGAGAGGGCTATGCCTCCCACTTTTTACCGGCTGTAAGGGCAAACAACAGGGGAGTGGGGGTGGAGAGGAGTGAGCAGAAGGGCGAGGCCTGGGGGGAAGCAGCGACGTGCGGGGCGGGGCCCTGGTTCGGGTGCCTGTGGCCCTCCAATTTTTAGGGAGCTTCTGCTACTCCTGCTGGGGGGACACCCCCTCTCTGCCCCTATGGGGGTTGGCCTGGGCCTCACTGTGTGTCCCCCCTTCATGGGGCATGCCCCACAGTTTTGGGACCACTGGTCTGACAGTAACAGTACAGGATTGGGAGTCAGGAGCCTTGGCTCTGTACCTACGTCACTTCATCTTTCTGTGCCGCAGTTTCCCCATCTATAAAAATGCATGCTTTGAGATCCCTGGCTGTAAAAGCACTATAAGTGCAAATTATTGGCATTAGAAATATATGCTCATATTTTCAGAAATGTGCACATATCATTTGCATGAACAACAACAATTGCATGCAAAATCTTAAGAACTGCATTAGCCTCGCATGTGAATAATTACACACACACACACAAAAGAAATCATTCTCAATTTTAGAGGCGAGGTTGAGGCCCTTTGAAAATTTGGGCTAACGGGTCACTAGGTTACTAAATGGAGACATATGCTTGTACCATATTTGCACTACTAGTTCTGTGTGGTAATGGTATTGAGTGATTAAAAATAGAAGCCAGCCAAAACATGACGCATTAGATGCACACGGGCTTGTACAAAACACGATAAAAGAAAAATTTCAAGTGCAAGGGTGCCTGCCTACAAAATTGAATCTTAGATGTCAATAAGTGATTGACATTTGTGTGCTTTACACAACTTGCTTTGTTAGTCACACTGTTCCCGAGTTGCTATAGTAACTACTTACTTGGCTGCCTTGCCATAGTAACTGTCATTATCTCCTAGTACCTGTGTGACCTCTGATTTACAGAACAATTTTTAAAGGAACAATGAGTACAAATGTCTCATACATTCGTATGTTCTACTCTGTAGAAGAACATGCTTTATGTAACAACCAGACCTATTTTTTTGTGTTTTTAAAAAGCTCTGATTTCAAACCATTGTTTGGTTTTCCTTTAAATTAACTACATTCCCTGTTTTAGGGAAGAAACAAGTTATATGAAAATTTACACAAAGGGTTGAATACAGTTTGATGATCAAGTGAAATGCCATATGGGTAGGGGAGTGGTAAAGTAGGATGTCTTGTGTTATATCTGTAGGTCTATATTTTGTTACTTCAGAATGCCACACTCAACAGCGGCTGTTGTGTACTGAGCCCTATTGAAAATTTGGCCTCAGATGGCAAGGTACCTACAAGTAATGTTACATTTCCTAGGAGGTGATTAGAAGATCAGACAGACATAAAAGCTATCCAGTGAAGTGACTATATGTATGCTGGGTATTCTCACAATTTATTGTTGACATTTAACTCAGGAATGGTATGCTGAAGAGTAACACCCTCTTTTATATTTTCTATTAAATGAACAGCAAAGATAAAAAGCAGGAAGTGACAACCCAGCTGATCTGAAAACAAGTAACACTCAGGGCCCATATATAGCACTTTCCCCCTCCAACGTTCTTGCAAACATTAGCTATGGTACTCAGACACAATGTTTGAGAAGTGGTCATGAATTCTGGCTGCCTCATTTTTTGGATATTGAAGATGTCTCAGATTGGGCGCTCAAAAATGAAGGCATCCAAGAACAGTGATCCTTTTTGAAAATTTGGGCTTTAATGTCCAGGCTCCATTTCATTCTAGTAGAAGAAAGAGCTGGGAGGTTCTAAATAGCCATGCTGAGTGGTAATGAAAAGTTTTCCCCTATTTCAAGTAGCCTCTGGCACAGATATGCATAGGGATTCACCACGTTTGAAAAAATACAGAAATTTGTCCTGATAATTTTCTTAATTGTTCCCAGCCTTTTCAATATGGGTGTGCAGGTGATAGGATTTTTCTGGAGATTTACATTATCTCATTATTTTGCCAGTTTCTTTACCACACCCTGATGTTCTTGGCTGATATACTGTTTCATTAGATGGAATTATAAAATTGGGCAGATTGAGAGTGTGGCCTCTATTACTTTGCTTGCTTGTGAGAATATTTTCCAAGAAATCTATAGGCCAGATTCCCCTTCCAGAGGAAATTCTTCACTGACATAAACCTGGTGGAGGCAGCTCATGCATCAGCCAGCTCTTGCCAGGGGGAGGAAAGGGGGGAAGGAGGAGAAGCGTGCTGGAGATCCACTCTTTTATGCCAGTCCTCCATTGGCATAAGTTCCCTTAGGAATCTTTGGTCCCTCACCTGCTCTGCTGCAATGAGCAGAGTAAGGATCCAAGGGAGAACTGAGCTCAATAGTCGTGGAGTGGAACTAGGCCTCAGAAAATATCTTGGGTTACTATTGTATTTTTAAATTCTGGCATGATATGAATCCAGAGCTCATCAATTTGAGGATAGGCTGAGGTTTAAATTGATGTTACAACTCTTGCAGCGGCTTGACTGCAGTGAAATAACTTTCAAATATGTCAGAGCATAACATGTAACCAATATGGTAGCTGCAGGTCTCCTGGTGACACTGCTTGGTGGAGCTGGATAGGGCAGCGTTTAGTAGACTAGAATATTGCCTAAAGATCTGCAACCACCTCTGTGGAAATTGATGTCTGGCCCATATATCTGTGATGAAATAAGCAGTGCCAGCTCTGTTAGTTTTTGTTGCTTGAAAATCAGGTAACAATTTCCACCTCACAGAGCTTGCAGTCTCCATAGGCAACATGAATTGAGGTGATTGAGCAGTCACTAAACATCCTGAAGCCCTGGCTGACCACTTGTTTACATCCCAAGTCCATTGCACCATGCTTGTACTGTGTGTAGAACAAGACAACTTTAGCTTGCTTAAGATCATACATTCTTCTTCTCTACAAGGCTGTATAGAAGTATCTATACATTTCATAGGAAGAGATCAGACTGCACAGGAATTCTACACTACTTTTAGAGGCATAATTCATGGAGTCCGTGCTCTTTGATGCTGCCATTTCATTGTGTTATTTGTTTGGAGCAGGCATGTGCATTCCTTCTGCAGAAGTTTCTGATAGTTCTCATTGCAGTGCCTCTTTGGACATGACAAAGAAAAAACCTGTCTTCCGATGCCTCACTCAAGAGATTGGGGCCCACCAGAGAGGGGAAAATAGGAAAAGAAACAGGAACTTCTTTGTGAAACAAAATCACCACAGAACTGAGAGAAGAAGTGAAATTAAGGTAAAAATGGCTGCTTTTAGGAAAGTTTGTAAACATGCTGCTCTTGTAGCTTAGCAGTTCCCAAACTGTGGTCAATGGAGAGCTGGCTGGATTGATTGTGCTGGTTTCAACTCCTTGTTTCCAGCTGCTAAACTGCATTGAACATTAGCTAAAAATCACATTAAATATTTCTCTGTTACTTTTTCATACAGAGGGTAGGAGTCAATGAGGGAATGTCTTGATTAAAATGTAGTCCACACTAGGAAAAGGTTTGAGAATACTAGAGCCTGAGTGCTCTGACTCTTGCTACTAGTAAAACATTGCATGAATGCAGCTGCAACCTTAGAATGCCTGCTATTATTAACATAATAAGTCAGATACTTGTCTCAGCATGGAATAAAATAACACCTGGACTATTACTCTGTGTACCTGAGAGTTCAGAAGCAGAAACAAGCATATTTGTAAAGGCAGCAGGAGAGAAATACACAGATAAAAATCAATAATGGCAAAATTCATCATTATGTATTAAAACTGTGCATTGAAATTTCTCTAAAACACGTGCTGCCATAGTAACAGTGGGCCAGATTTACAAAAGGTAAATAAGAACATAACATAAGAATGTAAGTGTGATGCTTGAAGATCATGCCAAGGCCCCTAGCTCTCAGCTGAACATTGACAGATACATAGCTGGAACCTGTGTGTTAGCATTGTTCAAATAGGTATTAGAGTTACAGGTATTAGAGTTTTATATCTAGACTTTATTAAATGCTTATAAATTGATGCATGCAGTAAATCTCATATATAATACTTGTATCCCATGTTATGGGGTAGTATCTCAGTGTTTGCTCTGTAACTGTAAATCACCAGACAGGAGGGAAGCATTAACAAGTGTGAAATATTAATTTCCAATAGGAAGTGTTATCTTTTGCCTAACAAAAGAAGGTCCATTCACAGAAGACGAACCATTGTGGAACATCAGAAGAGAAAAGGCTTTGTGGATTGCTCCCTCTCCCCTACTCCACGAAGAGGAGATGTGCACCTGAATTCTTCCCAACAGCTGAATTTACAAGTAGAAGCAGAAGGGGGAAAGGAATCAAAAGCCCTAACAACAAGGAACTGTATCTTTTATGCTGCTTGGACTCTGAGGGAAAAGGATTATTAACAAAAGCAAAAGATAAGCAAAAAATCCCCAGTGCTTAGCCTGGGTTAGCTCTAAAGGACATCTAGAGCTTGTTCCTTTTAGAAACTTCTATTGCCCTTTGAAACTTACGACTGTAACTTGTTTGTGTGTGTGTGTGTATATATATATATACACACACACACACATATATACACACACACACACACCCCTGCTTTAACCTTGTAAATAAGAGTTATTTCCTTTTCCTAGTTAATAAATCTTTAGATAGTTTATTATAGGATTGGCTACAAGCATTGTCTTTGGTGTGAGATGCAAGGTGCAATTGACTTGCGGTAAGTGACTGGTCCTTTGGGACTGGGAATAACCTGAATATTGTTGTTGATTTTTGGTATAAGGGACCATTTATCACAAAGGCAGGCTTAGCTGGGTGACAAGATAGATTGGAGTACCCCAGGGGATTGTCTGTGACTTCATGGTTAGGCTGTTATACTGCTTGAGGAGAATTCACTTGATACTTGGTGGGGAAAAGCTAAGTATAGAACTCACAGCCAGTTTGGGGTTTGTGCCCTGCTTTTTAACAGTCTGCCCTGAGGTTGGTACTCATGCTCTTTAGCCAATGCAGGACAGCTTGGTAATCAGAACAGCCATACCGGGTCAGATCAATGGTCCACATAGACAAGTGTCCTGTCTTCCAACAGTGGCCGGTGCCAGATGCATCAGAGGGAATGAACAGAACAATTACTGAGTGATCTATCACATCCTCCAGTCCCAGCTTCTGGCAGTCAGAGGTTTAGGGACACCAAGAGCATGCAATTGCATCACTGACCATCATGGTTAATGGACCTATGCTCCATGGACCTATGCTTCATGAATTTATCTAATTTTTTTTAACCCAATTACATTTTTGGCCTTCACAACATCCCCTGGCAATGAGTTCCACAAGTTGACAGTGCATTGTGTGAAGTAGTACTTCCTTTTGTTTCTTTTAAACCTGCTGCCTATTAATTTCAGTGGGTGATCCCTGATCTTTGTGTTATGTGAACAGGTAAACAAACACTTCCCTATTAACTTTCTCCACACCATTCATGCTTTTATTGATCTCTATCATGTCCCCCCCTTAGTTGTGTCTTTTCAAAGCTGAACAATTCCAGTCTTTTTAATCTCTCCTCCTATGGAAGCTGTTCCATACCCCTAATCAGTTTTGTTGCCCTTCTCTGTACCTTTTCCAATTCTAATATATCTTTTTTGAGATGGGGTGACCAGAACTTCATGCAGTATTCAAGGTGTGAGCGTACCCTGCATTTTTGTAGTGGTGTTATGATATTTTTTTTCTTATTCTCTTTCCTACTGGTTCCTAACATTCTGTTAGTTTTTTTGACTGCCGCTGCACATTGAGTAGATGTTTTCAGAGAACTATCGACAATGACGCCAAGATCTCTTTCTTGAGTGAATCTGCTGTGAAAACTTGAACTATATATTTAAAGTTACTTAGGAAATTAGATGAAAGCCATAATATGCCCCACAACTTCCATAAGAGAGAATCTTAATCTGTCCCCATAATATCAGAGAGTAACATGTCTCCTAACAGAAATGCAATGAATATACATCATCTCTTGATAGACTGGCGGATGTAATGCAGATCCTTATATCACAGGCTTGGTAACCTTCTCATCCTTTGGGTAATATTTTGCATCTATTGCCCTCAGAAGTAGGCAGTATTATATTCCTTGACCAAAGCTATGTTAAGGGGGAGTTAAGGTTAACAATACATGTAAGTAACCCAGGAGTAAAAGACATTACAGGGATGTTGTAATTATCTAAAAACTGAAGCACTATACAACACAGGAATATTAGAATTCTTTTAAGTTTAACCTGAAATCTGAATATTTCATGGTAGGGTGCAATGGGTTGCTCTACTCACCTCTGGATGGCACCTCCTTGTGGCTCCATCTGGAGAATTAGGCCAATACCCCTTCTGTCAGTTTCTCCTCTGAGGCCCCTCTCTTTTCCTCAGGAGGTGCAGTATCGGCTTTGTGACTCAGCCCCCTGGTTAGGTAACTATCATGGTTTCCCCTTCCAGGGGGGAGTGTATCACAACAAGGTTCCTACTCTCCAGCAGTCTCAGACAGTCTTCTGCTTCACTGCCTCTTAGGGCTTGTCTACACTACACAAGTAAGCCGCCTTTATCTAATTCAACCTTGAGCCTCTGAATTCATTAAGTCGATTGTGCATGGCCACACCATGCTCATCGTCTCGATGGTGTGCATCCTCACTAGCAGTGCCTGCATCGATGCACAAAGCAGTGCATCGTGGGTAGCTATCCCAAAGTGTAACTTGCCGCAGTGTGTTTTGGGAAGTTTGTGCAATGCCTCATGGGACCAAAACATTGTTGCAGGGGAGAATGGGAACATTGCATAGGCATCCCATGATGCACTGTGCTCCCTCCCTCATATCAATGGCAAACAACCCAGTGGTTTTCGTGCCTTAAAACTGCTGCGCGTACACCATAACCCCAGAAGCATGGAGCCTGCTCAGTCGTGCACTCTTGCTGTGAGCATCTCAAACACCTCGCGCCTTCTCCTGCAGTATTTCCAGAGCTGAAGTAGGGTCAGCCGTGTGGAACATAGCGATGTCCTGCAAGCAGCCCTGCTGAAAGCCATTGAAAAGAAACAATTCACAGTTGCTGCTGGCAGTCACAGAGCAGCTGCACTCTGTTGAGCGCCATTTCTGGTCCCGTGAAAATAGCACTGACTGGTGGGACCGCATTGTTTTGCAGGTATGGGATGACGAGCAGTGACTGCAGAACTTTCGAATATGGAAGGCCACCTTCCAGGAACTTTGTGCAGAGCTTTCCCCTGCCCTGCAGTTCAGCAACACAAAAATGAAAGCTGCTCTGACAGTGGAGTAGCAAGTGGCGATCGCTATTTGGAAGCTTGCAATGCCAGTCAGTTACCAGTCAGTGCGGAATCAATTTGGAGTAGGTAAATCAAGCGTGGGAGCTGCTGTGCTCCAAGTGTGCAGGGCCATTAATTGACTTCTGCTATGAAGGGTAGTCAACCCAAAACCAAATTTTTTCTAATTTTTTGGAATTGCCAGCAAATCAGAAAATCCATTATTGTCTCAGCTCTACAGTCATCTCCATTCATTGACCAGCAAGGCTAAAAAAATGGTCCCATAATTTTCTTAATCAAGGAAGCTGTTACATAGGCACAACACTATTTCTGCACAAATCCTCTAATTATCACTGGTTCTGTATTAAGTGAGATCAACTGTAACAACTTGTTAAAGAAACAAAGACAGGTTTAAAATACACACATCTTCTGTCCACTTAAGTGACACAATGTCAAGAACTCTTTTAGAGCCCCACCAAATGCAAGATACACCAAAATATAACACACAGCTGACAACCTGCCTGTGAAAGAAATGGCACTGTTCAATTAATGCACTGTGCCACACACCAAACTATGGCCCCAGCCTGCAAATCACTCCAGCATGTACTTTACTTAATACGACTACTCAAAGTTAAGCATGAGCTTAAAGTCCTTTGCTTATAGGAACAGATCTATTAAAGAAAATAGATCAGATGCTGATCTCAGTTATACTGGTGTTAATCTGGTGTGACTCCACTGACATCAAGAGTAACTCTGGATTTATATGCTTGTAACTGAGATCAGAATCTGGCTCAGTATAGCTTTGTGTAAGATGGTTATAAGTTCAATTTCTAGTGGGAATTTTTCATCATATATTGAAGAATGTCATGCACATGGTCACCAGTTAACAATAACCATATATTTGAAACAGAAATACATACTGCATTATGTACTAATTACATACTGGAATACATCTGAAACATTAAACTAATAAATCAGATATACATGAAACATATCACACACACAGTATGTAGTAAATCAAACTAAATTTTAAAAATTGCAGTATAATACAAAGCAGGAAAATTCAGATTTAGGAGACCTAATTCACCCAGTTGAAACTTAGAGTATGGTAGATCAACCCCCTTTGAGGGTCCCTCTCTGAAAATACACCAGACCGTCTGTCTCTTGGCAGCATTTTGTACAGTCATATGCGGGAATTAGAGTAGATGTCTCAAGTGTACTTTCTTGGGCCTCAGTCATAACGCTAGCTAAAAAATATTAGCTTGCTTCATAGCCAATACATCTGTATATGTATTAGTGCACTAGTGTATTAAATGCCTGTCCTTCAAACATTTATGCATGGGAGTAACTTTACAAATGTGAGTAGTCCAGTTTGTTTCAATGGGACTCGGGCAAGTAAAGTAACTCCTGCTAATGAAGGCTTAGAGGGGCAGGTCCTTGTAGAGGAATGGCCCAAACTACTATATCTCACAATACCAATAATGTAGTATGTGGGGCTATAGTGTAGAATACTGCTGTATTTTTTTTTTTAATAAGTGCAAACATGGGGGGGGAGGGGGGCTGAGATCCATTCTCCCCATGGTCATTATTTCTTTAAGTTGTACATGGGAAAATACCACACTGGGCTGCATTTCAAAACACAACACCGCTTTTCAATTAAGAGAAAGGGTCAGATTCTAAGTCCTTCCTATTGTCTCAGCTTAAGAAAAATGAAAGAGTCCATTTGCTGAAGGTGAAGAAATAGCTTCAGATGCTAATATGCCTGGTACATTTAGCTTTCTGAATATCAAGACCAATAGCATCTTACAATGTTTTATAAAGTTCTGATATATTTTGGTGTTTTCCTTTAGAGGCCAATTACTTTTGATAAATGTTAGTTAAAAATAGATCTTTCTTTTTTGACCCATCTCTGTGGTGTTCTCTTTTGTGGACCTGCTATACATGTCCTGGTCTAACTGAGCTGTACCTTAAGCCAACTTTATGCATTCCAGGGGGCCCAGAATGGCTCTAGACATAAATCAGAGCAGCTTCAGAATTTACAAGCTGGGGATCACTGCTACAAAAAGAAACCCTTTTTCTGTAGCCAACCCCGCTGTACTAGGAGCTGAAATGGTGATGTGCTGAATCTGTGCATTTGCGGCTGTCTCTGGCCTCCAGTAATTTTTAGGGCTGTGCTGGTTGGGTGCAGGCCTCTCTGGCAGGAGGATACGGTGTGGACAGTGTGGTGTTCAGTGATCACTCAGTGCAAGAACACTGCTTTATTCCAAGTCCAGTTCTAACTGGCTGTGCATAAGAACAAGCGCTTCTGCCCATGCACTCTGTTGGGGAAGTTCAGCCCTTAAAGGCACAATTACCTGTACCACACAAGGCCTAGCTGTGCCACAGCTAGGCCTTGTGTTGCTCCAGGCTCCAAGCAGACTTTCTATCACTGGGACTGTGCCAAGGTCTGTGTTGGCAGAATGAGTCTAAGCCCCTTGGACATGTTTAAGCACAGCTTTGCACAGCTGTCTAGAATTTATCAGTCCAGGCACAAATCCCTACTCACTGGCCCTTTGCTACAATAATTGCTGGTGAGGGAAAGGTAACGATATTTTACTTGTCCCTCAAGAAAATTACTTGCCTTGACAATAGTTGGTTTAAACAATACATATGTTGGGCTGTGTGTGTGGTCTGGTGAGACAGCAATTAATACGGCTGTTTGTTAGGCTGAAAGAAACAGACCTGGATGTCAGAGGCATATGAGTGGAGAACTCCTCCTGTAGCTAACATGCCCTTGTCTTTGGAACTGGTTCCTCTGGGCAGTGTGTCAGAGCCCTGTGTTCTTTAGGAGTGGCTCTGGGTGCAGTGAGTTGTTCAGAGGGCTTTTTATTTGGTTCGGAGCTCAGAAGTTTCTGAAGTGCATATTTGTTTGTGTTTTAATCTCTGCCACTGCAGTGCTGGGCTGCCACAGTGACAGACACTAGAGAGATTAACAAATAAATAATGCATCTTGTCAGAGCCATAAAAGTGACAAGCTGAGACAGAGGAATAAGAATTTGTTTAGGCTGCTAAACTAGAACTATTTTTAATCACCTATTTTCTTTTTTCCAAACAGGGATATTTTCCCATTTCTTCTAGATTCCCTCTGTGACAGGTTGGATCACAGAAACCATCTTGGGAACTGATGTGCCAAGACTACTTCTGCCCCTGCTTTCCCTGCCAGCTTGGGACTCCAGCACCCTGTCTTGCTGAGCCAGACGTGCCTGTCTGCTCCAACACAGACCCAGGGTCTGAACCACGTGCCCCAAAGCTGCAGACTTAACTGAAAGCAACTTAAGTGTTCCTGTCTATAACACTCAGATGCCCAACTCCCAATGGGATCCAAACCCCAAATAAATCCGTTTTACCCTGTATAAAGCTTATTGTTCGCCCTCTATAACACTGATCGAGAGATATGCACAGCTGTTTGCTCCCCCCAGGTATTAATACAATCTCTGAGTTAATTAATAAGTAAAAAGTGATTTTATTAAGTACAGAAAGCAGGATTTAAGTGGTTCCAAGTAATAGCAGACAGAATAAAGTGAATTACCAAGCAAAATAAAATAGAACATGCAAGTCTATGTCTAAGAAAACTGAATACAGATGAAACCTCACCCTTAGAGGAATTCCAGTAAGCTTCCTTTTACAGACTAGTCTCCTTCTAGTCTGGGTCCAGCAATCACTCACACCCCCTGTAGGTATTGTCCTTTGTTCCAGTTTCTTTCAGGTATCCTTGAGGGTGGAGAGGCTCTCTCTTTAGCCAGCTGAAGACCAAATGGAGGGGTCTCCCACAGGGCTTAAATAGACTTTCTCTTGTGGGTAGAGGTGCCCCTCCTCTCTCCTATGCAAAGTCCAGCTCCAAGATGGAGTTTTGGAATCAAATGGGTAAGTCACATGTCCACGCATAACTCAGTTTTTACAGGCAGCAGCCATTGCTTACCTGCTACCTTGAACATCCTCATGTAGACTTCTTATGTGGATTGGAGCCTCCGAAGATCCATTTTCCCTTGAGTGCTTCTTGATTGGGCACTTAATTTGCACATTCCTTTCTCAAGAAGCTGACCAAATGCTTTACAAAGGCTACTTGAAAGTCAAGCCAGTACACTGCCAATATTCATAACTTCAAATACAAAAATGATACATGCATACAAATAGGATTAATAGATTCAGTAGATCATAACCTTTACAGAGATATGTTACATGACATATGTAGTATAAAACATATTCTAGTTATGTCATCTATACATTCATAAGCATATTTCTATAAAGCCTTATGGGGGGCACCGTCACACCCTCCTTATCGCACCCAATCTCCTTAGAGAGCTAGAACAGAGATTATTTTTTAAAAATTAGAAGGTATCTGTGTAACATAGGTTACCAAGGGAGGTTTTGGAATCCCCATCACTAGAGGTTTTTAAGAACAGGTTAGACAAACACCTGTCAGGAATGGTCTACGTATACTTAATTCTGCCTCAGCACCGGGGGCAGACTAGATGACCTCTTAGTGTCCCTTCCAGCCCTCCATTTCTATGATTCTATAAACAGCTCTCAATAAAATTGTCCAATAATCTCACCTAAGTGTTGCACGAACCACATCAGGATAGGGCCCTGAACGTTTCAGGAAAGAAAGACAATTGGTACAGGATAAACACTAGGCTGCTCTGCACTGAATTACACTGGTTCTCCTACTAGGTCAGTAGACCTTCTTGACTGAATTATAGCTTTAAATTTCATAGGGGATCATTCATCTAATGGTATACAGACTTTATTGTTGATAACTAGGTGAGGGCTTATGACCCTTAAAACTGATGAACTGGGAATAGACTACTAGTAAGGCTTGAACAGCTAGTCCTGGAAGTAAGGTCCCGATCCTGTAATGCGTTGAGCACTCTCAATTCCTTCAAAAGTTAATGGTTTATGAGGGCACCCACCACCTTTATGGAGGCAATGGGCTTGGACCTAACTGTATCAAACTGAGCATTTATCCGGATCATATACAATGTCAAAAACCTGCTCTGTCTGTGGTGGAGCGTGGCACTTTATTTGGCATCATGCTGCACACAGGTTCAGAGACTTTTCCATCTGCCTGGAGACGTTACTGTGACTGGTTCCTGGAAACTCTGACTCTTATCTTCTTGCAGCAAGCGATGCTGTGCATTGAGTCACAGGTGCTACCAACAGGACATGAGGTATTATATGAACCTATCTCCTAGAGCAGTTTACAAAGAAAATAATTAAAGAAATTAAACACTATAATGCAGGAGTTAACAACAACTTATCCTGCAGTTTGAGAACCTTTGTGGGGTTTTATGTTTAGTTGGGTATGGGGGGAGCAGAGATTAGTTTATATCTAGAGGCACATCTGGGACTTGTAAGCAACAATGCGTGTGTATGTCCGTGACAGTGGCAGCAGCAGAGGGTGAAATGTCAAAGCGGAACTTTCCAGCTGAAACCTTCAGTCCGTCACACAGCTGTAGTGTATGAAAGGGGAATGAGCTTCAGTATTAACCAGAGCTGTTGGCAGCTGGGCTAGAACACTGGCTTGCATTTCTTTTTATTCCATTCTACAGTGTATTTAAATCAAGACAAGTGCTTTTTCTCCTTTAACCCTGGCCAGCCTCCTCTTGTTTAAGAAAGCATCTAAATCAGATGCAAGAGGAATAAGTCACCCTCCTTCTCCAGACAGAACTCTTCAGACTTTTTCAGTAATTTTACAGTTGATATAAAATGTTGCAACCATGTTTCAAGTGTAAGGAGGATGTGGGGGTGCAGGTAGGAGCAGGGTGCCCTCAAACCTAACTGCACTACCTCAGAAATAAACTCAGTATGTGTCCAAATAGATATCTTTGCAAATTTGCCAATTTCTAGCCACAGATTTTTCACTGACAACCTGTCCCTTTATCCCAACCAAAACCCATGCAAGGATCAGGGCTGAGGTACATGCATAGAAACCACTTGCCCACATCCTATTTTGCCCTCCCTATCCCATGTGGTCTACTGGGATGTGCTGTGGAATCCTACATCCAGGAGTCCATTCAAAATTTCCAAAAGCCCCTTCAGTTTAGTGAAGACAGTTAGCCTCCATAACCTATGTGGTATTCCTTCTCTCTCCAGAAAATTTCTTCAGATCCAGGCCTGTAAACAAACCCTTCTAGGCTAGGGTCTCATGTCGTTTTTAGACCAGGCAGAAAAGTAATTCTAGCAGCAAAAATCCCTTTCCAATCCATCTAAAAGTGATTCTATCAAACAGTTCTTGGCAAAAATGTGTTTTCTTCTCCCCATTGGTCTGATGGGGTTCTCACATCTCTCCTCACAGTCTATAGAGATCAGTCCTTCTGTGTATATAACTAGCAACATGTACCCCCAGGGCAGGTAATAACGTCACTCACTGATTAAATGGAGCGTTTGGTTTCAGCTCACTTCTTAGAAAGTATAAATCAGTGCCGTAAAACATTCTGCAAAGTCACTGCATGTATTAGACAGTGAAGAGCTGATTCTAGATAGTGACCCGGAAAACTTCAGTTTGGTTGTTTGACATCCAGGACTGAACTACACATAATATAGAATCAGGTGCAGTCCTAAATCCAAAAGGCCAGCCCTGTACTAAACATAGAGACTGTAGCATTCTCCTCTCAATGCCGGGGCTGGTATCAGTCTGACCTTTCTTCCGTTACTGTCCTTGGCTGGTCCCCATTAGACTGCATGAACTTTCAGTTCAAGCAAACAGGAACCATGATGCAACTTAGTCACATATTACATTAGGCAACACTGCAAGTTTAAAAATAGCTTTCCTCATTGGAGTACAAAGTACTCATACTCCCAGGAGGGGGCGAGGGGAACAGTAGGCAGAGGCTCCACCAAGCTGTTTGTATGATCCTAAATACAATGCTCAGGGTCAGACAACACCCAAGTATTGGAGGAAACTGATTCAGAGACCAACTCTGATCTCATCTTCGCTGGCTTGGTGCCAGGATAACACCACTATTAACTTAAATGGATTAACTCTTGATTTACACTTGTGTCAGCTAACTCAGAATCAAACCCTGAATAGCACATATTAAATTATTTAAAACCCATATTCAGAAACAGCAGAGCCCTGCTAATTGGCACTAATGACTGGAAGACCCACTGCGAGTAACTGGATTTTGTGAATCAGCAAAGCAAAGAAAGACTAAAAAACAAGGATATTGCCTGACAAGATGTGAATTGGATATTGGTTTTAATTAGTGACGACAGACAGTTCACAAGATACCAGTAACTAAGCGTACTCCCATATATTTAGTAAAAATAATAGTCTTAGTAATATGACTCTGCACAGCAGCTGCTATTAAAACTTTGCTGAGGTATAGCTGAAAAGAGGTTGAATTCTCTAGAAATGCAAGATTTTGCTTCCTCACTGCAGTGCCATGAACTGTGTCACCTAGCTTGGATTTTGACAAGAGTGCTGGAGCAATTTGTACAGTGGGGGTGCTGAGAGCCATTGAACCAAGCTATAAACTCTGTATATGATGGAAACCACTTCAAGCCAAGGGGTGTGGCAGCACCCCCAACACCCCTAGTTCAAGCCCCTATGGATTTTGAAGCATTTGACTAGATACATTATGCATACGGGACTGTGTTTTAAACTGGTGCTCTCTACTGATTTTCAGCATGTATTTATTAATTTTACTTATTACTTTACTTCCATGTGGCTTTAGTCTGCTGTTGGGGAATTTCACACAGAGTGTCTCAGAGAGATGAAATAATCTTTAGCCTCCAAGAAAAGGTGGGAAAGAAATAGGGGAGCCTACCCTGCTCCAAACTCTATCAAAGAGGGTCTGGACTAAGGGGTCTTTTCACTGTCAGGGCTGCAGGCGTATTGCAGTATCAGAAAAATCGGTCTAATGATACAGACAAGAACTGAGTTTTAAAGGTTAAAGGCTGCCCCATATAACTGAATTTACCAGCTGTTGACAAGCACAGCACTGTCAAAGTTGATGGATTCCACAAGTTCTTCAAATGACTTATGTCCATAGTGAGGTGTGAGAAGGACTGCAAAAAGGGAAACAGATGCAGCCATGTTGTCGGGCTTTGTGTTTTTATAGAATCATAGACTTTAAGGTCAGAAAGGACCATTATGATCATCTAGCCTGACCTCCTGCACAATGCAGGCCACAGAATCTCACCCACCCACTCCTGTATCAAACCTGTGTCTGAGCCATTGAAGTCCTCAAATCATGGTTTAAAGACTTCAAGGTGCAGAGAATCTTCCAGCAAGTGACCCATGCCCCACGCTGCAGAGGAAGGCGAAACCCCCAGGGCTTCTGCCAAATATGGCACTCAGATAAACCCTGAGCATGTGGGCAAGACTCACCAGCCAGACACCCAGGAAAGAATTCTCTGTAGTAACTCAGATCCCACCCCATCTAACATCCCATCACAAGCCATTGGACATATTTACCGCTAGTAGTCAAAGACAAATTAATTGCCAAAATTAGGCTATCCCATTATACCATCCCCTCCATAAACTTATCAAGCTTAGTCTTGAAGCCAGATATATCTTTTGCCCCCCCTACTCCCCTTGGAAGGCTGTTTCAGAACTTCACTCCTCTGATGGTTAGAAACCTTCGTCTAATTTCAAGTCTAAACTTCCTAATGTCCAGTTTATATCCATTTGTTCTGGTGTCCACATTGGTACTGAGCTTAAATAATTCCTCTCCCTCCCTGGTATTTATTCCTCTGATATATTTATAGAGAGCAATCATATCTCCCCTCAGCCTTCTTTTGGTTAGGCTAAACAAGCCAAGCTCTTTGAGTCTCCTTTCATATGACAGGTTTTCCATTCCTCAGATCATCCTAGTAGCCCTTCTCCGAACCTGTTCCAGTTTGAATTCATCCTTCTTAAACATGGGAGACCAGAACTGCACACAGTATTCCAGATGAGGTCTCACCAGTGCCTTGTATAACGGTACTAACACCTCCCTATCGCTACTGGAAATACCTCGCCTGATGCATCCCAAGACCACATTAGCTTTTTTCACGGCCATATCACATTGGCGGCTCATAGTCATCCTGCGATCAACCAATACTCCGAGGTCCTTCTCCTCCTCTGTTACTTCCAACTGATGCCTCCCCAGCTTATAACAATAGTTCTTGTTATTAATCCCTAAATGCATGACCTTGCACCTTTCACTATTAAATTTCATCCTATTACTATTACTCCAGTTTACAAGGTCATCCAGATCTTCCTGTATGATATCCCGGTCCTTCTCTGTATTGGCAATACCTCCCAGCTTTGTGTCATCCGCAAACTTTATTAGCACATTCCCACTTTTTGTGCCAAGGTCAGTAATAAAAAGATTAAATAAGATTGGTCCCAAAACTGATCCCTGAGGAACTCCACTAGTAACCTCCCTCCAGCATGACAATTCACCTTTCTCCACACCCAAACCTATTCATCCTTCCTAATGCTTCAGGGCAAACCCAAATCTTCCCAGATAACTAGCAAGCAATGAGCTGGGTTATGCAAGTGTAATGCATTGGGTTACATAATTGGTAACATCAACCCTAATCCACAGCAAGAAAAAAAAAATTCATTTCCTGTGATGCTTCTAACCAGTCATTACTTGGTCCAATGTCTGTCTGTTGTTTGCTCTGCTTAGAATGTATTTCCTGAGTAGAGGGCCCATTTCTCCTCTAGTCTGTATAATACCAATCACAGTCTTAGTGCTTAAAAACAGTGCCAAGGAGTTAATTCTAGTACATTGGAGTACACTAGTGAGAATGGAGGAGCAGTTTACACACGTGACATGGAGTTAGAGTGGGTGTGATTAGCCACTTTTACAGAAAAACCAAACAATTCAGGAGGATCTCTTATGTTTGGCATCTTCTAGAGCAACGGTTCTCAAACTGTGGGTCCGGATGGGATCACCAGGGCTAGCCTTAAACTTGCTGGGGCCCACGACCGAAGCCTGAGACCCACTGCCTGGAGCTGAAGCCAAAGCCTAAGGGCTTCAGCCCTGGGTGGCAAGACTCGGGCTTTGGCCCTCCCGCCCAGGCGGTGGGGCTTTGGCCTCCCCCCACCAGGGGCTCAGGCTTCGCCCCCCCCTTGGGGTAGTAATTTTTATTGTCAGAAGGGGGTTGCAGTGCATTGAGTTTGTGAACCCTGTCTTAGAGTGACCAGGCTTCCTTAGCCTTTATTTTATCAAAGGATTTCTCTGCAAAACTGATAACATTTCTTTATCTAAATTAAAGTCACTATTTCAATGCATATTATTAAGAAAAATGAATACATTTCAAACACTAATTGTCATGAGATCATTAAGTTTGATCTTGACCTACCTAATGGCTTATTAATGCATTTCAAAAGCAATTTTCAGCGGAGAGATCGCAATTTGAATTGAACATCAGCTCCCAGAATGTTCGATGAGCACATCCCCAGCACACGGCTATCCCATTTATCGCTGTGATTCACCAACACAGGAGACTTTGCAGAGGGCTTACAGAACATTATGGTCCAGTGCAAAGGTTGTTTATAGAAACCAAAGAAGAACCAACCATGTCATACCCCCTTCCTCCCACCATACATGTGCTAAATTATAACTGGCACAAAAGAGAAAGTTTGATGTTTACACTTAACCTCAATGTCACTTTCATTTACAGAGCTAAAAACAGGAGGTAACAAAAATAGATTACAAGGCTTGGGCACAGGTTCAAGTTGTTAATGATGTAAGTGCAAAAGTTCACTTGAAGTTACAGCATAATTCCTGACTGCTCTAACATACATTTTACCTTTCTTATATTCTTTTAATAATAATACGTCTGTTCTTTTTCATGTGATTTTAGTACTGATGAAGGGAGCAACATGACAGCCTGACATCCTTCTTTAGTTGTAGACCCACCAACATCAGACATGCCAAAGTTTGAAATTCAGGTTAAAGTAAATCTTATATATAGATCTTGAAATGGTCCCTATATATATATATATATATAGAGAGAGAGAGAGAGAGAGAGAGAGAGAAGGAAGGGACCATTTCAAGATTTCCTTTACTAGTTTTGTCCTCTGTTTCCCTAAGATGGGACAAAGGCCAGTGTCATGATTTGAGATTCTGAAGGGTCCAGGGTAGGAGTTTACAAACAAGAAGGAACTGGGCACAATATCTAGCAAACTCCAATCTGAATTGCAGTAAGGTGTGAAGGCTTGTGTGTTGCCAAACCAGGAAAGTGTGCAGTGTGGGTGGGAGTAGAGGAGTGGTCACATGGGAAAGTGGCAAACCTTTGTCTCCCAGGCTTGGGATAGTGGCCTGGAATACAGAGATAGTTTAGGGCACCTGCTTCTTCCTCATGTCATATGTCACCACCCATACTGCAGAAGGAATTGGAGTCATAGGCTGGTGATGTGATGCAAACATGATTCCTTTACAACATAAGAGTCTGTTGAAGAGGGTGGGTGGGACTTGGCTCAGCACATGTGAACAGGGTAATTTTGAATGACTTGGATCTGTACCTGAACCATTCACCTAGTCTTAGGTGGGATCCAACAGGCATAAAAGTCCATGACTATTGATTTCAATGCATTAGGGAATTGCAATACACCACAACAATGTGCAAAATAAATGGTCATGCCACAAAGCTCAGGAATAGCATGAAAGGTGATTATCATAGGTCAGCTAAAGTGAATTCACAAGTTTCAGGTTTGGTTTAATGGCTGTAAGACACCTAGCTCAGGTAGGCTAGGATTTCTGTCAGAGCTACTCTCTGGACCCTAGTAAAAAATGGAAAACCATCTAAGGCCTCACTGATATACCAGGAACAAAGTGTAGAATTATGTACAAAAGTAACTGCATTCAAAAATAAAACAATATAAAATTTTAGAGCCTGCAAGCCCACTCATTCCTACTTGTTCACCAATCACTGAGACAAATAAGTTTGTTTACATTTGCAGGAGTGTAACCATGTGGACTCACCCCTGCGGCGTCTCCTGCTGGCGTCCTTCCGGGAATTAGCTCTGCCAGCCTTGGAGCAGGTTGGTATCCCGCAGTCGCTTGGCCCCCGTGTCCTTCCCTGGACTCCGGTGCCCCTTTATCTGGGGTGCTGCCCCCTGGCAGTACACCCCTCAGTCTCGGGGTCTCCCCTCCCCGGGGAACCCCCACCCCCTATCCCCACCTTGCCTCAGTTGTAGGCTATTGCCAGTCACCAAGTCGCCCCCGCGCCCTGGGGCAGACTGCAGTGAAAGCCACTCATCATAGGCAAGGCTGGGTCTGGACCTGCTGCCTCTACCTATTGCTGGGCTGCCCCTTTGCAACCCCAGTACTTGTCTTAGGCCCTCAGCTAGGCCTGCAGCCTGGGGGTTTTCCAGGCTGGAGCTCCCCAGCTCCTCTAGCCCTTCCCCAGCCCTGCTCCACTCCCAGTACCCTGCTCGGCTCCCTAGCAGCCAGGCCCTTCTCTCTCTACAAGCAGAGAAAGACTGTTTGGGCTTCTGGCTCACAGCCTCTTATAGGGTCCAGCTGGGCCTGATTGGGGAAGGCAGTAACAGCTGGGGCCACGCCCCAATCAGCCCAGGCTTTCCTTCACAGCCTCAGCCCTCTCCCAGGGCTGGCTTTAACCCTTCCAGGGCTGGAGCGGGTGACCACCCCGCTACAAGGAGATAATGCTGCCTGCTTCTTGTTTACAATGTCACCTGAAAGTGAGAACAGGTGTTCTCATGGCACTGTTGTAGCCGGCATCGCAAGATATTTACGTGCCAGATGCACTAAAGATTCATATGTCCCTTCATGCTTCAACCACCATTCCAGAGGACACGCGTCCATGCTGATGATGGGTTTTGCTCACTGCTCTACAGCCAAAATGCTTCTGAAATAAATGTAGTCAAACTTTACTAATTCTGGGTCACAGAGAACGAAAATGATGCTTAAAATTGTTGATTGGCTCTAATTTTCAAGATATGCTATTTGGTCAGTATATACGACCCTTGACTTGGGAATGGTGGAGGATAAGTGAGTTATAAAGGGAAGGGATCTCAATTTAAACCAGAAATGACTAAAATACATCTTTGACTGGATCTATGAATAAATCTATGACTGGGTTTGGACAGTACTTGCTTTTTAGGCAAAACAATGAATGATGCAATCTGAAGCTGGTATTGCGTCATACATGATATGAATTGCATCATGTTATTCCTAGAAGTCATGGATGATGCAATCATAATGAAGCTTACATCACTCTGCCGAACAAATTGCCCTATATCAGCTCTAGAAATCATACAGTGTCGTGCTCTCTTATTTGTCAGTGTTTGATTTTGCAAAGGGACACATTTCTGTTTAGCCAAAGTGAGCAGAGATGCCTCGTACTTGTGTGAACAGTGCAGATAACTTCTGCTATGTTTGTGATGAAGTGACTTTTGCATCACAAAAGCGCAGTATAACCACTATGGTTAAGAAAGCCTATCACCTTTATTTTGGCTGCAAAATTGGAGATCAGGACAAGAGGTGGGCCCCACACATATGCTGCAACACTTGTGCAACAAATCTTCGCCAGTGGTTGAACAGGAAAAGGAAATCTATGCCTTTTGCAGTGCCAATGATTTGGAGAGAGTCAACAGATCATACCAGCAATTGTTACTTCTGCATGGTGCCTCCAGTTGGGAAAGGTGTGTCAAAGAAGAAAAAGTGGACTGTGCATTATCCAAACAGTCCATCAGCTATACGCCCAGTACCCCACGGAGAAGGACTGCCGGTTCCTGATGCACCAGAATCATTCTCACTTGAGTCAGACGAGGAAGAGGATGAAACTTCTGGTCCTGAACCATCAATGTCACAGGACCCACATTTTCTCCCATCCTCCTCCTCTGAACCATACCTCATAACACAAGGTGAACTGAATGACCTTGTCAGGGATTTGGAACTACCCAAGAGTAAGGCAGACCTGTTGGGCTCCAGACTACAGCAGTGGAATCTCCTGGCAGGTGATGTTAGGGTACACAAAGTACTGCTGTTTTCTCTGCGAATGGGATAGTCGTGCAAGAGATTCCCACTACATCAAGAAAGATTGGCCACTCCGACAGTCATTGGAGCCTGGGAGGAAAAGTGTTCAGCATCCACCACTTGTTGAATCAAGGAAGATTTTGTTACCACCCTTACACATCAAGCTGGGTCTGATGAAGAACTTTGTCAAGGCCATTGACAACACACAAGCAGCTTTCAAGTACCTCCGTGGAAAATTTCCAAGGTTAAGTGAAGCTAAGATAAAGGAAGGTGTCTTTGTTGGTCCTCAGATTCGTGAACTTCTTCGAGATGATGCATTTGACCATGCACTGCGTGGCAAGGAAAAGACGGCATGGAAAGCCTTCCAGTTAGTGGCAATAAATTTTCTCGGAAACAACAAGGCAGACAACTACAGGTTGTTGGTGGAAAACCTCCCCAAAAGCCTTGGTTGCAACATGTCACTAAAGATACATTTTTTGCACTCTCATCTAGATTTTTTTCCACCGAACTGTGGAGCAGTGAGCGACAAGCACGGCGAGCGATTTCACCAGGACATTGCAACAATGGAGAAACGCTATCAGGGCAAATGGAGCCCATCAATGCTTGCAGACTATTGCTGGACAGTGACAAGAGATGCTCCATTTAATGAATACAAGAGACAAGCCAAGAAGCGCCGAGTAGACACTGTATTATATGTACATAATAGTTTTTTGCCTTTTGTTTCATAATACATTTTATTTATATAACCCTTTCGCTGATTTTTAAAGTGTTACATAAACAGGACAGGTGAAATATTATCATGTAAAGCAACCATAAACACATGAAAAGACCTAGGTTTACAATTTATGATTAAAAAACTCTACTATCTACACAATATACATAGACATAAAATGTAAAAACTTAAATATCTTAGAAACAGTAGCCAATCAGTTGTTTTAATTGTCATATTTGAATTCAGCACATCAAAATACATAATAAATAGCACATTTTATCTCTGAAGCAGACGACTTCTCAAAAATTGTAGACCAGTGTAACAAACCAAAGCAGTGTGGACCGATGCATGTTCATTTTCATCATCTGAGTCAGATGCCACCAGCAGAAGGTTGATTTTCTTTTTTGGTGGTTCGGGTTCTGTAGTTTCTGCATCAGAGTGTTGCTCTTTTAAGACTTTTGAAAACATGATCCATGCCTGATCCCTCTCAGATTTTGGAAGGCACTTCAGATTCTTAAACCTTGGGTTGAGTGCTGTAGCTATCTTTAGAAGTCTCACACTGGTATCTTCTTTGCGTTTTGTCAAATCTGCGGTGAAGGTGTTCTTAAAATGAACATGCTGGGTCATCATCTGAGACTACTACAACATGAAATATATAGCAGAATGCGAGTAAAACAGAAGAGGAGACATAAAATTCTCCCCCAAGGAGTTCAGTCACAAATTTAATTAACACGTTATTTTTTTAATGAGCGTCATCAGCATGGAAGCATGTCCTCTGGAATGGTGGCTGAAGCATGAAGGGGCATACGAATGTTTAGCATATCTGGCACATAAATACCTTGCAATGCCGGCTACAAAATTGCCGTGTGAACGCCTGTTCTCACTTTCTGGTGACATTGTAAATAAGAAGAAGGGAGCATTATCTCCTATAAATGTAAACAAACTTGTTTGTCTGAGTGATTGGCTGAACAAGAAGTAGGACTGAGTGGACTTGTAGGCTCTAAAGTTTCCAATTGTTTTGTTTTGGAGTGCAGTTATGTAACAAAAAAAAAATCTACATTTGTAAGTTACACTTTCATGATAAAGAGATTGCACTATTGTCTTGTATGAGGTGAACTGAAAAAAACTATTTCTTTTGTTTATCATTTTTACAGTGCAAATATTTGTAATAAAAATAATAAAATAAATTGAGCACTCTACACTTTGTATTCTGTGTTGTAATTTAAATCAATATATTTGAAAATGTAGAAAAACATCCAAAAATATTTAATCAATTTTAATTGGTATTCTATTGTTTAACAGTGCGATTAAAACTGCGATTAATCACAATTAATTTTTTAATCGGGATTAATTTTTTTGAGTTAATTGCGTGACTTAACTGCAATTAATCGGCAGCCCTAACATGAATACATGTTTCTGACTCTTTCCTTTTCAGCCAACAAATTTTACTCACACAAATGCTTGCAAAAAGCGAGCTCACAAATATCGAAGAAATTCAGATCAATGTTTGCAAATACATTTTTGCACTGTTAACCTAGCTCTTCTCCTAACTGCAAGATTTATTCCACTGTAGAATACCCCCCCAAGGTAAGCAGTGGAAACCCTCTGTTCTGAATCATTTAAAACTGGACAATGCACTAAAGAACCACCTGTATTTTGTAATCCTGCCGGCTTCCTCAATGAGGGGACTAGATTATCTAATAGGCCTTTTGCATCTGTAATTTCTCAGTTTCTAACATTAGTCTCTGTGTCTAAGGCTAATTAGCCTTGTTGAAAAAGGTCATAACATTGAAGATTTAAACACATCCAAAGGATTTCAAATATTTACAACTTTCTTAACAGAGCCTTTTGTATGGCTGGGAGTCTGCATGTGGTTCCCTACTAGATGCTGCATTTCCTGTGACATTCCTGTCCTGGATCTAAAAGCAGAAGAGCTGCTTGCTGGCAAGATGGGCTTCCTGCAAGGTCAAGAGTGAGCCTTCACTGCAGTGCTTTCCTCACTAACCACTGCCCTGAGGTTTGTTTGTGCTCACCCTTTGTAGCCATGACAACAGTTGTTGGGTAATGAACTGTTGCTAGGATCCCACCCAGGAGCAAGACCCTCCCCCCAAAAGCTATGATGTCATATCATCAAAATGCAAGCTCCCCCCCCCACACTTTTTAAATACTGAGCTACTTCATGTTAGTTCCTAGAATAGAAATCTTCTGTCACATCCTGACTCTGATGACCAGACCCCAGTAGTAACCCTGCAGCCTCCCCCACATAATTAAAGGGTCACTCATTGCCCTTTAGAATCTCACTAACCATAGAGTGTGTATTGTTTGTGCTGTTCTTTTTAATACTTTTTTAAATGATATGCAAGAGCAAAAAATAGTATCAATAATTCACCCAACCGGTTTATATGGAAGTTATCCAAACAATGAAGTAAGGATAACTAAACAACTATGCCAACACAACAGAACAGGTCTATGAGCCTATACATATTTAAAGCAAACAACATTTTGAAAGGTCTCATTAAAACACAGAAAAATCCTCTGCTGTGAATGGGAGATATTTTTAAAACTGCCTAAGCC
Organism: Emys orbicularis; assembly: GCF_028017835.1. Lineage (NCBI taxonomy): Eukaryota > Metazoa > Chordata > Testudines > Emydidae > Emys > Emys orbicularis. Next base: position 83,114,731 of record NC_088687.1, on the reverse strand, counting down.
ACAAATGTGGAAATGTTCTGACATCACCAACGCTACTTAGATCTTAATATGACAAACAACAGAAGTAATTCTGTACTTGATTGCACTGGCCTAAAATTTAGGGTAAACTTCCACTCAGTTACTGTGCATTTACTCAGGTGTAAATGAGAGCAGAATTTGGCCCATAATTTTAAAGTGACCAACATCCAGGTGATCAAACATCAAACTTCTACCTGTCTTCTGCATGTGTAGCTCTTTGAAAGGTAAATCTGAAGGGTCTGATCCTAAAAGTGCTCTGTGTGTGGAACTGCCACTGCCTTCAATGGCAGCTTTTGTAGGATTGGGTCCGGGAAACTTGAATAATAAATTGAGAGAAGTTAAAAAAAAAAAAAATAGAAATCAAAAGTTTGGAATGCAGGAAAGAGGGTGGAGTGTGATCAGAGCTGGTTCAAGCAAATCTGGGACTCGCTAAGTCCCTGGCTTCAGTGCCCAAAACTGAATACACAATCAGTTGCACACATAGAAAATGGGAAATGACTGCCTAGGAAGCAGTACTGCGGAAAAGATTCTGGGGATAGTGGATCATAAGCTAAATATGAGTCAACTGTGTAACGCTGCGGAAAAAAAATAAAAATAAAAAAGCAAGCATCATTCTGGGATGTATTAGCAGGAGAGCTGTAAGCAACACACGAGAAGTAATTCTTCCGTTCTGCTCCACACTCATTAGGCCTCAACTGGAGTATTGTGTCCAGTTCTGCAATCCACATTTCAGGAAAGATGTGGACAAATTGGAGAAAGTCCAGAGAAGAGCAACACAAATGATTAAAGGTCTAGAAAACATGACTCTGTGAGGGAAGATTGAAAAAATTGGATTTATTTAGTCTGGAGAAGACCGAAGGGGGACATGATAACAGTTTTCAAGTACATAAAAGGATGTTAAAAGGAGGAGGAAGAAAAATTGTTCTCCCTAACCTCTGAGGATTGGACAAGAAGCAAAGGGGCTTAAATTGCAGCAAGGGAGATTTAGGTTGGACATTAGGAAAAACTTCTAACTGTCAGGGTGGTTAAGCACTGGAATAAATTGCCTAGGGAGGTTGTGGAATCTCCACCATTGGAGATTTTTAAGAGCAGGTTCGACAAACACCTGTCAGGGATGGTATAGATAATACTTACTTCTGCCATGCGTGCAGGGGACTGGACTAAAAGACCTCTCAAGGTCCCTTCCAGTCCTATGATTCTATAATCTTGTCTTCCCCACCCTAAATTTCTTTGTCATGCCAACCAAATTAGGTGGGGGCATGGGACATATGTATTGCATAGAGAACTGGTGAGAGTTTGTGGAGAGTTGGCAGGGACAGTGGATGGGAATTTTCTCCTAAACAAGAAGAGAGAAAAATACATTAGGCCCTAAGGTCAAAAGTAGTAGGAAAAATTCTAATTCCCCAGGTAGTTCCTTTTATCCCCACAGAGCTCTTGATCAATATAAGGCAGCTCAGACTCCACATCACAATTAACAGGAACAAGTACTAGTCTGTCCCTGGTGAGGTTGAGCAGCCTGCAGCCTCAGGCTTGGTGGCATGGTCTTACCCAGCCTTGACAGTGATATTCAGGAAGGAAAAGGACTGTTGAAATTCACCTCTGTGCGGGGCTGGTCAGCTTCCAGCTCCAGCTAATATCACAAGAATGGAACTTCAGAAGGTAAGTGTATGAAATTCCATTTCTTTTGCCTTATGCAAAATTCATAAAACTGCATAATGACTTTATTTTAAAATATGAGCTCTTAACCTCCGTTCTGTAATAATCAGCACTTTGTCATTACAATGCAGACTGCAGAACCGCCATTTAGTTGCAACAACTAAAAGAAGAGAGTTTGCTTTTTTTTTTTTTTTTTTTTAAGTGTTTGTATTTCAAAGACTGGAACATCAAATACTTGTGCAAAATCCAGGAAAACTAGTTCAGCAACATTAAAGATTTGCATAACAACTCACCTTCCTTTTGGGGTCAGGTCTGCAAGCATAGTTGAAAAGGTGCCCAATCAATTTGTTAATGGATTTGCATAAAGCTGTTAATGGGGTTTGTGCGAAGCAACTGAAGGCCTGTTTGAACAATGCTGACATCTAGTGTCTGGAACCTCAATCTGGATGATGCAAAAAGGCCAGATGGTTCATTTCTTCCATCATGTTAAAGGTGACCTGCACATCAAAAGTGAAAATTCCTTGTCCTGAGCTAAGTAAGTTGCTTGTTCTGAGTAACCCCACTAACCAGGCTCTGGACCTGATCCTTAAAGAGACTGAAGCCATTGGGAGTCTTTCCATTAATTACAATGGGCTTTGGATCAAGCTTTAAGAGGGGCATAAGAAACTAAATACTTTGTAGGTTTTGAAAAGTCACAAATAGTTTTTCTATCTGTTTCTGGGGTTCCGGTCCCAGGGCAACCCCTAGGCTAGGCCCCAATACTCACAGGTCTCTGCTCTGGGATAGTCAGGTGGTTTCCCAGGCCACTCATAAGAGGCTCAGCCCTCCAGCTGAGCCCCAGATCGTCCATCCCTCCCAGGGTTGTCAGTGAACAGAAAAGGGGAAATTAACACAACTGAATTATCCTACCACTCTGGTAAAGCTCTCTTCCTCCAGAAAGCCCTTGTTGAGTTGTGCTCCCACCTAAGGTCAGACAAATGTAGAGGAATAGCTCTGGGCCCTCCCTTGCTTCAGGAAGGTGTTCCTGCCTTCAGCCAAACATCTCTCCCAGAGAGCTGAAGACTTTCTCTACGACCAAATACGCTAGGCTTCTCGCTTTAAGCTCCTCCTTCCGGGTCTGACATCTCTTATAAGTGTGGTAGGGCAGGGCCACCTGTGCCCACATCAGTCTGTAACCCTATGTTGCCCAGTGTTGGCACACCATCCTTGTCAGCTGTCAGGAATACACAGATTGGTTCTGGCAAAATGAAAAAAATCTCAACACTCACCCAGCCACATTCACTCCATATTTTGGAGTTACCTAAGATCTTTCCCTTTCCTTTCCATCCTGCCTTATAAGATGAGGTGTGCAGGGTGCACCAGAGTTTTACCCAGTATTGCAATACAGAGTGCACAGCGTGATTCTGGGAAGGTTTCAAGCTTGTGAGATCCCCCTCCCTGTCCTATGAATTTAATGGCTGTAGCCAGGCCCCTGTTCCAGCCTCCTCAGCACAAAAAAACAGAGGTTCTTTTGATGCAAAAGGAAAATAAAAACCCTTTGTCACAAAAAGACCTTGTTTATTTGTTCAAGTCAACAAAACAAACCCAAGTTCTGGCACTGAGGGCTCCCAGTGCCTCTGAGCTGCTTACTCACAGTTCAAAACGGTAAAGAAACAAAAGTACCCACACAGCAGAAGGGCTTAAGGAGTCAGTTCAGCCACTTCAACAGACCAGATCACTAGTTTCCCTCAGGCAACCCCTCCCCTTCACTGATAATTGGATGCTACTGTCCTTCTTTCACTTCCTAAACTAAAAAGGGACTCCTCTGGGTCTGAACTCGCATCATCCTGACAAGATGCTGCTTCATTCTGCTAGAAGGAGTGGGATGAGATGGCTCCTTTGGGCTCCTGAGGGGCATGAACCATGCATTGCAGCAGCTCTCCTGGGGAAGGAAAGGCAATTTCTAAAGTGACCATAGCTCCTAGTGTTTGGCAATTCACTCCGTTTTGTGGCCTGGTTTGGGGCTCCCAGTGAGGTTGGCTAAACTGAGACAACTCCTGGTTTTGCTCAGCCACAAAACATATGGAACATATGACTGGATGACAGCCCTACCCCTGCCAATGGGGCAAACCTCTCTCTACCACTCGCATGATCCAAGACCTATATATACACATGTTGTCATGTGGGAAAGGACCATGCACTTTCCTTTGAAATCCTTGCTGCTTCTAGAAGAAGAGGGAAGGGCCTGTGCAATCCTTTAGAAGTTCTTGTTCCCATGTGAGTGGGGGAGGGGAGTAACCAAAGGAAGTGGGGAGTTTGTGGGGTGATGTCTAAGGGTAGCTACTGCAGGCTATTCATTTTTGTGTTTCAGAGCATAACCTGAACACCAGTCGGGATCAAGAAGGAATCCCCATCCAACTTCTCTTATATAGAGTTACATAATTAAGAGCATTATGGGAGTTTATATCATCTTCCAAAGTATCTGGTATTGGTCAGGGTCAGAGACAGGATACCAGACAAGATGAACCATCAGTTAACACCACCACACTATGAGAAACAAAGTTCCTATGCTATATAGTTCTGTGAGATTATTAATATTCTTTAACTCAGTTGGATCACCTTCCCATTCCTCTCCAATAGCCACTGACTTGTGGGCACTGGTAGAATAGTAAGAAACATCAAATATGAAGCCTTGAAAATACCGCACATAATCATGCTCAGTGATGACTGGACAGGGCGAAGTGGACAGAAAAGGTTAATTCATTGTCCTGACAATGACTACGATTGTGATGGAATTAGAAAAGAACTTCCATGAGGTTTACAGTCTCAAGGCTGATTTTAGGCTGGCTCTAGTAGCTGCAGGCCTAATGCTTGCAATGGCAACTGTAGTTTGAAGACTATGAAACTAACGGAAACTGTTTCAAGAAGACGAGATAGCACATAATGTACTTTGATTTCTTCAGCTTAAAAAAAAAAGACAGAGAAAAGCTTTTAACTACAAGAGTCTTCCACAGGAGCTTGGAAAACAGCTTACTATGCCAGTACTTTAACAATATAGTACCATCTAGTGGGCATTTTCCTTCTTGTTACATACTGTATTTGAAATGCTATCATGTTACACCCACACACTGCTGAAAGCTTGTCTGATATATTGTGCAAACTGACAGAAAAGCACTCACAGTTCTGGTAATAAATGAACTGCTTTTTCAGGTAAAGAAGAACAAAAATGATGAGTATAAGCTAAGGCCAGTCAATCCCTCTCGTCATATATTTTCCTCCCATGTTTAAATTGTGAACAAGACTGGAAGAGGTTTTAAGAGTTAAAGAGAGCAATTACAGAATACAAAGCCAGATGTAGGTTCAGCTGGTTTGGAGTCAGGTAGAAGTTGTCAGAAGACCTAGAATTGTGTGTAAATAACCTCAGTGCTCTATTTCCTTGTACTGAAGAATATAGACTATCATCATCTATCATTTACATTAGCACCTGTGGGCTCCAACCCAGCTCATGGGCCCTTCGTGATAGGCACTGTAAAAACATAAAGTAAGACATGCTTCCTGCCCCAAAGAGCTTACAATCTAAATAGACAAGACAGGCACAGGGTGAGGGGGGAAACAGAGGTATAGAGTGGTGAAGCCACACAACCGATTAAATAAACCCAGGTCTCCAGACCCTTATGTTATCCCCTTGAAGACTATGCTGCGCCCTTATTAATGGTCCAAAACCTTGTAATAGCATTGTTATAAACTACAATACTTTGGGTCACTACTGAAGAAAACAATAGTGTTTATTTTTTTGCCAAGGATGACCTAGCTGGGGCCAATTTCTGCATTCCTTTCTCATTAAAAACTCCTCTTGCTTGAGTAAGGAATGCAGGCTCAGGCACCTGAGTTGCATGTTCCACCTACTTCTGCCCCTTCCCCCCCCCCGCCACACATACAGTGGATTAAATGGTCTTGTTTGTCCTTAGTTCCCGATTCTCTGAGCTGAGTGCAGTGGTCACCAGGGCTGGCTCCAGCTTTTTTGCCGCCCCAAGCGGTGAAGAAGAAAAAAGAAAAGAAGAAAAAGACAAACCCGATTGAGCTGCTGCCGACATGCCGCCGAAGAGGAACAGAGGGACTGAAGGACCCGCCACCGAATTGCCATCGAAGACCCGGACGTGCCGCCCCAGCAACGGACGGACTGCCTTTCTCTTGGCCGCCCTACGCACCTGCTTCCTTTGCTGGTGCCTGGAGCCGGCCCTGGTGGTCACTAGCATGTTAGGGAAATAAAACCAGAGAAAACAGGCTCCCCTGATTAACCATATTTCCCAGAAAAAGAGCCCAATTTTCAATTTTTTCTTTTGTCACCTGCTAAATACATAGTCACAGTGTCAGGATGTAGAAGAAATAGCTTCTTTGTGGGGGTGGTGACTGTGATAAGCTACACAGCAAATGCTTTACTGCCATTTTTGCTGACAGCAGGGCAGCCACCACCCAGAGCTCCACATGGTATGAGTTTTCTTTGAATCACAAGGTGGCATGAAAAAGTAAAATTTTCTGAAAAGAGAGAAGAATCCCAACTCCATTTAAAAAATATCAGAACAGGGCATTAGACATGCCAGCAAATCCAACAAAAGTGGTTTCTTACTAACAACAGGGCAGGAGGCTATTGGTCCTGGAGGTTTTGGCAGCGTGTCCATTTCTGGCAACTGACGACTCAGTGAGACAAGAAGACTCCTTTCCTGCTGAGGAAAGGATCAGCAGATGAGTTGTATTAGCAGGGAAAGTGACAAAATATTCAGAATAGCTTGTTATTACAATTAAATAGTTTAAACAGACAACTTCATAGGCGTCTGAATGGCTCAGGAAACTGGAAATGGGATAACGTCTCATGCTTTTGACTTTTCAGACACAGATTCATGTCCAGCTGGGATCGGAAGTGACCGACAAACAGTTGTTCCCACGTGAAGGCTAATTAGCAGCCTCCAAAATAGCTAGTGGCCTCAGACCAGTTCCCACTGGCCAAGTACCCTTTACATTAGCACCACATGCTTGTGCTCCCCCATCTGTCCGTCTCCATCTGTTGTCTCTTGTGTTATGTTTAGACTGCAAGCTCTTTGGGGCAGGGACCAGCTTTTTGTTGTATTTGTATGCAATGCACAATGGGGTTCAGGTCCAGGACTGGGGCGCCTAGGCACTACAATAATACAAATAAATAATAACCATAAGAAGTCTGGAGCTCAGATCTTGGGTAGTAGAGGAGCATCTTCAAAAAATTGAGAGGGGATAGGTTAAATGTGGCAGAATTCTTAAGAGCTTAATATTTCCTACGAATATTCACAACTCATTTTGTTAATCTATGTACATTCAGGATCTGGGGGTGGGGCGTTTCTTTTACAACATACTCATTCTTCCACAACTTGGAGTCAACTGTGAGAACCCAAGGTAGGTGAAAATTAACTTTCTGAAGTTATGTAGTCAGTGAGGGTAGCAGCAATATAAAAAATTCACATATGTAGCCCATGTTTCCCTAGAAACAAGGTGAGAATAAATTCAGCAACGCATGAACCTTTCTGCACAGTAAAGGCCCTGGGCTATAAATCTTTGGATCAGAGAGTAGAAGAAGTGCTAAAGGGTAGTGCTTGGTTCACAGTTGGGCTGGTGTTCTGTTACATTCAGATAGCAAAGATTGCAGAATAATAATTGCAGAATAACCATCATTTTACCAGGTCTTTCCTGGGGAACAGTTTTTTGGGGTCTGGTGAAGGTGAATGGAATTGAATGTGTTTCAGGTTCAAGCAGATTGTCCTCAAGGTTTGCTTTTTAGGTTTGATTGTTTTAGTGTTAAAAATTATTGTTTAGGAAAATATGAAAGTCTTAGCTGGGATTTTAATTATTCAAGGGCCTGATCTTGGCTGTCCTCACTTTCAGTTGCATGACAAGGAATGGGGTGGGGTGGGGGTAGGGAGAACAGTATGTTTTTAGTGTAAGTCTGTTGTTAATACTATGTGGTTTATGATTTTGCATTGTCATTGTTGCTGTTCTCCAGTTTTCAATTTTGAAAGAAGAAGAAAAATATTTTTTAACAACTAATACCCATAAAGTTTAGGATAGGCACAAATGCACAGTAAATGAAATAAATAAATATTTCGAAGTGGCCACAGTCAAATTTATTTGTTAGCTTTTCCCCCGCTAATTAATTCATATTTTGGAAAAAGACTGAGCTTGATAAGTTTATGGAGGAGATGGTATGATGGGATAGCCTACAATGGCACGTAGCCAATCTGCGAATGCTAGCAGCAAATATCTCCTGGCTGGTGATGGGACACTGGGTGGGGAGGGCTCTGAGTTACTACAGATAATTCTTTCCCAAGTGTCTGGCTGGTGGGTCTTGCCCACATGCTCAGTGTCTAATTTATCACCATATTTGGGATTGGGAAGGAATTTCCCCCCAGGTCAGATTGGCAGAGACCTTGGGGACTTTTCGCTTCCCTCTGCAGCATTGGGCACACGGGTCACTTGCAGGTTTAAACTAGTGTAAACGGTGGATTCTCTGTAAGTTTCAGTCTTTAAATCATGATTTGAGGACTTCAGTAACTCAGCCAGAGGTTAGGGGTCTATTACAGGAGTGAGTGGGTGAGGTTCTGTGGCCTGCGTTGTGCAGGAGGTCAGACTAGATTATCATGATGGTCCCTTCTGACCTTAAAGTCTATGAGTATCAGGATAATAAGGACAAAATCCTCAGTACTGAAGAAAACTACTAATTTAATCAAGGCAATTATGCACACCCCTTCACAGGCAAAGATGGGCGGGATGGGCCAAGCTCAAAGAATATTATAGAGTGAACCATCCTGCTTGGTTAAGAGCAGTATGCCCACATTCTTAAACACATGACTGCTCAAAGCCTAATTAGAATGATTTTAAAATTAAGACTATGCTTACAAGAGAGACCTACAATTATCATACAGTACCCTATTAGCTGATCTGGGTATTCAGTGGTGCAAGTATAGAACGGTGGTGTTGCTATGCTCTTCTATCCTTGCCTCTTTTGGAGTAGGATGGTGTGGTAACTTGCTGGTTACAGACCTGATCCAAGATCCATCAAAGTCAATGGAAAGATTCCCATTGACTTCAGTGGGTTTTAGATCAGATCCTAGAAGGGCATTAAGCATTTGCAGTGCATGAATATCTCCTCCAGGCCTTCAGCTCTAATGTCAGTTCACTTACTGTCTTTTAGATCTAAAAATTGCCCTATAGATATTCAATCGTCTGTAGCAATCTGAAGCATTTTCTTTAAATATTTACTTTTCAAAAGGTTAAGGTGAGCATTCTAATTATGGTTCCATTTTCAAATGATCCATTCCCCCTCCTAAAATCCATACTTCACCTCTACAGCAGCATTAAATGAAGTTAGTTACACAGTCAGGTAGTCACACACAACAGCATTTAACTAATATTTCAAACTGAAAATATTGCTATGCTGGAAAGTGTTAATCAAGCATGCCTTGATCTATAGATCAGTTAGGGTTAGGTTAAAGTCAGTGGATGTACTATGCACCCTTCATTCAGGATAAGTTGAAGAAGCAATTAAATGACTCTTTATGTAGTGAGAGCTGAAACAATGAAAAGCTACCACCCAAGGCACTGGCCAGCATGGCAAGGCCTGAACAGATGCTAAGCCATGTGGGCAAAGGGTTTTCCCTGGGGCTTGCAATCAGTCACTTGGGTTGGAGCATTGATTGGCTGCAGCTGCGTGTCTCTGAGTCTGAGAGAGGCAGAAAGTGCCCAGAAAGCCAGCAGACAGCAATAGAAGCTGTGGTGAGCATGGCTCTGGGAGACAACCATGAGACAAAGTTTCTTTTGGGAACAGTTTTTGCTGAAAAGGCTAAATGAGAGTCAACGGTGTAGCACTGTTGCTAAAAAAACAACAACCCACACATCATTCTCAGATGTATTAGCAGGAGTGCTGTTAGCAAGACATGAGAAGTAATTCTTCTACTCTACTCTGCTCTGATTAGACCTCAATTGGAGTTTTATGTCCAGTTTTGGATGCCGCATTTCAGGAACGATGTGGACAAATTGGAGAAAGTCCAGAGAAGAGCAACAAAAATGATTAAAGGTCTACAAAACATGACCTCTGAGGGAAGATTGAAAAAATTGGGTTTGGTTAGCCTGGAGCAGGGCCGACGAGATGGGGGGGAAGCTGGTACAAATTACCAGGGCCCGGCGGTCCGGAAGGGGGCCCGGGGCCCGGGGCCTGGCTTCCCCCCCCTCTCGTCAGCCCTTTTTAGCTGGTCCGCCCTTGCTGGGGGGCCCCAAAAAATTCCGGGCCCGGCTTCCCCAGCTTCCCCCACCTCTCGTCGGCCCTGTTTAGCCAGTCCGCCCTTGCTGGGGGGCCCAAAAATTTTTTTTCACCGGGGCCCGAACCTGCTCTCGGCAGCCCTGGCCTGGAGAAGAGAAGACTGAGGGGGGACATGAAAACAGTTTTCAAGTACATAAAGGTTGTTACAAGGAAGAGGGAGAAAAATTGTTCTCCTTAACCTCTGAGGATAGAACAAGAAGCAATGGGCTTAAATTGCAGCAAGGGAGGTTTAGGTTGGACATTAGGAAAAACTTCCTAACTGTCAGAGTGGTTAAGCACTGCACTCGCCTAGGGAGGTTGTGGAATCTCCATCATTGGAAATTTTTAAGAGCAAGTTAAACAAATACCTGTCAGGGATGGTCTAGATAATACTTAGTCCTGCCATGAGTGCAGGGGACTGGACTAGATGACCTCTTGAGGTCCCTTCCAGTCCTACAATTCTATGATTTCTTGGGGCACTATAAATCGTGGAAGTCAGATCCAAGATACATTTTAGGGCTTCTGTGGTCGGTGGGGTAACTAATGGTGTAGAATATTGAGGTGAGGTATTTCATGATTATTTTCTACCCCTTCCTGTGGTTTCTTAAAAAAAAATCTCACTTCCAGACTGAAAGAATTACTGACAACAGATTCCAACTCAAGGCTCTGGTAGCAATAATAGAGTTTGTATCATACTATTGTATGCTAGAGTTTCCCATGCCATCTGGGGGCTTGACGCAGACAGTGTGTTTACAAATGAATGTGACCCAAACAACTCAGCATTGCTTGGCAGGGATGAAATCTAGTGCCAAATTCTGTCTCTGCCAAGCTAGACTGCTTGGCGCCAGTCCCACTCTTAAGGGGAATTGTCTGCAGAAATACAATTTAATATTGTATAGTGTCACACTTACAGGGCCAGCTGTACCATTGACTTCTCTACTGCAGTGGAATCTCATGATTCTCCCATCCTTTAGACAGGTGCCTGGGCTACAGTACCCTGTGTATCAAGTGTGCTTACCCAGCAGGTCCAACTGGGTTTGGTACCTTGTGGTTCTTCTCTTTGGGAGTCTGTGATCAGTGGATTACAGTGATCCATGACAGCCTTCTTAAACCAAAGTATTATTTATTTAACCATAGGAACAAATCATTTTCAGAGAAAACAATCCCAAAACACCAAAAAGATATATATATATCTTATCTAAAGTTTAATCATCCTCCTGAGGGGAACCTAAATAGAGCTAGCTTCTCCCCAGATCCCCACACAACACGCTCTAGCATCTCCTTAGCGCAAAAACCTGTCCCTCACGAGAGAGAGAGAGAGAGAGAGAGAGAGAGAGACAGACTTTAAATCAGGTGTCCCCAAACTGTGGGGGGCGCCCCCTAGGGGGGCACACAGGAACATTCAGAGGGGCGTGGTAGGGACCAGGGCAGCCCTCACGGAGGATGGGGCAGGAGTGCTACCCAGCCCTGCTCCACCCCCAACACTGCTCCGGCCCTGTCCTGGCTCCCAGCCACAGCTCTACTCCTGGTCCCAGCCCCAGTCTCGCCCCCAGCCTTGGCCCCCGACCGCAGCCTGGCTGAAGCTTCTGCTCCCAGCCCTGGCTCCAGCCCTGCCCTCAGCCCCCAGCTACGGCTCCTCTCCCGGCCCCCCCAGCTGCAGCCCAGCCTTGGTCCTTTACCCGTCTGCGTCTCACCCACCAGAGCCATGGCCCTGTTCCTGGCCCCGGCTTCCTGGGGGTGGGGCAGAGTCAGGGGTAAGGGTATGTGTGACCATGAAAAGTTTGGGGACCACTGGTTTAAATCTTGCTACAGTTCCCTTTGATGTCCTCCCACCCAGCAGGGGGGCCAAGGCAGGACATCAAAGTGAATGGCTCTTGGATTGTCTCTCAAGTGGTTTCTGAGACGTATATATTTGGATCCGCTTCTCCCTTCCTGGGTGCTGTCCTGACAATCCTATTGAATGACCTCAATATACACATACAGTAAACATCAGAATCACCTGGTCAAGATGCAATATTCATAAATTATTGCAGGCAACTCCAAATCTGTCACATACCATCTGTTACATATTGTAAAATGATTAATACACCCATTAAAATGCTCTCTGTGGGCACTAGTTCCATAGAGCTATCAGCTTATCTGACCCAACAGTGATAGAGTTAGCTACAGGTGGCTGCTAATTTAGATTTTTGGCAGTGAAAACCTGGCCAGTCAGGAGTGAGATGTAATTGTTTTATTAGCTGGATAAAGAGTCATATAGACATGTGAGCAGAGAGTTCCCAATGGGTTCTGAAGACAATAAGGAGCTCCACAGATGTGGTTGACAGCTGGGTTTCAGCCATCCAGTGGGGTAAAGGGAATCCAATACCCTACAGTCCACCATGCTGTCTGTCAGCTTGATTACACTGCTGCATTCCCTTTCCCTGGAAACCCCAACAGCAGCCTTGCACCTGTGGGAACCCTCAACAAGACACTGCCAGTTTCCAGTGTTGCCAACTCTTGTGATTTTTTCACATGCCTCATGATTGTTAGTGTCTTTCTTAAAGCCCCAGCTGCTGAAATTGTGGTATTTTATAAGAATCTCAGTTTTCACTTAAAAAAAGAAAAGAAGTTTCTAGCCCTCAGGGTTGCAAAGAAAAAAACTTGAAAATGTGAAGCATGTGCAGCCTAGAGGCTCAAAAACCAGAAGGCAACTTAAAACCAACATCTTTTTTGAAAAATCTCATGATTTTTAGGAGCCAAACTCATGATTTTTGAACATTTGAGGTTGGCAATACCGCGTTTCACTGGCATCCCCCTTTACCGCAGACCTGTGAAGTCTCTCCCTGTTTTGGGCATACTTTGATGGGTTCCCCAGCACTGCTTCATTCTCCTGAGAGCTGCAGAGCTGGGAGAGAAGCGCTGTAGGGAGTGTCTTCATTCTGGCTCTCCTCCAGATAGAGAGTGGAACTAGAGAGATCCTGCTGTGGGAGGACTGTAACCATAGAGACCCCACCTAGAGCATAGACCCCAACCTGGCACAGTGGGAGCAACACTGGGCAGATTGATATTGCTGTCACCAGGTCTCTGTGTCTTTGGGTGTCTTGAGTACCATGCTCTAAGGTCAGGGTGGGGAGATGATTTAAGTGGGAGGGTCAGCAGTCAGCATAGGAACTAGAGATGGGGGGTGGTATGGAGGAAACTAAACCAGGGCGATGGGAGTAATTCAAGTGGGGGAGCAAGGCAGAGTGGGGGACAGTATAGGGCGTGGGAAAGTCAGAAAGAGGAAGTGAGGCAAGGGGAGTGTATTTGAAGAGGTTGGGGAACCAGAGACAGAAGGAATGGCACATGTGAGGAACTTGAGGGGGAAGTCAAGGATGGGGGAGGTTGGAAGGGAAATTCTAGTGCAGAAATTATAGGTTTGCCAAGGAGAACATAATGGTTTGACAGTGAGGAAGTGCCAGGGATTGAAGGATTTGACTGAGGGGAATATGTGTAAATGAGACAATGTATATTTGTTGAGTATACAAATCAGGGCATTGAATCATTTGTATAAAACCTCCTTCTTTCTGAACTCGCAGCTTAGCAGATGTGCTTTACTGCATGCGTGAGCCCACTCAGTTTCCCCATAATTGCCTCAAACCTTTCTGTGGTTCCTCTCCTCCCCTCTCTCTCTCTTCCATCTAGTCTGAACTCACACCTCACATTTCCTCTCCTTTTCTCCCCCATCCCCCCAATAGAAATCCCAATCTCACTGAGCTCCCAGATAGCTCTTCAATGCAGAATTATGGAAGAACACTTGGAGGTTTCTTCCCACTAGCAAGAACCGCCTTTCTGCCTCTTAGGTAGAGTGGCCAGACAGCAAGTGTGAAAAATCGGGGCAGGGGGTGGGGGTAATAGGACCCTATATAAGAAAAAGACCCCCAAATCAGGACTGTCCCTATAAAATCGGGACATCTGGTCACCCTACTCTTAGGACTGAGTTATTGGTAAGTCTGTAGTAGCACTGGAAGCCACAACTTATGAACTGCTGCTTTTACTTACTTGCACCTTATGTAGTCATTACAGCTTTGAAAAGTGAGTGCAAAGAGGTGTAAAATGCAAATCAGAAAGCAAGCATTTTACCCTCACTTTGCACAGATGTAAATGACTAACCAGAGCAAAAAAGTGGAGAATCAAGCCCTGAGGGATGTAAAATGCACAGATGATAATTCTGATCTAGTGATTTGCACTTCTTCAGTATTTCAGAAACTTCCCACTGCATGTCCTATATATCTGATTGTATCGCATTCTGGATTTTGTTTAAGCTTAACTGCACATTCACATAGAATCATACATGTCATACTGACACCTCTGGGTGGGTTGTCAGCCGTGGGGCTCAATACCTGAACATCTACTGTCTGAGCTAAAACACCCAGGCCGCTTAGCCAAGACTGCAGCAAGTTCCTCCATTTCTAGTTGGCCACTAGAGGGGGACAGAGTGCCACGCTGAGCAAGCATCAAGGCATGGCTTGCATTCTTCCCCCTCAGGGAAGTGCATCTGGAGCTTCATGGGCTTCCCTGTATGGCCACCGCTTGAAATGCTAACACTCCGGTATGGGTGGTCAGCAATGGGGATCAAATACCTGGATCTTAATACCTGCAAAATGAGCCATCCATGTGGCAGGAGTGCAGCCAACCCCCCAGTTCCAAGTATTAACTGTCCAGCTTCTGGAGGCCCAGAACTCACAGTCACAAAGCAATCCTCACCCACCTAAAACCCACTCAGGGGATATAACAGGGTGCTCCTTCATGCCTGTCTTCTTGCTCCACAGAAACTGCGCAGACTCCACTAATTGTGCATTCACAGTGCCATTTATTTTGAGTTCCCTCCCCCAGTACCACTACAGCCCCAGTGAAACAGTCTATTTACAATATCTTCTGTATTTTTGTCCCTCTCCTCAGGACCTGAGGGGGAGCAGAGGCCGCTGTTCCCTGAGGTCTCTGTGCGTATGTCAGTACTGTAATTAGACACCCGCAGCTGGCCTGTGGCAGCTGACTTGGGCTTGCAGGGCTTAGGCTAAGGGGATGTTTAATAGCGGTGTAGACATTCCAGCTCAGGCTGCAGCCCAAGCTTTGGGACCCTCCCACCTTGCAGGGTCCTAGATCGCAGGCTCCAGCCTGAGCATCTATACTGCAATTAAACAGCCCCTTAGCCCTCTTCAGAGGAGCTGCTGGACTCCTTCTGTGTATGTTTGCCCCCAGGCTGGTTTTCCATCTTCCACCCTCAGAAGTCACACTTCATGGGTGGGGGTTGCCACCCATAACTCTGTTTCTGCCCATAGGCCCGCACACCATGGGCAGCCTATTCCTCACTTTTTTTACCCTCTCCTTCTTCAGCGTGGGGTAGGGCCTGTTGCTGTGCCTCCTTTTCCTCCTCCACTAGGGGCTCAAGCTCCCCCAACCCCATGGACTGGTGCTGGGATTCCTCCTCCCACTGTTCTGATGGTGAGGTTCCCTGGAACTGTCTGATTTCCAACAGCAAGCTAGAGGTGCCATTTACCTCTACCTCTCATTCTAAGCTGTCTTTTTCCTCCCTTCCCTTTCCTAGGGAGGTCCCATTTTCCTCCTGGCTTGTGTCCTTGTGTACCAGGTTCTCTGGTTTTTCAATGGCAAGTCCATTTGCTCCATTTCTTGTTAATTTTGCTTCATGCCATGGGGGACTCTGGACCCACAATTTTCTTTTATAAGAGAAGGGGCTCCAGGCTGTCCCTATAACAGGATGAGGCAGTCCATGCTGATTGGGCTGCAAGTGGCCCGTGAGCCGCAGGTTGAGAACCACTGCTCTAGGGGTATTTCTGCCATTGGGAAGTCTCTTCTCGCCATGAATACATTCTAGTTTACAGATCCCACCTGCAGCATCCAATGGGGCTGAGCAGCATATACCTCCAGACCAGTGTGCATTTTGAACCAGTGCTCACCAGTTCCTTCTGATGCCTCCTCCCCACATTTACAGGGATAGAGGTGTTTTCTTTTCCTGCCTGTCTCTGATAGTTTTAGTCTACGCACAAAATTCTGTGAACCCACTTTCCCTTATGGGGCAGTCTGGCTTTATATGCCCCGACCGCCCATACCAATAGCAAATTACTCCCTGGTTCCCTGAAGGAGTTCCCCTCGTCTCCTCCTTTTTCTTTTCATTTGTCATGGGTGTCTCAAAATTGCCTCCCTTATTCTCAAAGTCTGGTCCCTGAAGCAGCTGGAATTCTTTCCTGGGAAAGTCTGCATCCACAAACTCTTCTGCAACCTCTATAGCTTCCTTTAGGGTCACTGCTTTGGGCCTCAGGACCCAAACACGTGCACTTTCAGGGAGGCTCTGGAGAAATTGCTCCAGTATTATCATATCTATTATTTCCCCTGCACTTCGGGTGTCTATCCTTAGCCAGCGAATTGCCCAGTCTGTTAAGTTTTGCGCAAATGCCCTGGGTTGCACACCCCCCGCTCATCTAGTATAGGGTTACCATATTTCAGCAAGCAAAAAAGAGGACAGGAGGAGCCCCGCCCTAGCCCTGCCCCCGTCCTGCCCTAGCCCCGCCCCTTCTACTCCCTCCCACTTTCCGCCCCCCTCAGAACCCCCAACCCTCCCCCCGCTCCTTCTCCCCTGACTGCCCCCTCCTGGGACCCCTGCCCCTAACTGCCCCCCAGGACTCCACCCCCTACCTAAGCCTCCCTGCCTCTTGTCCCCTGACTGCCCCCTCCTGAGACCCTCTCCCCATCCTAACTGGCCCCCTAGGACCCTACCTGTACCCTGACTGCCCCAACCCTTATCCACCCCCCCACCCCCAGACAGACCCCTGGGACCCCCACGCCCCATCCAACCACTCCCCACCCCCTGACAGCCCCCCCCCCCAGAACTCCCGACCCATCTAAACCCCTCTGCTCCCTGTCCCCTGACTGCTCCGATCCCTCTCCCCACTCCTACCCCCTGACAGCCCCGCCCCCAGAACTCCCAACTCCCCCCCCCGCTCCTTGTCCCCTGACTGCCCCCTCCTGGGACCCCTGCTCCTAACGGCCCTCCAGAACCCCACCCCCTACCTAAGCCTCCCTGTTCCTTGTCCCCTAACTGCCCCCTCCTAAGACTCCCCCCCACCCTAACTGCCCCCCAGGACCCTACCCCCTACCTGTACCCTGACTGCCCAAAACCTTATCCACACCCCCCCAGAACCCCCCCCCGAACTCCCGACCCCCCCCCCGTCTCTTGACTGTCCCCTCCAGAACCTCCCTGCCCCTTCTCCGACCCCCCGGCCCCCTTACCCTGCCGCTCGTCCCGGCAGGCTGGGCAGCAGGGGAGGAGGAGCGGGGGAGGAGCTCCAGACTGCCGGAGGTGATCTGCGAATGCAGGGAGGGAGGGAGTGATCTCTGCTGCAGGGGAAGCAGAGGAGGGGTTCTCTCTGGCTGTCGGAGCCCCATGTAAGTGGCACCATCCAGCCGGCTGCCCTGTTAGCCACGCGCGCTCTGCATGGGCGGGGGGAGTCCGGACATTTACAATTTCCCCCCGGACACTATTTTTAGCTCAAAAAGCCGGACATGTCCGGGGGAATCCAGACGAATGGTAACCCTAATCTAGTAGCCCAAAACTTCTGTCTGTATTTTTCGACTGAAAAGTCAATCCTGTCCAGAATGGTGACCTTTATCCCATAGTAGTCCTTGGCCTATTCTTCACTCAGGCCATGTAGGCTGCCTGGGCTTCCCCTGAGACACAGGGTGCCATTCGGAGGGTCCATGATACCTTATCCCATCTGACTCTCATTGCTACCCTCGCAAAAGTTAGTAAAAATACATCAGGGTCATCTGCTGGGCCCATCTGACACAGGCTCAGCCTCTGTGTCCTACTGCTATTCCCTGTTGCAGGACTTACCAGACCCTGTATCAGTTGCTGCTGCATCTGTGCCTGTTCTCTTATGAACTTTTGCAGGCTCTTCTGATGCTTGGCCTGCCATGCAAGGAGGGACTGTCATTCCATCTGATGGGATTCCTGGTCTTCTGCATCTTTTTGTTGTTCCACCAACCATTGTAGAGTCTGTTCCATTGCCCAAATACCGAATCCTCGCTCCAGCTTCTCCTGTCTGGTCCTCTGTCACCACAGATGGGGGAAATCATGCTCCAGGACAAGCCCTCATGTGTACTAGGGTGCGCCTTCACTCCTGTCTTATTGCCCCACAAAAACTGCGCAGACTCCACTAGTTGTGCATTCAAGTGCCATTTACTTTGAGTTCCCTCCCCCAATACCACTGTAGCCCCCATGCAACAGTCTAGTTACAATATCTTCTGTGCTTTTGGGTCTCTGTGTGACTGGACTCAGCTAGCCCTGTTCCCCGCTCACGCCCCCTACCCTCCTTGGAGCTTCCTTCCTGTGCCTCATTATCTGATTTGGGCTGATGGGCTAACTGGTATTTTATCCCACCCAGCCCGGTTATCTGATTACCTCAATCAGCTTCCTAATTGCACTCTGTCGCAGGGGGCCACTTAGACTTTGGGGTAATCAGAGGTGTGTCTCTTCTCCTCCAGTCTGCTCCAATTCTGAGAAGTCTGAAGTACCAGGCTCTGCTCTGCTGTGCCACTACCTATGTCCAGTTCTATGACATCAGCTCTTGTCACAGCTGGTGTGAAGTCAGATCTGCACCACCATTGCCACCAGTCCAGCTCACAGCATTGCCAATTCTTATGATTTCACCATGAGTAATATGATTTTGGCCCCTGTTGGAGTCAGGCTCACAATGATGCAAGACGGTCCACCCGTCCCTCAAGTGATTTCCAGCCCTCCACAGAGGGAAAAAAACCCTTGCCTGCCTTCCCAACATCCCCTATAGAGGTAGTAGAGTTCCATCCTTCTCAAGCCATGTCTACACTACAAACTTATGTCGACTTAAGTAACGTTGGCAAACAGCTGCCGCAGTTAGCACATCACTTGTGTGAATGCATACTTGGCTCCTTGTGTTGGTGGTACGTGTACTCACCAGGAGTGCTTGTATTGATGCCAAGTGCAGTACACTATGGGTAGGTATCCCAGTGTGCAACTCATCTCCATGCAGCGCACAGTCTTTTGGGAAGGTTTGGCAATCCACAATAGGGTTGAAACAAGTCGCTCAGGAGTGACTGGGAGCATGGGATCAACTTCCCTGTTTGCAGCTGTCTCAATCCCATAATATTATCTGTATCCCATAATTTTCGTGCCTTTCCCCCCCCCAAATCCCACATACATACCCACCTAGCCCTCCTCACTGTCCACCATCTTGGACAGAAGCATGGAACCTGCATACCTCTGCACTATTGTCCTGAGTGTTGCAAGCACAGGGCGCACGATTCTGGAGTATTTGCAGAGCTGCAAGAACCACCTAATGAATGGGGAACATAATTCCTTGGAGGACAGATTGCTGTGGGACATAGTGAGAATTAATTCAAGGATGTTGGAGGGAGGGATAGCTCAGTGGTTTGAGCATTGGCCTGCTAAACCCAGGGTTGTGAGTTCAATCCTTGAGGGGGCCACTTATGGATCTGGGGCAAAATTGGTACTTGGTCCTGCTAGTGAAGGCAGGGGGCTGGACTCGATGACCTTTCAAGGTCCCTTCCAGTTCTAGGAGATAGGATATCTCCATTAATTTAATTTTAATTTTATTCACGGAGCAGCTGCACATGGTGGAGCACCACTTCTGTGCCTGAGAAACAAGCACTGACTCGGGGGATTGCATCGTGATGTGGGTTTGGGATGACAAGCAATGGCTGCAGAACTTTTGGATGCACAAGGCAACATTCCTGGATGTATGCGCTGAGCTTGCCCCAGCCCTCCAGTGTAGGGACACCAAAATGAGAGCTATGCTGACAGTGGAGAAGTGAATAGCAATCACACTGTGGAAACTTGCGACACCAGATTGCTACCAGTGGCTTTCACAGGATAGTGTAAGTGAAGCTGGGATTGTCTTTAATGTCCCTCAGGATAGAATGGTCAGGGTAGTGCAGCAACCCCTGAGGCCATGTGGACTGTTGAGAGTGGGGGGTATAGGGAGATCCTGATACTGAGTTCTGAATAGGCTGAGCCCCAGATTGTTGAACCTGCAGGTCTACCAGAGTCTGCAGCATCTGTGTTTGCTACCTGAGAAGCCTCATTATGTCCTGGTGCATCTCCCTCTCCTTTTCCTGCTGGGACTCCTGGGCCTTTCTCCTCTCCGCTCTTTCGCTCTCCAGGCTGTTCGCAATGTTCATTCTCCTGGCCCTGTGCTCTCAGTCTGATGCAGCACTGGCTCACAGGATTTCATTGAACATGTTATCTTGAGTCTTCTTCTTTCTCCTCCTTATCTGGCTCAGGCATTCTGCAGGCGTGGAGAGGGAGACCCTCAAGGCCGCAATGCAGCAGCTGAAGATAAAACACACAGTGGTAGTACCATTGTCAGCATATTCACTACGTAAAGTGAAACCTAAGATGCTGAACTCACGTCCCTTGCTCCCCTAAAATTTTAAGCACTACATTCTCACTTCTGCTTGGGATTGCTTGTACACGGCACCAGTCACAGCACTAGCCACAGTGAGTATGGCCTTCTGGGGGTTGGGGTTGCACAATTCTAGTAGTATAGTGCAATGGCACTGAATACTGGCACTATTTTCCACAGATGGTGATGATTTTAGCTGATATCTCACTCCTGAGTGTAACAAAGGCGTGTATGCTGCTTGCCTGTGTATTGCAATGGTGCCTGCTGAAGTTGGCATGGGAAAGTGTCCTACTGCGGAGGAAGAAATAAGGCAGCCCTCCCTAGACACCTACTCCGGGGGAGGTGAGGGGGGCTTCCCTATAATTGAATATGTATGTGCACACTTACCTGAGGTTCCTTCACCTGCATTGGGCTCATCCTTGCTGGACTGCGGTAGAGTCAAAAATAGGTCCTGGCTCACTGCACAGTTGGAGACCCCTGGTCACTTGTCCCCCATACTTCTCCTCCTCCTTGCTGTTCACAGCAGGAACTTGTGACTCAGGCTCCTTGGATGTATCCATGGTGCTGTGGTGAGTGGTGGTAGGATCTCTGCCCAGTATGGTATACAGCCCTTTGTAAAAGCAGCAGGTCTGAGGCTGAGCACTGGATTAGTTGTTGGCCTCTCTGGCCTTCTGGTATGCCTGCCACAGCTGCTTGGCTTTCACACGACACTACTACTGGTTCCTGTCGTAGCCCTTCTCCTGTATCCTCCGAGCTATCTGCTCATAGACACTGATGTTTCTATGGCTGGTTTGGAGCTGTGCCTGCACAGCCTTTTCTCCCTGCAGGCCCAGGACTCGGGAGATCCAATATCTCCTGTCTACTCCAGGCACAGGCACGAGTGCATCTGGAGTGTGTAGCCGTTATGATCAGCTGGTCAGTCACACTCAACAATGGAGAGTTGGTAGGTGTGCTCGCTAAGCCAGGAAATCAGGAAAAGGAATTTCAAAAATTTGCAGGGCTTTAAAGGGGAGGGGAGCTTCCAGTCTCTGTGACCCCTGGGCAGTGGAGTTCATAATGGTGACCAGAGACATTAGTGTGGGGCATCATGGGACAGCTGCTGAAGGACAATTAGGGTCAGCATAACTATCGCAGTGTCTACACGCTCAACCTAAGTATATTGACCATGACTCTATGCCTCTCAGGGAGGTGGTGTTACTATGTCAGTGTAACGGGGCACTTACTTCAGTGGGAGACAAATTTAAGTGTAGACACATGCACAACTAGGTTGACATAAGTTGCCTTGCGTCAAACTAACTTTGTAGTGTAGACCAGGCCTAAGCCTTTGAGCTCTGGGCCTAACACAATTATAGGTAGGATTCAGCTCTTTCTGCTAGTTCCTCTCTGCTCCCCCCAATAACTACACATAGCTGGTGGACAAAACAAGTTATACCCAAGCACACACTCATGGGGTTAAAAGGGGAAAAGGTAGAGAATACAGGATAACGAAGTTCCACAATCTGACTCTTTGCTGTATTTAAATTTGTGCTGCACTCAGATGCCACAGAAATGGGTGTGGATCTCTGGTCAGGCAGGTACGCACTAGGCAAACCAGGGGACTGCACAAAAGGTGAGAACTGGAGAGGCGTAGCAGCAGAGGTTCAAAGGAGATCGATCCTCTTGTGGAAGATTATAGATTTTCAGGCAATGGGTGGGCAGGAGGAAGCTGGGTTGTTGTTTATGGGTAAAATTTTAACACATTTTTTTCATGTGTGAATTTGTGAATCACTCATTGATATTTTACAATGTTATAGAACACAGAAAACTTGCTCGTTTACAAAAGGGCTGTATTAATAATAGATTGTCTAATATTACAACACCACAGCACAAGTGGGTACTTAGACTATAAGCAGGGATTTAGGGACTTAGACTTGGAGCAGAGATTGTTGTTTTTTTCTGCTTGGACAGCATCTAGCACAATGGGGTCCTGGCCCATGACTGGGGCACCTCGAT
This sequence comes from Emys orbicularis, assembly GCF_028017835.1. Lineage (NCBI taxonomy): Eukaryota > Metazoa > Chordata > Testudines > Emydidae > Emys > Emys orbicularis. The sequence goes on along the minus strand of NC_088687.1, from coordinate 83,092,327 downwards.
TCTATGGCAATACAAATAAATAACAAGATGGGTTTTTTTATGATAATCTTAGTCCAGTTTTCTACCAAAAGCCATAGCAAGAAAATAAATTACACCTCTGTGTCCCTGGAGATCATTTTAAAACACTCAAAAAGAAGTTGTTAACCTCCATTAGAGTTCTTCTACTTAAAAACGTGGTTACTTTTTTTTTAAGTTGTTTGCATTATTGCAGTGGTTTTTACAGACACAGCTAACCAAGTGGAGCATGGAGTTTTATGCTGAAATAGACACGTAGAAACTGGAAACCAAATGCTACATTATTCCTACTGTTTTCTTCTATTAGGCCAGAAGGCAATGTTAACAAGCACACACTGACGGATCCCTGGAATTTCATCTTAGTCTCCAATTTCTTGTACACAGAGTTTTTCCATTGCTTAGTACATTTCTTGAACACAAAAGTAACAAGCTCTCTCTTCCACACACACTATACACTTGGAAGCAAAGTTAATCATACTTTAGCAATTAACCTGTAACCTTGCAAGCTAAGCAGTTTTAATAAATGGTGCTGTACCTTTAAACCCTGCAAGTTAAACCAGCCAAGTGAGGAGAGCAGTGTAAGGTCCAGCCCCTGAAAGCAGCTTCAGACACCTCACCCAGAGTCATTGCAAAGGGACAGGCAGCACTGACAGTGCTCTGGCGAGAGTTCTATCAACATGGCAAAGCACATGACCCTTTCTTTCCTCCTGGTTCTCACTATGGCAAGCTCATCCTTTGCCCGTCGAAAGCTTTTACTGTTTCTGATCGATGGCTTTCGTTATGATTACATCAATGACAATGAGCTGGAGTCCCTGCCTGGCTTTAAAGAGATTGTGGACAGGGGAGTGAAAGTGGATTACATGATCCCAGACTTTCCCAGCCTTTCCTATCCAAATTATTACACGCTGATGACTGGTGAGTACTTTCTTTTATGTGTTGTGATGCTCTTAAAAGTTGTCAGCTAGCTTCTTAGATAAAGTTAAGGTCATTGGATTTTGCTACACAGAGGGATGAATATACTCTAGGTTAGGCTTTCAGCTGTACTGTTACCCTTAGTGAGGTCTAAAAAGTATTACAGTACTCACTCTGAATTACAATGAGGACACCAAGATAAATAAATCTATCAGTTCTCTCCAATCTAAAGTAAAATCAGACACATGCTGTGTAAATATAATCTTGCAGAGCAGTTAGGATTTGTTTTTAGAAGTTTGCTTTTTCACTAGCTCACCAGCTATTTAGTTTTCATAATAAAGTTTCTTAAAAATTATTGTAATTGCTGTACCTATAACCTGTAAGCATAGGTGATCTCTAGTTGCTTCTCCTGTTGCATTTCATTTTCTCTGAGATACAGTACACATAAAATTCCTCAGATCTGAGTAAAATGCCATTTTTATGTTTGTCTGGAATATCTATAATGCTTGAACACTGTATGACTAAGTATCTTTTTCTTTCTGAGTTAAAAAGTAGAAATGGCTGGGAAACATTTGGAATGTAAACATACAAAGTATGTCCGGAGACTCAATTTATGCATTTAACAAGGACTAATATAAACTGAGGATGACCAAAGTATGTCTTGTTTTCAGAAAGCAGAGCTGCTCTAGACAGTTCTGCATTAAACTGATCTTTAAATAAAACTGACATTCTGCTTTGGCCATTAGATTATGGGGATTTATTGAATTCTGTTTTAACTCTCCCCTAAGACCCGGTATTTGTAAAAGACTACGAAGCATCCAATTAGAAATGAAAGAGTGTAAAGATTCTTGCTTTTGCTCATTCCCATTACATCTTGTCATTTTCTGAATGCCAAGGAAGCATTCTTACAATGCAGGCAATGTGATCAAGATATTACAAATGCCCATTCAACCTGTTTTCATAGTATATTTTAAAATTGGTTTCTTTTTAACTCAGCATGATGCTAGACAGTTATGCAGTAGCAGACTAGCTAAGTACATTAGGAAAGTTACTTTGGAGAATAAATGTCAGCTAAACAATCAGAAATGAAGAATTACTGTAAGCAGGGAATAGACTTTCTCAAACTCGAATGTCTCCCCAGTTATTCAATAAACAAGACCTTCAGACTAACTAGAAAAAATCAGTTTGTTTCTAGCCATGTAGTGGCTTTGTCTGTCCACAGAACAATACAATGGCTAGCAGTTCATGTACTGCTTGTTTAGAAACAAATAGATGCCACTGTAAATCAAAAAGCTGACATCAGTTTTGCCTGGTTTGTTTCAAAATTACTTAACCCTTCCTTCCCCAGCTTGGAAGAAAATGCCCCTTTTCAATGCTCATTTCTTAGAAAATGCACAAATGGCCACATCTTTTCATCGCGGTCCAGGGGAAGCCCATGAAAAACGCTTTTTTGCAAGGTAAACATCCTTATAAAGAATAAAGGTGAGACTACACCATGGATCATTTTCTTGCTATATAAACAAATCATGTCAGCACTTCATATTTGTAAAAAGGCTGTGCCTGAAATTGGCCCAAGAACAAAAAGTGCAGAAGTGATTGCTTTCTCTCACTGTCAAGCTTGACCATCACAACCATTAGGTTTATACAGGCAGAGCCTCCTAGTGGAGACAAAAGGGGCAGTTTTCCCCGATACCTGTTCAAGAGGGCCCCAAACCGAGTGGTGGTGTGACTGGTGCACAGTGTCACAACACCACTCAAATTTGGCCTAGCCGCCCCTCCATCATAACAGATGCCTGGACCTCCCCTGAGAGGTAATTTGGTATTTGAAGGATTGGGGGCTTCAGTTTCAGATTTTGCCCTCATCTCCCAAAAAATCCCTGTTCGGTTTTGTATACAGGTGGAGTGAAATCCACAATCTGTTCATCTCTTTGAGAGTGTAGCTCTGTAGCCCATAGGGCTGGCTCAGCCTGTATTATATCCAGCTGTAACATAAGAAACCTACAGGCCCATATCCTGTAAGACCTTAGTTTAAGCAAATTAGTATAAATTAGCATAAGTTTAGTCAAGTATAGTAGGCCTGTGACCTTTGGCATAGATAAATAGTGTGACGGTCACCCCTTAGATTTTGGGGCACTAAGTATACCTGTCACTCCTTGCTCAAACGGATCTTGCGGTGATCACTTCCATGTTCCTTGCGGTGACCTTTTACTGTTAAGTTCCAGCTTCTGCCATCGAGCAAGCTATCCTTAGTTCCCCAAAATCTAAGGGGGGAGTAAGTGTTTGGACTCATGCCAGAAGACTGTGAACGATATGTACAAGGACCATGCCATTGCTTAATCTTTAGCAAAACATGTGTGGTGTTACAGATCCCATCCATCGCATTGCTCCTAATGATAAGTGTTGGCACGAGTCCAAACGTGTGGATCGCTCCTTCACATGCCCTTGAAAACATTTCAGGCAAAACCAGTTTAACAATTGTTCATCTTTGATGAAGTGTGGGACCTTTCCCACTTCTAGAAATTGCAACACAGCAGTAATTGTGTTTGCAACATATTCTCCATACACCTCAATAGTTACAAATTTACCCCAATAGTACAAATTCAGCAAGGTCCCCTTTAACACGTGTATAAACTTTAAACAGCACAAAACTCACTCCCCCCACATCGGAATCATTGCCATGCCAGACACAGGGCTGGTCCTTTGTCTCTCACCACTAGGTACTCAAGGAAGGGGGGGGGGGGGGAGTATGAAAATCTAAGAGCTTATGCAAAGATCAATACCACAGATATCCCCAATACTATATTATTCTTATCTTTTTTCATGGGGCTTGGAGCTCTTCTGGCTTTATTAATTTTAATAACCATCTCTAAGGCTTTACTTTGCCCTTAGTGTGAGCCTCCTTGCCATCCACCCTGAGGCTTCCAACAAGATATTGATTTTAATTCTGTGTAGCCTGATTTGGGACAAGAACCTTACGACCTTTTGATCAACTAGCCATCAATACAATGATTATTAACTGTTAAAAGGGTCAGGCAACAAAAGCTTGGAACATGTCCTACTTCAAAGATCCTGCATACAGAAATCTCGCATGTGCTCTTGAGGTTCCATAGCATTTATAAAGGAAGACTATGGCTTTAGATGATGAAACAGGAATATTAGTTCTTTTACATTACCGCAGTTCTCACACCCTGGCTCGAAGCTACAACACAATTTGCAAAGCAAAATTCTTGTCAGAATAACATTGTAATAACATTTAAATGTCACATGTCATCCAAGGATCTCAAAGCATTACAATTACAAAATAATTTTAATTAAGTATTAATTAAGCTTCATAAAACTCCAGTAAGACAGGAATTAAGTGAGTCAGTAGAAAAGCCAAGAACAGGACTCAGGAGCTGGGAAAATCCAAGGAAGTTCATTTTCTGCTAATGACCACAAAGTTTGGGGAGCGTGGAAAACCCAAACTCAGCCTTCATCTATCCCTCCAACTCTCCCTCCATACTCCAGGAATACGTTTCAAGAGCAACTTCTTGGTCAACTACTGAAAAGTGTGTAGCGTGGAAGGATGACGTGTGTCAAAATGCTGCAACTCCATGTTATGATTTTGTAATGCTACACCTCAGTGTAGTTATGCATCTCTCACTACAGCATCGAAGATGGGAGCTTTGCATTTTAATTTCCAATTCACATTTAACAGACTCTGATGCCACAAGCTGGGGCATGCTTGCATTTCTGTCCAAAGTATTCTCCCAACCCTATTAGGCATAAACTACTATTCAAGCATAGAGGACTTGAATTTTATCACAATTTCTTTCTAGAACTCAATGTTCTTATCATTTCAACAAGGTATTCTTCACAGCTTGTTCTAAACTGTTATATTGTGGACTGCCAAAGAGCTCCCATGTTCTAATCTCAGAGGCACCTGCATTTCAGTGCATGTGTGTGTTTGTTTAGAAATTTATATAGCACTTAACCCCGTCATAGTGTGAAATTAACAAAATTCCAGTCAGCAAGGAGTCAGTTGATGTTTAGTTCTCTCCTGACTTTACTCATGCATGTCAAGTTTTTTTCTTTCCTGTCTTCTTTCTCCTAGCACCATCTGTTAACTTAGTCTCTCTGTTAGAAGGTGGTTGTTGCCGAGGGAAAGTTCTCATGAAATGTCAGTCACATCTGATTAGGACAATACTCTGTGCTGGACTGGAAGCCAATCTTCACCAAACCATAATGATAGATTTGTATCCAGAGATTCAAATCTGACCACCCCTGCTACCTCTCTCTAGGACTGGGATCCAAAGTTCTGTTTTTGGACCATCTCCAACAGTAGTAAGAACCCCCATACTGATAGCTTATGTATCTAGCACCTCTCATTGCAAAGGGATCCAAATACTTCACAAACTACACCCACACTCACTACTAAAATGTAGCTATCTCTAGAGCAGAAGGACTACATCAACTACACACTTCACAACAGCCTAATATTTACATATAGTGTTGTTATAGCCATGTCAGTCCCAGGAAATTAGAGACAAGGTGGGTGAGGTAATATCTTTATTTGGACCAACCTTGAGAGAGACAAGTTTTGAGCTTACACAGAACTCTTCCTCAGCTGGGAAATTTACTCAGAATGTCGCAGCTAAATACAAGGTGGAACAAATAGTTAAGCATAAGTAGTTAGCACATATTAGCACAAGGTCTGGAAGGGTCCCTTAGAATATGTTGGTCTAGTAAAAGATATTACCTCACCCACCCATATGACCTTTTATTCTCCAAGATGTATTTTATTGAGTTTGTTAAAAATATAACACAGCTGATATGCGACATACAACAACAACAGTAAGGAGAATCACTAAAAGGTCTGTGCTATAATAATGAATTGTTTTTTAATGCCTTACATCTGTGAATCTCAAAGCACTTCATGAACAATAAGCCTAATAACTCTGGAATGTCTGAGATTCCTGGTATTATTAATTATTATAATATTATTATTAGGTTGTTGTCTGTTCCTAAAAGCTCATGCTGCAGGGTTTCAACTGGCCACCTCCAGGGGTTAGGAAGGCATTTTCCACCCAGGGTATTCTCGGAGGGGTTTTTTAATCTCCTTCCTCTGAAGCATCAGAGATGGCCACAGCTGGAGATGAGCCATTGGATAGGGAGGGCCAGGGCTCTGAGGTGGCACTGAGCAGTCTCTCTCTCAGATGTTTGACTGGCTGGTTCTTGCTCACATGCCCAGGGTCTAACTGATCCCCATATGTGGGATCAGGAAGGAATTTCCCCCCAGGTCAGATTGGCAGTGACCTGAGGTGGGGGGTTTGCCTTCCTCTGCAGTGTGTGGGGGCGGGTCACATGCCAGGATTACCTGGGTATAGCTCACTTAATAATTTCCCTGCCATTGCGGGGGCCCTGAGCACTGGTGCACCTCAGTCCCTCCTATTCTCTGCCTGTGGCACATAATAGTCTAGTCTCCTATGGGCTGTAACACTTCAATCTCATTTTGATTGTTGGGTTTAGTGTGCAGGAGCTGGGTGGTGTTGGTGGCCTGTGATATACAGGAAATCAGACTGGATGATCTGGTGGTCCCTTCTGCCCTTAAACTCTATGACTGCATGAACTCCTAGATACCTCAATCAAGTTTGGGGCCCCATTGTGTTATGCACTGTACAGCCAAAGTGAGAGACAGTCCAAACTCTGAAGAACTTACAATTGTAAGACAGGCAAAAGTTGGGAAGTGTAAACAGAGAGGTTAAGTGACTTGCCCAAGTTCACACAGCAGTTCCTAAATCCCAGTCCAGTTTTCTAGTTATGGTATGACACTGTCTTCTACCAAAGAAGTTTTTAATATTACTGATTTTAAAGATGTGTGAACTAAGCCCCAAAGGGCTATAGTCATTAGTGGGACTTAGGCTTCAACTGACCTTTTAAGGCCAACACTGAGGTGCCACCCAGCATTCACAAAACCACCACTCAGCTGCAGCCTAGTGCTGTAGGTGTTTAAAGTCCCATAGGCCCATAAGTTTCTGCCGGTGAGCATGCACGCAGCCACCTAAGTCCTGCCACTGCCGAACTGCTCAGCACCTAGTTCATGCCTGAGATCTGGAAAGATTCTCAAACTAGGCATTCCTCTGCCTATTTTGTCAGCTGGGGATAAAAAGGGGTTAGAGGAATCTATAGCACATAACAGGACAAAAATGGGAATGATAAACTGCATCTCTCATCCTCAGATTTTAGACATTCAGAGACAATAACATTCAGTATTAATACTCTTAGTAATAAGTATTAAGTATTGTTTCCTATTAAACCCTGCCTTCCGAGTTTACCTGAAACAAAATATCAAAGAACACCTAATTAAATGACACAGCAAATTTCAAAATCCAGGGCTGGGAGCTGGGCAGAGGCCTTTTCCCTTTCTTTATATACATACTGTAATTACGAGACAGGAAATCAAACCACAGAAAAATGTAATACTAAATAATAATAATAATAATATTCATTGTCTGGCTTACTCCCATAAATACCAGGTCATTCAGAGATCAGGAAAAAAAATCTAGTAACACAGAGCTAATCATAGGCAGAATGCCATGTTGCACCCCTGGTATCATCCAGTTACTAATGGATGATACCAGGTGTGGTATCCCAGGGGTGGTCCAGTTATTAACTGCCATGTTGCACCTCACATATGGTTCACTTATTAAATGCCACGTTGCACTTCTTCAGTACACTGCAGTCTAGTGCAACAGCAGGAAGTTCAAGGACAATGGATAATACAGTTGCGAGCAATAGACAGAAGGTGTGTGAATGACTTGTTTGACAGTCAGAACACAACAGGAATGCAGGGTAGTGTTCTGTCTTTGAGAAAAGCCTGTGCTACAGATGATGTTTAGTTTAAAGAGAACACCACTCAACACTGATCATTGCTTCAGCCAGTGGGATCTATCTGATGTGTAGGCTAAGAAACTAGTTTGATATAGAAATCTTGTGACACCTCATGTTACCCTTAACGACCCACTGACATAAAATTCAACTCTTTGAAAATCAACCTACCACAAAACATTTCCTGTATTTCCCTCCCCCCCCATTTTCTCCTACTAAGGAGAATTGCATCAAAGCAGGATTTTTTAAAAAAAGTTGAGCTGCTGCAGTTGGGCCCAGTTGATGCCTTAATCATCGGTTTATGAGGTTACAATTGGTTGCTTTGAAAATTATGTTAACATTACAGAAGATTTTGATCCCAGATGAGCAATGGGGACTGTCTGGCAGCTGGGAGGTGAATCAAGTCTGGTACATCCCCAAAGGAGTAAGGTGCATCAGGGAAATGTCAGCACCGGGGAGATGTGTTTAGGGCACTTTTCTGGGAGTAGCAGGACAATTTTAATCCTGAAGTGGGGCAAGGTGTATAAAGATGAGATGGGCACCTTCTGGAAGGTGAGTTTGGAAACTTGTGGAGGGGGCTTTGGTGGGTTGTAGATGGGCTTGGCAGCTGAGGAGTGGGGAGAAAATTGGGGCACTCAGGTGTTCTAAGGGTTAATTCAATTGTACCATGTGTTTTTGTTTGAGTTAAATCACAGTCATCTTGGATGTTTATTCTTTTAAGAATCTTCGCACAGATTATAAGGCTTAATATTGCTTGCTCTGATTTGGCCTGTTGCTGCATAAACTTTTCTGTCCAAAATAAATGGAATGTCTGAGTTACCTCTCCATTACCCCTTACAGCTACCAGTTCTTACTTCATAGTGGTTAGTGCAGCATTCCCTGGAACAAGCTGCCCAAGCTATTAACTTTTGGGGTCCAGAGGTGCTAAAAGACTCTTTGCAAGGTGCTGAGTGTACAATAAGATGGCTATAAAGAGACACTCGCTCTATAATGAGCATCCCCCAAAATCAGTAACAGCTGAATGAATGCAGCACCTCACAAGGCCCTTTATAACTGAGGCCACAGCCAGCAAAAATAATTCATGGACAGTGTCATATCTCAGCTGGAAATTAAGAAGGGGATTTTTCCAAGACTTTGTCAACAAAAATAGTCTTTTTTTGGCACATCATTTTTAGAACAAGTCAGCAAACCAATTTGCTCTAAAACATTACTTTCCAAAAAATATATTTATTTTGGCTTCCATGAAAAGGAGAGGGGCATTCCTACTTATGCAGCTGGTGAAAAATTGCTGGATTAGGAGGTGGTAATATAGTGGAATTTATAGACAGTTGAAAGATTTTGATCTGAAATGGTAGGTAGAAAGCTGCAATGTCCCAAGAAACCCAAGTTATTATGGATACACTGAAATATAAAATGCTTTAATGTAGAACTTTTCATTTGTTAGGCCTCTCAAATCACTCTATAAAGCATCTAATTAAGTCAGTGCTTTTCCTGCATACCCCTTCATAGGAGAAGGATCCCAACTGTGATACCTTCTCCTGACTTTCCTACTTCATGGCTCTCAGTATGGAAACAGGATCTGTTCCTTGATCTTTACATGGCTATATCATGGTTCCATAACACAGTAATGACAGAGTCTGGTGTCATCTACAAAGAGAAGACCAAAATGCTCAGCCTGGTGGCCTGATGTGTACACAGTCCTTGTTTACAGAATCTTACCCTTATACTGCACCTTTCCTCTTGAATGATGAAATAGGGCATATTCAAGCCAATTATTTCATATTTATTAGTAGTACTTCTGCGTCTGCCTTCCAGTAAAACATGCCCTCTGCTCTCTTACCCGTGTAGTCCTTTCTTGATTTGCATCAGACACATTGCATACCCAGATGCTCTTACATATTTGTCACTTGCTCTAAAAGTTCTCCTGCTTGATAGGACAGATTCTCAGTATTTAAACAGCCAATGGTTAACAGATATAGCCTCCTCCTTTGTGAATCACAAAGGACAAAACATGGTCTGAGCTGGAACACAAAAGCTGTGATTCAACCTCTGAGCCTTGCTGTTAGTTCTAAAAACTGCACTTTCCTGAGTTATGGCTTCATCAGATATCATAGTTATTACAATAATGCAAAATATGTTCTATATTAGCATATTAAACACAAACAACACTAAAAGAATGGGGGATGGAGATTAATGCACATGAAGGCAGGGTGGGGATACAATTCTTGGCAGCTAGTTATTAGAGCAGCATTAAAAAAAAAAAGTATTAGCATAGAGTATAGTGAATAACGGCAAAATCCAAACCCCAAACAGCACTTGACACTTATTGTTTTAACTTCATTGTTCTGAGAGTAAAGATGAGGGTTCATCTCCAGCTACTGTCTCCTCCCCAACCAAATCAGGACTAGAGCTGAGCAAATAATTTAAGTTTTGGTTTGATGGCCAAACCAAAAACCTGTGGGGGGAGAGGAGATCTGCTGATTTTGAACAGAAAAAAATTTCATTTCAGGTTATTTTTTGGCAAATGTATTATTGAACTGAAAAAATTTGTTCAGATCTAGTCAGGACATGATGTCATCATTCACCAAGAGTCTGGAACTCTTCTATAACAGGTATGATAAACTCTCTAGGAAGCTATCTACAGTTCTGCACCGAGTAGAGGCAAGGGCCCAATCCTCCACTGTCCTGCACCTTGTGAAATCATTAACACCACTGTAAAGAGGCTAGAAAACACTATCCAATCAGAACAGCAGCATTTCACACACATGCTTCACTGGTGTAAATAACTACACCAGGTGTAGAAGTACAGCTGAGAAGGATAGATCTTTGCAAGTATAGTGCATGAATGTATTTATAACATGGAAATGAATGGTAGGGCTATGGAAAAGTGGCATATAGATGTCATTGGGGATTCTAACATTTCTCCAGGTCCAGGCCTACCAGCTGCAGCACACATTTTCTTATACCATTTTGCTCATTTCCAAGGGCAAAATTGTAGCTCAATCACCAGACCTCTCTAATGACAATAAAGTTGGCAATTTGTGCCAAATGTAGTGGTGCTTTTTATTATATGAGCACCTGCTTATTGGGTTAACCAACCCAGTTCCTAGATGCTGGGGGCAGTAGTTATCACTAAGTCTGATGAAGAGGCAAGTATTAACTCAAGCTCATAATTGCATGGTTCAATGCCCTACTAACAACATTATTATTAACCTCCTGGTAGCGGAGGATAATGAATGCTTGGAGGACACCGACTATCATTTGTCTCATATGATAGAAGCATGTGCCTGGTTTTTGCTATATAACTAACATTATCTGGGCTACAACTTAGTCAAAGAAGAGACTAAATTTAGTTCCAAAGTAAGCTTCTGTAAGAGACAAGACCAAGGGTATGTCTACACTACGAAATTAGGTCGATTTAATAGAAGTCGATTTTTTAGAAATCGATTTGATACAGTCGATTGTGTATGTCCCCACTAAGCGCATTAAGTCAGTGGTGTGCGTCCACAGTACTGAGGCTAGCGTCGACTTTCGGAGCGTTGCACTGTGGTAGCTATCCCACAGCTCCCGCAGTTTCCACCGCCCATTGGAATTCTGGGTTGAGTTCCCAATGCCTGATGGGGCAAAAACATTGTTGCAGGTGGTTCTGGGTACATGTCGTCAGGCCCCTCTCCCTCTCTCCTAGGGTGACCAGACGTCCCGATTTTATCGGGACTGTCCCGATATTTCCTTGTTTGTCCCGCGTCCCGACCAATGTTAGGTCGGGACACTGGACAAACAAGCAAATACTTCAGAGCCCGGAAGTGCTCGCGCCCCCCCCCACCCCGACTCCGCCCCCTCATTCCCCCATTGGCTCCCTCCCCAAATCCCCGCCTCTTCCCCAGGCTCGCCCTTCCTCCTCCCTCCGCAAGCGCTGGAGGGAGGCCCCAGAGACGCAGTGGGAGCGCGGTGCCGGGGCGAGTAAGAGTCCGGCCTGGCCCCAGTGCAGGCAGGACTCAGTCGGGCGGTAGGGAGAGTAGGGGGGAGGCCCGTGGGGCTAGCAGCGGCTGTTCTCCCCCCTGGGCAGCGGGACTCGGGAGCAGCCGCTGCTGCAGCTCCCACTGCCGTGGGGGGAGGAAGCGGCCGATGGCCAAGCTCGGCGGCTGCGGCTCTGGCGCCCGGGCCCGAACCCCCCGAGCCCGGGCCTGCTGCGGGGACCCAGCAGCGCGCACGCTGTGCCCAGCCCCTGGCCAGTCGCGTCTGGGCTGCTGCCCAGCTGGTGCTATCCCGCGGCGGCCCCGGGGCGGAAGCATCGGCAGCCCAGCCCTGTTCGTTCCCCTGCGGGACCCGAGCGGGACGGGGGGGCTGGGGCCTGCTGCCCCCACTCCGGGGCCGCCGCGGGATAGCACCAGCTGGGCAGCAGCCCAGACGCGACTGGCCAGGGGCTGGGCACAGCGTGCGCGCTGCTGGGTCCCCGCAACAGGCCCGGGCTCGGGGGGTTCGGGCCCGGGCGCCAGAGCCGCAGCCGCAGCCGCCGAGCTTGGCCATCGGCCGCTTCCTCCCCCCACGGCAGTGGGAGCTGCAGCAGCGGCTGCTCCCGAGTCCCGCTGCCCAGGGGGGGAGAACAGCCGCCGCCTGGCCCCGCGGGCTGCCCCCCTACTCTCCCTACCGCCCGACTGAGTCCTGCCTGCTCGGGGCCAGGCCGGACTCTCACTCACCCCGGCCCCGCGCTTCCCCTGCGTCTCCCGGGCCTCCCTCCAGCGCTTGTGGAGGAAGGGGGTGTGTGTTTTTTTTTTGCTCTGCCATTTTTTTTTTTTGCCCTGCCCCCTCCCGCGTCCCGATATTTGACTTGGGTGATCTGGTCACCCTACTCCCTCCCTCCGTGAAAGCAACGGCAAAAAATTGTTTCTCGCCTTTTTTCCTGGGTTACCCGTGCAGACGACATACCACGGCAAGCATGGAGTCCACTCAGCTCACTGTCACCGTATGTATCCTGGGTGCTGCTGGCAGACGTGGTACTGCAGTGTTACACAGCAGCATCCCCTTGCCTTGCCTTGCGGACGGCAGATGGTGTAATACGACTGCTAACCGTCGTCCTGTGGGTACTCCTGGCCGGCCTCGGTGAGGTCGGTCGGGGGTGCCTGGATAAAAATGGGAATGACTCCAGGTCATTCTCTTCTTTATGTTTTGTCTAATGGAGATTTAGTCCTGCCTGGAATATCATGCCAGCGGGAGGCTTCTGCCTCAGGCTGCTCTCCCAGTCGGCAGCACCATGCGGTTGCACCTACCCCAGCCTACCCCCTGCTCCCATGGCTCATGAAGCCTGGACTGTAGTAAGGAGCAGTTCAACTATAGGCTGAGCAAGTGCATAATGGTGGTAGAATGTGCCTTTGGATGTTAAAAAGTTCGCTGGCACAGTTTACTGACTCGGTTAGACCTCAGCGAAACCGATATTCCCATCGTTATTACTGCTTGCTGTGTGCTCCACAATATCTGTGAGAGTAAGGGGAAGACGTTTATGGCGGGGTGAAAGATTGAGGCAGATTGCCTGGCCGCTGATTACGCGCAGCCAGACACCAGGGTGGTTAGAAGAGCACAGCAGGGCGCGAGGTGCATCAGAGAAGCTTTGAAAACCAGTTTCATGATTGGCCAGGCTATGGTGTGAAAGTTCTGTTTGTTTCTCCTTGATGAAAACCCACCCCCTTGGTTCACTCTACTTCCCTGTAAGCCAACGCCCTCCCCTCCCTCCTTTGATCTCCGCTTGCAGAGGCAATAAAGTCATTGTTGTTTCAAATTCATGCATTCTTTATTAATTCATCACACAAATGCGGGGATAACTGCCAATGTAGCCTGGGAGGGGTGGGGGAGGAGGGAAGCACAGGGGTGGGGTAGTTGTAGGGGCACCCCCTAGAATGGCATGCAGCTCATCATAGAAGCGGCATGTCTGGGCCTGTGACCCGGAGCGGCCGTTTGCCTCTCTGGTTCTTTGGTAGGCTTGCCTGAGCTCCTTAAGTTTCACGCGGCACTGCTGCGGGTCCCTGTTATAACCTCTGTCCTTCATGCCCTTGGAGATTTTTTGAAATATTCCAGCATTTTGTCTTTTGGAACGGAGCTTGGATAGCATGGATTCGTCTCCCCATACAGCGATCAGATGCAGAACCTCCCGTTCAGTTCATTCAAAAGTTCGCAGGGCTTTTCCTGTCTACCTGGCCAGTGCATCTGAGTTGAGAGTGCTGTCCAGAGTGGTCACAATGGAGCACTCTGGGATAGCTCCCGGAGGCCAATGCCTTCGAATTGCATCCACACTACCCCAAATTCGACCCAGCAGGGTCAATTTCAGCGCTAATCCCCTCGTCGGGGAGAAGTACAGAAATTAATTTTAAGAGCCCTTTAAGTCGACAAAAATGGCTTCATCATGTGGACGGGTGCAGGGTTAAATCGATCTAACGCTGCTAAATTCGACCTAAACTCGTAGTGTAGACCAGGGCCAAGAGAATATTTCATATTTTAAAGATTCAAATGAAATATCAAAGAAAACATGTTTTTAAATATGTAAACGTTACCCATGCAGTGTCTGAAACCCAAACTTTGGAGCACGTAGAAGCTGAGTGAAATCAATTATAAACCAAACTGAAACTCACTTCACTAATTTACTTTGTCCATGCTGAGAGCCATGCAAAAAGTGAACAAAGAGCATAGTGACAAATAGTTTGAATGTTAAAGTTTTCCTTCTCTTTTGACAATCAATGGTATTATTAGCAACAGCGTTAACGTGTTTGTTTATGACATATGATTTTTAAGTTGACAGTGTCCCCCCCTTCTTGAGTGATGTACTGTTACATTTCAAATGGCATACTGTGAATCACATACTGTAGCTGGCTTTGCAGCACCACAACATATGGGCTGGTTACCCCACAGGAGAATCTATGGATATAACTACACTGTAGTCAGCTAGTTTTGACCTAGTGGCAATAAGGCAGTGGCACAAGCTACCTCTCTCCCCAGCCCAAATACACGCCAGCCCAGAACCCTAGGTACATATGCAAGCAGCTAAGCTGTGGTGCTTCCCATGCTGCTGAGACTACACGGCTCAAGTGTGTCTAAGCCAGCTTCACTCACTCTTCCTGATTGTAGTGTCAACATAGCCATAGTCTTACAACATTATCAAGGCAGGGCCTGAGGAGGTAGTGGAATGCTGTCCATGGGAGTTGGGGAGGCTTCCCAAGTCTTGGGAGGTTCTTAATTTTGTTGACCCAGGCATTCTATAAAGTATACGTCTCATGTTGTTCATCCACCAGTCTGAGACAAGGTATGGTTCTGAGTGCCAAATATTTCCCTTTGGCTCTCAAAAATGTTGTGAACATTTGGGTTTGTTTTTACTGGAAAAACATCCCCAGAATGGAAAACAGAAAACATGTGTACAACTCTAGAGATAAGTTCATATGCCACAAATTGAAGCATGGAGCTTTTTGCTCATCCAGTACCTAAAACCTTGTATTGCACATCTGTCTATTTATGGTACTTCTAAGAATGTGCCTGTTACCAACTAATAGTAGCAGTAGCTGGACACTAATATCTCTAGGTATTTATATATTCAGAGCTAAAAGTATAGTAACCATTCACCACTAGAAGACTGTAAAAAGTTCATATACTTTCTAGTTTACACACCATTTAGTAGAGGCATCCATTAGATCCTCTTAAAATATAGACCTTAGATCAACAGCCACTATAATCATTAATACACCAATGTAAGGGTTCATGACATCCCCTGCCACATGGTCAAATGGATCCTCCTTAGAAATTGAAAGCATGTTACTGAGCTTTCTTTCTCATCCATTTGACATAAGATTTCCACCAGTGCTGCACATTTGTGTATATTCTAGGCCAGTGAAATGTCTCCTGTAGCTCAGCTTGATTTTGGGGGATCATAACAGTATTGTAAAATCTTCATTAACAAGCTCTTCTGGGGCCACACATTGTCTGTTCACATCTTGCAGGTGTCATTTTTGCCTGGGGCCCCATAAATGGGATATTGGGAGATATGTCAAGTGCAGTTTATAAAAATAGGTACTTGCTAGTCCAACTGGTTCTAGGCAAACCTCTACAGGGTACAGCATAGGGACTGGCCTGTGTAATAGAGCTCTGATTCCAAACATCCCCAGGCTGGGAGAGGTGAGGAGGTTTTCAGATTCAATATTCCAGATTGGTTTGTTCTGTTAGAGAGACCTGAGGCACAGTACTCATTTTTGTAACACTGTAGGCAACACAAGTGTCTGCTCACTTTGCACATGCACTGTTAGACGCCCATACATAAATCCCTGATTTGCACTTGCCCATTGGGAATGCATGTCAAAATCAGAGCAGCACCATTTGTATCCAGATCTGAACTTCCCATAAATTGGGGATGGCAAGACCCAATTCTGGGTCCATCTCAAGTTTTTAGGTTTGTTTCCTAAATATTTAGGAATTCCAGTACTGCTGATCAAGTTCTCCAGGACCTAGAAACAGTGGGAGAAAAGGTTCTCTAGCAAGAACTGAAGAGGCAGTGTGCTCTAGTGGTTAGGGTATTGGACTGGAGTCACAAGAACTGCTTTCAATTCCCAGACTGGTGTGTGAACTTGGCAAGTGGATTCTCTTTGTGTCCCCCCTCCCCCCAGGCTTTGTTAGTTTTGCCTATTTAGGCTGTAATAGGACAGGAGATATGTCTCACTATGCATGTGCACAATGCCTAGCACAACCTCCCCCAGTTTTACTTGGGGGCAGGGGGAGACTCTAGGCACTATTGTAATACAAGTGATAAGTAATAATAAAGAAATTCCAGTGGGTCTCAGTGTCACCTATGTTTGTCGGAAACAGAAATACCACTGGAAACTAAAAAGTGCGGAGGCACATGCAGGGCTTGTTTTATATCTACTTTTACTGAAGTTTTTGTAAGGAAATTGTCAAAAAATCAAGTTCATTTCAGACTGAGGACTAAGCACCAGCCCAAGCTTCATCTGAACCACTCTACCCACTCCTATTGCTAAACAGGGGACATTTATCTCTTGCTGCTGTAGAAGTGACAGCCCTGTTGGGTTAGGCTTAACTTTTGCAGGTCAGAGAGACCAAAGCACAAAACAAAACAAGCAAGTAAATAGTGGTGACAGAACTTCTGTCAGCCCGGTTTTTCTAAATAAAAAATCAGCCATGTGCAGCCAAAGTGCAAACCCTTTCTAAAAAATGAGCCTTACTTTAGCCTGTTCTCTCCTTCATATGGGGAAGGTCTGGAGTGAAATCCTGTGACCACTGAAGACAGGAGTTTTGCCAATTACTTCAGTGGGGCCAGGATTTCACCCCTGTGGTCTAGGTCAGACTGCCATACTCCCCAGAGCACATTCCTCTGATAGTCCACTTTGGAATTTAGGAACTTCCTTAGGTTGAACCCCACCACATGTCCCTCCTGGTTTAGCTCCCTGGAAAACCCCGCATTAAGGGTTAGCAGCTGTTCAGACAGAGAGCTTTAACTCTTTCCCTGCCCCACCCAGGATGGGATCTATGCCCTCCATTACACTGTGACTGTATTATTCCCTGGTGTTTCCTTTTATTGTATCTGCATGGTAAGGGACTCAGAAGAAAGCATATACTGTACCGACTTCACCCCAGCTGCAGGGAAACCTTTATGCAAATCTAAAAGAAAGCCACAAAGGATTGCTTGAGTGACTCATTCCTTTCTTTGAGAGAGATCCAGGCAACTAGCTAGCTAGCTTTGGGCAACTGCTTTTCTGCCCTCTCATGTGAGGAACCCTAGGTTTCTCCTTTCTTTTATTTATATATATATATATATATATATATATATATATATATATATCTGTGTGTGTGTATGTGTGTGTGTGTGTGTGTTTGTTTAGAAGGACACTGAATCGATATACTATGGTGTCTTCAATACGGTGACTACTAGATCCAGCTCTGGCTCCATTTCATCTAACCTGCCTGATGGAGTGGGATGGCTTACCCAGTGCCTGACTGAAACTGGGGATTGGATGCGGACCAGCTGGCTGAGGCTCAGTCTACACAAGACCAAGGAAATACTGGTAGTTTGGGAAATGCAACAGGAAGAGATGGCAGAGATTATATCAGCATCCCTTAATGACAGGGTGCACCACTGATTTGTCTCTTAGGTTAGCAATTTGGGAGTGTTCATAGATCCATTGCTGCTTAGGTATCTGACCTGAAGAAGAGCTCCGTATAAGCTCAAAAGCATGTCTATTTCACCAACAGAAGTTGGTCCAATAAAAGATATTATCTCACCCACCTTGTCCCTCTAATATCCTGGGACTGACATGGCTACAACACTGCAAACAGGTATTTATTATCACCTCTGGCAAAAACAGTTTGGGTCTGTCTACACTTAAAACTCTACAGTGGCATAGCTGCAGCATGGTTCTCCCATCACTGTAGTAAATCCACCTCTCCAAAAGGGAGTAGCGAGGTTGAAGCAAGAATTTCATACTGTCTACATGGATACTTAGGTCAGTTAAGTACATCATTCAGGGAGGCGGGGGATTTTTCACAATCCTGAGCAACATAGGTGGATCGATCTAATTTTCTAAGGTAGCCCAGCCCTAAGTTTCATCTGGGCTTGGTGAGAAATGTATCATTCCTTTCAGATGGAGAAATGGTACTTTTCTCATCAAATAGAAGTGTGACAGGTATACAAATCCCACACTGGTCAACCAGGGATTAAGGAACTACTCTGGGCTCAGCCAGCCCCACTCCTCCACACCTGTAGGAAATGCACCAACTAGAGGCGTTAAAAGGAAGGGGAGCAGCTCATTTTGGGGTAGACCAGGGAAGAGAGCAGACCTGCAACCATCAGCTCCAGCGGAGAAGAGCTGAGGGAAAGGCAGAATATCTCCCTAAGACAACTGCCCTCTCTGAGGGAAGGGAGGACCTCCTACAGAGACAGCCTGAGAGGGAAGCATCCCCTCTCTCATACAAACTCCAGACTTTGTTAATCACCTTTATTTTGTTTGGACTACCCCAGCAGGGGAAAGCCCTAGGACTGATATGGCCTAGGAGGGTGGGCCATACCGCAGGAAGAGGCAGTTGCCGCCCAAGAGAGCTACCACACTACACACAGCTGCCAGAGGCTGCCTTGGGGTGTGCGGACATCCTTCACGCCACCTTAACCCAGACGGCGACTTTGGGACAATCACCGGGGGTGATGGAAAGTGGCCCAGGGAGGGTAGCCTTATGCATACCCTGGCTGTCAGAGCACTGATAGCCTTCAAAGGGCTCTGGGTCAGAGCCCCTAGCAACAACCACCCCCGTGGAAGTCATGGGCCTAAGCCCTGACCATTAGGCAATGCTACCCTACCAACTAACCACTGAGCGAGGACCATCACAAGAGGTGAAACTCAGACTCATGACCTTCCTTCCCCCATCTAACCACACTACACCCCTCAAGAGAGTCCTGAGAAATTAAACGAGGCTTGAAGCATATCTTAAACATAAACTAATCAGCACTTTGTTAGACAAGTGGGGGCAGTGACTTACACAGTCAAAGCCCCCTAAAAGAAATGGGAGGCTGTTAGCCCACGTCCCTCCTTCAACTGCAATAACAGTGGCATCATACAGGAGAGATGCATTTTCTGAAGTAGTTTAGGGCTTTACAGGTCAAAGCCAACATCTTAAACTCCACCCAGAAACAAACTGGAAGCCAGTGTTTTCTATGTGAAGTGCTACTTAGTAATGATCTGACCCAACATGCATTGAAGTCAATGGAAATAGATTTTAATGTAGGCCAGATCAGGTCTGTGTCAGTAGCCTCATTCTTGGAGCAACTTGAGCTATGTAATGATCTGGGGTATAGCCCATGAATCCAGGTCGCTACTGAATGAGCAAGGGTAGTGATTTTGGAGTGGGTGCTGTTTGGGGCAGTTGATTGCGGATTTTTTAAATTTCATCCTTGGGGTCAGTATATTTTGCTGTTGGCAAAAGTGCCTAGAACCAGTGGGGGAAAGGTGCTTGGAAGAGAGCTAAATACAGAAAATAAATGTAGCATCCTAAATTAGTTGTAGCATGTAAACGTGCAAATGCTTTTGCTGACAACCTTCCCAAAGTGTATGGTAGCCACTATATTCTTGGGAATTATTTCCTCTTTGTTTTTTTCTGTTGCTTGGCAAAGGGATGTTTTTGTACTGCCATTACAGTCACTTTATCTAACTGACATCTGCATATGGCATCTGCCTTTTGCCCCATTGCTCCTCTTGAGATTGTCCAGTTGATGTTTAATTATATAGGGATGCAACAGCAGTGATAGTAGCAATATAGCATGTTGTTTTCGTAGCCATCTAAAAGCAGTGATGTAATTTTGCCAGGTGCCAGTCGTTAAAAAGATCACCACAATTCATTTTCTTTGGCTTGAGAAAATGCCTTGCGGTAGAAGACTTAAAGAGCTTAATTTGTTTAGCTTATCAAAATGAAGTATAAGAGGTGACTTGATTACCATGTACCTTCACAGGGAGAAAATACCAGGAACTAAAGGGCTCTTTAATCTAGTGAGAAAGACATAACAAGAATCAATGGCTGGAGGTTAAAGCCACACAAAAATCAAATTAGAAATAAGGCATACATTTTTACAGTGCTAATGGTGGCACAAACTACCAAGGGAGATGATGGATTCTCCATCTCTTGATGTCTTTAGCTCACGACTGGATGCCTTTCTGGAAAAAATATATTAGTCAAACAAGTTATTGAGCTCTATTCAGGGCAACAGGTGAAATCTTAAGGCTAAAGCCCTGCATAGATACAAAATTTGTATCCACATCTGATCTGTGATCCACAACCAAGATCTGTGGATATCCGCGATATAAAGCGGATAACTGCAGATTTGCATGGCTCTACTTATGGCTTGTATTAAGCAGGAGGGAAGACTAGGTGATCTAAGGGTCACTTTTGGACTTAAAATCTATGAACCTGAAAAATATTTTAAATGATCTTTTGTGCTTACTCCTTATAATAAAATCTATTGCAAGTTTGAAACTTCAGTTTCCCCACCATCACCCATTATGGGTGTATTGTAATAGTTTGTTATTGTAGGAGCATGAACATCTGCACGTTTTTAAATTGCAGCAAGAGAGGATTAGGTTGGACATTAGGAAAAACTTGCCTAGTGAGGTTGTGGAATCTCTATCATAGGAGACTTTTAAGAGCAGGTTAGACAAACACCTGTCAGGGATGGTCTAGACCAGACGTGGGCAAACTACGGCAAACTTCCATCCTGCCCGGTCCCTGAGCTCCCAGCCGGGGAGCCTAGTCCCCGGCCCCTCCCCCGCTGTGCCCCCTCCTCCGGCAGCCACGCCGCCACGTGGGCTGCGCTCTGGCCCGCCGCTCCTGCAGGGCAGTGTGGGCAGCGCAGCTGGTTCTGCTCGCGGGTGTCGCGGCTGCGAGCTCCTGCTGCTGGTAAGGGGGCGGGGAGCAGGGTTGTTGGCTAAGGGAGCGGGGGGTTCTGCGGGGCAGTCAGGGGGAGGGGGCGGTTGGATGGGGTGGAGTTTTGGGGGGGGCGGTCAGGGGATGGGGAAAAGGGAGGGTTGGGAGTGGGAGTCCCAGGGGGCCTGTTGGGGGGGCGGGGATGTGGATAGGGGTCGGGAGGGCAGTCAGGGGACAGGGAGTGGGGGGGTTGGATAAGGGGGTGGGATCCCGGGGGGCAGTTGGGGCGGGGGGTCCTGGGAGGGGGTAGTCAGGGGATGAGGAGCAGAGGGCGGTTGGATAGGGGGTGGGAGTCCCCGGGGGGCTGTCAGGGGGCGGGGATGTGGATAGGGGGCGGGGCAGTCAGGGGACAGAGAGCAGGGGGGTTGTATAGGGGGCAGGGGTCCCAGGTGGGGGCGGTTAGGGGACAAGGAGCAGGGGGGGTTGGATGGGTTGGAGTTTCTAAGCAGGGCAGTCAGGGGGCGGGAAGTGGGAGGGGGCGGATAGGGGGCGGGGGCCAGGCTGTTTGGGGAGGCACAATCTTCCCTACCCGGCCCTCCATACAGTTGCGCAACCCCGATGTGGCCCTCGGGCCAAAAAGTTCTAGACAATACTTAGTCCTGGTCTATACAATACTTAGTCCTGTCATGAGTTCAGGGGACTGGACTAGATGACCTCTCGAGGTCCCTTCCGGTCCTATGATTCTATGTGGAAACTCTGCAGAGTCCAGCTCATTCTGTAGATTTTTGCAGAATACAAAGTTCCTTTACAAAATGTGATGTGAGCTTTGAGAATGAAAACTGATGTCCCATGGCCTTGTTGAGTTTGCAGTTAAAAAAAAATTTGAATCCATAGCAATGTGAGCTTCTCACTGATCTGAATAATTCTCTGCTCTCTGTTTAACAAACAATTAATTAAACCTCACAGCAACCCTGTTAGGAAAGTATTATTCTACCTACCAGATAGGTGGATAAACTGACAGCAATAGTCTATTGACCCTTAAACCCCTAAATCATGGGTTCAAATCCAACCCAAATCCATGGAGGCTGAAGATCATTGTTATATGAAGGCTCTTTGGTAGCCTCAGTCCTGTTCCCAGTGAAGAGATCATATTACACAGAAAGTGATTGCAAATGGCACAAATAGACAATCTGGCTACCAGCTTCCAACACAGGCCAGGCCTGAATGGATCTGGAGACTGAACTACTCTTCCTAGTTGCGGGAGTGGTTGCTCCTATGCAGGGTAATACAGGGGTGGAATGATATCAGGAAGCATGTGCTACTGCTGTTGGTATTGCGACTGTTCTGTGGATAAACAGAAGTGTTAACTCTCTAGAGCTTTCAGGCTGGCACCATTCACAAGCACAAAATTTACTTAGCGGGATGAGCACCCAGTGGTACAAACTTCAGGAGTCAGAACTGCCACTCTATTCTACTACAACGAGTGAGGTTGGTTATGGAGATGGAGGCCCTGTATGCACCGGGGACGGACTTCATGCAGACTCTGCACAGTCCCACAAGCGAGTTGGAGACAGACCAGGGAAGGGGATGGATTTCTTCCCCCAACCCTATGCATAGTTTCCCCATACAAAGGCTGTTTCTACTGTTATAATGGAGGGAGTTTGTAGATAGCAATAAGTATGTCTTTGACCTATGGGCAATCACAGACCTCAGTGAAGCTGATGAGCATGTTAGCTGCCTTTCATTCAGCCTAAATGGAGCAATTAAATGCCGCCTGGTTTAGTGATAGCTGAAACAATAAAATCCACTGCCCAAGTCACAGAACAGCATGGTATGGTTGCAGTAGAAGCGGAGCCTTAAGGCCAATGGCTAGAACTGAGGGCAAATGCAGAGACTGGGAACAGATTGGATTGCAGCTTCATGTCTCTGTGTGTGTCAGAAGGAGAAAGCCAAAAACAGAAAAGCAGCCAGGAGACCACAATAGAAGCGCTGGTGAGCCCTGAGAGGAAGCCAAGAGAGAGAGCTTCTTTTGGGCCGAATGGGAATTAGGAACAAGGAAAATAGCTCCTGTCTGTTCCTACCACATTCAGGAAACAGGACTTTGTGTACATTCTTTATAAATAAATAGGATTACACCCAAGAAACTACTATAATCAATTTCAGTTCCTAATGGAAACAACCCATCAAGCTCTGAAGATAGGCTGACCACTCAGGCCAAAAAAAGGCAACAGCAGGAGAGATCAGAGGGTGGGCAGAAGGTACATTAAAAGGGAATAGACTTGAAGGATGCCATAAAACATTTAACCAGTTTCACGCTACTGGATGTATGTGGAACAAAGCATTCATCAAAGGGTGCCTCATGTCACAGCTATGACACTTTGAAATGCTACTGAAATATTGCCACTTCACGCAGCAGCTCACAGGACTGGGCCCATTCCATGGCTATGCCTGTATTGCTATTCCCAGAATAACTCTTTCCAGAGACAAGACACTGAAGTGCAACTATTATGTATCACGCTGGGTGTGCAACTGTTTGGGAGGTCCAGCAGGTATTTTTTCAAAAGAGGAATTTTTTGAAGTTAAAAAATTCTTAAAATTAAAAATAAACTGCATGCTACTTTCCCACTTTCGGGGGGCGGGGGGGGGGGAGAAGTGCAGGGGTCGGGTTGGGAGAGAAATAGCTTGTGTCATTAATTCAATATATAACACATAGTAGAGAAAGTGATTTAAAAACCCTTCTCAAAACCATATGTACTCAAAGGATATGAAATCCTCACTCAAAAGATCTCATTTTAAAAATAATGTTGAGGTTATTTTAGTTGAAACTGCTACACTTGTTCTCACAATAATCAAAACCTGTTATCTTGGTCCTTGCAATATCTCTGACTCACAGGCTAATGATGAAAGTGTCTCACACATACATCAGTTGTTGTTTTTTTAAGATGCGTAAATCATGAACTTTCAGTGCAACTTAATCTTGAACATTGCCTTTTAAAAAAGCCAAGCTAGTGATTAACTTTTAAAATACAGTATTCTATCTTCTGGTAATGCATGGAAATTACAGACACCCATCGAGAAATATGTGAACCTAGTTTCTTTTGTTGTATGGTAAATTTACAACAAACTTCTATCAAAAACTATACTGAGCTTGTTTGGCAAAATACCATAAACTCATCTCCAATGGATGCTAGTCAAACTGTGTCACAAAGATTTCAAGTGAAGCAATGTTGATTTGAACATCTCTGTGACTAAGCTACCTCCCATTATTTTTTCTTTGCTTTGGCACCATCCGTCAAGCAACACTTAGAATCATAGAATCATAGAATATCAGGGTTGGAAGGTCAGGAGGTCATCTAGTCCAACCCCCTGCTCAAAGCAGGACCAATTCCCAACTAAATCATCCCAGCCAGGGCTTTGTCAAGCCTGACCTTAAAAACCTCTAAGGAAGGAGATTCCACCACCTCCCTAGGTAACGCATTCCAGTGCTTCACCACCCTCCTAGTGAAAAAGTTTTTCCTAATATCCAACCTAAACCTCCCCCACTGCAACTTGAGACCATTACTCCTTGTTCTGTCATCTGGTACCACTGAGAACAGTCTAGATCCATCCTCTTTGGAGCCCCCTTTCAGGTAGTTGAAAGCAGCTATCAAATCCCCCCTCATTCTTCTCTTCTGGAGACTAAACAATCCCAGTTCCCTCAGCCTCTCCTCATAAGTCATGTGCTTCAGCCTCCTAATAATTTTTGTTGCCCTCCGCTGGACTCTTTCCAATTTTTCCACATCCTTCTTGTAGTGTGGGGCTCAAAACTGGACACAGTACTCCAGATGAGGCCTCACCAATGTCAAATAGAGGGGAATGATCACGTCCCTCGATCTGCAGGCAATGCCCCTACTTAGACAGCCCAAAATGCCGTTAGCCTTCTTGGCAACAAGGGCACACTGTCGACTCATATCCAGCTTCTCGTCCACTGTAACGCCTAGGTCCTTTTCTGCAGAACTGCTTCCTAGCCATTCGGTCTCTAGTCTGTAACAGTGAATGGGATTCTTCTGTCCTAAGTGCAGGACTCTGCACTTGTCCTTGTTGAACCTCATCAGGTTTCTTTTGGCCCAATCCTCTAATTTGTCTAGGTCCCTCTGTATCCTATCCCTACCCTCCAGCGTATCTACCACTCCTCCCAGTTTAGTGTCATCTGCAAACTTGCTGAGAGTGCAGTCCACGCCATCCTCCAGATCATTAATGAAGATATTGAACAAAACCAGCCCCAGGACCAACCCTTGGGGCACTCCGCTTGATACTGGCTGCCAACTAGACATGGAGCCATTGATCACTACCCGTTGAGCCCGATGATCTAGACAGCTTTCTATCCACCTTATAGTCCATTCATCCAGCTCATACTTCTTTAACTTGCTGGCAAGAATACTGTGGGAAACCGTATCAAAAGCTTTGCTAAAGTCAAGGAATAACACATCCACTGCTTTCCCCTCATCCACAGACCCAGTTATCTCCTCATAGAAGGCAATTAGGTTAGTCAGGCATGACTTGCCCTTGGTGAATCCATGCTGACTGTTCCTGAACACTTTCCTCTCCTCTAAGTGCTTCAGAATTGATTCCTTGAGGACCTGCTCCATGATTTTTCCAGGCACTGAGGTGAGGCTGACTGGCCTGTAGTTCCCCAGATCCTCCTCCTTCCCTTTTTTAAAGATGGGGACTACATTAGCCTTTTTCCAGTCATCCGGGACCTCCCCCGATCGAGTTTTCAAAGATAATGGCCAATGGCTCTGCAATCACATCCGCCAACTCCTTTAGCACCCTCGGATGCAGCGCATCCGGCCCCATGGACTTGTGCTCGTCCAGTTTTTCTAAATAGTCCCGAACCACTTCTTTCTCCACAGAGGGCTGGGCACCTCCTCCCCATACTGTGCTGCCCAGTGCAGCAGTCTGGGAGCTGACCTTGTTCATGAAGACAGAGGCAAAAAAAGCATTGAGTACATTAGCTTTTTCCACATCCTTTGTCACTAGGTTGCCTCCCTCCTTCAGTAAGGGGCCCACACTTTCCTTGACTTTCTTCTTGTTGCTAACATATTCTTCTTGTTGCTAACATTTGGAGGGATTTTTTTGAAACAGGTATCTTAGTAATCGTGTGCAAGGAATGTATTTTCTGTGTTAAAGGGTTCTGAACATCTCACTGCATCTTATATATTAGAAATCAACTGAAAGTCAAATTAATCCACTGACTTTAATGGAATTGAGGCTGTAACTGACAGTCTTTGTACAAGGCAGTTTGTCTTAAAGGTGCACAAAGCTTCTGGTGGATATGAATGTGGAATAAGGATATGGGCCCCATCGTCTCCTCTGTCTGCAAATATGATAAACACCCAGCAAATACAGGAGAGATGAGTATGACAAACGGAAGTGCAGGCTCAATGACATCATTCCACTGAAGTGTAAGCCACATTCATAAGGGCCCTATGTAACTGTATAGCTCTGTACAGATTTAACACCAGTATTTCATATGCTCCTTTGACCTTGTTGTGGCTACAATTTAGGTCTAAGCAGAGAATTATATATGCAGTAAACATGAATTATTTTTAATATCAGTGCTGGCATTAACTGAGGCATCATCAATATAATTAATAATGGGAAAATTGCATATTACTGTCAATAGGTGTTAAGAGTCTCGTTCAGTATTGCTACAAAGGATAACTTTGCAGGACACAAGAGAAGTGTAAACTCAACCATTATCTGTAGATAAACATGGACATTGAAAAATCTCCCAGGAACCAAAAAACTATTCTTAACATCAAAACAGCATCTGGCCAACCACACACCAAGCAACCTCCCTCAAATTCTCTCTTAAAACTCACTTCTTCCAGTTAGTCTTCAGGTGCCAAATTTTTCAAAAAGACCTCCAAGATTGTGGCTAGGAAGACAGAAAGCTGGACTGAGACCCCTGTAAAAATGTGGCTCCCACTCTCTCCCCTTTTCAGGGCTCTCCGTGCCTACTCGTATGTCTATACCAGGGTGCTGGAGCAATTTGTACAGTGGGGGTGCTGAGAGCTATTGAACCAAACTGTAAACTCTATGTAATGGAAACCACTTCAAGCCAGGGAGTGAGGCAGCTCCCCCAGCACTCCTAGTTCCAGCACTTATGGTCTGGACCATATTATGTCCCTCTCTCTCAATTGGATTACAAGGGCTTTTGAGCCAAGGAAGGGGCCCATTCTTCCCCTATGCTGGTAAAGCACTATTTACTCTTATGGAATATATAATAATGGTTCTGATTCTGCTATCTTTGTGCACGCTGAGTAGTACCTTGCTACCAGAGTAGTCCCAGTGAGCTTATCAGAGCTGTTTGTATAGCAAGGCACTACTCAGGCTGAGTAAGTGTGGCAGAATGCAGCCCTGTATTGGAGAATAAATACCAAACCTAAGCCTTTCTTCTTACTGTCACTGAGGCTGTCTTTTTTGTTTTTCCAGCTGTAGACCTTATTCTAAACAGTTAAACAAACCATAATGTTTTAAATATTGTACTGGAGAGAATGTAACTGATGCTGCACACAAGAGCAAACACAAGGAAAATATAATTTTCCACAAACCGCCCTTTGTTTATTTTTATTTTTTAAATAATACTTTAATGATCTGCTGTTTGCAAGCCGCTTCACTGCCTTCACCTTGCATTCTGGGTGATTTGGACTGTGTGTACCTTAAAAAAGGTCTCAGACTTGGCAGATGTCTCAACTTCAGAAGGACTCAAACTAATCAAACATCCAGCATCTGTGTTTGCTATAGCCACAGTGAGTTGTTTATCTGGGCTAAGTAGTGCAGGGTGTACATTATACACATGAGGCCAGAGAGGATCTATAGGAGTGGGTTACCATGGCTGAGTCAATCCCAACTGGAAGAAAGCTCTTGAGTTTTAATCCTGGCTCTGCTGCTGACTCACCATGTTGCCTTAGGTAAGTCACGGGCCCAGATATTTTAAAACTGGCTTCTAATTGTGTATGCCACTTATGTGCCCTACTGTAGAACCTCATTCTCATTTATACTTAGGCCCCTTTACACCACTCTGGCAGTGTAAGGAAACCTTAAAATGGGTAAATGTAAAGGGCCCTCGAGGTAAAGGGGCCTCGGTGTCTCTGATCACTAGGACTAGATTTTCAGAAAGGTTGAATATTCACAGCTCCAAATAAGGTCAAAGGGAGCTGCTGGTTCACAGTATCTCTGAAAGCCCAGGCCCTATGTGTATAAATATTAGGGACCCAAAAACGGAGGCACCCAGAATTAGAATTAGAACAAGAGTTTAACATCTGTAAAATGGGAAGAATAACTATTATCTTGCCTAATTCACCAAGGCATTGTGAGGATTCATTAGCTATTGTTTTTCCTGTACTTTGGAAATAGAAAGTGGCAGATAAGTGCTAAGAATGAGAATCTAAACACACTCTTTTCCTTTTTAGGTCGCCACTGTGAAGTCCATCAGATGACTGGAAACTACATGTGGGACCCAAGTACAAATACATCTTTTGACATTGGTGTGAATAAAGAGAGCCTGTTACCTCTTTGGTGGAATGGATCGGAGCCTTTGTGGGTCACCATGATGAAAGCAAAGAAGAAAGTTAATATGTATTACTGGCCTGGTTAGTATCTCTCAATGCAGTTCCTCAAAACCACCATCTAATGTTGCATCTTTAAAAATTATGGACAGCTC
Source organism: Emys orbicularis (assembly GCF_028017835.1). NCBI lineage: Eukaryota > Metazoa > Chordata > Testudines > Emydidae > Emys > Emys orbicularis. The sequence continues at coordinate 83,063,436 of NC_088687.1, read as the reverse complement.
TGTAGGATGATTCTTGAATACCTTGCAGGTATGAAATGGAAACAACAATTGCAAGTAGGTTTTTTAACACTCACACATGGCAATTCTATTTAATTTTTTAACATTTTTGATTAAAATATGCACATGCTAAAGATTATATTAAAGTAACTATTAATGCTTTAGCTTATAAAAACAACAGGAAATAACTGAACCTTTACTGTTAATAGGAAATGCTCAGTCTGCCTAGGAAACACATACAGTGTATAGAGTAAGAACAAGCACTTTTCATTGCCTCCCAGCATTGACACTCTGGTTACCTTTTCCAGACCTGAAGAAGAGCTCTGTGAAGCTCAAAAGCTTATCTCTTCCCCCAACAGAAGTTGGTCCAATAAAAGTTATTACCTCCCCCACCTTGTGTGCAGGGCCGGCTCCAGGCACCAGGCAACCAAGCTGGTGCTTGGGGCGGCACCTGGAGGGGGGCGGCGCGGCGCTCGGGCCGCCGGGGAGAGCGGGGCCACAGCCGGGCTCGCCGCCCTCCCCCCGGCGCTCTGGCCGCCCTCCCCCCCCCCCCCCCGCGCCCTCCCCCCGGCTGCAATAGAAAATGATAAGATTTCCATAGGTTTTTTTAAGCTTCCTATAGAATTTAAGAGAATTATATCCATGCTATAAAATTCTGTAGGATGTTAAAAAAAATAAAAGCCTTTAAAAATTATAAAATTCTGTAGAGCAATTTCTATAGATGACTATTACATTTCTACAGAAGCTTATTGGTTTCATACGTGTTAAATTCCACAGTGCATTTCCATAAAAATAGGCTTTGGTTTTGGGTGCTCAGAAAGTAGTCACTGCTGCTGGTAGCAAATATTTGTGTAATTGGGCCCACGGAACAATGTTTCAGTACAAAGTTTCCTGCTTTGCTCAGTAACATAGCAGTGATTTGGCTAATTTCTCTGACTGTCAGCATGTGGAACATAAACCATCTTGTGTTGCCATTTTGGTCTGTTCCTGTGAAGTGTTGTCCTTTCTCTCGAATGTTGTTATGCAGCATTGTGCTAGGAGGACGTGACTGTGGTGTGATGGGATGAGATAAAGTGGCAGTAAGCCTGAACAAGTGGGTCAGCTTCTCCTGCTGTGCCCACCGATACTGGAGATTTCCAACTCTGTGATTCTGATGTGTGATCCTCTAGTAAATCATATGTATATAAAAGTATGTTAATGCAGTGCTTGGACTACAGTGTTAAAATGATAAGTCACAAAGTGAAAAGTTAAGTGCCTTGCATATGTGTATTTGTTACTTGCCCATGCGGCATATATGTAACATTTCCATCTGATAGTGATGATGTTTGCGGTGGTGTTGTAGCTATGTTGGTCCCAGGATATGAGACACACAAGCAGGGCCGGCTCTGGCCGCCCCCCCCCCCCGCGGGGGGGGGGGGGGGCGGAGCCCGCGGGGGGGGCGGCGAGCCCCAGCGGGGGCTCCGCTCTCCCGCCGGGGGGAGGGCGGCCGGAGCCCCGGGGCGAGGGTGGCGAGCCCCGGCGGGGGCTCCGCTCTCCCCCCGGCGGCCGGGGGCAGGGCGCGGGGGGGGAGGGCGGCGAGCCCTCTGCATTTTCTATTGCATGCCACAGGACTTTTTCCTAAGGGAGACCTCTACCATCTCTTTCACTCTATGCTGAGTGTGTTGTTTTTGAGCAATGTTCTCTGAGGAAGAGATGGGCATGGGACATATATACTATGCCCAGCAGAAAACTAACGGATTTTGGAATGTACCTACTTTTTTCCATTGATCGTGCTGCATATCCTGGAGAGTTAGTAGTGCATCTATCTAGTGTTTTACCTGTGGCACCTGCTGCTAGGCACTATGAGCGAAATCCTGTCCCTATTGAAATCATGGGGCATTTTGCCATTGACTTCAGTAGTGCCAGGATTTCACTCACAGATTAGGATTGCTATAATATTTCAATTATCTATAGCCCTTACAGCAGGCAATTTAGGTAGAGTTATTATGGCAAAGCACTTAAGCAGATGCTTAATTGTAAGCATATGAATAATCCCAATGAAAACATCTACTTTAACGGAGGGGCCAAGGTGACCCTTAAGCTAATAGGATTCTATGGAAAAGTAATAGGGTTCTATAGAATTCACTCCAAATACAATAGAATATAATAAAGAATGAGATTTTTTGAACCATTTTATAAAATTCCCTAGCAGGGTATAGAATGCTCTTTTAAATCCTATGGAGCTGTTAACATTAAAAAGTAGGGCTGTCAAGCGATTAAAAAAATTAATCGTGATTAATCATGCGATTAAAAAAATTAATCGCGATTAATCGCGTTGTTAAACCATTTCTTTAAATATTTTTGGATGTTTTCTACATTTTCAAATATATTGATTTCAATTACAACACAGAATACAAAGTGTACAGTGCACACTTAATATTGTTATTTTTTATTACAAATTTTGCACTGTAAAAAACAAAAGAAATAGTATTTTTCAATTCACCTAATACAGGTACTGTAGTGCAATCTCTTTATCATGAAAGTTGAACTTACAAATGTAGAATTATGTACAAAAAATAACTGCACTCAAAAATAAAACAATGTCAAACTTTAGAGCCTACAAGTCCACTGAGTCCTACTTCAGCCAATCGCTCAGACAAACAAGTTTGGTCACAATTTGCAGGAGATAATGCTGCCTGCTTCTTTTTTACGTCACCTGAAAGTGAGAACAGGCATTCACATGGCACTGTTGTAGCTGGAGTCACAAGATATTTATGTGCAAGATGCGCTAAAGATTCATATGTCCCTTCATGCTTCAACCACCATTCCAGAAAACATGCGTCCATGCCTACGACAGTTTCTGCTCGATAATGATCCAAAGCAGTGCGGACCGACGTATGTTCATTTTCATCATCTGCAGTGGTGCAAGTAGAAATAATTTCTTGCCGGTACTGCACTCATGGGAGGGACACAAGGGGGGGGCACGTGACTTCCCCATGTTACCCTCCATGTGACTCCTCCCCACCCCACCCCCAGCCCAGGGCCCCCACGCTCTCCCTGTCCCCTCTGATACTCCCCTTTATATATATATATATATATATATATATATATATATATATATATATATATATATATATATATATATATATATATATATATATAAACATCATCATGCTTAACTACTCACTTTCCTCCCCAAATATGTAGTATTCAGTCTGTTTATATGGAATATGGGAGTTGGGTGAGGAGCCATTTCAGCATGAATTATTAAAAGACAAATTTTAAGTAGAACTGTATCCTAAACTGCTTTATGATATTGTACCCAAACATTGCATTTCAATAGGGGATTCAACTTCCTTTATAGGAACAGACTCCTGAAACTCTTACCAGCCCACAAAAGTGGTCCATAATCATGCAAATAGTCCCATTGTCTTCAATGGGATTGATCAAATGATTAAGGGTTTACAGGATTAGGTTCCAAGTTTGTAAATTGTTCTGGATGAAACTGACAATGCCTGAGCTGTCAGCTCAGAAGGAGCTTCATTTGAATAAAGGTGGGCAGATGTGTGATAAGTCTTAGCTCCGTTGTTAAGATGAGGAACATATTTTCAGCAAAGTTCTTGGCAGATTCCTGAGGCAGCTGGCTGGTTTAAGGTTGTCAGTGTCCGCAATTATAATTTTCACTTATAGTTCTCTCATCCACAAAGCTGGAAAATGAGGCATTTGTTTTCTTTGTTTTACTGCTCCAGTTCCAGTTAACAAAATGCACGTTACACTAGTTTGGCTGCAAAGAAGAATTCTATGTACACTGGGGACAACACCTGATTCCCATCAGGCTGCAGAACTGGGCTGACAGAATCCAAACATCGTCTGGTCAGTGCAAGCAGAGGCATTCGTCTAATGATTTGGACTTGATGTGATGCAACATGGATGCCATGGATAGTTCAGATCAATGGGGAGAAACAGAATAAAAAACACTGTTTAAACACATTTCGTCCCCCCCCACCTCTCCCCTCTTGAGGACTCCTGACCAATGTAACAGCACAATATATATGATAACAAACTTAAACAAAGCCTTTGTTTAAGTTTGTTAGCATATGTTTTGTGCTGTTAAAGCCATATAAAGAATGAATGTTCTCCCTAGCCGTGTTCTGCTCCTTTAAGGAGCAGAGTGCTGGTCCTACCCTCCGAGGGAGGGGGGGGGGTGGGAGGCTAGCCCTAAGTATTTCCACTACCCCGTACCTGCTAAAAATCTCTTGCCGGTACTACATATTGGAGGGTACTGCCCTACTTGCACCCCTGATCATCTGAGTCAGATGCCACCCACAGACAATTGATTTTCTTTTTTGGTGGTTCAGGTTCTGTAGTTTCCGCATCGGAGTGTTGCTCTTCTAAGACTTCTGAAAGCATGCTCCACACCTCGTCCCTCTCAGATTTTGGAAGGCACTTCAGATTCTTAAACCTTGGGTCGAGTGGTGTAGCTATTTTTAGAAATCTCACATTTGTACCTTCTTTGCATTTTGTCAAATCTGCTGTGAAAGTGTTCTTAAAACGAACAGGTCATAATCCAAGACTGCTATAATATGAAATATGTGGCAGAATGCGGGTAAAACAGAACAGGAGACATACAATTCTCGCCCCAGGAGTTCAGTCAGAAATTTAATTAAAAAAATACTTTTTTAATGGAGCATCATCAGCATGAAAGCATGTCCTCTGGAATGGTGGCCGAAGCATGGAAGGGGCATACAAATGTTTAGCATATCTGGCACATAAATACCTTGCAACGCTGGTGCCATGAGAACTCCTGTTCACACTTTAAGGTGACATTGTAAATAAGAAACAGGCAGCAGTATCTCCCGTAAATGTAAACAAACTTGTTTGTCTTAGTGACTGGCTGAACAAGAAGTGGGTCTGAGTGGACTTGTAGGCTCTAAAGTTTTCCATTATTTTGTTTTGGAATGCAATTATGTAACAACAAAAAAATCTACATTTGTAAGTTGCAGTTTCACAATAAAGAGATTGCACTACAGTACTTGAATGAGGTGAATTGAAAAATACTATTTCTTTTGTTTATCATGTTTACAGTGCAAATATTTGTAATAAAAATAATAATATAAAGTGAGCACTGTACACTTTGTATTCTGTCTTGTAAATGAAATCAATATATTTGAAAATGTAGAAAAACATCCAAAACTATTTAATAAATTTCAATTGATATTCTATTGCTTAACAGCACGATTAATTTTGTTGAGTTAATTGCATGTTAACTGCAATTAATCGACAGCCCTATTAAAAAGGTATAATTTTCTATTAATTTCTACAAGATTTTTCCATAAGGTGAATTATCCAGAAATAGGGGAAGAAAGAAGGGCTGGGACAGACAGATACAGAAAGGCGGCAAAGCAGAAGTGATGGTTTAAAACTACTAAGGGTGCATGTTCCATACAGTTTTTACACTCAGAATTGTGACCTCCCAACATTTGATTTTTGTTAGGGTATAGTATGGGGCAACTTTGCTTAGCAGTGGATAGTGGATCTTGGAAATTTGTTGCAGGTTCTGATCAGGAAAAATTTGGGATGCTCTAACAGTCACAGAGAGGTAGGCCAGATTCATTGTGCTTGGTGCTGGGAGATACAATTTGCCTTCTGATCAATAATAAAGACTAATCCAAACAGACATTCATATACAAAACAAGTGCCATCTAGCTAACAAGCAGGACTACACTTTCCTCATAGGAATCAGACCGTTATGAGACATGAATTTTGGGTCTAAAACATGGAAATATGAAAGGGAGGATGCTGAAGTTATGTATGAAGCTCAGTGTTCAAGAGAAGCTAATCTAAAAAGTTGGTAATTAAGACCATAAAAAGCAGGAAAGTCCTCTGTTGTGAATAATCATCTATCACTTTATCTGTGAGGATGCAAAAAAATAAGAAAGCTAAAATGCAGGCAGAGTTTATCTGAGTGGAAACATAAAAGCAAAAAGAACAGGAGTACTTGTGGCACCTTAGAGACTAACAAATTTATTAGAGCATAAGCTTTCGTGGGCTACAACCCACTTCTTCGGATGCATATATATAAGAAGTGGGTGGTAGCCCACGAAAGCTTATGCTCTAATAAATTTGTTAGTCTCTAAGGTGCCACAAGTACTCCTGTTCTTTTTGCGGATACAGACTAACACGGCTGCTACTCTGAAACCTATAAAAGCAAAAGTATCCCCACCAATAGGGCTCCTAATTGCTGTCTGTGTTAAAACATCAGTGTTCTAAGCATTTGGTTTTATGGAACATTTGCTCCTTCCTAATCACTACACAAAGAGGCCTGTTTCAGGGATGAGCAAACACAATTTATTAAGCAGTTTCCATTCTTCCAGTCTTTATCTATGGGCGAAATATCATTTATCCTTTAAATGATTTGCTGCTAAGTAATGTACAGCAAATTGTACTGTATCTGAAGTGAAATGTATGGCCCTATGTACCCACTAATTCACTTTGAAGCACTGATGTTCCAGTGGACCATGGCGCTTCAGGATTGCTACTATATTTTAGCTGTAGCAGAAACATGGCAGTAAAAGGATTAAAGTTCTCTTTCTTCTTTTCTCAGTGAGTTATGAGGTGGATTTTAACCAATAACCCTGTAGCTGCCCAATTTTTCAACTATATAGCCAGGTTTGTTTTAAGTGAAGTATAGAGGCCTCTATTTTAAATGCGATAAAGAAAAAAAAACAAAACTAAACACCATTTTCCATTTAAACAAGATATTTTCCAGACCTTTGTGCAAGTCTGGAAAGTTTTCAGAACTTTGTGTTATGACACTTAACGTCCAACTGTTAAATCAATATTTAGAAATGCAAGTTAGAAATGGCAGAGGTTAAAGTCTCTGTGTCAAATAAAGAAAGATGCAGACTAGCATCTACAGCATTGTGAAAGGGGTCCTCATTCCTGCCCCAATCCCAGAAGTTTAGTATTTTAAAACAGTAGGTCAGTGCTGTGCAAAATGGTGCAACACAAATATCTGAAATTAGAGCTGTGCATACAAAGCAATATTTCTTTTTCACAATCAGTTGAATTTTAAAACACATTCACGTTACCTGGTTTTGCACATTTCTTATGTTTGCTTTCCATTGATGATACAGTGAACAAGTTTACCAGCAGTTATGATCATGGACACAGTGAATTTTAAGTAATTACTGAGTGTTCATAGTAAGAAAATTATCATTTTGTAAGAAGAAGCCTGATTTTAAATTATGTTCAAGAAAGAGGGAATAAAAACATATCATGTGACTTTGGTGTCTCATCTAAGCAGCCTGAATTTCAAATATTTAATGCTCTCAATGAACTGCTCACATACAGACCAAGAAGTAGTAGCAGAAATTATTTCTGTCTGTAACTACCATATCATGCTGATCACTTGGCAGTCTAGAAACAGCTAAGATAGATATCTGAGCAACTAAGTTACACACAGCCCAAGGAGGTTAATACTGTAAACAAAAATTTAGAAAATAACTCTGAAAAACTACATTTGAGAAAACTGCAACCTGTTTGAAGACAATATGTGAACAGAAAAAGAGGTTAAATTAATCAAACTGAATATATTTGTTATGCATAATTAGTCACCCTACCTGAAACACTCTGACTCAAAGTTGAGCCTATTTGGATCTGTAATTCTAGATCAGGCCCATTACAGAGATAGGGCCAAACCACAAAATTCTGGTCTGGATTTGGATCCAGACTTCTCCTAAATGCAAGGGACAGAGGAGAAGTTGGATCAAAAGTTCCAGTTCAGGCCTGTCTCTGTATAACACTAATAACACATGCCCAAACATAGGGAGATTCTATGCTCCATCATGATATTTGAGATTAGCTGCAGCCCAGTGCTCTTCTGCCAGTAGCTACTGGAGGCAAGAAGCTTTCAGTGAAGCACTGCTAGCTCTAGAATTCATTCTGTCCCTTGGTGAACCAGAGTTCAAGTTAGTCAGCCTTCAATTCATGAGATGAGGCTCCCTTGTTTGCTCAAGCATTTGCTTGATGTTGGGTTAGATAGGTATTGGGTGTCTGGCATGGATAATACTGGGGGTTGTTCACTGTTGCTCTCAGTTACATGTAGCATTCAGTGTTTTAATTGCTATGTAAATATACTTACTGGCTGTATTATGGGCCCAATATTTATGTATAAATTAAATCCAGTTACAGGTAAAATAGACAAAAATGGAGAAAAAGCTCTTGCTAATAAAGCTAAGTGGATTCAGCCCTTGTCTTGGAAGTGTATAGACTGCTAAGCCAAATTTTTAATTACTCTATTTAATATAGGCCAGCAGCCTTAAAACCACCACCATCTAAGTAGACAGGACCAAACATCAGCAGGGACTTACTACAACAGCCGGGCAAATACTAATTTTTTTGGTTTATTGGCAATTTCAAAGAACTGGGAAAGAACAAGGTTCTGCTTAGATTTTGAGCATTTTTAGCAATTTTGAATCATTCACATTAAATTAGGAAATTGTGAACCAAAAAAGTAGTTTTGAACGGAAAAAAATCAAAGTGTTTCATTTACAAAATGTCTAACTAAAATGTTTCAGTGGTTTTTTTGGGGGTGGGGAGTAGGGAGTAGGGGAGGTTCAAGAGGATTAATTTGGCAAAACTAACATGAACTTGTAAAACATTTTGGTGTCACTGATCTGCATTTTTTTTTTTTTTTGCTGAAAAAATGCTTCAGTCAAAAAATTTTGTCCAGCTTTATTGACTACCCAGACTTCCTATAGTACATCTCTGTGCTACTGCTGTAGAAGACTATTTAAAACAGAGATTGAATCTATAGCCTATCATATGGATTATGCCATTCATCAATTCTAAATAAGTGTACCATGAGGCATATGGCCACACCACACATGTACCTGGTTGATGGCCATATATTCAACTCATATGGGTCAGTGAAGTGTTTGTAATTCCATGTGATAAATACACTATAGTGAGGAGTGCATCAGAAATGCCATAGATTAAGGCCAAATTTCTCAAAAGTGGTTGTTTAAAACTAGGCTTCTAAATTCATATTGAAGCATGTAAATAAGTTGCCTGATTTTCAAAATTTGAGCACTAACCAATATCAATTGAGTTCAATGGGAGCTACTAGGGGCTCAGCACTTTTCAACTTCTTTACATAGGCACTTAAATAAGGATTTAGGAGCCTAACTTTAGGCACACACTTTTGGAAATCTTGGCCTGAGTAGATAGATCACAATATGTCAAAATATTAAATTCAGTATACTGATCTTGAAGTAATATCATAGCATTATAGGACTGAAAGGGCCCTCAAGAGGTGATCTAGTCTAGTCCCCTACTCATGGTAGGACTAAGTATTATCTAGACCATCCGTGACAGGTGTTTGTCTAACCTGCTCTAAAAAATCCCCAATGATGGAGATTCCACAGTCTCCCTAGGCAATTTATTCCAGTGCTTAACCACTCTGACAGTAAGGAAGTTTTTCCTAATGTCCAACCTAAACCGCCCTTGCTGCAACTTAAGGCCATTGCTTCTTGTCCTATCCTCAGAGATCAAGGAGAACAATTTTTCTCCTTCCTCCTTGTAACAGCCTTTTATGTACTTGTATGTGGTCCACAATGCCAAAGGATTCATATCTGCAGCTATGGAGAAGCATCAATGTGTCAGTATAGCCTGCTTTATTTGGGTATTTTGTATTTTTCCTTGCAACCCAGCATTGTGAGTTGGTAATATGAGCTCAACCAGGCTGAGATGCAGAAAACTGACAAATGGCTTTTTTTGAGAATCCTATTAAGCAACTGTGACTGTGGTCGCTGGAGAGGCCACACTGAGATTGCTCAACCAGGGCAAACGGAAAAGAATAGGGCAGACGATCCCCAAACTGGTGGTTTATTCTATAATTAGATTTCATCAGTCTGCAGGGATAATCCAGAGTAGATCTGGAGACCTCAGTCTTGTGATTTAGACTTTCCCTGATAAATTTTAAGCAGATCTGAGATTAAAACAGGATCAGGCCCGCCTTCCTTTATAGCTGAAACAAGCTGTGGTCACAGCAGGGCTTCCTTGGCTGAAGAATAGGTAATGTATATTGTTGCTTTGAAGCTAATCCCTATTTCCTAGGCATACACTGGTAACTAGTTGTATTCATTAGGCAATTAACCAAACAGTTCACAGGTAGTCTACTACAAATTTCAAAGAGGAACGAAGACAATAATATTATTACACCTCAAGTCCAATATAAATGATAATATCCTCTTTTGATTTTTGAATCAATAGAATACAGTAATGAAATAGTATAGACAGGAACAGAAGTTTAGCACTTATAAGATAATTAGCAGCTATAAGTTTACCTACAAGATACAGATAAACACAGACAAATACAATTAGTATCTATTCCTAATTCTCTAACAATACAGGCCTACATTTCAAGGACTCTAGTCTATTTAATATGGCTTTACTAACTATCTATAAGGAATGGCCCTGTTTACCATTTCAATACTCTTCTAATATGTCCTTAAGGGTTGTTTTCAGGTCACGTAGGCTGCTGGTTACTTAACCCTCACTGGCTCAGCATCACAGCAACATAAACAGTGCTGTGCATAGGCACTGACTCCATGGGCTCTCTGGGGCAGGAGCACCCCTGGGGAAAAAATGGTGGGGGCTGAGCACCTACTGGCAGCCACCCTACTAGAACCTCCCCCTCTGTCCAGCACCTCCTGCCCGCCGGTGGGCCCCACCAATCAGTGCCTCCCCCTCCCTCCCAGCGTCAAGAGGTGCTGGAGGGGAGGGGGGAGGAGTGAGGGCACAGTGTACTCAGGGGAGGGGGCGGAACTGGGTGTGGAAAGGGTGGGGAAGGGAAGAGGCAGGGTAGGGGCGGAGCCGGAGTGGAAAAAAAGCAGGGAGGGTTGCGGCCTTGGGGGAAAGAGTAGAGTGGGGGTGGGGCCTGGGTGAAGTAACCCCCAGCAGATTAAAAACTCAGCGCCTATGGTGTTGTATAACCTTATTTCCTCCTACAACAGAATCCAGCTCCCAGCATTCCTTAAAGCATAGTTCTTTAATCCCAAAGGTTTAGCAAAGTGGCAAAATTGTGGCAATTTCAGAGTGCTGCTAACACCACTTTAGGGTAGAAAAATAATCTCTCTTGTTGACCTAGCAACATCTCAAAATATTTTACTACATATTAGTCTGGAAAAGAGAAGACAGGGGACATGATAACCATTTTCAAGTACATAAAAGGTTGTTATAAGGAGGCAGGAAAAGAATTGTTCTTAACCTCTGAGGTAGGACAAGAAGCAATGGGCTTAAATTGCAGCAAGGGTGGTTTAGGTTGGACATTAGGAAAAACTGTTAGGGTGGTTAAGCACTGGAATAAATTGCCTAGGGAGGTTGTGGAATCTCCATCATTGGGGATTTTTAAGAGCAGGTTAGACAACACCTATCAGGGATGGTCTAGATAATACTTAGTCCTGCCTGAGTGCAGGGGACTGGACTAGATGACCTCTCGAGGTCCCTTCCAGTCCTATGATTCTATGCCATGAAGCCATTTTGCAAAAGATCTCTCTCTCTCTGTATTCTGGGAATATCCCAAGAAGTATATATTGCTGTGGCTCCCGGGGTGTTTAAAGCTAAATTGCATGAATTTTGTGTTGCTGAGCCGTATACTTATAAATATTAATGTCACCCACTAGTGCAGTAACCAGACATAAAAAACTTGCTCTCCTGTGTTAAGAGCCCATGTTCTCCTATAGGATATGTTGCCACAAGTTGTATGCCACAAAACACATTGTATTTTACTAGGAAAGGCTGCAGGTTACTAAGAGAGTTAATTGACTTAAACTGTTTTGATAAGAACCTCTAAGAATGAGATCTAACTGTTCCATTCCAGTCTCACATAGTAAAATATATTTTATGGAGGGTATTTTTATGGTGTTGTGTTTAATTGGAAAGTCTACTTTAGGAATAATAATCTAGACCTCTGTTACATTGGATATTTGGGAATGAAGGAATGTGATTGTATTATTGAAAACTATTACAAAAGGAGCCAACTTGGTGGTCTAAATGGCAAAGACGTGCCACACAGGAATCAGAGTTTATCAAAGGGAAGGTCATACCAACATGGCACTTTTAGAAGGGGAAAAAGGATAAAATTAATGGATTCCAGAAGACCTCCATCAAATACTCTCCATACAGACAAATGCTGTGCCATCTTTCATGAATTAAGAATGTGAAATGAATGACAGATGTCATTTTGGCTCTGACAGTCTTCAAAATCTCCAGCTGATATGGCCAGAAATACAAGAAACATTCACCTTCCCATGCTCCCCAGTGCTTGTCGCTTATAATCAAAACCAAAACATACAATATTTGTCTTTTTAGGCTGCGAGGTTGAAATCCTTGGTGTCAGACCTAGTTTTTGTCGACCATATTTCAGTGTCCCAACAGACTCCAATTTCTCTGATGCTGTCAGTGATGCTCTGGAGTCATTGAGGTAAGTCACCACAATTCTTTATCACAATATTTCTTTTCTCAAACATTAGTATTTGAGCAGCAATAGCTTTGCCTTAAGGCACTTTCTTGGGGATTAGTGACCATCTTGAAGGACCTGATGAAGCCAAGGTTTGGTTTTGCTGTTATAACATAGACACAGAAAAATATGTATTTTCAATGGCTTTCTTCTTGCTTATGATATGGCATGCATGTGCCATAATCATTAATTATTTTCCATATACTGGCTATTAATAGAGAAATGAGGCTCAATCCATTTATATATCAGACTGACAGAATCAACTCATTTAGCCACAAAAAGACTTTAATCATTTAAAGGCAACTGGAGTTATTGAGTGTTCAGCTCTTCTGAGATTTAAATTAGGCCACCTATTTAGAAGCTTAATGCTAGATTCCATATACAAACTTTCCATACACAGATGGGCCCAACCCATACAATTCAGATCTGGATTTGAGCAACCTCAAGTGGAAGCTTGTTCGGATCCAGGCTTTTGGTTCAGCCATTTCTCAACCAAATGTTAATCAGGGAGAGTCCTGCTTAGCTTTTAAAACCAAGTAAGATCTGGGGTATTCAAGACCAACGCGGCCCCATTCTCGAGGCCACATGTACCAAACCTCTTCATTAGCAACTTTCTGTTATAACTATAATGTAGTCATTTCCAGGATACACTTACTCTATTAAACTCTTAATCTATTATATCATTTGTATTTGTTGTATCATTACCTTTCAAATGTTGTAGCCTGCTGTATAAATCTAGGAAGATTATCGTTGCAGAAAATGGGCGTTGAACAGCGTTCAACCTGAATATAACTTTCCAATTCTTAAGTGTGTGTATAAACTTGCTATTGTATATAAAACTAAAGGAACCTCAGGTTCAAACCACCCCTTAGTCTTGCATAAGTATATCATGAAAATTACCTTTTAGACAGACAATCTGGAGTCTCATACTTCAGAATGCATTTAGAAAGTTAAGGAAAACAAATTTATCCCATTATGCAATTGCAATTTTCAAGATATATAACTTTGTTGTATCTAAACCAAATTCCTTTAAACTTGTCAAAGGTACGAGTCTTCAGTGAGGACTGAAAATGCAGTCATGCAAACCATTAATAGTGCTTACTCACCTAAACAGTCCCTTTGAAATCAATGGGATAATTTGCATGTGTAAACATTATTTGCTTGAATAAAGTGTTGTAGGACTGGGTTAAATTTTCAAAAGTGCTTAAGTGATATAGGAGCCTATGTTTCACTGAAAGTCAATCTTGAGTCCACATTCAAAGTTTTAAACTTAACCTACTTTGGGTGGTACATATGCAAATAAAGTATCTGAAAAATGTCTTGCCTGGTATGAAAGATGTCTTTCACATTCAGATAAGTCAAGCAGCTGAACACCACCTTTGTGGCTTTCAGGGATCCTGAGCACTGCTGCCACACAGCTGAGGAATCAATCCAATAATTCAGTGCAGGATTTCTTCTTACTCATGCAGTTTATGAGGTGACTGGAAACCTGATATTAAATGGTTTCCCTGTTTGTATGATTTTTGGGTGGATGGAGGGATGGATAGATGGATGGACAGATGTGAAGCAACTCACCTGCTAGACTTTATTTGTTAAGAATTCCTTAATCATCAGCATTCACCTTATTGAGTGATGAGAAAGAACTGAAAATGGTAATTGAAATCCTCATTGTAGGGATAGTGTATCGGGCTGGGAGTGGGTATGTTTGTTGCTTCCTGGTTGGTTTCTGTGAGGCAAAGGGCGTAAGAGGATTTGGAGAGAGTCTCGTCTTGGACTTGGCAGATTTTGAACATTATTAAAGTTTGATGAAGTAATGGCTGAACTGTGAAAGATCTAGTCCCTCAAGCTGTTCTTTTGGAAAGCTGAAGCCCACTGAAAATATTTCCATTGCTAATTCCCTCAGACACACAAGGCTGCTAGCTGCTGCCTTCAGTTAAAAAAAAATTGGACAAGAACATGAGAGAGTCAGTTTCACAGCTCACAAGGGGAGAGAGCTGGCATTTTCAATTAACAGAGCAAACTGGTGGTACTGTAATACCTACAGTAAACACCACCTGCAGCCATGTGAGGAGCCAAAACACTGCAGGTACAGCTGGACCTGGAGAGCTACAACCACCTCTAATTTCCTATTTTCATTTCAAGAAGTTCCTCTCTGACTCCCTCTTGAACTTCAGCTGGAGGGACTGAGTTCCATTTCTTTAAACCCGCATCCATGTAGCTGCTACCTATTTGCATAGAAGCAGCAAGGGAAGAATGATGGAGAGTGAGAGTGATTGAAAATAAAATCAGTCTTAAGTATTAATATGATAGCTACTTACAGAAAGGGGGAATAGGGAAGGAAGAAGAAAGCAAGGAGAGAAGAGGGGATTAAGATTTATAAAATATCTTCCTCTTATTCCTCATTTTCTCTCTCATTTCTTTTTTCTATCCCCATCATCCATTTTCACTACTTTAAGAAAGAATGGACTGTTTTACTGTACTGTTGTGCTAGACATAAGGCTGGAAGGAGTACTCTGGAAATATAGTTATTTTAGAGGTGTAAATTTGTGCCCTCAATCTCAGTAGAAAAGACACTTCCATTAGTCATTTCCATTATTATTACACATGGCCGGGAGAGCTTCCGATTCTTGGCACTGTAAAAGGCAGATAAATAGATCCATTCCCAATTGTAAAATGCCTCTCTTCCACACACTAAATACATTTTAAACCAACTAACCTATGGCTGAAACGAACTACATGTGGGAAAATTGTCCGTGGCAAGGTCATTCTCCCACATAAAGACAAGAATGCCAAGTGTTACACACCAGGTTGTCAGTCAGTTGGTTAATATTTGAAGCTGCAGTTAGAAAAGCCTCAAATTAAAATCCCCCAAATGTGCATTTTAGCTATGAGGCAGTCATTAGAAGTTAATGAATTGGGTCTGCTCCTGCTCTCACTAAAGTCAACAGCAAAATCTGAACTAACTTCAGTGAAAGCAGCATAGGGCCTTTTATGAGTTCTGGCATGGTGTAGGGATAAGTCTTGGGTCTGGAAACAGGAACGCCTGAGTCTAATCTTGTAGTGAAATCCTGGCTCCATTGAAGGGAGTTTTGTCACTGACTTCAGTGGGGACAAGATTTCTCATCTGGAGTGTTTACTGGCTATGGGCCCAGTCCAACTCCTGTTGATGTCAAAGGAAAGAGTGTTTCAGGAAGATTTCCCATTTCTTTGAATCAAGTCCCTTGAGAAAGTCACTTTAGCCAACCTTTTCAAAACTACATGCCCAAAGTTAAGCTCCCGTGTCCATATTTAGAAGCCAAATTTTACATATACACATTTGAAAAGTTAGGCCAAAATCTCTGTCTCATTTTCCCCAGCTGTAAAATGGTGTCATGAAGATAAGGTAATGTTTGTGCAGTGCTTTGAAAAGGTAAAGCATTTCTTAGCATTACCCTGCTCTCTTCAGCATTCTTTATGGTAAAAATGATAGCTAATAAGAGCTCAGTCTTGTAAGGTTCTGGCCACTCCTGCTCGGATCCTGCAAACCTCTTATGCATGTGCTTAATTTTAGGCATGTGATTTGTCCCATAAAAGTCACATGCTTGAAGTTAAGCATTTATCCGACAGGACTGAGCCCTTACTAAGAAATTTCACATCTCAGTCTAAATAAGTCCATTCATCTCATACAATCAAGAATAAGTAATACTTAGATCTTATACGGCTTTTATATAGAACTAAATGATGATTTGGGAATGGGTGAGGAGGGAAAACACACCTCAGATAAAAGTATTTGAAGGCTGTAAACATCAAAGAGGAAGAGAACTATTCAGAGAGAGGTTCAAAAGGTACATATATAGTAGAAGTAATCAGTTGAATTTAAGAAAAATTAATGTAGACTGAATAGTGGGGAAATATTGTTATCAATGAGATCTGTTAAACCGTGGATAGTCTCCAGAGGGACGAAATAAAGGCACCTTCACTTCAAATATTTTAAATTAGAGTAGACAAAGAATGAGAAAATGTTTTGTACTGAATAAGTAACAGAGATAGGCTAGATTGCCTAACACAATGGTTCTCAACCTTTTCCATGCCAGGACCTCATTTTCTGTACTGGGATCTCCCTCTTATCCAGCTAAGACCGTCTCTCCCATTTAACAATATTGGAAGGACTAGGTGGTCGCAACCCCAACACCTGTTCGCAACTCACAGGTTGAGAATCCCTGACTTAACACATTCTTCCAATCTCTAACTTCCATGATTTCCTCCATCCCACCCCCTTTTTTTTTGACTAGTGTGCCCAACAGAAGACGTGAATTTCAGATTATCTTGGGATCTCTCCCCAAAACTGGCTGAAGCCAATGAGTAAAAAGGAAAACTAATTAAAATAAATACAGTATTCTACATTAATGGCTCAAAACATTGTATTAGCATTAATGTAAACTGCAGTGCTTTGGACCATTACTGTAGAATACTATTTTAATAAAGGAAGCCAGGTCTAAAAAACACTCACAAAATCTTGTTGCAGTGATCCTAATGCAGATGATGGTATATACTGTTGATAACATATCCTTGATATATACTAGGCAAGTTAAGATTAATTCAATGTTCACCTGAATAAGAATGAGTGGTATTGGCCCCTGAAAAAGTAAAATAATGTACATGTTGGCTGTGACAGGTTGGATCACAGAACCCCCCTTGGGAGCTGCCACCCAATGTACCAAGACTACCCCTGTTCCTGTTTTCCCTGCCAGCTCAGGACTCCAGCACCCTGTCTTGCTGAGCCAGACACTCCCGTCTGCTCCAACACGGACCCAGGGTCTGAATCACTTGCCCCAAAGCTGCAAGTTTACCTGAAAACAGCTCACAGAAGTGTGCTTGTCTTTAGCACTCAGATGCCCAACTCCCAATGGGGTCTAAACCCAAATAAATCCGTTTTACCCTGCATAAAGCTTATGCAGAGTAAACTCATAAATTGTTCGCCCTCTATAAGACTGATAGAGAGATATGCACAGTTGTTTGCTCCCCCAGGTATTAATACATACTCTGAGTAAATTACTAAATAAAAAGTGATTTTATTAAATACAGAAAATAGGATTTAAGTGGTTCCAAGTAGTAACAGACAGAACAAAGTAAGTCACCAAGCAAAATAAAATAAAATGCGCAAGTCTATATCTAATCAAACTAAATACAGATAAGATCCTCACCAGTTCCAGAATGCTCCCTTTTACAGGCTAATCTCCTTTTAGCCTGGGTCCAGCAATCACTCACCCCCCCTGTAGTTACTGTTGTTTGTTCTAGTTTCCTTCAAGCATCCTGGGGGGATGGAGAGGCTCCTTCTTTAGCCAGCTGAAGACCAAAATGGAGGGGTCTCCCACGGGTTTAAATAGACTCTCTCTTGTGGGTGGAGACCCCCCTCCTCCCTCCTATGCAAAGTCCAGCTCCAAGATGGAGTTCTGGAGTCACCTGGGCAAGTCACATGTCCCTGCATGACTCAGGCCGAAGCCATTGTCCACATGGTATCTTGCATGTCTCCAGGAAGACTTCTTATGTGGATTGGAGCATTCCAAGATGCATTGTTCTCCAAGTGTTTCCTGATCAGGTACTTAACCTGGCGAATTCCTTCCTAAAGAAGCTGACCAAATGCCTCCCAAAGCTTACTTAGAAACCAAGCAAGCATACAGCCCATATTCTTAACCTCAAGTAGAAAATGATATATATGTACAAATAGGATGAATAGATATAGTAGACCATAACCTTTACGGAGATATATTACATGGCACAGACAGCACAAAACATATTCCAGTTATGTCATACATACATTTATAAGCACCCCCTCCCCATAAAGCCTTATGGGATACACTGTCACATTGGCATCTGACTCTTTTGCTATGTTGCAACCCCAGAAATGGCAGTGCAGAAATGGCAGCAGTGTACTACGAACGCATCGATGTGGAAGGCCACCATTTTGGTCCTTCATCTGTTCAGAGGAAGAATGCTTTGAAGGCAGTGGACAAAGTATTGAACAACATGACCAAACTAATCAAGGTCAGTGATGTGACAAAAGATTGTGTGCTTTGGTATGCTTCATTTTTCTTTCTACTCTGATCCTTATTACCATTATAGCTCCTTTGCAATAATTCACTGGTTAATAAGCATGTGGCATTTCAAAGGTGCCAAGCTCTTAGTACCTTTCCCTTTGTAAATTTTCCTTCCTGTATTAGACAACTGCTTGGTAGTGAAAGGTTCCTTGTTATACATGGTGTTTATAGTTGTGATTTGCCTTCTTTCTTGAACATAGTACTTAGCTGAATGAGTCAGTTCAATGTTATAATGAGTTACCCCTTCTACCTTAAAATAACTCTACTGTTGCAACAAGTGTTGCTAAAGAGGTATTTCTGAAACAGTATTTAACTGAGACTATAAAACAATGTTTGAGGAGGTTAAAAAAATGGCTCTGCAAGACATTATGGAGAATGTTATGCATATTCATACTCAGAGGTTAAAGTCAGCCGGAGCTGTACAGAGCGGAGCTCCGGTAAATATTTTTATATCCACAGGGCTGATGCCCCAAACCCCAGTGCCTCCCAGGAGGGCTCTGGGAATTACTCTTTTTGAGTATTCAAGTCCTGTTCATACCCATGTAACGGCAGTTAGGGTTGAATTTCTGCAATAACAGAGGTTATTGATTTTGCTGGGAACTTAAGGCATGATACTGCCGCCCTTAATTTAATTTCAGTAGACGCTCTGTATTGGTCTCTGGTGGTTTGCATGATAATATCACTAGCCCCAGGACGCTGTAAACCAGCAGGGACATTGCTCTTTTCAGAAACATAGTTGTTAACTGGAATTTACACTAGGGAGATGAGTAAAGATTATTCATTTTTATAAGGGCTGTAGAATCAGACAATTACCTTTTATGGCAGATTTATGGTGTTATTCATAACTCTATATCTTGCAACTTTGCTTTAAAAATTATCCAGCTGATTTTATAGTGGGGAATGAACACATCAGGCTGCTGGGTAAAAGCCAGTTCTGTGAATTTCTCTGCTACCAGGAAGCATGAAGTGCTATGGATACCTGTCCATAATGGTAAATAAACCTTGAGGTATTAATTTCCTCAGCAATAAGTAATATGAGGAAAGGGGTGAAAAATATTTCAATCTCAATAAACTATAAGAGCACCAGAACAGAATTAAAGTTTTATATTTGAGGGAAATGACCTACCCACGCAGATGGACATGGGAAAGTTTTTCTCAGTCTATTTGGACTAAAGAGAAAAAGAGATTAGGTCAGATCCTCGTGCCAGTGAACTCCCATTCACTTTGATGAGATTGGGATTGGTGCATAGCAGTTTGTATGAAATGTTCATTAACAACAAATGCATAGGAATGAAATACTACCTTTAACTAGAGATAGTGCCAGGAAGTTTGATGGCACTTATCCAGATGGAGATTAGAATCAAGATAGGGTTTGATGGTCAGGTTTAAATTTGAACCAATAGTAAGATTTGGATTCAACTGAGATAGTGCCAAATTCTTTTGATCAGCATTTGAAAAATCTCAGGCCAAAATGATAGAAAATCTCATGAGATCTGTCTGAACAGACCAAGACCAGACTTTCTGTTGTTGTTGTTGTTGTAATTTACTGTAAAGTATCCCAGGCAAACCCCATCCTCACTGTAACTCCACTGATTGCAGTGGAATTTAGGCAAGAATGAATTCAGCCAACTATCACAAAACTTTGACTTAGGAACACACTGTATTCTTTTCAAACTGTAATTGCTATCTTCACTAATTTGACAGGACAAGGGCCTTCAGAATGACCTGAATGTCATTTTGTTCTCGGATCATGGGATGACTGACATTTCCTGGTTGGACAAAGTGATTGAGTTGAAGAACTATATCAATATGACTGATATTATCCAAGTAAAGGACCGAGGCCCTGTTGTGAGCCTGTGGCCAACTAAGGAGAAGCAGACTGAGGCAAGCAAAAGAATCACCTCGTTATTTCTTCTGTTTTATACCAATCATTTCTCAGCTTTAGTTTAAATCTCGGGAGTCCAGTTCTGCCCTCAGATATGCATGTACAGGTCCTACCGAAGTCAATGGGAGTTGCATATCAGAAGGCAGAATTTGGGCCTGTGATTCAGGTTTCACCTAATGATGGATGATAAAGTGCAAACCATTTTTGAGTAAAATTCACATCATGCAAATCAAAAACTATAATCTTTCTCTGAATTATATTCTTTACGCAAATACACACACACACACCCATCCCATATTAGCAACATCTATTTGCTTTAGGCAGAGAGGTAGACTTGTTTTCTAATTTTTTTGTTTAATACTATAAAACACTGCCAACATTTTCTAACCTGGTGCCTGACACTAGACTTAATTAGACTAACATTAATCCATAAATAAATGTTCAAGGGGACCTAAGCACCCTCAGCTTTCATTGAGCTCAAGAGGAGCGCAGCATGTCTCAAAATCAAGTCAGTTCTACGTCCATTTTTAGGCACCTATATAGAACCCTAACTTTCAGCATCCAGGCTGGGATTTTCAAAGGAGTTTAAGGGAGTTAAGTGCCCTAATTCCACTGAATTTCAATGGCATTTGGGCATCTAACTTAATTAGGCTCATTTGAAAATTCTGGCTTTTTTTTTTTTTTTTTTACAACAATGACAATCTCTTTACAACAATTTTGAAGCATTAGCATTTTTGATTCAATAAATGACAAAAGCCCCAAAGTGCTGGTTTTGAGACTGTTGGAAATAAAATTATGGAAACCAAGTGAAGTTCTAGACTAACTTTCTGAAAGCGCAATAGGGTTAACAAATAAGAATGTCCCATTGATAGTTAACTAAAAAACATACTCTTGAAAAACTATTACTGTTTTCCATAGAATCAGAGAAAGTAGACATATTAAGTGATCTAGTCCAGGTACCTACCAGTGCAAGATTGTTTCCTACAATTCTTCTTCTAGTGGATGCAGTTTCATAACTCACTTGTACATTGTAGATTAAATGATTATAAGAGAGGGCAAAGGTTGTAGATTTATGCACAAAAACAGCCACTTCAGGAAATAGAGCTGGTATTGTACTGACTTGATGGTCTGACCATTTGAAGCTAGTGCCAGGGTATAAAGTGGTCTCAAAGGAGTGCCAGAGCTTTCATGTAGGGCTCACACAGGTTATTAAAATACTCATAATGCCCTCTCTCTGGAGGCTGACCTGCCTCAGTCTCATGTCAGAGACCTCTATATTTTTTGGCTGGATCTGCAAACCAGCCACCGTAATGCTTGCTACTCACATTGACAGAGCTCATGCTCAGTTCAACAAAGCACCTGCTTAAGTTCCATTAAATGGCTCTACATCCCTGGGTAGTGATGGAATGCAGGGTGTTGGTGCATGGGGATTTTTTTCTGAAGGATTTTTCTTCACGACTCCAGAGCACAGAGTAATCAGAAGTACCTATTTCATTTCCCTAATGGGAGTTTTGTTTTTGTTTTTTAAAGGAAATTAAATTTATCATCTTTTCCTAGGAATGCTACTGCCCAGAGTGGGCCATCCTCCCTAACCTTCCCATTATCTACAGAGTGCATTTGAGTTTGCATTTCCTATGCATCTGAAGAAGTGAGCTGTAGCCCACGAAAGCTTATGCTGAAATAAATTTGTTAGTCTCTAAGGTGCCACAAGTACTCCTGTTCTTTTTGCGGATACAGACTAACACGGCTGCTACTTTGAAACCTTTGAGTTTGCAGCTGATCATTTAGGGCTAGCCCAGTGGCTCTCAAACTTTTTTACTGGTGACTCCTTTCACATAACAAGTCTCTGAGTGCGACCCCCCCTTATAAATTCAAAACACTTTTCAATATATTTAACACCATTATAAATGCTGGAGGCAAAGTGGGGTTTGGGGTGGAGGTTGACAGCTTGCGACCTCCCATGTAATAACCTTGTGACCCCCCTGAGGGGTCCCAACCCCCAGTTTGAGAACCCCTGGGCTAGCCTATACTGAAAAGTTACATCAGAATAGCTACATCTCTCAGGGGGTGTGGAAATCCCCCCAATCCCCCGAGAGACGTAGTTAAACTGACCTAACCCCCAGTGCAGACAGGGCTAGGTGAACGGAAGAATTCTACCATCAATCTAGCTACTACCTGTAGGATTACCTAGATTGATGGGAGAACTCCTCCTGTCTCTGTAATGAGTGTCCACACTGAAGTTCTACAGAGGTGCAGCTGCAGTACTGTAGCTGTGCCGCTGTAGCGTTTTAAGTGTAGACATAGCCTAGGAGGCAGTTACTTTAACAGCACCAGAAGTAACCATCTCAAAGCTAGTGGACAGACTGTAGTAAGTTCAGTAAGTACAGCCTTTTTTCCTGCAAGCCAGACTCTCCCATTCTTAACTCATGTGAAGTACTACCAGTACAATACTTTTGAGCAGTCCAATTCAATTTTAAAACAATAGGACTATTCACGAATTAAGGTTCAACTCAACATAAGAGTGGCAAGATTTGACCCAGCGAGTCCAGTTATTAGACACTGGTGCATTGTTTCTTGATGGTGGCTGTAATTGTGGAGAGTTTCCATGTGAGGTGTATATTTGGCAGGGGAAGTGAAACAAAGCAAATCCACCCTGCACACATCTGAAACCATCACTTAAATATTCAGGCCATTGGCCTAACTTCACTTAAAGGCTGTGAACATTACCACACAATTAATGCATCTATCCTTTCATGTAGGTTATAACAATGAAAAGTGTGGAGAAGAGAGATTTATACCCTCAAATTAAATAATGACACATCTCCACCATATGTTCTCTGAGTATTTCTGCTGAATAATTTGGGTTAAATTTGTATGCTGACATTCTAGACATAGGGCTGAGCGTCTTCAGAGCTCCAATAAAACATTGATGAATTAATCTCACGGCATCCTTATGAGATAGATGAGAGCTATTATCTCAAACAGGGGCCCAGGGCAACTACCCTTCAAATCCTCTCCCTCCCAACCCCAGCCCCAGCTGGTCCTGCCTACTAGAGCACACTTGTTTTCACTGTTTAACTCAGCCCTGGTCTACACTTGGGGGGGGGGGGGGGGAGGGGATCGATCTAAGTTACGCAACGTCAGCTACGTGAATAACGTAGCTGAAGTCAACATACTTAGATCAACTTATCGTGGTGTCTTCACCGCGGTGAGTCGACTGCTGCCGCTCCCCTGTCGACTCTGCCTGCACCTCTCACGGCGCTGGAGTACAGGAGTCGATGGGAGAGCACTCGGGGGTCGATTTATCAGGTCTAGACTAGTCACGATAAATTGATCCCTGCTGGATCGATCGCTGCCCGCCGATCCGGCGGGTAGTGTAGACATACCCTCAGTGTCTCCATAATTGTTTCCAGTGCTGTAGCTCAGTGTGCATGTGCATGTGTGCACATGTATACACACAAATTGGGTGTGTGTAGGGGGCAAATTTTCAAAGGAGCCTCCTAAAACACATCTACCAAATTTGCATAAACACCCATTTGCACCTGCAAAGTCTCATATTTGTATGCATTAATGAGTATTGGTGCACACAACTGGACACTTACGAAGATAAGCTACCTGGTTTAAAAATGCAGAAGTTTTCCCTCACCAACAGATACATGTGCAATTTTTACAGGCAGATGGTTTTATAACTTTTGTTTCCTTTACAGGTGCATAATAAACTGAAAGCTGTGCAACACATGAATGTTTATAGCATAGAGGAAATTCCAGATAGATTCTATTACAAAAAAGGGAAATTTGTGTCTCCTTTAACTCTTGTGGCTGAGGAAGGATGGTTCATAGCAGAGGTAAAGTGTATGAACAAATTATTGATTTACCAGTCTGGTTAAAAAGTACAATATATAAAATGAATAATAAAAAAGATGTAAAATTATAAGATTAATGGTGAGTTATACTACTGACTTGGAGTTTAGCTGGGATAAATACTACTGCCCCACATTTAAATACTAGAAATGTATTTTAAATGAAACTAACGGTGTGATAACTACATCAAATCTAAGTTAAGATTGGTCCTTTGTCCAGTCATGGTATAATAAGAGCTGAAACTTATTTCCTTTTGCATATAATTATTTTTCCTCTTCATCCAGTTTACCTTTTCCTTTCAACCTTCCTCTGGTTAGGTTCAGGGATTACTTTCTTTTGCAACGTAAGATTATCCTAATGTATGACAATATTTCCTCCACCAGAGTACCCTTGACTTGGTTCCCCAGGTACTTTTCTGACATCATACTGTCCCTTAAAAATACGATCTACTCTCTTGACTTCCCCCCATTTCCAATTATTTGCTACCATCTCCCCACCACTAAGCTCTACACTACTACAATTTTCAATAATTCCTTTGCTTCTGGTAATTTCCCCACCCTCTATGTAATTCAAAGGGGATGGGGTTTTTTTGTTATAGATAAAAACTTATTTATAAGGAATCCATGCCCAAAGGTGATAAAAAAATCAGCATTTACGCAAGAAAGTAACTATTTTAGGTGTATGTAAGTGAATGCTTACAAGTGGCTGAAGATGGGCATTTTGTTATCCGCCATAAGCACAACTATGTTAATGAAGTGTGTGTGTGTGTGTGTGTACGTACACACACACACAGGTAGTTATGTGTAATTATTTTGAATTTTTTTTTTTTAAATCAAAAATGTAATTGACATACACGTGTAGGCTGTTTTATCCAAAAGGAAACCAAAGCACTTCACAGATGTAAAGCACTTCACAAAGTATTTCACAATCTTCCATTCCTTATATATCCAAAACTCCTATTTAACTCAGGTTTTGGAAGGAATACATAATCGAGAGAGCACTGATTTCTATGCATAGGACTCAGTTTAACTATCACTGAAATGCAATCACTTCTGGGGTGGAATACAATGGCTATTTCAGAGTGCCTTCCAGAAAGGTGCTAAATGCTCCTGGGAGGCACTCATCTTGCAGGATCAGACCCTCTTGCAGGGCATACAGTAGCAACCACAGTCCGAAGACAGGAAATGAAGAATACCTTATCCAATTGAAACTGCAAGGATGAATTTTAGTAGGCAAACTAATTAAATATTACAAAACTCCGTATACAGGGTTTAACATCTAAGCACTTTTAAAAAAAAAAAAAGTGGAATTTGTTACTCCTGTATATATAGAGACTTTCATAACAGTTCTTCATTATTATAAAATATTACTACTATTATTTAGTATTTGATATTTCATCCAAGTCTTTCAAAGTGCATTGCATTTAGGGGTGGGCAGGAAATAGTTTTCCCATCTCAAATTGGGACAAAAAAAAATCAAAATCTTGAAAAAAAAATTGAAACTAAAAGAGTTTTGAACCAAAAGCCCATAACTTTTTTGTTTCAAAAATGTCAAAAGATGACATTTCAACCATTTCAAAACTTCTTTTCCAACTTTTTTTTTTTAAAGTTGGGAAATTCATCAAAACTCTTTCCCACAAATAATTTCTGATCTGACAAATAACTTTTTGGCGAAAAACATTTCCTCAAAAAATTCTCGAGCAGCTTTAACAACAAATGTTACTTAAGCCTCACAATGCTGAGGTTAGGTAACTATGGTTATACACATTTTATAGACAGGTAAATGAAGGCACCACTATGTTAAGTAATTTGTCCAAAGTCACTTAGTGGTGACATAAGTCAGTAACAGAGTTGGAAATAGAACCTAGGAGTACTGGCTCCCAGTCTCTCTCTCTAATAACTATACCACACTTGCCTCACAAATTAACATAGCTAAACAGAACAGCTCCTTTTATGCCTGTCATATAGTTATCTGACTGCCACATTTTCAACATAACACCTCTAGTTTGTGATGCTGAGTTTCACAAACTTACCTAAATGCCTCCTTTAAAAAAATCATTCATGAATATGGATTGGTGAGCTGCACATTTTCAGTTTAAAAATCTAAATACCACTGATGAGTTACAAGAATATATAAAAAAAGTATCTGAAACCATTTTCTTTAATTGATTTTTAAAAAATGATTGCAACTAAAACCTTTTGTACAGTACCAGCTTAACATTCAGAACACTTATGAATGCTGAAAAAATTTAAATAATGGAAGTTTGACAAACCCTTAACAACAGTAGAGCAAACATTGCTTACTACAAAATTATTTCTGTCTTTCTGCCCATTCCTCCCTATTGTTTCTGATTTTCAAGAATGCCCTCTCATTCATTCAGTCAATTCTTCCTCACTCTGGGTGTATTTTCATTATCTGAGCCTCAGATTTGAAAAAGAAGTTGTGTGTCATATTTTTAAAGTAATAATTGAGATTTCAATTATTTTTCTGCCCAAACCATTGAAAAGAGTTTGTCAAGCTCTTTCCTATTGTGTTCACCTTTTAATTTCTTTTTAAATTTTCCATTGTTGTTAGTACTCTCTGAGCACTACTCACATTATTATTGAGCAGAAAGGGGGAATGTCTCTGGAATTCTACCCTCTCCATACGTTCCAGACTTCACTTTTGCATTTCACTATCCAAAGCTCAATACTCCCCCCCCCCCTTTTTTTTTATAAGTTCTGTTGGTTTCGGTGTTGATACTATTTTCTTCCTCCTGAACGATTACTCATTCTTTACTCCAATTTAATTTTTAATATAATGTATTTGTGCTTCAGTATCTCAATACTTAATGCTTTGCTTGCTGGCCTGTCTATGTTACGTACCTCTACTGCTGTACTTTCTGCAGTTTAAACAAGCTGAATTTGTAGTTACAAGCAAACATAAGTATGTAGGAGAACCTTAGAATGTCGGGAGGGTTAGGGAATTGCGTGGCCTTGTACATTAGCATTTCACTGTTAGAGATCAACGTTCAGTCTTGGTTTAAGTTAGATAGGAGAAATAGGTGTGTCAAATCTCATCCTAGCTCCCATTTGTGCATATTACAAAATCACTGCACATGCTGGCACAGTTCTGAGCTACTGGTACTCTCTTCTCAACAGAAGCAGGACTGGGTTAGCAAGGGGAGTTGTTGCGAGTTAGGACGGAGTGTGGTATCCTGGGAACACTATGTTGAGAAGGTGGCATAGCACCTGCCCATACTATGCTTGCCTGAAGCCAGTGCTATTAATGACCCTATGCAACCATTTGCCAATGTAAAAGAAAGTAACATGTTTTCTCACCCAAATACCAGCAAAAAGTTGCTATGTTTCTGACTGCATTTCACAGCTGCAGTAAGGTACTATTCTCCTTGTACTCTTGGGCTGGTGATCGAAGGGCATTCTGTTTCCTGAGTTTGGCATTACTAGGGAAACAGCTGAGTCCATAACATCTGATAGTGCTTTTAAAAGGTTTAACTTCAGCCATGTCATGATATCTCCAAAGAAACTTTGCAACTTAGATAAGACTTGGCATGACTTGAGTGGATGCCAACAAATGCTATACAACTTGTCCTATAGTGAGCAGCCAATTAGTTTCCTGGAACTCCGTTAAGCAGAATAGTGGTGTAGGCAGGCACCATAGTAGAAGATTATACAAAAAAGCAGACTGAGTCCATTTTCTCTTCAGCTTGCTCTGAGTGCTGTCAGTGAAATCAATGGAGACAAGGCAACAGATTTAATTTGTCAACTAGAACTGTTCAATTATCTTGTACATCTGCTGACTGTTATATACAAAGAAATGCATGGATACTCAAGGGGTTCCTGCAGTTAGCAGCCTAAAGATCTACACTTTACAATAATTTTTTTTAATAGATCCCACAGTTTCTATCCATGGTCAATTGTTTGGGAGGGGGAAGAAGAGAGAAAATCAGATAATAAATATAAATAAAATGGAAATGAATCTTAAATCAGTCTGTCTCATCACTGGTCCGAGTTTACTGGAGCTATGGATACAAGGTGCACACACTATCTCTCTAGTCTTGGGCCTGGCCACTCAGTGCCACTGTTACTCATCAGTCAGGAGAATTTTAACATATCATCAATTGATGAAGTGAAATACTATTTAGAAGTCACTGAAGAGATTACAATTATTTCTCCCTGGTCACCCAGCTCTAGTCCTGATCCGATGCCCAAGCAAGGTGTTAGTAGGCACTGCTAGACATGCCATTTTTTGGATGAGATGTAAAAGTGAGATCCTGATTCCTGACCACTTGTGTTCATTCAGGACTCATGGTCCGTTTAAAAACAGTAGGTGTGTTAACTCCAGGGTTCTGGCAAAATTCCAACTTTGATAATTACATTATGGTCTTCATAAATTCCCTCTGCAGTTTCAGACAACTACGTTGTCTTCTTTACTTCATGCCCTAAAATATTTGTGTGGCATTGTGTGGTGTTCAACAGCTGCAACATTTCATTCCAGGGAGGATGCAATCCACTGATGGAGGAAATAACCCTCCATTATTGCTTGTATGTCAGTTGTTAAGACCTCTAGGAGCCTCCTGGATGAAAAGTACTACAATGATTTTTTGTTAAGTAGTTGTTACTATGGAGCTGGAGAGACTGATTCCGGAGAAATGTTTAAAAGTACTATTTCTGTGTAACATGGCTAAGTGAAAACAAACTGGAGATAAGATGACTGTGTACAAGTATCTGAAGAATGTAGACACTAAGGAAGGAAAAGAATTGTTGGAGTGGTCTACATGGGTATAACTAGGAGCAATGGTATGAAACTAAGCAAAAGAAAACATAGGGTGAATGTCCTCAGCAAAAACTTCCACAGACCTGATTTAGGAATAGCCTCCTAAAGGAAGCCTCATTGCTTCAATAATAAAGCAAGCAAACAGGACAAAAGATTTGAGAATTTGTTGTAGGGAAGAGTCCTGTGCTGATTGGATTGACTGGATGAAATGGACCAACTTTTTTAACAGGTCTTTTCCTTTTCTGGCTTTTATGACATTGGTAATGAGGGCAAAGGACAAAATTACATGTAAATTATTCCACTGAATTGAACGACAGAAATTGGTCAGAAAGTGGCATTGCTAGGAAGCAGCCATAGAAGAACTCACTGATATGGACTAGCTCTGTATCTATATTCACCAACCAGAAACATTCAGAGAAGAGGGGAATACAAATTGAAAAGGTTATCTTCCCCGTTAGCTGCCCTCAGGCTCAGGGCCTGAAGATGTGGCATTGTATACAATTGAAGGTAATAATAATATAAGGATATTCTCATGTGCCTTCCTTTTACGTTTGAATTCTACTGTAATGAATCAAGTGCCGTTTCAATATACTTGCTATGTCCCCTATTGGTGACTATATCCTGCCCTTTCAGGGGGTTGGACTTGATGATCTAATAAGTCTTTTCCATCTCTAACTACTACGATCCTTTGACTATGGAGACAGAACATAAACTCCATTACAAAATAAAGGTTACGATACATTATTATTTTACCCAGTTCCTTCATTATTTAAAGGCTCCCTCTTATGGCATTTATATGTTAACCTGTGTTTTGTTTCTCTTCCCACAGAGTAAAGAGAAACTTCCATTTTGGGAGAATGGCACAGGGAAAAAGGAGGCCTGGCAGAATGGGTGGCATGGATATGACAATGAGCTCATGAACATGAGGGGATTCTTCCTCGCATACGGGCCAGGTAGGCGAAATGAATGATCAGATAATCACAAACTCCCCACCCCACCCCGCCTCTACAATAGCTTCAGAGAAAAGGCAGATCCACAGTGCTGCACTGTTTTGGGTGGAGGGTTGATGTAGAAGTTAATTCTGGACATGGAGCCTTTCCATCACAGCCCATATGAAAGTAGAGCAAGCTTGCTCTCCTTTTAGCCTCTATATCTTATGTGAAACTAGGGGAGAAACCAAAGATTACATTTGCTTTGCCCTTCAGACATCATGGACTTTGTATGGCCGCCTGATGGTAAGTGTGCAGGAACCTACCACTATGATCACCCAAGCCTCGGATCAGCATTGAGTATCCCTCCCTGTTAATGTACTCTAAGGCTCGCACATGGGCACATCAATAGGTCCTGTATTGTTTGAGATCCTCAATTGTTTAAATCCTTCAGTGATCTTTGGCACATTGGCCACTTCTATCCCAGGCCCTGGCAACTCACGATGTATTGCTATGTACACTTCCATGACATGCACACTATCATAGGCTAGGTCTACACTACCTGCCTGAATCGGCGGGTAGAAATCGATCTCTCGGGGATCGAATTATTGCGTCTCGTCGGGACGCGACAATCGATCCCCGAATCGACACTCTTACTCCACCAGCGGAGGTGGGAGTAAGCGCCGTCGACGGGGAGCCACGGAGGTCGATTTTGCCGCCGTCCTCACAGCGGGGTAAGTCGGCTCTGATGCGTCGAATTCAGCTACGCTATTCGCGTAGCTGAATTTGCGTATCTTAAATCGACCCCCCCCATAGTGAAGACCTGCCCATAGACTTCCCAACCAACCAGTAATTATCTGGGACAACGTGGAGTCTCAGATCCTGATCTCTGTGTGGCGTATATTATGCTATTTCTATACTACTACTAACATACAGGGTGCACAGGATTTCATCAGCAGATCTGAACACACTCTGTAGGTGTGTACCATTATCCCCATTTTACAGATGGGGAAACTAAGCACAGAGACATCAAGTGATTTGCCCAGGGCTACACAGGAAGTCTCCTAATTCCCAAAACAGTTTCCAGTCCATTGAACCTTGCTGTTCTCAGCTAGGCTTGAGCTCTTTTAAATCTACATGAAATATAGGTATTGTTTTTTAGTCTTGGCAAAGGGCTCATCAAGACAGAGTAGCTCCTTTGATAACCATGTGGTTATTACTTATATCATACACCTGCTGCATCATTACATAGAGAATTTCTGAGTCCCAGTTTGTCAGACCCTTTAAATATCGACTAGTGCATGCTCTTCACAGATGAGGGAAAAAAAGAGATTCAGAATCTTTCACACAATCATTGCAAAGCAAAACTGTCTGCTGAAAAGGCAGCAGAGCGATGTTTAAATGCACAAACATGTAAACATTTAAATAGCTCCTGTGTTTAATAGTTCCATTCTCTTTTCTTATTTGCCCAATTAATTTTAACAGATAATTTTGTGTCCTACTCACAAGACTTTCTATTAGTCTCTGGAAAGACATTAGGTCCCCATCCCACCTAATTCCTTGTTTATTGGATGCTCCTGCAATTCAAAACCTCAAGCAAAAGAAATTATCCAACGTTAAATCCTGCCTGCCATTCAGAGACTAAAACACCTCTTTGCATTTCTTTGTTTCAGATTTCAAATCTAACTTCAGGGCGCCTCCAATCAGATCGGTCGATGTTTACAACATCATGTGCAATATTGCAGGAATACAGCCACTA
This sequence comes from Emys orbicularis, assembly GCF_028017835.1. NCBI lineage: Eukaryota > Metazoa > Chordata > Testudines > Emydidae > Emys > Emys orbicularis. The sequence goes on along the minus strand of NC_088687.1, from coordinate 83,031,650 downwards.
TCAAACAATGGATCCTGGTCCAGAGTGGAGTGTATGTTAAAAAATAATGCCAGTTTGGCACAGTTATTCCAGTGGAGCAGCTGTGTGCTGGCATTAATTCTACTTTTATTGTTTTCATAACAGATCTCGTTACTCTGGCCCCAAAACAATATTGGTCAGTGTGACCAGTAACTTGGTTTTTTTTTTTTTTTTTAGAATTCTTTATTTGAATAATGGCTTCAGTAACAGAATACTGTCTGGGTAAATTGCACCTATTCACCCAAATTCATCCCTCAAGTTACACAAGGGATAAATCACAGTGGTTATAACAAATGCAAAGCCAAATATTGCTTTCATTTGAACTGTTGTAAGTATATACAGCAGTGTCAATGAGAGCAGAATGTAGCCCATTGTGAACGTGAGTGAGAAAGTTACTCCAGGAGATAGATATGGTAGTAAAAGGGGAATTCATTCTCTAACTAAGGAGACGCTTTCACCTCTGCATAGTTAGGGGCTCAAGACTGGATATAGGCCTTTGTAATTTTACTGATTGTTTTATTCTGGATTATTTCTTTATCTCTGCTACAGCCCTGCCCTCTCCTCACAAAGCAGTTACATGCATGGTGTACACTGCCGCATTCCTTTGAACAGGAATAAACAGCCTCTCTCCACTCAGCTACAATAAGCACAACCTTAAGAAAAAGTAGGCATGGGAGCATTCAAGAACCATAACATCCTTCTTTCCCCACACTTTGTCTCTCCTTCTCCCTTAAGAACATCACCCCCCTCAGTACTCCATTAGCTCATAGAACCATAGAAACCTAGGGTTAGAAGGGACCACAAGGGTCATCTAGTCTAATCCTCTGCCAGGATGTAGGATTTGTTGTTTCTCAACCGTCCAAGACAGAGGCCATTCCTGCACCCATTCAAGTCAGAAGAGTTTTACCATGGACTTGAATGAGTTTGAGAGCAACCAGAGAGTGAGAGTTCCACAATGAGGCCAAACTTGAACTCAGGTCATCTATGTGGCAGTTTATTAGAACAGCCCATTGGTGATTTTTAAATTTAACGTACCACCTGCCTATACAAAGGGCGCCATTTATTTCACAATTCTAAGGCCACCAAATTTGCTACCCATATTTTTACCTCGGAATCTAAGATTCATTAAAAAAAAAAAACTGAATATTTTTAGCCCTTAAGCTTGAGAAAAAACCTTGAAAATGTGACTCGAGTGTCTACTGATTCAGTAGCTTTGGGAGATATGAACTGTTCTGTTCTTCTAAATAGGACAGTGACTCTGAAACTAAAAGATGACAATTTAAATATTAACTATTTCACTGCTGATCATTTTAGAAGAAAAATCCAGCCAAATATGTTTTAGCCCCAAAAAGCCCCACTGTGGCAAAAGCCCCAAACAAGTTCTGTGATGCTGGCATGCACTGTCAATGCAAAAACCTCCATGATGTTGACAACTGAAAGCAGAGGGATGGCAGAAAATAAATTGCATTCCATATCAGAATAAACAACACGGGGACTATTGTGCTAATTGCAATCTTCATTTTCTGCTTAATTCATTAAAAACCTTAAAAAGAGGTTCATTAAAAAGAGGGCCTTAGCCATAAAGCAAAATATGCCAGTGACAAGTATAATAAAACAGTTTGGAACACAACTGGCCTGTGTCTCTTTCCGGAAGAAGTAGCAAAACAACACCACATGTTCTCGCTGGTCCAGTACATCAGCTGAACTCTTGAAAGTTTTCAGCATCTATTGCTTTTCTACCAGCAGCATCAGGGAAGAGCATGGTTTTAAGTGATTCCCATTCAAGCAATGGATCATGCAATACATATGGCTCTTTTCCCTTCAGAAGGTGCTTTCTGCAGCAGGGAGACAGGTTTATACTGGTGGACTTTCAAAAGACTTTTTATCCTTTAGCCAGTGCTACAGTAGTGAGAGGAGGAGCTCATAGGAGATATCCAGGTTTGACATTCAAAGCCATCTCTCACACAACAAGGATGACAGGAGGACCACCAAAAATTATACAAAATGAATATTTCATCACAGGGACCTCAAACCCAGTCTTAAGTTGTATTGGTAAAGTTAGATAGGGATAGACTCTTGCGGTGTCATGTCTACACTGGAGCTGAAAGGCGTAAATTCCAGTTTGGGTAGATATGACTGATCGATCTAGCATGCCAAAATAGTCATGGCTAAATGTGCAGTGGAATGGGCTAGCCGAGTGCATACTTAGGGTCTCAGATAGGATTGAATTCAGAACAGATAGCCCATCCTGCTGCCCCTGTAGCCACAGGATGCTACTAGTTTTAGCACTCTAGGTTGATCAGAGCCAGCAGGATATGTCAACCCCAGCTGGAAATTATACCTTCAGCTCCAGTGCAGACATACACTTGAAGGTAATTCATCCCGGAGGTTAAAGTCCCAAGATATTAAGGTAAACCTGAACAAAAACAGGGAGGCAGAAGTAGCAAATCCCAACTAAGAACCTGATTATGCCAATTTTACATTGATACTATAGTTAGAGTTAGGTTCTAGTCAACATAAAATGGTAGAATCTGGCCCTAAACCAATAGCTACTTTATTTATTTCAGAAGATTAATTTTGCTTAGTTGTTAAAATATTTTACTGCTGTACTGCTTGATGTTAAATATGGGGGAGCTACATGCATTTCAAAATGTTAGTTACACATCTTTACATAATTTTATTTTTTAAATGTTTTCATTGTAAAAAACCCACCATATCTAGAAAAGAGACATTTAGGGTTTGGTCCTGCAAGGACCCTAAGTACCCTTAACTCCTCACGATGCTGATGGGAGTAGAGGGCACTCAGCTTTACCTCAAAGGAGGGGCTCAGCACATTGTCAGAATGAACTCCTGTGGAAAGATTAGGGTCCTTCCTGTATAAAATAAACCTCTAAAAATTAATGAGCACACAAACCCAGAGTAAAGCACATTTTGGATTGGTTTGGTATGGTTAATTTAAGGATAAATGATTACAGCATGAAAAAAAATCAAATTAAACTTGACAAAAGACTTCTGTAATAGCTGTAAAGATTTATGTAATGTGTTTTTAAAACTCAAGTGAACCATCAAATCAATTGGGGGGGGATGGGAAAGAAAATCAGCCTTCGTTATCAGGCTGTTGAGTATAAAAGGCAATTTAGGGCTTTCTAAGCATTTGCAGTGGCTGTGAAACAAGCATCTATTGTTCAAAGTTCCCCGTTGCTCTTTAATGGGCCAGGCTCAATGAATTCACTGGAGCACATTTTGTTAAAAAGTGAGAGAATTATCGGTATAAAAAATAACCAAATGACTAAATTACAAAGTTTTGTTTGAAAACCAACAGGATATATAAAACACACACTAATCCCTTGACATTCTGGAGACTTAAATCCTATAATAAAAAGATTTCAATATTCTCTTACAGAGAAAAAAGAGCATAAAGGCACAGGGCCAGATTCTGATTTCTGTTACACTGGTGTAAATCAGGAATAACTATTCAATTGAGTTATTCCACATTTAGATCAGTAAATGAGATCAACATTGCCCCACTACTACATGTGTGTTTGTGGGTAACAGTTAGAAAAGTAAGTGTCCATATTCAAAAATTCTGAGTTTTTGCAAATATCGCAAAGTACATTTTCAGAATGTATGAGAATCTCATGGGGGTTTAGTGCAAACATCCTATGATAACAGGTTTCAGAGGGGTAGCCGTGTTAGTCTGTATCAGCAAAAAGAATGGGGAGTACTTGTGGCACCTTAGAGATAACAAATGTATTTGGGCATAAGCTTTCTTGGGCTAAAACCCAAGCTTTTGCCCAAATAAATGTGTTAGTCTCTAAGGTGCCACAAGTACTCCCCATTCTTTATCTTATGATAAAGCACTTCAAAATGTGTTCGATCTGTGAAAGGGAAGTTCTGTAATAGATTTACATCAAGTTGGTCATCTCCAAGAGAACTGAGAAATGGGTATGTTTTAGAAGTGCATCTTGCTTTTTTGGTATTTTTGTACCACTATACTGATTCATGCTCTGGTTCAAATATCAGAGCATTTTGCCTGTAGTTTCCTTATCTGTGTAACAAATAACTGAGGTGAATGTATTTTTAAAACCATGGTTCTAAGTGATGCTTTCAAACAATGATTGATTGTGAATGGGTGAATAATTATAAGAACACTGCATGATTTCTGTAAGAAATGGTATACATTTTTGTAAATAATGTAAGATTTAAAAAACAATCCTAGAACACCTTGTCTTTCCTGGTTGATTGTTACATCAAAATGTTGTCACGTTGGTCCACTTCTCACTTACAAAAATAGAGATACCACAGTGTAAACAGTGTTTGAAGCTTATACTGACTAATCATCAGTGGGATGAATGATAACATTGTTTTAAAATGGTAAAGTCCTCAAAATATGCATGTAAATTACATATTAAATAAATTGCACAAGATAATGTGGCTTGCATGTTGGATAATTTTTCCAGGGGTATTATAATAAAGTTAACCTTTTGAATCTGTTTGGTTTTTTTTTCTTCCAACCGCATGTATAAACATAGCTGTATTCAATAACAGCACTGTCCATTGGTATCTCTACATCAACTAGGACATATCTGTAAACACTTCTAATTAAATTTGTAAGCTCCCTGGGGACAGGGATGTCTTTTTGTTTTATATTTGTACAGCACCTAGCACAATGACGTATAACAGATTTTACTACTCACCGCTGGTGCGCCTCCTTGTGGCTCATTTGAGGATTAGCTCATCACTGGTTGGATCCCTCTTCCTGTGGCCATTCAACCCGTCATCTCAATCTCACCTTCCAGAACTCTGAGTAATCTTCTTTGTGACTTGGCTGCTCTCTCTTCGTGACTTGGCCCTCTGGACAGTCACTATAGTCCTCCCCTTTTGGAGTCTGTCAAAGTCTCTCTGGACAAGATGCCTCTCTGCTGTTCCAGGAAGTCCTCCATTGTATGTCCAAGGCTGTGCCACTTCCCCAGTGGCTGGTAGGAGAACCCAGGCCCAGCCTCTACTCCGGGGTTCCAGCGCAAGGACCCTATGTGCCGCAACTATGGGCTACTTACTCCCAGACCTGTTTGCTACTTCTCTGGGCTCTGTTCTATTCCCTCCTTCTATCCTCTGACTCCTCTGGGTTTACCAGCTGTCCAAGCTATCTCCATTTCCCAGGGCTACTTCCCCCTATGGCTTCTCGCCAGACCCAGTAATCTCCAACACACCTCCCTCCTGTCAGGGACTGACTGCAGACTACTTCCCCTTGCAGCCCACTTCTGGTCTCAGCATCTTAGCTTTATAGAAACCCTGCCTGTTCCTGTCCAGGTTAGCATCATCCTTAATTAAGAGTTACTGAGCCTATCTCGTTAATTGGCCTGTCTAGACTACCTTAATCCCTTCCGGGCTGGTGTGAGGTAAACAACCCATCATATGGGACCCTGGTCCTTGACTGGGGCTCCTAGCTCCTACAGTGACACAAATAATAAATAAAAATAATAATGGATGTAGTGCTGACCATCATGAGTAGTCCCACTAACTAGCTTGCGAACGATTCTGCTGCAGGCTAAAAGTTGACATGGAAAAATTCTGTCAGCCCAGATGAAAGTATATAAAGCTTGTCACCTCAGGTCTCAAGTTCAAATCTAGCATCTGGAGTAGAGACCAGAATTTACTATCACCCTTATGTGGCCCATATGAAGTAAGTTGTTAGGATCCATTTACTAGTGGACAGGTGCGCACAGCACACACACCACCACAACTGGCATTGTATTTATTAGCACCCTTTAGAAAAGAGAGAATGACCCTTTCAACCCTAGAAATGGTCAGAGCAGAGCAAAATTGAGGCCTAGTGGAGAAAGTGGGGCAGTTTGCACTGTTGCCTCTGATCTGTAGATAAATACAGAGCTGCCACCTCTAGGGATACTAGCCTGGTGCCTCCCACAAGCAGTAAATTCACACAAAGATTGTTAAAAATAAATAAAGTGATTTTTAAACCCCACAGAAACAAAAGGAAATGAAGGATTATGCTTTCACTCCATTCAGAGCTCCTCTACCTGTCCAAGAACTGCAGCACAGAACGCTCCTAGCACAATGTGCTCTTTCCAGGGTAACAGGAGTAATTGGGGAAAGAAAGTGAGGTCCTCTTTTAATGCCTTGCTTTTCAAGGTACTGAAGCAGTGAACATAGAAACTAAAAGTCAGCAAATGAGATGCAATCATATTGTGCCTGTAGAAACCACTGCCAAGCTTGGGGGAGGCCGAGAGGTACTGCACCAAAGACAACAACTGGAGACATTCTGTCAGCAGAGAACCTATGTGCTTCAGCTACCTCCAGAGCTGCTGGGGAGTACACCAAGCAGCGGCAATAACTGCAGCAAACAGTCTCCCTCCCCACAGTGCTGGACCCAGATAAGTAGGCAGTAAGAAAGAGGGGAAAGGACCATGGTGCAGCACCAACCATGCACACTTTTGGGTGGCAGTCAAGGATCATGGGTCAATTATGAGTCATTATGTGTTATACAGAGCTTAGTCATTAAACACATCAGTCACCTATGCCCCTAAGCTCTACAATCTCCCACTTTCTCTTTGGTCCTTTCTCACGTTTTGGTCTGACATCAGCCAGAGCACCATCAGCACCTTATGATACAAGATCTGCTGGTCTGAGCCCTAGGCTGCGAACTCCCACCTCAGACCTCCACACTCATTTTGCCTGTCTTCAGAGGTCAAAGCCTCCTCTCAGGGTGGCTCTCAGCAATTACCACATACAGCCAATAACACCATTCTAGCTTAAATAAACCAAAGTTTACTTTCATGGAAAAGAGAAATAGGATCAATGGAAATAAATCACAACACTTCATACCAAAGTCAAAGGCTACCACAAACCTCACTAGGCAGGCAGAAAAGGCTCCCCTGAGTTACAAGTAAAGATTACGTAGGAAAAGTCATGACCCCGCCTTTCCTTCTAGTTAACTTTCCTCTGGTCTCAACTTCCTGCTCACACGCCTCTCCCCAGTCCTATTCCCCTGAGCGCCCTTTTTCTATCAATCTATTCTGCCTCTGGCCTGCATGGACATTGATTCCGACCTCCCACACATGCAGGTGACTCATCCATCAAATCTGCTTGGCCAGTGGGATTGATTTACTAACTTTCCTACCTCCCACAGTGGCCAATAAGCCCCTCTCTTCTCCAGCTCCCTTCACTATTTATCACTTGTTGATGATTTTTCCAATCATACTTTCAAGCTATTCTGTAGTTCACTTTGGGAACACCAGCACACATTGCTAACAGCCCCTTGTCTGGCCACATTGGCTATTTACTCTGATACATCACCTAGTACCAGGCAGCTGCACATTATATACAAAAGTTTGAAACAGCATAGCATAGACATAAAAACAGATAATAATGACATAAAAATTGTTTATCCCTCTTAAATAGGATGGTTGGTGGATAGCATTTCAGATGACTGCAATTTCATTTATCAGATTTAGTTTTTGATTGGTGGTTTCAAGTATTCATCTACCACTTGTGAGCAGTGTGTTGCCACTCACTCTTGAATGAGTAATTAAAAAAATATAGCTCAAAGTGCATTGATCTGTTTGCGGCAAGTGGGAGCAGGAGAGAGCCTGGATTGGATATATTAGGGACAGAAAGCCTGTGTTGGGTAGGAGCCAGCTGGGGCAGGCCAGAAAGATGCAAGTTGTTCCTCCACCAGACCTGACCCCATGGATTTACCAAATCGAAAGGTAATACACTCTAGGCAGTGTTATCTTTTACACGCAGTCTCTACACACTGTGGAACCCCTTTAAAGGAAGGCACCAAGGGCAGCCATGACCAGGAGCCATAGTACCATAGATGAGGAGCTTGGAGAAGTAGACGTGGAAGCACAGGGCAGGCACAGAAGCCCAGTGCCTTTATCAAGATCTATGAGGGTAGGGATACAGACACTCAGCTCATTCCATTGGGAAACAAGCTCCACTCACCTGACAAAACAACTTGTGGAAAACCGCAAGAACCACCTTGTGAAGCTTTTCTCCTCTTTAGCCTTCTCCTGAAGGTTTCATCATTGGTGTTAGTGATCTACTCTTGGTTATTAAAGCAAAGTCTCAAATTCAGTACAAACCATAGACTGGAATAGCCAGGAGCTTCAGTCATTGAAGATAACTGTGTGCACTATACCTGCCTCCACCAAATCTGGCATTGGCTAGTGCAATTAGACCCTTACTTTCATGAACACTAAATGTACAAGCAATTTTTAAAAACCTATAGATTTCCCCCAACGTTTTAAACACAGAGCTGAGGGCAAGAACTGTGATTTCAATGCTCAGCATTGTTTCGCTATTGATTGGAGTGACACAGTAACTATTGAATGATATGGATAACATGACATCATATGACTATTATTCAAGCCATCTGAATTGCATGTTGCAATCCAAGTATTTCATGTATAGACATATCCAGACATTTTTTTGTCCAGTTCATTATCATCTAGAAAGCTCTACGCAATTAATAACAATACTTTGCACTTATCTAACAACTTCCATCTCAGGTTCTCAAAGTGCTTTACAAAACCCAATTAAGCTTTACAATAGCACTTTCAGATTTGGCACAATTGGGCTGACTGACTCACTTGTTGATTGAAAAGTAGATAGATATGGAGAGGTGACAAAAGGGGGGTAGCAATAAAACAGGGATGTTCTACTTAATTTTTGCCCAGAATCCCAAAGTAGTTGTGTGTTTCTGATATCAGTTTCACTTCTTATAGTTTTAAGATTTTTTATATTTAAATGGTTACACCAAGTTACACCAGACTTGCATCTGAAGAAGTGAGGTTCTTACCCACGAAAGCTTATGCTCCCAATACTTCTGTTAGTCTTAAAGGTGCCACAGGACCCTCTGTTGCTTTTTACCAAGTTTCCTGTTTAACACTCCACTGCTATGAACCAACCAATTCACATCGCTCAGAGCTACTGTTTCTGTCTCTGTCCCTCGTCAACCTTTATCATACAGTACAGCATTGAGGTTTTTTCTGCAAACATAAGGAAATGTGTTACGCTAAAAATGTATATTTAAAAAACAGATGGTCACATTTTGCAGAAACTGATAAAACCAATAGAGAAGTGCTGGTCCAGCATATGAGTTCGGACAAGTTCTTCAGTGTAGATTTTCTTTTATTCCACCAGATCTCCATCTCTATATTCATAACCCTCCCCTTCTTAAACAAAACATTGATATTTTATAAAAGATAAAACACATGGTTCAGTTGGAGAACTGGCAGAGGATTTATTGACTTTCTTTTCTGTCAATGCAATTTCTCTTGTTTTTCTGAGATGCAATTAACTGAACAGCCAGGGACCAAAGTATAGAAAACCAGCACAGAAAATAAGGGACTACATTAAATAAAAAATAAAGAAGACCGTGCCTGCCATCCGGTCCACAAATGAGACTCCTAAATCAATTGCCAGAACTATTCAGAGTGAATGTTCTACAATACTGTCCATTGTGTGATATCCCTTCTAACCTGGTAACACGTCACAAACTCCTCCCATAGGAGATTCAGGACCATGTCCCAAATCCACATAAATCAGGCTGATGGTGAGAAGCCCCATCTACACTAGGATATTGATGAGTGGCTGACTGTGTGCAATCAAGTCTCAGTCATATTTTCTGGAAGCACGTTGAAGATTATTTTATCCCATCTAAGCTAGCAAACAAAGTTTTCAGCATTGGTTCAGTTGCCAACTGTTGCCAACAATAGATTAATTTCCTACTATAGAAGGCATACTGTGTCACAGCCTTCTGGTCTGAACTCCTTATCTTTTCTTTGATGGGACAAGCATTTGACATCATGGACTGACCACAGCACAAAGTAGAATACACCTCTACCCCGATATAACGATGTCCTTGGGAGCCAAAAAATCTTACTCCGTTATAGGTGAAACCGCGTTATATCGAATTTGCTTTGATCCGCCAGAGTGCGCAGCCCCGCCCCCCCGGAGTGCTGCTTTACCGCGTTATATCCAAATTCATGTTATATCGGGTCGCATTATATTGGGGTAGAGGTGTATTTCCTAGTATGCTCAACTGAAGGGAACAGAAATAGCCACCTACATGGTAGCAGATTCATCCCAACCTATGATCTGTGGACAACGATGATGGAGCACTTTTTAGTGGTCATGGAGGGCTGGCTAGTCATATGGGGCTAACTCTCCACCATGTTTCTCACTGCTAAATTACATTAAAGAGTTAAAAATACATACTTTCCTAATATTACTTTTCCCTGTAAACAACTGCTGTAGTTGCAACAGAGGTGTGACATGACTACAAATGAGAAGAGAGGTGAATGAATGTGTGTGGAAAAGTGTGAAAAACCATGTTTTATGATAACATTCCTTTAATAGCTGCACTGAAAGACTACTCCACTGAAACAGAATTACATGAAAAAATACATTTAAAAAATGTTATTAAGGTGGCAAAGTCAAGCACTCAAAAGATGGGAAGTTCCATAATAAAAATTGCCAGTGCAACTTTAGTTCTTCCCCATTGTAGCTATGCATTATGACACAGTAATTAATTACATGATTCCATAAATATTTTTCATGTGGAAAAAAGACAAGCTCTTTTAATCTCTCCTTACTCGTCTCATCCATTGATCAGTCAATCCATCTCACTAGTCTTCCTTCTGAATATTTTTGTTTATCTTTTTAGATCTCTTTCCAATTTGTCAATAGCTATCTTTTAATTGGTTGGGGTGGAGAGCTGGAAATGAACACAACATTCCAGGCATGGTCACAAAAGAGCCATAAAGAGAGGGACTGTTGTGTTCTGAAATGTGTCCACCTATGCAGGCTAAAATTGCATTAGACTTTTGCTATGCTTGCATATTGCAAACTCTTGTCTAATTCACTGCACACTGTCACACTGAGATCTCTTTCAGCATTATAGCCTCCCAAATTTATCCTCCCTATCAATTAGCTGGGGTTTGTATTATTTTTACTCAGATGTATTTTACACCCTATGACGGGGTGTGTATATCCTGCACTGGATGAGAGAAGGTTAACCCCACACTTTGGCCAGCGGAAGTCCCACCCCTCAGACTGTGCTGGGCATGCTCCAACTACTGTCTCAGTATAAAAGGGAGCAGCCCGGCTCATTCTAGGCTGACCACTGGATGGGAAACACCTTGGGTATAGGCTCCAGATGAAGAGCCATCACAGCCTTTGCCTCTGGGAACTGGAGACTCTGAGAGCAAGACTGGAGGGTTGCAGCTGACAGAGCAGCAGGGAAACACCCACGTTAAGGAGCCCAGAAACCCTGATGCTTGATGGACTACAGCGTCTGGAAGCGTGGTAGAAAGTGACCAGGGAGGGTGTGCGAGTGGTATCTCCTGCCCAAGTGAGGTTGGCGTGTTTCGGTGGGAGTCCCCACTGACCCAGTGGCGGACCACTCCACCACTGCCAGGGCCCTGGCTCGAGGCCCGGTGGAGTCGGGTGGGCCCAGGCCTCCCAACCCGGGCCGTCATCCCCCTGGTGGCAGCCCCTTCCTCCTCCCTGGGTACTGGCCATTAGGACATACTGCCCTGCAGCTAGGGGCTGCTATACTGACTTGGGCCATTGGGCCACACTTCCCTGCGTCTAGGGACTGCGATATTTACTCTGGCCATTAGGCTGATTGACCCCATACCAGAGGGCTGTTATATGGACCCTGGCCATTAGGCCATGTTGCCCTGCACCTGAGGGCGGTTATATTGACTCCAGCTGCTAGGCTGTGCTACCCTGAATGCAAGGGCTGCTGTGATCGACTCTGGCTACTAGGCCACGCTGTCCTGAGTGCAAGGGCTGCTGTAATTGACTCCAGCCACTAGCCTGTGCTGCCCTGAACACAAGGGCTGCTGGAATTGACTCTGGCCACTAGGCTGAGCTGCCCTGACCCCAAGGGCCACTATAAGGGTCTCCAGCCTCTGAGCCATGCCACTTCTGGCCTAAAGACTGTCAGGAAGACTGTGACAGCAGCAGTATCACAACCCTTCCCTGCCCCAAAAGGGGGATGGGGTGTGTATATCCCGCAACACACTCCTTCCCTTTCACACAGTGATGTCATGAGGCTTAGCTAATATATGTGTAGTACTTTGTCATTCTCAGATGAAAGCCACTATAGAAATGTGAAATATTGGTATATTCTCATACAGAGGTGGTTAAACCAAAACTGGCAAATGTATTAGAAATGTCATGGTTTCCTACTGTCCATATAATTCCATCAGAGACTTAGCACTGGCCATAAACAGCACATTTCAAACTCTTGGTAGTAATGTCTAAAATGGTGGTTAGTCATGCCTTGAGTACAGTGTTGAATACCCAAAAGGCATACAAATACCACAGCTTTTAATAATATTTTTATGGATTTCCTGACAGGACAGGATATTTTGTTGATAATTACCAGCATACAGATAAAGTCCCCTCCTTAAAGCCTCAGAAAACAGAGAAATAAATCAAAACCAGTACAGAAAGAATTATTTTTTTCCATTAGTTCTGAATTCTTCTGTTGCTTCCAAAAAGAAGAAGAAGAAGAAAAAGTAACCTGAACAAACAGTGCTGCAAGGGTATAAAGAATCTGGAACCTCTCAGTACTTTATGGCATCCCTTTCCTTTTTGTATATTAATAGCTGGGAACATCAAGAGGCTACAAAGAGTACAACCTCGTAAATTACAGCTGAGAAAACACAGTAGGAAAGGTATATACAAATTGTAAATCAATCACCAGTAAATCTTCAAGAAAAATGAATGGTCTGTTTTAAAGACAAAAGCTAATCAAGCACTGAAGTTCTAGCAGTACGTTATATTAAACCAGCGTCTTCTATGAGATGAAGAAAATTAAGTACGTGATATAAAATAATACATTGAATAAAAATTTGCATGTCAAATAAAAGCGTAGTCGGGCTGGCAGCAATACTAGAGCTTCCTTTCTGCCTAACAGGTTTGTGAAGCTTTCATAGGTTTTTATTTGATATGCAAGCAGTGACTTTGTCTTACTCCCCTCTCCCCCATTAAATGGTCCATTTCCACTTGGAATTTATTTAAAAAGTCTATAAACAAGTCTTCCCTGTTGTTTTCGTGAATTCTATGACTCTAATGTATCTCCTTGTCTTTTCTCTCTCTCTCTCTCTTTTTTGAGCTCATATTGTGCTAGTGAAGGATGTCAGCTTGACAGACCTGGAAATTGAAGTCCTCTAATGACAGCTACAGGAGCACTGACATTGTAAGCTTCCCCACATTGCTCTGACAATGTGCCTCAAACCAGGGCTAGAGGGAGTGAGAGGGTTTCCATTTTCATCCCACAATTGCCCTCTGGCTGAGTGTGACAATGCCAAAGAGTGGCAATTTTGTCATGTGCTATTGGTGATGGGGTCACCTGACCTCAGCAAACTAGACAGAGACCACCAGCTCATTTCTCATAGTCCACTGAACTGCCATCAGCTGGTAACAGCTACTCCTGCCCAAGGGTAGATTTGAACTGGTGATCTAGTAGCAAAAGGTGTAACGCTTTACCAACCCCATTCCCTCACTCCTTATTACAGTATTTCTTCTTAGTGCAGACCAGGGTTTTGGTTTGATTTTAATTTTCACCTTATAAGATGAAGAATAATGAGGAAACTCATATGCAGATTTTAAAAAAAAATTGTGGAGGGGTCACACTGAGGACAAAGGCAAAGGGGAGAAACTTCTGTATTTAATGATACATCACTACATCCTGTTATTACCTGACTCAGAGCTCCCTCTTCTGGCTTCACATAGGGTTGCCCTTCTACTTCAATCTAAACCCAGCAGCACATTAAGAGTTTGCTAGGAAATAGAAAAGAAACATTTAGCACCTTTGCTGAAAAGTAAAGGTAACAGAAATCATGGCAGAGTGCAACAGTCTGACACCTATCCAAGTAGACAAAGCTAGAGGTATTTATAAATTGCCTTCCAAAATGTGCTGGTGACTTGTAGGAGCATGTGGAGAAAGAGAGAAAAAGGAAAAGTTGGCTGGTGTGTGTTGTAGTGCATGAAACTGAAAGTACGAAATAATCCAAGAAAGCACACTCTGTAACATATGTGTACTACCATTCAGAGCATTAATGCAGCGGTAATGACAAAGTGGGCTGAGGCGGGGGAAGGTACTCAGATGTACACTCTCAAGTTTGGGAATATATTCCTGAGTATTCTAGGAAGACAAAATTCTGATATAGATCCAGACTTGAAACCTTTCATTGCTCAGGGGTGTTTAATGTGATGTCCAAAGGCTGTTCCCCACACATTCCTAACCAGGAAATTGGAACCACCAGAGATTACCTCCATTTTAGGTTTTGCCCAGTCCAGGAACGGCATAAAACATTAGGATTTTGGGGTGTGATCTAAAACCCACTGAAGTCCATGGAAAGACTATCAAGTTTCAATATAGACTCATAGAAGATTAGGGTTGGAAGAGACCTCAGGAGGTCATCTAGTCCAACCCCCTGCTCAAAGCAGGACCAATTCCCAACTAAATCATCCCAGCCAGGGCTTTGTCAAGCCGGGCCTTAAAAACCTCTAAGGGAGGAGATTCCTCCACCACCCTAGGTAACCCATTCCAGTGCTTCACCACCCTCCTAGTGAAATAGTTTTTCCTAATATCCAAACTGGACCTCCTCTACTGCAACTTGAGACCATTGCTCCTTGTTCCGTCGTCTGCCACCACTTGGAACCGCCCTTCAGGTAGTTGAAGGCGGTTATCAAATCCCCCCTCACTCTTCTCTTCTGCTGACTAGATAAGCCCAGTTCCCTCAGCCTCTCCTCATAAGTCATATGCCCAAGGCCCAAAATAATTTTCATTGCCCTTTGCTGGACTCTCTCCAATTTGTCCACATCCTTTCTGTAGTGGGTGCAATACTCCAGATGTGGCCTCACCAGTGCCAAATAGAGGGGAGTAATCACTTCCCTCGATCTGCTGGCAATGCTCCTACTAATGCAGCCCAATATGCCGTTAGCCTTCTTGGCAACAAGGGCACACTGCTGACTCAAATCCAGCTTCTCATCCACTGTAATCCCCAGGTCCTTTTCTGCAGAACTGCCGCTTAGCCAGTTGGTCCCCAGCCTGTAGCAGTGCATGGGATTCTTCCATCCTAAATGCAGGACTCTGCACTTGTACTTGTTGAACCTTATCAGATTTATTTTAGCCAAATCCTCCAATTTGTCTAGGTCACTCTGGACCCTATCCCTACCCTCCATTGTATCTATTTCTTCCCCCAGCTTAGCGTCAGCCACGAACTTGCTGAGGGTGCAATCCATCCCATCCTCCAGATCATTAATGAAGATGTTGAACAAAACCAGCCTAGTACAGACCCCCGGGGCACTCCGCTTGATACCGACTGCCAACTAGACATTGAGCCATTGATCACTATCCATTGAGACCGATGATCTAGCCAGCTTTCTATCCATCTTATAGTTCATTCATCCAATCTATACTTTAACTTGCTGGCAAGAATACTGTGGGAAACCATAACAAAACCTTTGCTAAAATCAAGGTATATCATGTCCACTGCTTTCCCCATATCCACAGAGCCAGTTATATCATAGAAGGCAATCAGGTTGGTCATGCATGACTTGCCCTTGGTGAATACATGCTGACTGTTCCTGAGCACCTTCCTCTCCTCCAAGTGCTTCAAAATGGATTCCTTGAGGACCTGCTCCATGATTTCTCCAGGGACTGACTTGTTTTAAGGAGCTGGTAACAAGGGACACAACTTTCAGATCCAGGATTTTGTTTCAGAGAACTTATTTTAGAGAAAGCACAAAAGAGTGAAATTTCAATCTGATCTGAATCACTTTCAGATCCACATCCCCCTCTCCCCCGCTCCCAAAACGCAGGGTGTTTTGGTTCAGGTTTATCTTTAATAATTTAGAACCTTCAAAAATACAAAAGATTGGAACATCCAGTACATGATGATAATGAGACTAGACATTAGTAATACACTGTGAGGTATAGTTGAAAAGTTGCTCCTGGTTGTCTAGGAAGCAGTTCCGTAACTGTGTATCACCCCCTCCATCTAATTACAAGTGAGGGAGAAGAGATGATTTACTGAATCTCAATTAGAACGGAAGCAGCATACATAATGAATCATAACAAAATCCAAATGCTACTGCAATCAGAGCAGAAAATATGACAATTTTTCAAGAGATGATTTTTGTTGCTTTTATTTTTTATGTTCACCAAAATTTATTTGGTTAGTTCAATATGTAAAGCAATTATTCAGTGTGTCATGTGGACTTTTCCTTCCCAATAGGGAAGTCCTTTCAGACGCTCACATAACCCCATGGGTCACATATTTTCCACATTTATTCGGCCCTTGTTGTGGCAAAGCTCTTTCTGGGTGAGGGTTAGAGCTTCCAGCTGTCGATGTAATTTAACTGTTTTTAAAGGGTGGTCTGATATATAGAGGGTCCAGGCAATATAGATGGAGAGTGAGAGCAGGAGACATCAGAAGTCAAAGAAGAGAGGAATAAAAAAAATAAATGAAAAAAAAAAAAAAAGGATAAAAGGAAACATCCCACTCCTCAGTGTGCCTTCTTTCCTCTTCTCTGAGCTGAGCAGAGCTGGGGAAACGATCAGCAAAGAACAATTTATCATACTTAGTGCTTATTAAATGTGTGTGAAAAGATCGCAAATTTGACAAATGCATTTGCTGTTGTTCACATTAATTCAATTAATATTTCAGGTGCAAACGTACCTCAGCCCATGTCTCGCTTGCAAACTGTTCACTGCAAGTATTCCTCCGCTTGTTGAGTTCATGATTTGAGACTGGTGTTATTTTTTCCCTGATTGGCTATAAGGGAAATAGTTTGCAAAATACTTTGGAATAAAAGTTGCTATATGTTCTGGGGAAATGGTAATGACTCAAAGTCACATTCTTCTTATACTGAACAAGGAACTTTATTCAAGTACATCTTATGCTGTTCTATAGCTTCATCTGTCAACAGCGGCTGATAACCTTCCCTCTTGCTAAATTTACACAGAAGCAGAGGTGAAAGTAAGCCAGTCCGGTCCGGTACGGCGTACCAGTAAGAAAGCCGGTAGACAGCCGACCATATCGTGGGTGTGGTGTAGGTAGGGGGGTGCAAAAGGGGCAGCTGCCCTGGGGCCCAGCAATTTAAAAGGGCCAGGGGCTCCCGACAGCTGCTGGAGCCCCTGGCCCTTTAAATTGCCGCCAGAGTCCCGGGGCTCCCAGCTGCCGCTATCCCAGGGCTCCAGCGGTGATTTAAAGGGCCCGGGGCTCCTGGCCGCCACTGCCACTACCTTCTGCCCAAGGCCCTGCCCCTTCCGGGGGTCCTGAGCCACCCCCCCAGCTTGCCCAGGACCCTAGCTGCCCTGCATACCTGTAAGTCCCTTAAGTAACTTTCACCCCTGCACCGAACCATATTTAAGTGCTCACTGAAGGAGCAGCGGCTTCTAGCTCCCCTCCCCTGCCAGAGGCAGGGTTCACACTGGTGTAGGGAATAAAAGCCAATTCTCCTGCCAGTGATTTAAAGGCAGGAAGCGGGTGTGACAGAACCTGATGGTACAAGAAGTTAGTCCCTGTTCTCCTCCCTCTGGGTGAGAGTTGGGGGGATACCTCCACCTTCCAGCCCCTCATCCTTCTTCAGGTTTATCAGAAAGAGAACATATGAGCTTTGTAGAAAAAATGGAAGTGTTTGGATGGGGAGGAGAGTGGGTTTGGGTAGAAGAGGAGAAGGTATTTCCATGGCAGAACTGAAGGAGGTAAGGAAGGAATTGGAGATTTCCTTTCTTCTCCTTCGCCACTTTAGCTAGCTTCTCTAGCCAGCTTTCTATCCTCCTTATAGTCCATTCATCCAATCTATACTTTTTTAACTTCCTGGCAAGAATATTGTGGGAGACCGTATCTAGCTTTGCTAAAGTCAAGATATATCACATCCACTGATTTCCCCATATCCACAGAGCCAGTTATCTCATCATAGAAGGCAATCAGGTTGGTCAGGCATGACTTGCCCTTGGTGAATCCATGTTGACTGTTCCTGATCACCTTCCTCTCCTCCAAGTGCTTCAAAATGGTTTCCTTGAGGACCTGCTTCATGATTTTCCCAGGGACTGAGGTGAGGCTGATCGGTCTGTAGATCCCTGGGTTCTCCTTCTTCCCTTTTTTATGTACTGTGTACATAAAAAATGTACTTTATGTACTGTGGTGCTGCTGTTAGCTGGCTCTGATCATACATTTGTGTGTCAGTTTTGCCTACTAGCTTTTAAATGTCACCAGCCTCCGCTGGGATTAGGTGGGTGTATCCCACATGACCAGTTTTCTGAGATTGCAGGAGTGGGCACTGATGGCTCTTGAGAGGCCTTCTGTTGTTCTTAAGAAAATAATATATTACTCAGCATATATTATATATATAAGATCACTTTGTGAATATTAATTTGTCCTCACAATGAGCTTATGAGGTAAATGTTTCTTTCCACTGTACAGATAACAGGAGGAAGAGAAGCTCAGTGGCTTAGCCAAGGCCACACACTTAGGCCACAGAGCCAGAGCAAGACTTAAAACTCAGCAGTCTCTGGTTCCCAGTTTAGCACTCAGAGCTAGCTCTCTCTCCCCACCTCCAGTTCACTGCATGGGCTTTTTGCAGTAATGTCATCTGCTAGATGTAAGTGCATGACTCACAAGAAGTCAGCAAGAACAAATGTCTCAGAATATTCTGCTCTATAATAACCATTCCCAAACAAGAACTGAAACCAAACTAGTTTGTTTTGTATATTAATGGCAAACAGCATTACTGCCCATACACACGCACACACACAAAAAGAGAATGGATAGCAAAGCTGAAGCTTGATGAGATGTAGGGGGGGAAGGAGACCAAAGCCCTGAGGTAAGTGGGGAAGTGGGATACCAGGAGGAAGCACGAGCAAGAGAGCTCAAGAGGGGAGGACTCCTGCCTCATACTGAGAAAGCAGGAACGATCAGCGAGTTATCTTAAGTGCCTATACACAAATGCAAGAAGCCTGGGAAACAAGCAGGGGGAACTGGAAGTCCTGGCACAGTCAAGGAATTATGATGCGATTGGAATAACAGAGTCTTCGTGGGATAACTCACATGACTGGAGTACTGTCATGAATGGATATAAACTGTTCAGGAAGGACAGGCAGGGCAGAAAAGGTGGGGGAGTTGCATTGTATGTAAGAGAGCAGTATGGCTACTTAGAGCTCCAGTATGAAACTGCAGAAAAACTTGAGAGTCTCTGGATTAAGTTTAGAAGTGTGAGCAACAAGGGTGATGTCATGGTGGGAGTCTGCTATAGACCACCAGACCAAGGGAATAAGGCGGACAAGGCTTTCTTCTGGCAACTAACAGAAGTTACTAGATCACAGGCACTGGTTCTCATGGGAGACTTCAATCACCCTGATATCTGCTGGGAGAGCAATACAGTGGTGCACAGACAATCCAGGAAGTTTTTGGAAAGTGTAGGGGACAATTTCCTGGTGCAACTGCTGGAGGAACCAACTAGGGGCAGAGCTCTTCTTGACCTGCTGCTCACAAACAGGGAAGAATTAGTAGGGGAAGCAAAAGTGGATGGGAACCTGGGAGGCAGTGACCATGAGATGGTTGAGTTCAGGATCCTGACACAAGGAAGAAAGGAGAGCAGCAGAATACGGACCCTGGACTTCAGAAAAGCAGACTTTGACTCCCTCAGGGAACTGATGGGCAGGATCCCCTGGGAGAATAACATGAGGGCGAAAGGAGTCCAGGAGAGCTGGCTGTATTTTTAAAGAATCCTTATTGAGGTTGCAGGAACAAACCATCCCGATGTGTAGAAAGAATAGTAAATATGGCAGGTGACCAGCTTGGCTTAACAGTTAAATCCTTGCTGATCTTAAACACAAGCTTACAAGAAGTGGAAGATTAGACAAATGACCAGGGAGGAGTATAAAAATATTGCTCAGGCATGCAGGAGTCAAATCAGGAAGGCCAAATCACACTTGGAGTTGCAGCTAGCAAGAGATGTTAAGAGTAACAAGAAGGGTTTCTTCAGGTATGTTAGCAACAAGAAGAAGGTCAAGGAAAGTGTGGGCCCCTTACTGAAGGAGGGAGGCAACCTAGTGACAGAGGATGTGGAAAAAGCTAATGTACTCAATGCTTTTTTTGCCTCTGCCTTCACGAACAAGGTCAGTTCCCAGACTGCTGCATTGGTCAGCACAGCATGGGGAGGAGGTGACCAGCCCTCTGTGGAGAAAAAAGTGGTTCGGGACTATTTAGAAAAGCTGGACGAGCACAAGGCCATGGGGCCGGATGCACTGCATCCGAGGGTGCTAAAGGAGTTGGCGGATGTGATTGCAGAGCCATTGGCCATTATCTTTGAAAACTTATGGCGATCGGGGGAGGTCCCGGATGACTGGAAAAAGGCTAATGTAGTGCCCATCTTTAAAAAAGGGAAGGAGGAGGATCTGGAGAACTACAGGCCAGTCAGCCTCACCTCAGTCCCTGGAAAAATCATGGAGAAGGTCCTCAAGGAATCAATTAGAGGAGAGGAAAGTGATCAGGAAAAGTCAGCATGGATTCATCAAGGGCAAGTCATGCCTGACTAACCTAATTGCCTTCTATGATGAGATAACTGGCTCTATGGATGAGGGGAAAGCAGTGGATGTGTTGTTCCTTGACTTTAGCAAAGCTTTTGATACGGTCTCCCACAGTATTCTTGCCGGCAAGTTAAAGAAGTATAAGCTGGATGAATGAACTATAAGGTGGATAGAAAGCTGGCTAGATCGTCGGGCTCAACGGGTAGTGATCAATGGCTCCATGTCTAGTTGGCAGCCAGTATCAAGCGGAGTGCCCCAAGGGTCGGACCTGGGGCCGGTTTTGTTCAATATCTTCATTAATGATCTGGAGGATGGCGAGGATTGCACCCTCAGCAAGTTTGCAGATGACACTAAACTGGGAGGAGTGGTAGATGCGCTGGAGGGTAGGGATAGGATACAGAGGGACCTAGACAAATTAGAGGACTGAGCCAAAAGAAATCTGATGAGGTTCAACAAGGACAAGTGCAGAGTCCTGCACTTAGGATAGAAGAATCCCATGCACTGCTACAGACTAGGGCCCAAATGGCTAGGCAGCACTTCTGCAGAAAAGGACCTAGGCGTTACAGTGGATGAGAAGCTGGATATGAGTCGACAGTGTGCCCTTGTTGCCAAGAAGGCTAACGGCATTTTGGGCTGTATAAGTAGGGGCACTGCCAGCAGATCAAGGGACATGATCATTCCCCTCTATTCAACATTGGTGAGGCCTCATCTGGAGTACTGTGTCCAGTTTTGGGCCCCACACTACAAGAAGGATGTGGAAAAATTGGAAAGAGTCCAGCGGAGGGCAACAAAAATGATTAGGGGGCTGGAGCACATGACTTATGAGGAGAGGCTGAGGGAACTGGGATTGTTTAGTCTGCAGAAGAGAAGAATGAGGGGGGATTTGATAGCTGCTTTCAACTACCTGAAAGGGGGTTCCAAAGAGGATGGATCTAGACTGTTCTCAGCGGTACCAGATGACAGAACAAGGAGTAATGGTCTAAAGTTGCAGTGGGAATGGTTTAGGTTGGATATTAGGAAAAACTTTTTCACAAGGAGGGTGATGAAGCACTGGAATGGGTTACCTAAGGAGGTGGTGGAATAGGGTGACCAGATAATAAGAACAAAGTATCGGGACACATGGGGGGGGGGGGCGGGGGGCACCACCAAAGCAAAAAAAAAGCTGGAGTGCAAAATATCGGGACAAATGGCATCCCAACCATACATCGGTCGGAAAGACGCAGGAGAAACAACTAAATATCAGGATAGTCCCGATTTTATCGGGACGTCTGGTCACCTTATGGTGGAATCTCCTTCCTTAGGTTTTAAGGTCAGGCTTGACAAAGCCCTGGCTGGGATGATTCAGTTGGGGATTGGTCCTACTTTGAGTAGGGGGTTGGACTAGATGACCTCCTGAGGTCTCTTCCAACCCTGGTATTCTATGTAGCATAGACTGTTTTCAAATTTATATCTGGAAACAGGCTGAGATCATGCAATGTGCCAATTTGCAACCACACAGAACACGTTATAAATCCCTTCAGACACTTCTTCCAGGATGTCTATTAGCCTTAGTGTTCCCTTAAATAAATGTTAAAGAGATAGGGGATAGATAATATTAATTCTGTACAAAGCTGCACAAAAACAGTAGCATGTCAATTATACTCACTCACCATAGATAGATGCAAACTTCACTGCTCACCCACTTCATTTTCTGTTGCATTGCATCCCATCCCCTACCCTTTATCTAAATGTTGTCTCTTTGAATTATAATTTGTGGGGGGCAGGAACCTTGTCTTCTTATTGTTTGTAGGATGTCCAGACACACTGTGATATTATAGACAACTCAATAATACAACTAAATAAATAACCCCTCAAAATCTGAATTTACAACTATGTGGCAACTGACTCCCAACTACAGTGACACCATGGGTGCTGTATGGTTGGAGCCGGTGTTCCAAGGGAAGCACCCAATTGTCAGTTTTATCACTTTTTGTTTAAATAGATCTTCCAAAATCAAAGAAGTCTATTTTGTTCCATCTCATGTGAACACAGGGAGCCCTGAACATCCAATGAAGATAAACCTAAGCTTGTTGCTGGCTGCAAGTTTATTTGATGTGTGAATCTACAGTGCCTTCCAGGACACTGAATACCCCTGGTGAAATGCTGACCCCCTGAAAGACAATGGTGAAACTCCCATTGACTTCCATGGGGCCAGGACTTCACCCCAGATTTTCATTGACATTGTGCCTCAATTGACCCTCATTAATTGACCCTCAATGTGACCTTTGCCACTATACTGAGAAAGGGAGGTCACATTGAGGGCCTTAGCGAGCTTCTGAGGCCACTGAATCCACTTGGAAGTGCGGGACCCACCAATACAGGCTCGGAGCTTTGTCACACATGTTACAAACTGAGGTGCAATCCTGATTGGGCCTCTGGATGCATATGCAATAGAAATAATAAACAATAATAGTTGGGGATTTGTCTTTCTGGATACTGATCTAATAGAAATATCTATACAGCACCAAGATCATCAAACAGAATTACATGGAAATAAATGAAAAGAAAACAAGAAAACGTGCTAAGTTCACCCTGAAATATTATGATTGATGCACCAGATTCTCAGCTGATGTAAATCAGCAGTGCATTGATTCACACCAGCTCAGGATCTAAGCCAGTATTTCTTTCTACAACAGTAACTGCTTCAGACTATATGAAAACAATTTGGCCTGTCATAAAACAGATATAATAATTACTTTGGCATCCAACACTGCAAAAATGCCCAGCACATTGAAGATGTCAGACTGTCTTCTGGTGCTCTCACATTTGCATTACAAGTACATTAGTATGCCAAGACTGTTACAGTTACGTAACTGAGATCACCTAGACGCAAGTCCAGTCAAGAGCAGACTTATTGTTCAAAGCTGGCAGGGAGACTGGGGCCACGCCAAATGAGAAGTGGGGGGTGGAGGCTGGGGTGGGTGGGGGGGTCACCCCTGGCTGTTTGGGGAGGTACAGCCTCCCCCAGGCTATGATACTAGCCACCCATGGAAGATGGGGAAACAGGCAGTGATAGGGCCTGCTGCCAGATCAGGAAAAAGTCTTCAGTGGAGGGGGAGGGGATCAGATCCTAGGACATTCTGCTGTCACACAGGGGGGGTTCCATGAAGGGACCTGTGCAAAGCAAAATTGAGCCTAATGGTGCCTAACTTTTTAGGATCTAGAAAATCACAAGAACAACATTACCATCCACAAGGCTGAGTTAGGTACCTTGACTCCCTATACAATGACTAGGGGGAGAGAGAGAGGCGCCCTAGAACGTGATCCCAATAGCCAGCATGCTAGGCGGGGAAATGCGTAAGCTAGTCAATTGGCTATGCCAACTAGTGGAGTGTGTGCTAAGCCACACCCCTCTTACAGAGTCAGGCGCCTAAGTCTGGGCTGCAGGGAAGGGCCTATCTTTGCTTACCAATCCACAAATGGGAACCAGAGAGCCGTTTGGAGTCAGGTGGCTAAGGCATTCTTTGCATGGATGAGTTAGGCGCCTGCCTCGCTTTACACTGTGTTTTGGCCAGAGGAGGAGGAGGAGCTGGAGCTGCTGCCACTGCCCACATTGTAAGTGGCAGCCCCGTGGGTAGAGCACTTACCTGGAATGTGGGAGACTGATGTTCAATTCTGCCATCAAGCAGAGGGGGGAGTAAAGATTTGAAGAAGGCGTGATGCTTTCTCAGGACGTCCAAGACTGTGAGTCACACTGTTCCGCCCTGTGTATCAGCAAGTGGGATTCTTCCTTGTGATAGCTGGGTGTTAGCACCAGCCAGCCCTTGGGCCCCCCCAGCACTCTCCTCTGGGCTCTGCCAGCTTGTACTTTGCCTTGCAGGTAAACACTTGGTGTACTCCAGTCACCAAACTGCTCAGAAGCGTCTCCCTGTAGTGTCCAGCCCGTCACTGGTCACTCACAGTAGTTACAAAGTTTGCTTCTCCCCAGGAAATAGTATACACACACCAACATGTCTGATTCAACTGAGTATCAGCGCCAATATAACAACGCAGTACTGGAATCTATTTATAGTGAAAGCAAATATAAGTTTAACAACAAAGTTAAAGACTTAAGAGATAGTGAGCAAAGCACAGTAAGAACAGGTTACAAATTAAACAGAACTATAACACGTTTCTACTAGACTAAGACTTACCTTTAGCAGGCTAACCTTGTCTAAAGCAATTTCTCACCCTAAGCCCTTTCTTGCAGCGTTTCAACCAAATTTGGTTCAGATCTAATTTTCATGGGTAAAACTACTGTCCAATTACCCCTGCACATGCAGAATAAAAGAAGGGTCCTTGTGCCTTCATCTTATATCTTGAAGTCCACTGTTTTTGTCCCTGGTGTCAGGATGCCTCCCTGTGGTTTCCTGCCTGGGGTTCTGACTCCAAAGTGTCTTCCCATACTCCTGTTTGTTTCACATCCCCCTGTCGACCTGTTACTTTCACAGTTAAATGGGGCTTACTTTGTGTGGACTTTACAATGCTTAATTTATGTCTGAACCAAGGCAGGCAATTCCACATCCCTCTGTTTGGCAAAACCAGCCTGCCTGGGACACAGATTCTAAAACGTATTTTCAATACATAAATACAACTTCTTAAACCTCACCCGTACATACATCTTGAAATGATTATGAGGATCACTATGGTAAGACACCTAACGCAATTCTTTTTGGATAAATAGTCTGAAAACACCATGTTAGATGCAGTGAGTTTGTCAGGCCTGACAGGGCTTGCTGTTACAGAACAGTGAACCATCTGCCAGTTGGTATTGAGGGATTCTTAGGGTCACACAGGGTCTCCCGTCTGAGTGTTTGACCAACTGTGCTGTGGGATTCTCTGACGTGGGGCTCCCTCAGTCTCTCCTGCGGAAGCTGTTCCACTGTGGATAACAAATGAAAGAATGACTGGAGCAGGGACCCTGGTCTCCCAATTCCAGTTGGGAGTTCTAATCTCCACACCACAGTCACTCTCCCTCTGGCCCAATGACTGTTCTACTGTGGTTAAATACGGAACAGCTCACTCCTGAGAGGTGGCAGATGCTTATTCAAACCCTTTCTCCCCCTCTGACAGAGAGGGGTGGGAATTGAACCTGGGTCTCCCATAGACCATGTGTGTGCTCTAACCACTAGGATTCAAGTTAGAAGGTGGGCAGGGGTAGTACCTCTTCTGCCTGCTCGATTTTGAATGGGACCCAATCCAGTAGGGTTGCTCAGAGGCTGCCTACCAGATCTGGCCCCACATGATTTAGGTGCCCCAAATGTCTATGTTGCCCCAGTTCATGAATTGCATTGGCAGATACATGTCCAGATGCCTAGAGGCACGCAGCAGTGTGCATTCCCAGAGGCACCCAGAGAACTTTTACCCTGAAAACATAGGCGCCAGGTTCAGCAGGAATTTTGTGGATCACAGTGCAGCCAAAACTGGGATTTAGGTGCCTAATCTCGAGGTTTAGGTATCTAAGTCTGGGGTTTAGGTGCCTAAGTACCTTTGTGGACCTGGGCCTCCTACATTCTGTCCCCCTCCATTTACTTGCCTCGTATCATATACATTTAATAGTTTCCCAAGCTATAAAATAGCTAAATAATCACCAAATGCTAATAATGGCAATAAATCTGTAACTGTAACAACATGTAATACTCTTCACTCCTCTTAGCTGAAGCTTGTAAATTTCTCCATATCTTACGACTGTATCACCTGGTGTCTCCCAGTCCTCCTTCTATCCCATCATCTGGTTATCCCAACACACTCCACATTATTTTCAGTGCCTTTAGGTCTCCTTTCCATATCAAGCTTCCCCAACAGACTCCACTGGTCTCATGAATTCCTCTCCAATTTGAGTCTAAGAACAAAAAATATCTGGACACTGAAAGCCTTTTAGAGAGCTCAGCTATCACAAGGGCTTGGGGCCTGCTCCTGCAAATCCTTAAGTCTGTTAGTAGTTCTTACTCTCATAAGTCGTGCCACTGAAGTCAAGGGAACTATTCATATGCGCACAGCTTGTAGGATGAGGTCCTTATTCATTTGCATTAGTATTAGCTATTTGAAATCCAATTTCTCCCTTATTTTGCCTTATTTTTTTAAATAAGACCCTCCAGGCCTTCCAAGCCAAGACTTCACTGGCAAAAGCACAGTGTGTGAGAATTCACCAGTTAATGTTTGTAGAGCATTTGAAAATACAAACTGCTTTATACTTTCTAAATATTGATACTACAGTATTTCTTCCAGAATCCACACATCTCTCTTTGGGGGGTGAGGGAGGATCGTATAGTCCTTTACTCATGTAAGTAGCCTTCTTTTGTAGGAATAGTCCCACTGCCATCAGTGAACGAGGGTTGCAGTACTGGACTCGTGACAACCACCTTTCATATTTTAGATCCCCTGTACATTTATCAGAAGAAACATCTCTCTCTCTCTTTCTGTGTATATATATATATAGATAGATAGATAGATATATATATAGAGAGAGAGAGAGAGAGTGTGTGTGTGTGTGTGTGTAGGAGTAACACTTCTGATACTAGATCATTTCTAACTGCCCTTTCCTTGCCCTCCTATGTATTGCAGATGTGGTCCTAAAAGGTCAGTTTGGGGCTGATTGTAAATATCTGAAGAGGAAAGTGTTTCTGTAAATCTTGTATACCAGCTTGGAAGTTTTCTGTATTTCAGTGTCATCAGGAAACTCACGTGATCCTGAGTTCCCTGTGAAAACCAAAAACTTCCCCAAATGCTGCTGGCTTCTATGATTGATGGTAATGACTGCCACTTAAATGTGAAGCAAAGGTTTCATATATCAACTCAGTAAATAAACTCAACCTCAAAACCTGCTGTACCCTTAAGGAGAAGGGGGAGAGGGGGAAAGAGCTTGCTTTCTTATCATTTGTCTCCCTGATGTAATCTATTATGTCTGGGGATTGCTGCCATGTTCAGACATCTGGAATTCATCACGTATCTTCTGCTGCAGAAGAGAAGTTTTCTGGATACTAAACTAACATGGGGGCACCCTGCAGATTTTAAAAGGGAACAAATAGCATGTTTTTACATGTACTGAAGGAGTTTAGAAAGTTTTCATTCCTGGATGAAATGAGTCCTCAGGGCTTCCAGAAGCTTGATGAATATAAACCCCATATGTTTGCAGGGAAAAAGAGGTTAGAGGGAACAATTTTCACTTGTATTTGTTTCAGGAGAATGCTCAGAGCTCCAAATTTTTCATTGCTTTTGCAAGCTGGGACTAGTTCCTGGCTACAATGTTTAGAATGACAAAACGTTCCAGATCAAGGTTAACCAAAGACAAAGAGGACCGTCATTCCTTCAAAGTAAAGAGTGGGTGGCGATTTTTATTTCTCCTTTTTATAAATGTTATCCCCACAGTCCAACTAATAATCAGCCTGACATTTTGAACTAACAAACTGAAGAGCTCCACTTAGTCTTGGGTTTACCCTGCTGCTCAGTTGGTACCTGTAGCTATCGGTCTGATCTCAGAAGGCATGCTGCTCATCTCCAACCTCCCAGGAAACAAATATTTCATTTTTAGGAAGACAAACATGCATTAAAATACATGCAAAGATATATTTATGTCTAGTATGTTTGGGGCTTATTTTGTCAATTGTAACATTGCAAGCTTTTAAATAAAGTTCTATCTCCAAGTTGCAGCTGTTCATCAGAGATCAGTTACCAAAAAGAATCTGATTTTATTATTGCTTTGACCCATGTGGGGTATCTGAACTATTAACCTGTCCCTGCTAAATCAGGACATTCCTTATTTCTAAAATTCAGCAATGGTCTAAGCAGTTTTACCTGATACCCTTTTATTACAATTTCTGGTTCAATGAAAGTACATTTCACTACAGGAGAACACTTTAAAACCAGGGAAGGAATACTTTTGAAACTATTTATCATTCTACAAGGGTTTAGTTTTCTGTTGGGCTCTTACTTCTACCACAGAAAGTAGAGCCTCTCTCTTTTTTTTTATAAAGGCATTGAACAATTTGTGATTTGGTGCAGCTGCTATCTGCTGCGTATCACTGATGTATGAGAACTTTTTTTCCCCTATATACCAGGTTTATTGGTAATAGTAAAACAACTGCAGAAGAAAGAGCTGGCAAATATATTAAGCTAAATTAAGTCTGAGGGTTCTCAGGTTTCTTCATTACAAACAAATAATAAATCTGAGTCCCCCAGAGCCTAGTTTAAAGGGACACTCAAGCAGTTGAAAGACACTAGTTATTTAAAAATAAATAAATAAGAAAAAAGAGAAGGAAAGTGAATGCTGTGTGTGTTGGGGGAAGGGGTCTTATAAAACATAGTGGATGTAACTCACTCTGGTGCAGAGCCCACAAGGCTCACTTCCCCAGTTAAGTTCTGCCTTGCAGCTGTGTGAGGAGAGCAGCCAATAGGACAACTTTGGGACAAATCTGGGTATATAGGCTGGTGTGGAATACATGGGAAAGAGAACAGAACCTGTGGCCCCACCAACCTGTACAGGTGACAAGGAAGAGGTAATATCTGTGGGACATGGGATGAAGGTGGGCTACAGCACAGGACACCAGTTTCTTTGCCTTTGTGAGAGTGAAGTGAATTTAACTGAGTACAAACATTATTATTAGCATTATGTTAGCACCCAAAGACTGAGGTCAGGACTGGGGCTTGACTGGGCTAGATGTTATACAAGCATGCGCACGTGCAGGTGCACGCGCGCGCACACACACAGTTTCTCCCCGGAGACTACAGTCTAAGGACAAGTAACATATGGAGGGGTGGAGGAGGGATATGTTCAAAATGTGTTCCCTTTGTATTTTAGGCTGCAGAGGTGGAGCTGGCTATAGTTGAAGTTACCTAACACTTTCCATGATAAGACCCTGTTTTCATTTGCTTATAACTTTGCAAACAAACCGTTTGGGCTTTACATTTAAAATGCCTGCTGTCTGCTTGAGGATGACATATTTTTGGGCAAAGTTTCAGCTGAAATGGTTCAGCTCTTTCTGAACATATTAGGGAGAAATACACTGTGTTGCCAATTTAAAAAAACTCTTTCAACTGTTTTGATGAGAAGCTCTAGCACCTCCATAAGTTGGAGTAGGAACTTGAAATTTGGCAGGGGGAAGGGGGAGTCAGGGAACGGGGAGCAGGGAGGGTCTCCTCCGGGTTTTTTGCCATTCCTGTGAAAATCTAGTCAAGGTAAGAGCACCTGAAAATCTGCACATGCTCAGTAAAGGTTTGTTAGAATTTGGCATTTGAATTCTTAGAAGATTCTGTCTTACAATAAGCATGCTCCAGCCAGGGCCGGCTCCAGGCACCAGCCCACCAAGCTTGTGCTTGGGGCGGCACCTGGAGGGGGGGGGGCGGCCGGAGGCTTTTTTGCCTGGGGCGGCAAAAAAGCCAGAGCCGGCCCTGGCTCCAGCCTGAGGTTGCAGGGGCTGAACAGGACTTTCTTGTAATTGCTGCTCCGGTACTGTGCACAGAAATTGAAAGCAGGGGAGACTGTCTCTTCCAAATGCTCTGAAGCCCAGGCAATGTGAAGGAGGAAGCAGCTCCCTGAATGGAATGCAGAAGGGCAAGGAACAGGGGCCGGGGAAGGGATGCAGGACAGACGCTTGGGAGGGAAAGTGGATAGGAACCTGGAGTTAAGAGCAGAAGGGGTCAGAAGGCAAAGAGGAGTAAGAACAAGAGGGAGGGGAGAGATAGGCAGGGCCTGGGGATGGGGGAATTTAGGAGCAGGGAATAGTGGGGAGGGAGCTGGAGACAGAAGCAGGAGCAGAGGGAGGGGACAGGATGCAGGAGCTAGGCAGGGTGGGGACAAGCAGGAGCTGGGGAGGGTGTATCAGAGCAGAAGGAGACATGAAATTGCTAGGGGATGGGGCAGAACCTGTATTTGTAGCCTTTAGATAAACCAGATTTGTAACCACTAGAGAACACTCTCCCCCCAGAAGCTGGAATTAAACCCACTAGTCCTGAGTTTCAACATGCTTTTGCTGTCTGGCAAGCAGCTTTGAAACCCACTGGCAAAGATTGTTTCTCCATCCCTGACTAGTGCCTGATCCACATAGCAGTAGGAGATAGTGGAGTAACTGATAGAAGAGAACGAGCTCAAGTGGAACAGGACTGTGCTATGGAGCTGAAGATCCCAACCATGCTGATGAACCATATCAAGAGTCTATATGGTTCCACATGTTGGAAATGTTCTTTTTCCAATTTAATTAAATATCTTTTTTTCAGCCAGGGCTAGCACATGTTTGTAATTAGGAGATTACATTGAAAAAAAACTAGATTAAAAGAACACCATTAAGGTTGCAAAGTCAAGCTCTCAAAATGTTAGGGAATGACAGAATTAAAATTGCCCATGCAACCTTAAGTCAGTGACATGATTACAAATCCTTTTTTTCCACAGGACCCCTGTCTCGTTCAAGATGGATTTGCTCAGGAGATGAATCAGGGTTGTATGGTAAAGGAGGCTGTTGTCTGTAGGGCTGCTGCCTTATTTGTTGCAGAAGCTGGAAGGTGTGCAGTGAATGAGGCAGAGGATTGCTGGAAGGGAAAGGAGGATCTCATGGTTAAGGTAATTGAATGCCATCCTGGAGAAATGGATTCTATCCCTGCCTCTGCCACAGAGTTCATGTATGATGCTGGGCATGTCACTTAAACTGACCTTTTTACAGATGGTCACTGTGTGATCCTAATTTTTTGGGTACCTGATTTGAGATCCTCTGGTCTGATTTGCAGAAGTGCTGAGCACACATAATGGCAACTGAAGCCAAAAGATAAACATATGAAGTGCTATATATTGCTAAGTACTTTGAAAAATTGGGACCTGGGTATCTCAAATTAGGCAGCCAGAATTAGTGGATACTTTTGTCCTTACTCTCTTTCTGCCTTCATTCCCCACCTGTAAAATGGAAGCCTCACAGGATGTTGTGAAAACAAATTGATGTTTGTGAAGTACTCATACAATATAGTGATGGGCACCATAGGAAAGCTTATGTGGAAATTAATAATTCTATCTTCAGAGCAGAATTTGAGTAGTGTGCAGTAAATAAAATATCGGAACATAAACTAAACAAGCTGAAAACAAAATATTGAACAGCTGCTCATTACGTGTGAGCACTGTCTATTGTGTGTGCTGAATGAGGAAGGGGTCCTGTGGAAAAACAGTGTGATTATGTCATTAGCAAGACAAGCTGGGTGAGATGATATCTTTTATTGGATCAACTTTCCCAAACCTGAAGGGCAGCTCTGTGTAAGCTCAAAAGTTTGTCTCTCTCACCAACAGTGAAGTTAGCTCAATAAAAGATATTACGTCACCTACCTTGTCTCTCTAATATCCTGGGGGCAGACACAACTACAACAAGCACTGCATGCATGTAATCAAAGACAATCTCATAATGCATATCCACACGGCTTGCTTAGACAACCTTAATTCTGGCATTTCCAAACTTTTGGGGTCTTGACTTTGCAATTTTAATAATGTTCTTTTAAACATAATGTGTGTGTGTGTGTGTGTGTGTGTGTGTGTAATACACTACAGACATTGTTGCAATCCACAGCCTAGCAATTAATGATCCCAGGCATTCTGAACAGGGAGCTGCTTCAGATACAAGATCCTTCTACTCATTGGTAGCCCTGCAGGTTCAGATACACTGGATCATATGTCCCAACAAGCTGGCTAATAGGACCCAGAAGGCACAGAAGGAGCAGGATGCTTAGAAACTAGTTTTATCTGAGTGTCACAGGCTGAGGTGCTGTCTGTGCAGGAGGGAGCCTGAACATAAGTGAGGCTGGGCAGCCAGTTCTCTCCAAGAGCAATTCAGCAGGCACCTGGCAGGCACTAAAGGGTGCCAGCACACATGAAATGTAAAGTTTGAGGGATATCACTCATTTTGTCCCAAGATTCTCTACATACCACACTAATTTAATGTCCCCTCACATTTATTTCAGAAAATGAAGAAATAAAGAATCATGAAACTGATTTTATGGAGAGTGATCGACACTTAAGGAATGAACCCCACAGCATTTTAAGTTTCTTGCATGAATAATTTGCGTGCCCTTTGTGGGTTTTTGTCCCACACTGTGCCCCACATTTGGGCCTTAGCAGGCTGACTGGCATTGACACCAGGGAGGACATTAGGGGCCCTGAGAAGTCTTTATGGTGCTGCAACATTGGAGACCCACAGACACAGCAGCTAAAAGTGAAAGTGGTAGCAGGCTATTGAGATGTAGAGACCTCTGCTATGAAGAGAGACTGATGCAGAAAAAGGCACAAAAGAAAATTGAGGGAAACCTGACACTGAGGAGAAAGCTAGGGAAGGAAGTAATTAGCCCCACCCCACCATTGACAGATGTACAGAAGTTCCTGATGATGAACCCTGAGCCAAGGCAGAAATCTTAGAGAAACCTGCCTCTGAGAAATGGGGCTGGTGAGAGAAGAACCCCACACAATGACAGGAGATGAAAAGAGGCTCCTGTTGAACAAAAAGGCCTGCACTTGCTGCTTGGTGAGCAGTGTTTTCCCCAGGAATTGAAAGAAGGGGGTGGTGTTAAAAAAATACAGGCGTGGGGTGAGGAGTGAGACCGTGAGGGTGAAGGTGGGCTGTATGGCACCATAGTAAACACTGAAAAATGTTTCACAACCATTGTATTAGATTTAAATCATCACACAAATTTAAGTTGGCTACACAAGCCTATTATGAAGCACTATATCTACATTCTTCTTGGTTTCTTGTTGTAATTTTGCACAACTCTGTTAATGAACTTCTCAAATGCAGTGCATTCATTTTTGGTGGCTTCTTATGTGTCCGGTACTTTGAGTCCTTCATGATATGCTCATTATCACGCAGAAGGCGTGTTTCAGAATACAAAATTCTATTCAATGAGGAAAAAACGCTCAACTGTAGCTGTTGTGATTGGGGCCAGAACGAGATGAATTCCTACTTCTTTCATCCCAGGAAACATAGCACAAAAATTGGGTCGAACCACTACTGATGATAAAGAAGAAGTTGAAGTCAAATCTTCATTTATTCATCATATGCTATTCCACTCTGTGTTCAAATTCTCTATTCTGTTCTGATCACATGGCAGCCCCATTGCTGGTAATGCCTCACTCCACTCAACTGTCGGTGACAGGCATCTGTAAAAGCTACATAGAGGTTGACAGAATCCAGAAGTTGGTGGTGTAGAGCTGTAAGAATCAAGTCTGTGTACTTTACTTTTTCAGCTAGCTTAACAAAATCTTTTTGTCCTCTTCATTTAAGGAGCCAATATAAGTGCCCTAATTAGTCAACTTCTGAACTGAAGTCTTCCAGTACATTTTCAATGGATCTCTCTCTGATTGATCCAAGTGTAGCTTCCATTGCTAGACAGAGATCTACTACTGTTGTAGCAGATGCCTGGATGGCATTGTTTAATGATCCAAGTGGTTTCAATAGTAGACTTACAAGAGAGAATGGTGATTGTCTTCTGTGAACTTAGTAGCAAAAGTAGTCCACCAGCCTCACTACTTAGATCCGTCCCATCTCAGTAGATACTTTCCAAGGCCAATAATAATGGTTGCAGTAATTTTAAGACAATAGCCAAGGATCGCTCATGAGAAAGCCAGTGGGTTTTCCCAGGTTGGACTAATTTGAACTTCAGTCCCAGTGTATCTTCTATATTTTCCAAGATGTTCAGACCTTTTGGACTCTTGCTGGAAAAAAAAAAAAAAAAGAGTATAATGAAAACATTAAATTTATGGCTTTTAAAATGCCCTTTGAAGATTTTGTAGCTTGTACTAGTGCTAGTTGGAGTAGATGGCATCTGCAGTGTGTATAGGAGAGATTAGAGTTACACTTTTCTCTGAGCAAAGCCTGTACTCCACTATGTCTTCCAGAGAAGTTTGCAGCTTCATCAAATGCACAAGCAGCCATCTCTTTGGAGTTCAATTTACAAGCATTTGACTCTTTTAAGACATGGGTTGTCAGAGATGCAGCCATATGTCTTCTATAACCTGAACATCTTCTAGAAATTCATCTACTGGCCTACCACTGACATCGATAACATACACAGTGACTTAATACTTGACACCTATTTGCATCAGTTCATTCATCAGCCATGTATGCACATTTTCTGAATGTGGTGAGAGAGTTCTTCACTTTTTCAACTGCTGAGACTTTCACTGTTCACTACATACTTCTAACCAGTCAGTTGAGTTTCTTGCAGAAAGATAGTGAGCATTTGTTGGTCTTCGTCGGAACCAGTGTCCAACTTCAGGATTAACAAATGACAATGCACTTAACATTGGCCTCCAGTTTGTAGTGTGTGGTGTCTCTTGCTTACAGAGAAAGTATGATGTGACAGCCATGTTTGTTTGAATAAACTCTGTCTCCAGCATTTTTAACAGCCTCATTAAGTATTTCTAAAATTGGCTTTGACAATGACTGGCTTATAAGGCTTTCTGCATGTCGATGAAGTCCAGAAGGTTGGTGTTTTGCAGCCTTTTCACATAGTTTGTCAGCATTGGCTTTGCGGGTTGGTCTGGCAAACCAAGCTCCTACACTTTTATTATATAAATCCATGGTATGCTCACATCTTGAATACTGCGTGCAGTTCTCGTTGCCCCATCTCAAAAAAGATATATTGGAGTTGGAAAAGGTACAGAGAAGGGAAACTAAAATGATTAGGGGTATGGAACAGCTTCCATATGAGACAAGATTAAAAAGACTGGGACTTTTCAGCTTGGAAAAGAGAGGACTAAGGGGGGGGTATGATACAGGTTTATAAAATCTTGACTGGTATGGAGAAAGTGAATAAGCTCCTTCACATAACACAAGAACTAGGGGTCGCCCAGTGAAATTAATAGGCAGCAGGTTTAAAACAAACAAAAGGAAATACTTCTTCAGACAACACACAGTCAACCTGTGGAACTTTTTGCCAGGGGGTGTTGCGAAGGCCAAAACTATAACAGGGTTCATAAAAGAACTAGATAAGTTCATGGAGGATATGTCTATCAATGGCTATTAGGCAGGATGGGCAGGGATGCATCACTGTGCTCTGAGAGCCTCTGCTTGTCAGAAGCTGGGTGTTGATGACAGAGGATGGATCACTTGATAATTACCCTGTTCTGTTAATTCCCTTTGAAGCACCTGGCATTGGCCACTGTCAGAAGACAGGGTACTGGGCTAGATGGACCATTGGTCTGACCCAATATGACCGTTCTTATGTAAAAATTAATTATAATATAATAAAAATGTTTAGTACAGAAACTCCCCAAGATAACAACTTCTTGAGATAGCAACAATGTGAGATAATGACCATTGAAAATAATTTGTTTTAAAAATATCTTGGCCTATTAGGAAATGTATATTTATATAAGTTTCTTAGTCACAAATCTAGCATTCTGGAGCAAAGTCACTAAAACATAGTCCAACAAACAAATGTTCCTTTAATGTGTCCCTCCCTTCTCCCTCTACCCCACTCATAGTTGTTGTCCTTGGTCAGTGAAGACCCAGAGTTCAGAGGTGCTTTCGCCTGAGTTCACCTCCCACCCTGGGAAGTGCGGGGGAGAAGCCACCTTGCTCGTTCCTCCAGCTGCTCACCAATCGCTCCGGCTGCTGCTGTTTGTTTTGCCACCATTCACTCCACCACTCCATTGCCGATAGCCCTGCGCCATCCCCTTTTGCTGCCACCTGCCACTGTGACCTCTGCGAGTCGGTCTCTTGAGGTTCCACCCAGGTCTCAGGGATTTCCGCTCTCAGTGGGGGAACCGCACAGCGAGTGCAGGCTGGGCTGTCTTTTCCACAGAAATGCTGTTCTGCAGCAGGACTAAGCACTTAGACCTGATTATTAGTGATTTCAGCTCTAGTGGTCACTTAACAAAACAAAAGACTCTATGGAGCCTAATAAGCTCTATCTTTAAATAGGGGAGAGGGGCAGGTGAAATAGTGCCTGTGACTCTTAGGCACAGCCCACACCACCAAGCAAAACCCCTGTCCCCGTCCCCCACCCTAATGGTAATGAAATTTGTAATGAAAGAGGTGCCAGGGCTCAAGCAAGTTTTTTACTTTAGTAACTGATGTAGGAAGCCCAGAGGTCCTGGGGCTATGAACTACCAAGCCCAGAGGTCCTGGGGCTATGAACTACCAAGCCTAGAGGTGCCGGGGCTATGAACTGCCAAGCCTAGAGGTGCCAGGGCTCAGCCCTGGCAAAAATTAAGCATTGAGGGTGACCCCCTCATTCAGTCAGGTTAAGTACAGTTCCACTGCCCTTTACTCATACAATAAGGATAACAACATTTCATGACTCCCACATTCAATACAAAATTATTTGTAACCCACCACCAGCCAAAATTGATCACTTGGGCAGCACAGCTCTGTCTGCTGGATAACTAGGCAGAGTAGGTGAGTTCATGTAAATACAGTCTGGTCCTGAAGCCTTTCCCCCTCCCCATCACTAGCTGTCAGGGGAGAGCTCATTCAGACCTTGCTTACAAATCAGAATTTGAAATTATATGGTTGGCCAACATTGCCGAAACGAATGCACCAACATTGTCAGAAAAAAGAAGAGCTGTGTGAAGAAGCTTGTCTTTGTTCATACTTTTCAAACCGGTTATACTTTTTTAGGTACAAATATTTTATCATACACTGTATATGCTTTTAAAGTGTGTATTAATGTTTCAATTTCAATTCAAATTTCCAACCAATGACTAAATTGGCAACACTGCGTAACTACTAGTTGACCACTGGGGGGTGTTGGGGAAATTCGGGGGGGGGGGGTTACACCCCCACTGGGTGTGTGTGTAGGGAAATCCCTGTTGGTGAGTGAGGGTAACAGAAACAGGGTCCAGCATGTTTGCAAGAGATAAAGGGAAGACAAGTGTCTGAGCACAGCATTGTAGCCCCTGAAGAACTGAAATCAACTAACATATCCAGCCCCACAGGTGAAAGCTAGGCTACAGCCACAGGTCCAACACTTACATTTTAATCATAGCCCCGACAAAGCCCAGATCAGGGAGTTACAGTCATGGTTATTGGGATATTGGCACAGGCAGATGAGATTGAGCATTGGGAGCCTGCTGAGGGAGTGAAGAGTATACTCAGAGGCCTCTGTGCCGAACGAAGAAAATGTTTCCTGGTTCAGTTTTGTATTGCTGCCTGCCTGAACATATAGCATAAATCAAAGGAGGTTGTAAAGGGGTGGTTGAAGAACTGAGCAGGAGAGGTAAAACAATGACATAAGCCAGCCTTTCAGATACACAGCTTCAAAGGAGTTAAGATAAGGATTGGGACAGAGAAGTTACCTATCTGGAGCTCCATCCAGGCTACCATGGGGGTACTCTTTCCCAAGACTAAGCCTGGCATCAAAGGGGATTCTAACACCTTAAAGACTCTAGGAAAGGGAGGGGGTTTGGGTGAGCTGAGAGAGGCTACTCACTATGTCAGTGAAAAAGCTGACAGGCTGGGGAGACTCACTTAGCAACAGAGCGAGCATGCTGCAAAGCAGTGCAGGCTGTTTTTACCAACTCAGAGATGGGGAATAAGATAGACCTGCCTGAGAGATTAAGTTTAGGTAAGGCAATGTGTGTGTAGAACTCGTTTGATACCTCAGCCCTACATGCTTGGCCAAAGAGGATGGTCTTGCAATAAGTCCTGGTGGTGGTCAGACTATGGCTTAGCCAAGCTCCTCTGCAAGTTAGTTCCACCAATGAACACCCTCAATTCAAGAATGCTTTATCTTTGGATCTTACGCACTTCACCCTGGGCTTTGTAAACTGCTATGTCCGCAAGGAGCACACTTGCCTGGATGAATTACAAATGGAAATGTGATCACTGATGTAGCTGTGTCTTGATCAAGACCAAGGCTATGACTGGGAACCAGTAGACAGAGCACAGGAGTGATGTGCTCATGGAGGAACAACTCATTCAGGAGATGGGAGTGTTGCACAAGTTGGAGCCTCTGCATTGCTTCCACACTCTCCTGCAAAAAAAACAACAACCCCTTTTACACGTCACATAAAGGGCACAGGAGTCATTCTACAATATCAATTGCTTGATACAATCATCAGCTCTGCAATCCACCAGGCTACTGTTGATGGGGGTCTACATATCACAGAAGTATAGATAGGATTAAACTGGAGAACAGAATGGGATCTGTCTACAGAAGACTAGATTAATACTCGATACCTGCTTAACATTAGAAAATGATATTTATCAAGTATTTTTCAGATTTATCATATTATGTTTTTATGCTGCGTCTTATTTCATCTAGCCCATCCTTCTGCCAGGACAAGAGATTGTTGGCTTCAGTCTTTGTTAACTTTTAAAATGAAAAATTATGAATCTGCTTTAATCTTTTACTTTTGGTGAATATAAACCTTAAAACTCAAACATGATATTCTCTTTTGTTTCTAAACAAACTTGTGTAGTGTTACTGTGCAGTGTTAAACAATTACCATGTTTCACTCACCTGGTATCTTCACTCCAATGTTGGGCAAAGTGATTCATTTATATATATATATATATATATATATATATATATATATATATATATATATATATATATATATATATATATATATATATATATATATATATATATATAGTAGGGCTG
Source organism: Emys orbicularis (assembly GCF_028017835.1). Lineage (NCBI taxonomy): Eukaryota > Metazoa > Chordata > Testudines > Emydidae > Emys > Emys orbicularis. The sequence continues at coordinate 82,992,463 of NC_088687.1, read as the reverse complement.
TCAAGCAATTAAAAAAACCAATCGCTGTTAAATAACAATACAATACCATTTATTTTAAATATTTTTGGATGTTTACTACATTTTAAAATATATTAATTTCAATTACAACACAGAATTCAAAGTGTACGTGCTCACTTTTTGATTACAAATATTTGCACTGTAAAAAACAAAAACATTGTATTTTTCAATTCACCTCATACAAGTACTCTGTCATGAAAGTTGAATTTACAAATGTAGAATTATGTACAAAATACCATTCAAAAATAAAAATGTAAAACTTTAGAACCTACAAGTCCACTCAGTCCTACTTCTTGGTCAGCCAGTCACTCAGACAAACAAGGTTGGTTACAATTTGCTGGAGATAATGCTGCCTGCTTCTTGTTTACAAGGTCATCTGAAAGTGAGAGCAGATGTTCGCATGGCACTGCTATAGCTGGCGTTGCAAGATATTTACGTGCCAGATGCGCTAAAGATTCATATGTCCCTTCATGCTTCAACCACCATTCCAGAGGACATGCTTCCATGCTGTTGATGGGTTCTGCTTGATAACGATCCAAAACAGTGTGGACTGACGCATGTTCATTTTCATCATCTGAGTCAGATGCCACCAGCAGAAGGTTGAATTTCTTTTTTGGAGGTTTGGGTTCTGTAGTTTCCGCATCAGAGTGTTGCTCTTTTAAGACTTCTAAACGCATGCTCCACACCTCATCCCTCTCAGATTTTGGACGGCACTTCAGATTCTTAAACCTTGCATCGAGTGCTGTAGCTATTTTTAGACATCTCACATTGGTACCTTCTTTGTGTGTTGTCGAATCTGTTGTGAAAGTGTTCTTAAAACAAACGTGCTGGGTCATCATCTGAGACTGCTATAACATGAAATATATGCAGAATGCGGGTAAAACAGAGCAGGAGACATACAATTCTCCCCCCCGAGGAGTACAGTCACAAAGTTAATTGATGCTTTTTTTTTTTTAAACTAGCATCATCAGCATGGAAGCATGTCCTCTGAATGGTGGCCAAAGCATAAAGATAAGGTGACCAGACTGTCCCGATATTTTGGTGTCTGTCCCGCGTCCTGACCGATCTTCGGCCGGGATGCAATTTGTCCCTATATCTGCCGGCAGCACTGGGTTGTTGTTGTTGTTGTTTTTTTTTTGCTCAGCCGGCAGGACTCGGCTTTTTTTTTTTTTTCTCTGCCGGTGGTCACTCCCCTCCCCATGTGTCCTGATATTTTCTTCCCCTCATCTGGTCACCCTATATAAAGAGGCATACACATGTTTAGCATAACTGGCATGTAAATACCTTGTAAAGGCTACAAAAGTTCCATGAGAACGCCTTTTCTCACTTTCAGGTGAGATTGCAAATAAGAAGCAGGCAGCAGTATCTCCTGTCAATGTAAACAAACTTGTTTGTCTTAGTGATTGGCAGAATGAGAAGGACTAAGTGGACTTGTAGGCTCTAATGTTTTACACTGTTTTGGTTTTGAGTACAGTTATGTAACCAAAAAAAAATCTGCATTTGTAAGTTACACTTTCACAATAAAGAGATTGCACTTCAGTACTTGTATGAGGTGAATTGAAAAATACTATTTCTTTTGTTTATCATTTTTACAGTGCATATGTTTGTAATAAAAAATAATATAAAGTGAGCACTGTGCACTTTGTAGTCTGTGTTGTAATTGAAATCAATATTGAAAATGTAGAAAAACGTCCAAAAATATTGAATAAATTTCAATTGGTATTCTATTGTTATAAGTGCAATTAATCACAATTACTTTTTTTAATCGTGATTAATTTTTTTTGAGTTAATCGCGTGAGTTAACTGCAATTGACAGCCCTAATATATAGCCAAACTCTGCTCTCAATTACATCTGTGCAACTCCCTGGAAGACAAGTTGTGTGGTTGTAAATGAAAGCAGGATGTGTCCAATAGACAAGACACACTAAACATTAGAGTAAGATTGCCATCATTAGCATCAATATATCATAATTTTTCTTTGGATAAAAACATTTGAGGCCAAAGGTAGCTGGAAATAAATGTGACTCTTTCTGGAACTCTTAATTTTGTTTCCAAAGCATTTTTTTAAGCACTGCACTTAGGTATACTTCATCACTGTGATAGCCAAGGAAAGTACAGTAGTAATTTTCAAAGATCAGCAAACAAAAATATAGAATTGAAAGGATATATAGGTAAGAAATAGTCTCTTCAGAACCATATTCAAGTCCCAAAAGAAAATGTATCACTTAAAATAAAGGTGAATCTCACACTGACCTAAAAAATTACTAAGAAACTGGGCACAAACAAGTCATCCCTGGTGACTCCTACTCAGACCAAGCCAGAAAAACAATATGACCTCCCCCAGTGCATTGTTTCTTTCTTATCTTAATTCTTTAATTTGATTTAACTTTACTTATGGTCTTCAGCACGGTACCAATGAGTTGTTCTGACAATCCTAAACAATTAAGGGCCCATATTTAAGAAAAACAAGTACTTAGATGAAGTTCCTTGAAATTACTGAGGCAAATTAACTGCCAGGTTTGTAGGTCCAGCAGACTCCATAGAGGAAAGGGTGGTCCCATTGTCAGAAGGAGCTGTTCTGACTACTATACAGTATAAAGCCAAGAGCAGAGTTTTCTTTTATTTCACCAGAGAATTTGGAAGATATGTAGAAAAGAGTGTATACCAACCCAAGCTTATTCACCTTGGCATGAAGGTCCCGATCACCAAAGTTCCTGGGTCATTGAGATTGCTGCAAGACTTTCTATACCTTGATGCTATCAGTTGTACCAAGCAAGTAGGTCTGAATTGTGAGCTCCCCATAACATAGTTCAGAAAATTTGATAAGAGACCAGCATCCGGGAAGCAATTTTTGAAACACAACTGGACTTAAACAAAACCCACTTACTTTCCTGCTAGACGTCCCGATTTTATAAGGATAGTCCCAATTTTTCAGTCTTTCTTATATAGGCTCCTATTACCCCCAACCCCCGTCCCGATTTTTCACACTTGCTGTCTGGTCACCCTAGGTGGCTTGCCCTATTGCACAGAGGAAGGCGATGTGGTATAAACATCACAAAGCTCTTCAGAGACTGGGATTTTAGTCATCTTCACTCAGCTATTACTATACACAGAGAAGTTTGGTAGAAGAACATATTGCAGGAATAAAGGGTAGTGAGGGAAATGAGGGGGAGGATATAAATGGCAGTGCTGATGAAAGACTGGGGGTACTTAGATACTTCACATTTTTTAAATCACAAATCCTGAGCAGCAATTCACAAGACACCTAATGGCAGGAGCTCCTTTCCTGAAGCTGTTGTTCAGTTCACGTCAACTGAGCTATTTCAAATTAGCAGGAGGAGTGAAAAAGAGAAAGGGATTGAAGAAAGAGGAAGTTTGTACAAAGAGGATGAGATTTTGAGGGAGGGTAAAGTAAAAACAAAAACAAACAAACAAAAAAAAAACAATGTAAAGGGGGAAGTAGGGAACATCTAGAGTCAAGGAAAAGTAATAAATAAGAGAAAATACTAATGGGGAAGATAAGATGCCAAAGAGAATCAGAATCAGAAGATAATTTGGAAGAGTGAAAAAAATGGAAGATACACATTATAGAAAAATTAGTTTGCAGGAAAACTCAGACACTGAAAAGGGTAAAGAAACTCAGATACAGGGGTGACACAGGGGGGACACGTGGAGAGAAGGAAGGGCACACTGTACATTGTACATTTTTAAAAAAAGGTTATTGGGTTGAAACCACTGTGGCCAGACAAGTTGATTCTGAACCAGCTTAACTGAAACTATGTTTAGACAGAGAGCAAGTCTCTTGATGAGATGCCAGCAGAGTCTGCTCTCTTTAGCTGCTGTCCACATTTAAGCTCCTAGGCAGGAGAAATCGACTGATATGGAGAGCTAGGGAGACACTCCACGCTACATCTCTAAGCTAAGGTCCATTCCAGGTAGGAAATCTATGCTTAAGAGTCCAGGGCTCCAATTAAAGAGCAAGAGAACATAGTTTCTCAGCCCACCCCTGGCCATAGGCTTGGCGCTATTGTTAAAGTGACATTGGGCTATCTATGCCTGGCCACATGGGTGGGCAGTAACCAGGGACCAGTGGCCAGAACCCTCTTTATCCCCACAACACTCCACTTGCCTCACCCCGTCTACCCCTGCTCCAAACAGGCAGGGGCAGCCAAGCAAGGAATAGCCAGAGCTAGGCACCCAGCTTCAGGCTAACCAGAGCACCCGCATCAAATGGCAGGAAGCTGTCAGATGGCTCTTCCAGTCCAGGCCAAGCAGCAGCCAGCACCAGCAGCTAGCAAGACAACTGAACCGCAACCCTCCACCGAGTCCAGCAGGAGCAGCAGCCAGCGGCAGAGCCTCAAGTTGCCACCTGAGTTCTCTCAACACCACTCCAGGGAGATGGCAGAGCATAGCAATCCCTTTGCTTCTAAAGCTCATGCCATGCTGCATCCTTGTCAGGTTTACAGTTCTGGTAATCGGGACATTGGTAAAGCATATTCACATATTCAAATTAAAATATGAAGATATTTGCATGAAGTCTCCAGATTTCTGAACCTTCAGCCTGAACAGGTATGAAGCAAGTTCAAACACGGGTTTCCAAATATAGTTCTAGGGTGTGTGTATAAAGGGCATGGGAACATAATCTAGGTTTCCTCCTAGACAATGTGCAGGTGAAATCACAGACACAGAGGTGAAAAGCTATCCTGTGAAGTCCTCCAACACTACAAAAACCAAACCAAACCAAAGAAAAACCAGGAGAGGTGTATTTGAGGGGGGGGGGAAACCTGGGCCCAAATTACTGCTGCGTAACAGTGATGGGGCTACCAGAACTCGACTGTAGGACTGATCATTGGTGGAGTGATTAATGAGGTTGCTTTGCCTACAGGCCACTCAGAGCATTTTTCTAAACTTGCTCAATGTAGGGCATATCTACATATCCTTTTTTGGAGAAAGGGTCAGTATTAGATGAGGGTTAATTAAAATGTGTCAGCCAACCCCTACTGAAACAAGACCAGTTTTCCTAGTCTCAAAATATTTTTAGGGATGAGATTATGAAAAGCAATAGGGAACAGATGGATGGGTGAAAGGGTACAGTTTTTCTGGCACTATAGAAAAGAGTATGTGTAGTATTATAGTTGTATGAATCACAGAGAATTGAAAAGTCAAGGAACAATGGGTGCCAGAACCCATTTCAAATAGAAACTCTTACTTGATATCCAAAACATTAATACATAATGCTTTATACCTGACCTTGGGGCATATGTGAACATTAAATCAGGCAAATGGTGGTTGTTTTGGTAGTAAAACCAACACTCCAGAGCCAAGCCAAAACGTTTGGGGTCAGAATCGCTCCATAACCCTTTCTCCTGACTTTCCTGTTACGGCAGGAAAATGGCATATGTAAATCTTGTTTATGATTTGTCAAGTCTGTTTCCATCCACAATGTCATTTGCACTTCACCAAAACAATCACCTTGCTAGTGATTCTTCCTCTCCACTGTCTGTGTACCATGACCTTCTTTGGCCCACAGAGATGGCAAAGGGAAAAAAAAGAAGAAAAAAAAGGAAAATTGAAATTTGTCTCCAATTGATTTTACAATACTTTAAAGGATTTTGCATTTCACCGAAGTCTGATCCACCTCAACTATATTCTTGTAAATTCAATTAAATATGTTCATTGTAGTTGCATTAGCCTGTATGTCCAATTCAAATTGGGAGTTTTAAATCCAATACTTATGTTTAGTTTTCACCCTTGCTTCTCTATTACTAGAAATGTTCATAGAGATTTCATTCAGTATGCATGAAAATATCAAGCTGCAATTACCTTTGTTTTTTGAGATGGCAAATTTGTTGTGCACATTTTACTAAATGAGGGCAAGAAACACTGGATGAAACTCAAGAATATATGTGCCCTCCACATCCCTTGAAGGTGCAAAAAAAACCCCACTGAAAACATATAACCAAATGTTATTTAATATCTTAAAAAGTAACACAATCCAAAATGGATATTTCACACAACACTACGTAAACAACATGTACACAATAGTACCATATGGAGGGACTTTCAAATATATAGACTTACAAAAATCCCTGTCCTTTTCTCCTTTAAATTATTATACTAAGCATGACAAGTAATCATCATTTACAATATGGTACACTGACACAATAAAAACCATGTTACAAATGTGCTGTTATAAATCAGTAACATTAGGGAAGACATTTTATGAACTGTAATTATTTCATATGAAATACTATACAATATAAACAGAACATCCATCTTGGATGACCTTTACAGCAACCAGAGACCAAGTAATTTTTAAAATTTATTTTCAGTGCAAACACATTTATACAAGGCAGTCTTGGCTGCGAAACTCCCTTCTAACATACAATAAGTCCCACTTGCATTTATTAACTCATTTAAACCTAATGCGACAGTCACATTCAGTCACTCACAGAAAGTTACCTGCAGAATTATGATCCCTTTAAACGTAAGTCTCCTCTATGTATAAAAGTAACATCTGTGCCAATTACTCTAAGAGCCCTGTTCAGACCTTTCATACTTTCACATGGGCATCCTTTGGGTGGCTCTTATCCACTGTACAGCTTGATGAGTGCATTATACTGAACAGAGATTTGACCTTCCACTGTGCAAAACAGATGGTTGTGCATTAGCATCCAGGCGGGGGGCAGGAGGCTTGCTGACTGTGCATTTCACTACAGATTTCATATATAGTCATGGGAGAAACACCTGTTTATTCAAACAAAGTCATATTTTCAAATCCAAGTGTGAGTGGCCTTCTGCCTCTTCTACATATTTAACCCAGGGAAGGGAAACAAAAACCCTCAGCTTAGAACAAAGCTTCAATGGAGTTAAGGATTGAGTCTGATCTCAGTGTGAATCAGTAAAGTTATTCCAGATATACACCTGTGTAACTGAAGTAAAAATTTGAAATGCTGCTACCAAAAAAAGGTGATAATCCCATTCTCCTTTCACACCAGTGGCACTTCAATAATTCCAGTTGGGCATGTTGTATATAAACAGGAAATTCTGATGCATTAATAAACTATAGACTAATTAAATTATGTATGTTATTATGGGTAACATTTAAGTATATATGTTTAAAGGAATTAAGTAAAAAATTGCAGCATTTCTCTTTAATACTATATTGTCTTCTTCAGAGGAGCAGAGAGGATGGTGTGACACTAGATTAAAAGAAGACCCTCCACTTACTCAGTATAGCAATTTGAAGCATCACCTTGGGGAAAGCCCTGTAAAATGTATTTGAAAAACAAGTTTTTAGTTAAAATTGACTTTTCTGAAACCACTACTGGCAGCAGCCCTATTGCTGAAATGTGAACACTTTTGGCACTTTCAATATCGAAGTCCAGTGCAGGACAGTTTCTCTCCTACTTTAATAACTGTAACACCTCAGAAGAATATCGTTATAGTGTAAACATTAAGCACTTTGGTTAAATATTAAAACATTAAACCTATTGTCATGACTCAAATGAAATAAAGAATCTGATAATCACATTGTTGACTCTGTGTGATCTTGGACATGTCACTTAACCTTTCTGTGTTTCAAAAAGTCAGTGAGTAAAATAGGGATAATGAAATTTGCCTACCTCACAAGCTTGTGAGGCTTAATTAATGGTTTGTGAAGCTCTTTGAGATCCTCAGGTAAAAGGCATGAAATATAAGTGGAAAATATTATCAGTTTATGATGGGCTCCAAATACTGTTTATGATCCTACTTTTTCAAAAAAATAAACTACCACCACCAGCAATAAGGTCGAGGTTTTCATCAAAAACTTTGTTTTCAAATAGATTTTACTGTTTGAATGGGGGTGAGAATTACTTTCTACCATGTGGGTGTTTACATTGCTCTGCGGAGTCAAATGGGTACTATTTTCTCTCTTTTTTTTTTTTTAAATTAAAATACTTACACAGCAAAATTGGCTCATCTAGTGATTGTATGTTAATTTACATCTGAATAATGGTATTGGGATTCTGTATGCTTGAATAAATTCAGGTTTTGAACATAAATTAGAGCTGCTAAGGGGCATCTTCCACTTATTTTCCTTGGTTTTTTAAAATTTCCTAGTTTTAAAAAAAGGCAACTTGTAATTGGCTATTACTCTACAGCTAGCCCCCTTTTTATTGGAAGTCTGCCCAGGTTCTTTGCAGGATGGGCACCTCTGTATACACCTTACTTAGGGACCTTGATACTAATCTCAATAAAGTCAATTAAAGTTTTATCATTAATTTCAATGGAAGCAAGCATCTGAGATGCATGGGATTAGAAAATCATTTAAATGAGAGCTGGATAGCACAAAGCTCCTGCCATTCAAGAGAAGTTCTGATTTGATATGTTGGCATAAGTGAAGGCAGAATAGGGCCCAAAGTGTTTGAAGGTTGGCAAAAAAATACCTGGTGTGTCTTCTGTTAAACTCCAAACTGCCAATCATATTTCATATACTGTAGGTGTTAATAATCTGCTAAATTACAACTATAATTTTCAGAGGGGTAGCCCTGTTAGTCTGTATCAGTAAAAGCAATGCAGAGTCCTTGTGGCACCTTAGAGACTAGTCTCTAAGGTGCCACAAGGACTCCTCGTTGCTTTAATTATCATTTTGACTTTCTACCAGGTAAAAACTTTAGCAATAATGGCGAGACAATGGAAGGTATTAGGCTTCCGTCCACCATTAACAAAATTATGTGGCCTCATCAAAATCTCAAATTATTAAACGGAAAGCCCAATTTAATAGAGTAAAAGGAAATCATGGCAATGAAAACATAATGACTTTGTATGCAAGCACTGACACACAAGAGGACACCATGACCTAATGATTCAGAAATTTTTTAACCTTGCTTTTTATAAAACACTTTTTTTAATGTTGCTGCATTTCATCAAATTCATGGAGGTAGTTATATATGTAAAAAAAATTACCATAAAAGTAACGTTGTATTATAATAATACATATTAAAGTGTGCAAAATGCCGACAAATTTGTGTTGACCCTTTAAAGTTGACACAACACAGAGATTCAACCTAATCTAATTCTGTAAACCTTTAAATTGTAAGAAGAATGACAGATAAGCAACCATGTAATACAAGGCTATAATTTCATTGAAGGAGTAAGGTGATACAAAGGACTCAAGCTCCACTCCCGTGGTTTTATTACCAGAACCTCACGACGGAATTTCTTTATATTCCCGTTGATTTTTTTTTTTTTTAAAGAATTCTAGATCAGAATGTTTCTATTTGAAACATCTGTTTACATTCCATATTCTGAGAATCACATTAATACAGGTAGTATGCCACGTTAACATTAATATGACATTTTATGTTGTCTGCTGGTCTATGGGAACTTTCAGAAATCACATACCATACAGTTTTTAAGTAGATACTATGATATTTCTCTGGAAAGAGGTCTTCTGTACAGTCAACTACCTGTATAAATTTTAGTAAGTTTATAACAAAGAAAATGTTTTCCCCAAAAAGGTAAAGTTTGTCTTTGCTGTTCACATTTTAATACTGCAATTTGTACTTTCAGATAATCAGCTATATGTTAAGATATTGTTCAAACATTTTTATTTACTGAATTGATACATACTACTAACATCAGAGCATATCTCAGAAACAAAAATCACAGTCAGCCACTGTATCATATATAATGACGCCTCACAAAAAAGACTCGAGTCTGCATGTAATAAGCAATCCTGAAGTTACATATTTAAGCAATAAGATGGGACAGGCAAAGTATTATTGGGTCATGACAGCATGGCTTGGAAGGCATGATAAGGCAGGAGGCTAAGGGCCAAGTGACTTTAACCAACCAAGAAGCACAATGATTTCCCTTATGTGCACTGAAAGGACTTATTGCTCTGATGAAATGGAATTTATGCATAAAAATAAGAAAAACAGTTAGATGTGTGCATTATAGACATAGGTTCTATATGATATACTGACAGAATCAGAAACCAATTGTGTCCAGAGTTATAAAGCCATTTCATAAGTATGTAAGCTATATCCAACTGTGTAATATACAGCTGTATCTTTACTAAAGAATTCTGATGGCAATACAGAACATGAGTGAAGCTCAAATGGTTTATACAAGTTATACATGTCACCAGAAACTTAAGAAAATGTTGGTTTTTAATATGTACTGTTGGGTGTAATACTTGGGTACTAATAAAAGGCAATGTAAGTATTTACGTTGCTGAACATCCTTCTTAATGTTTTCATTTTTCTTCCAGTTCTGATAAAATAGCAAACGTGGGAACTTTTGGAGACAGTTTGCTGCAGTATATGTTTGCATATGTAACAGAGCAGAACGTGGCCCTTTATACCTAAAAATTACTCGTGGAGTTTGCCTATCTGTAAGAGTTACTCTGGAGTAATCAATTTAGCATAAATTACTTTGGAATAACAATTTAAGGGAGTACAAATAAGATACACCACACCTGCAGAATTAGGATTTCTCGACCAACCATATGAACACATTTAATTTCAAATCATATGTAATTTTAAAAGCTGTTCATGTCCATAAAATGCTGAATTGTAAATAACGCCCATTGACTAAAAGGCCTGAAGTTTATAATTCTCTAAATTTCTCCTTTGATAACCACTACAATGCACGCTATTTTCAACAGCCTAATTTAGGCACTCTACTTAAAAGCTATATAAAATAGAATTATGTCCTTCCATTAGAAAGAAATCAACTCTTCAGGCCATGCTTGTCATTTGTATCACAAAGAACTTCTCTTTTGTTCAAACAAATTTGTTATTCTGATTCTCATATTAACAGCACGTTGGAATATCAGACGTGCCACACCAATGAGATCACCTTCCTTAAATATTTGATTTATACTAAAAAAACCTGTTACGCCTTTTCTGTCACTATTTGCTTTGCCTCAACCATAGTTAGACTTCCCCTCCTTTCACCTGAATTCAAAGGCCTACAACTCTGTTTGCAATTATGGAAGGTTAACGTAGTAAGTTTTAGACAAGCATCTCATATACTTTTGAAACAAAAAAATAAAATACAGCAATTCCTCTTTACCCACCCCACATACTTAAAACATGACCTCTTTTGACTTGCTTTTATAGATTCTTGCAAAATCGTGTCATGAAAACTCACAGTGAAAATGACTGATATATAAATAATTCACAGATAGAGCTGAGGTCTTTACTAGTCATGTTTGGCTTTGTTTTCCCTCAAGGGAAACCCTCAAGGTGACCTAGCTGTTTATTTTTAGTGGTGGCTCAATTTCTGAAATAAAAGGATCAACTCTGTGGCCGAGTTTAACCACTCACAGGGGGCATCACACATCTGTGGCATTTTTAAATGGAGTTGGCAACTGCATGGACATTGAAAATGCAGATTACACTTACAGTGTCTAGACTTTCATATATGTGCTCAGTTACAATTAAGTGAAGCAAAGGTGTACATATTATCCCTACTGCTATTCTGTTGCTACAGAGCTGCAAATGTGAAAAGCAATACCTTGAAATAAAGATTTCGTTGTTGTCCCTACATAGCAGCACAGTTTAAGTAAACACCAAAACTGTGGATGAGATGCTCGTTTTTTCCAAAGATGTAAACATCAGTCCCAGTGTCGTAAACTTTGCTGTATAGGATGAGACAGAAGAGCTGAGGCAGAATGACTATCAAACACTAGTAACAGAAGCTTGTAGGCAGTTAGCAGGTTTCTGCAGTTTTTCAGCTTCACTTGTTGGAGGGTCTGCAGTTGCTCGAAAGTTGAACATTGGACCCGCGCCACCATGTGCAGGACTCAGGGCTGGGTTCTGACGTCTGTTACTTTCAACAATACTTGAAGTGTTGGAAGCCAGGCTCTCGCGAGTACTAAAAAGCAAAATAAATTAAATAAACAAAACAAAACAAACACCGCTACCCCCCATATATCTACCGAAGAGGAAAACTGACTGGGGTGTTTTAAAATGGGCTTCCTGTGTTTGCATGCAGTGTCACACCAATGAACCATATCAGTTTGATTATTCACATGTTGCTCCAAAAGAGATTGCAAATGTACTCACTGGTCAACAGGTTATCGCACAGGTATAGTACTAAACTGACCTGAAGTTGTCCCACAAAGTTTGTAAGTCTGAGCCAATATCAAACATCTGGATTTTTCATTCAGGCAAATAACTTCCATGTGAAATAGATCACCTTTCTTTTCAGGCCGGTGCACTGAATCACAGAAGTGTTTCACTGAATCAGCCAGGTGGCTCAACTGAGCTATGAGAATTCTCCTCTGGGCAGTATTTTTATGCCTCCCCATTAGGGTATATATTTGCACACAGAACATTTCTGGTAGTTCTGACAAAACTGAAGACACTATTTTCCATTAAAGCTGTAATACTTCCAATTATGACATTTCTTGGAATTTTTTCTAGCTGCTGGCATCCGAGCCTTGAGATTCTGAATGCCCTCCACTATTAGGACTATCACGATGCAGGATTGGGTCCTTAAACAGCATTAGGGTCGTAATTTCACTTTATCTAATGTAGAAAGTTCTTTTAATGCAAGTAAATTGTTCATCTGTGGGAGTGGCTGTGCACTTAGCCCTTCTGAAAATTAGGCCATTTAAGGAGGTATCTAAATAAGGACACAGAAGCCTAAATTTGAGCCACCAATTTTTGAAAATCTTGGCTATTGTATTTAAAGTCAGTTCTATCCCTCCTCCTCCTCCTTTTATATTATACCTCCTCTTTTATGTTCTACCCGTGAGGATATTTGCATGAAGACCGACTTTATTTTTAACGAATCATTTGCTCCTGCTATTTATTCTCCACCTATAGCCATAATTCTTTGTTAACGATAATTATTTCTGTGGAGATGAATACAAAACCATACACAGAGGAATGAATTCAGGTGTGGAATAAACAGAAACAGAATTACTAAGAATCACTGATACCTAGCGGAAAACTTTGAGATATGTTATAATAGGTACACTTCTGCTTACCATTGGCCCTCTTCTGCCTTGAGTATTACCCATTTGCTTCAATGGACAATTTGCATACCACTCAATGTGCGTATGACAGGCAGAAACACACCCTCTCTCATTTTCTGACTTCTCTTCCTAAACTTTTAGCTGGGGATGGACAGATGACTGAAAAACAGCCTTTGTTTTTACAATTCATGAGTTCCTGCTCTTTATTTCTCACATGAAGTCATATTATTCAATTTGTAACCATCATTTCCAGATTTTCAATCATTTTCAATTTTGATGTCACAAACTGACCGTGACAACACGTATATCCTGAGATTGCCGTCATCCTGCAATGCAAGCTGTGTGTGCAGATTGATGGCAGGGTTAGGTATGACTCCAGAGGAGGGAAAAGCAGCGGGACTGCATGACCTCTTCTTTTCTTTTTTTTCTTTTTTTTTTTTTTAAAAGGCACCTGGAGCCAACTTGAATAGCTGTATCAGCAAAATGTAATGTGAGTCTGATAGAAGTTTTTCCAATACGGATATGTTCAAGAATTTTAGAGATAAAATACCTTCAGTGTCTTTTGACTTTAGAAGGAATTCTTTCATTATCAAGATCCTGTTCAAGTGTGTTTTTTCCAATTTGTCATCCTTTTAAAATATATATTTTCCTTTTATGGTGCTGAAATGGTAATTTTGGTTACTCAGGTGTACTAAACACGCCTGCTTCCTAGAAAGAAACTCCAAAACCAATTTTTTTAATTGTAAAGTGGGAAGGTAATAATGGTACAGTATTTTAATTATAATTAAAAGGCCAAATTTACTCTTAACTCCATTTACTTTAATGGAGTTACACTGGTTTTGAAATTGACCAGAAGTACCCATTTTAGTTATCTCACAATAAAACTCATTCCTTGGGTACATGAAACCCCTTGAAATATCCAGAGTACATCCTGACTTAAAAAATAGCTTCTTGACTGTTGTATGTTACTCTTGACTCATTTTAATGGCTCTTGCCAAAAAGAGAGGTTAAAAAGTGGGTAGTAAAGGCAGACAAAGAGAGGGATTATACAATAAACCTAATTTTAAAAACTGCCATTTCTATTTCCCATTTGACTTTATATAAAGCTAGTACAGCAGTACAATACACTGAACTTATTTGTTCCATTATTAAGCTAGTTAAACTTTACGCTGGACAGAAATAGAGCTTTCAGCTTCAGTGCAAAGAATGAAGGCAGATAGAATATCTCCTTGAACTAACTGAACTGCAAATTTGAGGTACACAATCACATACGTGAATCCTGTCAGCTAGCCAAACAGTAGTATAAGAACTGACTCATATGCAAGTAACCCGGAGAAAGAAAAAGCTCTGTATGCCAAATAAGATCAAATTGTTTGGGTGGGAGGTGCAGAGTGCTATATGGGCAACAGTAAGAATAAGTGGAAGTGTACTTCCATTTAAAAAATAAAAGATTAATTTGTAAGAATACCCATACTGCTGTTATAGTGCAAGTATACCCATACTGCTGTTATAGTGGAAAGATGCTAAGCATCTGCATAACACGTGATCAATAAAATGGATCCATTCCTAAACCTTCTAAGGTTATATGACCTTGGTTTGCTGCAAGAACAGGTAAAAGAAATGGATACTCACTGTAACTATGGTTCTTTGAGATGTGATGCAGACATGTATTCCACTTAGGTGTGTGCGCCTCAGCGTGTTAGAGCTGGAGAATTTTGCCTAGCAGTGCATATAGAGTTCAGCGCTTGCACCTCGTGGCGTAGCTCTTTCCCTTTCAGTTCCTTCGCAGCAAACACCCAGAGACTAGACTCCAGTGCAGAGGGGAAGGAGGGTGGGCCGTGGAAAATACTTTGGCATCACATCTCAAAGAACCACAGTTTCTCAAAGAACCACAGCCGTTTCGTCTTCTTCAAGTAGATGCAGCTGTGTATTCCACGTAGGTGACTCACAATCAGTACCCACCCCAGAAGGAGGGGCTCAGTCTGCCTATACAAGGATTGCAGGACCACCCTACCAAAACTTGCATCTGCTCTGGAAGATGCTATAATGGCATAATGATTAGTAAATGTATGTGTGGACGACCATGTAGCAGCCCTGCAAGTGTCCAATATTGAGACATCATTGAGGAAAGCTATTGATATTGCTTGCACTCTCGTAGAATGAGCTCGCCGCTGCTGAGGAGGTTGAGCCGAAGTTCTCTCATATGCAGTCTCGATACAGGATGTTATCCATTTTGAGTGTCTGTGAAGAGACTGCTTGACCCTTCAAACTATCTGCATATGACACAAATAAAGTGAAGCATGAAACAGTTTAGTCCTGTCTAGATAGATGGCTAGGCATCACTTGACATCTAATGAATGGAGACTCTGCTTCTCTGGAAATGAATGTGGCTTAGAAAGAACACAGGTAAATATACTGTGTGATTCAAATGGAACGGAGAAACTACTTTAGACAAAAATTTTGAGCGTGGTAGTAAAGTCACTTTGTCCTTAGAGACCTGTATGTAAGGGGGCTCTGCCATCAGAGCCAACAACTCTCAGACTCTCCTTGTGGATGTTATTGCTACTAGGAACCAGTGGCTCCGGAACCGGGGTGGGGTGGGCAGCGGGGCCATAGCCCTCCCACTTTTTGAAAGTGGACAGGCCTGGCCAATATCTCTGCCAGATCCCCTTCCAATGAACTAAGCACAAGTCCAACGACTGAAGGTGCAGCAAGTACTCCAAGATGTCCTGGATAGAGGCCAGCACTGGTTGAATTCTGCAAGCCAATGACCACACCAAAAACCATTTTCATTTCATTGCATGGGCTATTCTGGTAGAGGGCTTTCTACTGTTGAGTAGGATCTGTTATACAGCCACCAAACACTGCTATCCCTCCTCATTTGGCCATGAAGCAACCAGTCTGTGAGATGCAGGGAACTGAGTGCGGGGATGCAATGTGTGACCACGATTTTAAGAGAGTTGGTCAGGATGGAGAGGAAGGGGTATGGGAGGCTGAACTGATAGCGCAAGAAGGTTTGAAAACCAGCACGGTGTCAGATGGGCTGGGGCAATGAGAATGAGTTTGGCTCAATCCACTTTCAGATTGAGGCTGACCTGTGGGATGATCTGGGGAAAAGCATACAGGACAGCCAACTGCTAGCTGAGAAGGAAAGCAACTGGGCAACTGGTTAGAGAGCATAACAGGAAGCCCAGTCTGAGGCCCCCTCGAGAGCATAACAGGTGACATTTCCTGCTGTGTCTCGTAGCAAATAGGTAGATCGTCAGAATGCCCCAAGTTGCAAAGGTGACCTGGAGGATGTTTGTCTTCAGAGACCACTTTGACACAGGGAAAAATTCCTGCAGAGATGGTTTGCAAGATGATTTTGGACCCCAGGCACATAGCCAGCTATCTGAGTAATGCTTTCCTCAACGCAGAACTGCCACAAACTGATTGCCTCTTGACAGAGCCTCCTGTAGTGTGTTCCTCTTTGCTTATTCACAGAATACATTCTGGTGGTATTGTCGGTAAGTATGTGAACTACTGAGCACCTGATATGGTCCAGAAAAGTGTGACATGCATTGTAGATAGCTCAAAGCTCCAGCATGTTGATATACAATGAGGGCTCCTGCTCTGACCATAGACCTTGAACTTTCAGCAACCCTAG
The DNA here is from genome assembly GCF_028017835.1 of Emys orbicularis. NCBI lineage: Eukaryota > Metazoa > Chordata > Testudines > Emydidae > Emys > Emys orbicularis. Next base: position 82,975,823 of record NC_088687.1, on the reverse strand, counting down.
ATGTACTCCCAAACCCATCAGGGAGGGATCGGAGACCACAGACCTGGTTGGCAAAGGCCGGATGAAGGGAATGCCCTGGCAAACGTTCTCTGGAGGCGTCTACCATTGCAAGGAGTCCAAGACCAGGTGAAGAAGACAGACTAATCTGTCCAGTGTGTGAAGAGTCGGACGGTATACCGTCCTGAGCCACATTTGGAGGGGGCAAAGGCAGGTGCAAACTGGACCACCTGGGTGTAAGAAGACACGTGGCCCAAGAACCTCAGGCACATCCAAACTGTAGTGGAAGGCTGACACTGCAGACTGAGGCAAAGGTGGCAAATCACCTGAAAACAGTCAATCGGCAGACATGCTCTCAAACCCATAGAGTAGGGCCCCAACGAACTCGATTTTCTAAGTGGGAACCAAAGTTGACTTCACGGTGTTTAGGATGAGACCCAGGTGGTCGAGCAAGCACAGTGTAGTGTCGATGTGAGCAAGAACGTCCTCTCTGGACCTGCTGCTCTCTAACCAGTTGCCCAGACCCGGAAAGATGTGGATTCCTTTCTTCCTGAGAAATGCCGTCACGACAACCATGCATTTAGTATAAACCCAAGGGGCAGAAGACAGGCTGTATGGAAGCACAATATACTGAAAATGGCATTCCACTATGACAAACCGAAGGAATTTTCTGTGGCCCAGCAAAATTGCCACATGAAAGTAGGAGTCCTGAAGGTCCAGAGTAGCAAGTCATTCATTTTGAGACAACACGGGAGGATAGCTGACGAGTGATCATTTGGAACCTCATGTATCTGATATATTGGCTGAGGTCACGAAGGTCGAGATTGAATCTTACCCCTGCAAGTGGTATCGAAGCCAATGTGCTCCAGGGGACCTTAGCAGGTCCAAGTAGCTCATTGTTAATGGGGAAGGCGACTCTCTGAGGGGCAGATGACTTTGGGATATCCACTAACTTGTGAGTGTTCTCCTGCAGGAACTCCACATGGAGATCTAGGGAAGCAGCCACATGCCACAAAAGGTCCTGGTACACCTTGAAATCCTCTGGTACTGAAGGGGAGAAAGAGACCAGCACTGTGGAATTGTCCAGGGACAAAGATGGAGTGGTTAACTGCCAGACCTGGATCCTGCTCCAGAACTGATGGGCGTGGGCGGAATGACACTGAAGGTTCTGCAAGGGGAAGGCTCACTGATACCTGGGCCTGTAGAGGATCGATGGTCCCTGTCACAGACCTGGTCGGCGAGATGAGGGGTGGGACCTATGTGACCGAGGAGCATCCCACGGATTCCCACGCGTAGGGCATTGGTGACAGTAGGCACTGGGCCAGAGGCCCCCGCCCCAACTGCAAAACAAGTGACAATCTTGGTACCCAGAGAGCTCCATGAACGGCCACTGATGTTGGTCAGATGGTGGGACAGTCAGAGGATGAAGATCCCGACCTGGATTCCAAAGACTCCCAGACTTCAGGGGATAAAGGAGGAGCCAGCCCTGAGGGTGTGAGCAACCGGTCTGACTCGCCCATAGCCTAGAATGACGAGGGAGCTGGGGCCCACGGTTGAAACAGTACAGGTTGTTTCTGGGGCTGGAAGCGGTGTCGACCCCGAAGTCAGCTGCAATACCAAAGTAACTGACAGTGCCGAAATGGAGGGCAGTGAGTGCCAGTCACAATTAACAGGGCTGGAGAGGTCCATTGCTCAGAGTCTGGTACTGATCCCACTTCTACTGATCATGAAAGGGAAACCTCGGGGTATAGTGCCAACAGACTCCCAGGTTCAGTGGCCACCCAGTCTACGGGGCTATAAAAGATGCAGCCTTAGCAAAGTCCTGGACCAAGGATGAGGTCAGGACAGAAAGGCAGAAGAGGTCCATTGCAGCCTGATATGCTGCTAGTGCAGGAACAGCCAGTGCTGGCATCCCTCTCATTGGTACCAAACTCAATGGATGCTCCAGGGCCCCAGAGTCAATGGTATGGGGTCTCTGACCTCCTTGCATGGTACTGGGAAGCGGTTAATGGACTTCCTCCATCCCACACACCGGCCGATTCACCCTGTGCCGATCCACACTCCTTCTGGAGGAGGGACTGGGACCTGGAGCAGGCTCGGTTGGTCTTATGCTATTATTTCCTCGGCACACTCGATGGGAAAACAACTCCTCCAGCTCTTCAGAGAGGCACCAGCTCCAGGAAGTGAAGCGGCAGCACTCTCAGAACCAGTGGGTGAATTCTGATCTGACGAAGGTGTCGGTGCTGAAGCAGGCCTCGTGGCCTGTTTGAGCCGGCGCTGCTTCAGACAAAGATCCCTTGCCACTTTAGTCCGTTTGGTGAAAGATATGCAAATAGAACACTGTTCCCTGATGTGACTTCGCCTAGGCACAACAAGGACTGCATGTGGGGATCGTTGTTTGGGAATCGCTCCTGCACACAATGGACAATGTTTAAATCCCGGTGAGGGCATCACCAGGGAAATACTTAAACTACCGCTAACTAACACGAAGTATTAAGGGTACTAATTAACTATATACAACTAGAAATGTCAGTAAAAATAAAAAGCGACAGAGTCCTGTGGCACCGTATAGACTAACAGACGTATTGGAGCATAAGCTTTCGTGGCATGCGTCTGACGAAGTGGGTATTCACTCACGAAAGCTTATGCTCCAATACGTCTGTTAGTCTATAAGGTGACACAGGACTCTTTGTTGCTTTTTACAGATCCAGACCTACACGGCTACCCCTCTGATACACAGAGCTCTGCCTCCAGCCACAGGTGGTAAGACGGAACCAAGTGGGGAATAGGGCAGCGCAGTCTCATAGCCAGGGAAGAAGCTACGGCCACAAGGGGTGAGCGCTGCCCCCTTCAGGTTCTGCTTGGGAAAATACTCTGGCTCCAGAGTGCAAGGCTGCACACACCCAAGTGAAATACATGGCTGCATCTACTTACAGAAGAACCTTAATTACTCCTTCTTCCTTTAAAATTATATTTTTAAATTTACTGCTAGAAATAATTATCCCCATTAATGTGTCTTTTTAAAAAATAAATTACCCCAGTGATTTGGTGGATAGTGCAGCATGTAGCTGATTGGAGGCAAAGCAGTAGCTCTAAAAATCCTTGAACCAGGGAGGGATAAAAGTGCTACAGAAGAGTTACCCTCAGCCATGGAGCAGCAGGGGAGATGTGAAACAAAACTGCATTTCATTCCCGCAGTAAGGCAGCTTTCCCTGACAGGCTGTGCTGTGAAACACTTGCTACTGTTTAGTAAGAGGAGGGACAAAGATATGCTGAGGGATCAAGAGGCAGCACAGCACAAAGAGTTAGGTAGAAGCCTAAAAGTCAACCTACATGACTCTCATTCTGAGCCATTGAGTCAAACTCTGCTCTCATCATCATTCTGGATTAACTATCAAAGCCATTGGAGTTTTCTCTAGACTGACACCATTTTAACTGAGAGGAGAATCTGGCCGTGTGTGTAGAGATGAGGATTACTTTGCATACGTTCTGAGGCCCCCACTACAAACATTCAATTTTTTTTTAATAAATTAACAATTTTGAGAAACTAAATCAATTTAAAACAGAAAAAAAATATAATTTCCTTTTACCTAACAAGATTCAGATTTTATTTGTTGTAAAAGTGAAGGTGATAAATAACTTAGGTCTACAATAGGATACTGCAAAAGAACTATAGTACCACCTGTAAATTGTTACTTTGTCTTAAAAATCATTGGTCTGGATTAATTGGTTGGTTTCTAGGATATACAATGAGACTTGAGACCCAGTCTACCAGGGCCATGGCTTCCTCTTGGATCAGAGAGGAGAAGCCTCAATGAAGGATTATTAAACTGGAGATGACACTGTAAAGTCTTCAGGGTGGGCATATATCAGCAACTGTCTCTTCCCATATGTTTCTAAAACTTCTAACACCATATAGAATCCTTGCACTCTCTCTTCCTAGACATTACAGGCTAGACACCTCTGTTGATGCACTGTTTGGACATCTTCAGAGACCAAACTTCCTTAATACTTTCAGGGCTGTGGTAGCTTCCTGAACCTCCCTCCACTCTTCTTCTAGGTAGAAGAGATTGCTCTTCAAATCCTACCAGTTTGGACTGGTGAGAGACATGGCTTCAGAAAGAGGATTTAAAAAATACCAGAGAAAAGCGTAAGTGGTATCTCTACGTCCCCATATCAGCTATCTGTAATGTCTCAGCCAAAGACTCTGACACTATACTGTATCCATTCTTCCAGTTCATCTTGTTGAGGTTTTCCCCCCTCCTATTCTAAATACAACATAAATTAATCAGAAAAAGTGATACAGGAAAGTTTGGGGTGGAGGGACAATGAGCCTATGGCAAAAAGGCAGTGGTAAAATTTGTTGCTTTTGCCTATGTGAGGGAAAGAAACCAAGCCATCAGTCTGGATAGAGGCTTTCCGAGGCTGCCTAAAAATGTTGTCTAAAAGAATGTCTGAAATAGTTTAACATATTCCCACAATCGCTCACCCATATGAAACACAGTAATAACTGAAAACAGAGCATTCTAGAGTGGTCCTTATAATTAATTTTACAGTCCTACCGTGGAGAATTGAACCCGCTGTCTACAGTAATGCTGCTGCTGTCCATGCTGTCCAGTCGAGCTGAATGGGTTGCTCTCTGGTTGCTGCTGTTTTCAGTTTCCTTGGGGGTGAGAAGAGTGAGATTCTTCTCAAACTTTCTTTGCAGATCCCTTTCTTTTTCCCGCTCAAGGAGCCACTGCATAGTGCCCACATCATCCCTGTTTTTTTCTTCCTCAGCATTTTTGTTTGTTCCTTCCTCTGAGTCATCGTCATCAGAAACATTGTAATAATCAAAGGTGGCTTCCTGGTTCCCAACTGGCTCTTGCTGTCTCTGTGAAGCAGGTAAAACTTGTGTAACTGAGGTTACTATAGCTTGTTCAAGTTTCTCACATCTGACTGGCAGTGTGTCAGAGGGTGTCTTTTGATGGGGTTTTAGTAGGGGCGCACTGGACTTGTGATAGCTATTCACAGAGAGTGTATTGTGCAGAGGTTTAAAAAGTGTATCTTTGCTAAATATTTCTTTCCTTTTGTCCAGGCTGCTTGATTCAGTGTTATGGTGCTGAACTAGTCGCCCATTTGCGATCACCTCAGGGGTCTGGCCAGCAACTGGACCACCACATGGCCCTTTAGGGGATTCCTCTTTGTGTACCCCAGGTTCTCTGGCTATGTGTTGGGACTGTCTTTCTGAGGGAGAAAGTTTTTTTATTCCATCTGTTAAAGTCACTGAGTCATGGTCCTCTTTATTTTTCCCCAGTGGTGATGGAACAGTAAGTACAGTCTCACTTGAAGTGTTGCATTGAAAATAATCATCAATTGCTGATTTTGTTGTGCAGGAGTTGAGCTCACTATAAGATGGTAAATTCTCTGTAGGCTTGATTTGCTCCAATAAGCCGCAGGAATTGGGGGTTTCTACATTGCCACTAACTATTTCGGGTACACACGCATCTTTATAATTTGCAGATGAAATCAGAGCCCTTTGATGGCTGAGTGACTGTGAAGGCCTTAAGGTACTGTCATCAATATACGCTTGGCTTGTTGTTTGGTCATCTGGGCTACATCCTTCAGCTACGTCTTCAGGTGTACCTAAAGTAGCAGAACCCAGAGGTCCTTTAGAGTTGTCCATCGATCTAGACCTTTCCTTGGCTTTGTTAGACCTCTCGTTCCTTGACCTTCTATCTTGTGTATGGCTGTGGCTTCGATGGACCTTGGAGTGGGAGCTTCCCCTTGAAGGTTCAGGAAAAGGCATCTCAGTTCTTCTTTTGGCCAGTTCACCAGATACATCCCATTCTGGTGTCATGGGAAAGTGAGACTCAATCACGCTAGGATTGCTGTGCATGATAAAATTATCTCCTTTGTGTTCTATTATGAAACAGCCTTCCCGTGGGGACCTAGTAAGGGGATCATAGAACTCATACTCTCTTTCACCTGGTATATCCAAATGGGAACCATCTGAAGGGTCTCCTTTGGATACCCGGGTCTTGCTGTGTGACCGAGATTTTCCATGAGACTTTCTGTGATTCCTACTCTTTTTGCTTCGCCCACTATGGTGAGCTGAAGATCCAGCTTTGCTTCTTTGAGCTTTTTCTTCTTCAAGTTTCTTCATTAGTGCAGTATGCCTCATTACATTTTCCACAGTCAAGTCTGGGTTAATGCGCCTAATAATCTCCATTTCTACCTCCCTAGGTATAGTGGTAGGGGTGTCTTCATCCCTCAAGGGCCATTCCTCAGGAGGAAACTGGGCAGAGAAATTGGCCAGCTGTTTTGCCTTGTCCTTTTTAAAGCTTAGCCGAAACAATTTTAGTCCAAATTTTTTAGACTGCTTTTCTACATCTTTAGGCTTTGAGAGTGTCTCTGCTTTATAAGAAAAATTTACAGTACTTTTACTTTTTTCAGTGGGTGGTACCTGACACAGAGAAGGAGGGCAATAGGAGTCTTTACAGTCTTTTGCTGATTTCCTCTGTAGGGTGGACGCATGCATGCTGTGCATGTCTTCTCTGCAACAATGGCAAGAGTCGCAGTGGTTTTTGGGTAAAGTTCGGTCCCTGACACAGCCTGAGGTGGAGGGAGTTATAGTTCCTTGTTGTGGAGAGGTACACTGAGACCTGTCAGGTATCCTCTCATCCAAATGGTACCATTTACTGTTAGTTCTTATGAGGGATGGGGTTATAAAATAAGTCTGTGGGGTCACGATGAAATAGCCATCTGGAGTTGGATATATTTTCCTCTCTCGTACAAGCATGTTCAAGGTATGCCGAAGAATTTCAGGACTGGGAGTTGGAACGCCTAAAACAACAGTAAATACATATGAGCTACTGTATAATCATGAAAAGTTCTTAGGCTCCCCTCCCACCATCCCAAACAGAGTTTTGCCAACACAAAAGTTATAGTATGCTGAGCAAACAATTCAAACTGAGCACATTGATAGGCATTCTGTATTCTGTACTTCCACTTCTCTCCTACATTTCAGTCATATGAATTATTAACTAAATAAAAAGAGGACATTAATAGAGTGTAAAAAATAACACTCTAGTTACTTCCATTGTGTAGGTGACCTTAAACTACAAAATGGAAAGAATACAAAGAAAAGAGAATCAAGGGAAAAGATCTAATTTTTATTATTCTAGTCAAATATTTACATCCCAATTCATCAATATTTATGTATTAATTATGATTTACAGCAATGTATAAATAGGTGCAAATAACATTTTTTTTCAGATAAAAATGCAATAGAAACAAAGCACACAGGAGAACCATACCTCCAACACAATCCAACCGGCAGGACTTTCCCACCAAACCATTCCCACATAAACAAATGTCCCCATAAGGCTCTAACCTCCTCAGCCTCTCCAAGAAAAAGACTATTTGAATTACATAGATCTATTTTATTCAAACAAATGTGTTGATTATGCTGGATGCTGTTATTTATTTGTCTTCTAAAAACTTCCCCACAAGAGTTGCCTGGCCTCTAAGTGGAGTCTGATGGACCACATGCTTGAGTGCAGATATCAAATACATGCAGAAGGAATATCTTATTATTGACTACATAAAATCCACGTAGGTCATTTTGTGGACTGGGCCTTGGGGCCTGATCCTGCATCTACTGAAGTCAACATAAAAATTTCCATTGACTTCAGTGGTGCAGGATCAAGTCCTTAATACTTCATTCAGCACCAAATAAGGCCCCGGCTAATGTGTAGGAGAAGCTAATGGCTGGGCTGCTCTCTTCTGTGTCTCCTCCTGTATATGTAGGAGACACAGAAGAGAGCAGCCCAGCCATTACGTACACCCATTCTGAAATGTATACCCACGTTTCAGAGGTTAGAGTTTGCAGTTACACTTTGCTACTTGTATTTGAGTACAGCAGGAGGACGACATGGGACCAGCACAGTGAACAACATGCTGTCCAAGAGCTAGCGTGCCGTTGTGGCAATTACAAACTGACTTCAAACACTGGCTCTTGGTGTTACCACGTAACTGTGAGGGGAAGGGACAACAAAAATGTCCACATTTTGGAGCTTCATGTGCTAAAATGAAGAAAAGTATTTCTGATTCCTAAATGACTAAATTAATCTATAGTTTAGGAGGATGATCAAAAATAAATAAATAAAATAAATGGCATGGAACCAGCCCCTATTCTTCACCACTGCTTTCTTTCAAGGCAAAAACTCTTAACACACCCCCCACACATGACATACAATAGTTGAAACAGATGTTTATACAACCACCAAAAAAGAAGAGAAAAAGCTTTCATGCTTAATATTGAAGGAAACCTTTGTGACACAGGAATTAGTCGCTTTTGCTCAATGAATAGGAGACTGCTCAAGAACAGTTGATTGGTGCAAGTTAGTCAACTCATTTAGTACTAACAGGATGGGATCAGATCCTGCAGTAAATTTCTGGTTTCACCAGCTTACTCTTCAGGGAGACTTACAAAAGGGAGTCTTTTTCCACTGCTGAACAGATTACAGGATAAGAAGCACCAAGGTTTAGGACAGTCCTGAAGTTCTTGTTGCATGTACACCTTAGGAAAGAGAGGGTTTTCCATCCATTTGTTCCCAGGACTCCGAATAATCTCATCCTTGGTCTCATAAATGGGGAGAACAGAACCCTCCTCATCTCTAACCTTGAAAATCTTTATTTTATTTTGTTTTTTAAAGGGTGTTGAAACACTGGCTTCTGCTAACCCACTGCAGAAAAGACCTGTTGGATTAAGCTCCTAACTGTAATTTACCTGGGAAATATGAGGTAGGGGAAAGGGGAAAGGCCCAGGTGAGGTCCATTCCCCTTATTCTTTGATGAACTCAGTGGGACCCTAGCCCATAACCTCACAGAAGAGCAACCTACTGGGGAGATCTCTCCTGTATAACTCAAGAGGAAACCTGCCTGTATCTGCCTTGCTGTGGCTCATGTGGGGGTGGATTCTTCTCTACTTCTTCCGCCGGCATCTTCTAAAAGGCCTTTTTAGTAGCCTGGCCAAGAAAGTGTTAATGCAAGTAGGTTCCAAGCCTTCATTATATGTGTGACTGCTGTACTGCTTGCTGGTAGTAGGCTTTAACCTTCCAAAGGCCAAAAATCTCCCCCACTCTCCACGTTGGAAAGGTGAACCCAGATGCTGCTCTCTCAATTGGCAGAAGGGTTCATGCATCGGAGACACAGATAGCTCTTGATGCTGAGAGCATTATAACTATGCAGTCTGGGCAGTATCTCCCTCTTCTTTGCTTCCTCAGACAGCAGCCACCATGCTGACCAAAGATGTGGGTGTCTGTGTGGAGACAGAACTCGGGCTGCGGAAAATGAGGAGGGATGCTAAGAAATGAGTGCCAACATTTCTTTATTCCTAATTAGTTTTGTCTGTGCTAAAAGGACGTGTGGAGCAGTCACCACTCCAGAATTGGGAGTCCAGAGCAGAACAAAAGCTTTTGCATTCAACTACTAAAGGTTATTTTTAAAAAAAAATTAATATGGAAAGAGATGCAGTGTTTCTTTTTCAAGGTTTGACTGCTTAAAAACAAAAAGCAACAAAAAACTCTAGTTCCACCTGCACCATATCAAACCCTTTTGAGTTATATTTTTCTTATGGCCTTTTCAGTCAACATTTTAGCAAAAGGCAATTTTAAAATTTCTTTGTGAAGTAAGTCATTATCCCCTTTTTTCTTTACAGTCAAAAGCTCTCTTACATAATACGCATGTTCTTAATAGGAGCTTCTAGAGTGCATTTTACAGAAAAGAGGAGTACAAAGTAAAGTGTTTTTCTCTCTTCCATACGTGAAGAACATTTCAATGAGAAAGCTAAGCTATTGCTGTCCAAATTTCATTAGAGTGGATTCTAATATATGCCAGTGTTTCACTAGTTTAGCAATTGTAGTTGTATGTTTTTGCACACACACAGCCCTAAGCCCTCCTGAAGTTTTGACATAAGCCAACAATAGCCAAGATATAGAGAACTCATGCTAATCATTATCCCTAACTCACCCCATTAGAGGGTACACTGTATTGCAGTATGTATAGTAACTACTTTCTTATCTGTCTTTGGATTATATTTGTATTTAGAGGTGTTTTTACTGGGTCAATTACCAGGAATATTGGTCAGGAAAGGTTTATAATGGACCTGTTAAGAAGCTGAATAGGAACAATATGGACACAAGAGTGAGAACAGCAGCAAAAAAGAAGCGGGCGAAGAGGAGTACTCAGGGCTTGTTTACACTACCGCTTAAGACATTCAGGATTGTGAAAAAGCCACCCCCCTGACTAATGTAAGTTAGATCGACTTAAAGCGGTGTCTACACCGCTCTATGTTGATGGGAGATGCTCTTCTGCAGACATAGCTTCTGCTTCTTGTTGAGGTGGAGTATTTATGCTGACAGGAGAGAGCTCTCCTGTCAGCGTAGCATGTCTTCACCAGAGGTGCTACATCGATGCATCTGCGCTGACGTACTGCGGTAGTGAAGACAAGCCTTTAAGATTCCAAGCTGTCTTCCTCCACCCCAAATTATGGGTCACATACATTTCATGAAATAATCATCAAGGTAAGGCAAGAGAACTCAGATTTCCCCTTCTCCCTTTCCAGTGGGTGTACCCTTGCTACAGGAGATCATCCTGGAAGTAGTAGCAGAGACACACACCACCCTGAATGAGCAGGGCACACCAGCAGTAGCAACAAATGGGAATGTCTAAAAAAATAGGCAACTGTGTACTGGCAGGTGGACAACAAGAGCTTAGCACACACACACACAGAGCTCAGAGCCTTGTGTTATCTCCCTTGGCCAACACAAAATAATAATATGCAAACCCCGCCCAGACCTCAAGCATCTACAATTAAAGAACTTGAAAACTATACTCTCAGCCTGAGCAGGCTCTTAGCATAGGGCAGAAGTGCCAAGAATGAATACAGTGCACACAGAGCCTGATATGTATTATCTGTTGATGTTTGGTTCATACTATCAAAGTGCATCTAGGTGCCTGCTTTGCGAATGCTGTCCCTTCCTCCTCTACCCTTAGTTTTGTTACCAGTGGCAGTGAACCAGAAAACCAGTGAACCAGCTTTTCTTTGCGTCTGTGTACAAGATTCACTGCACGATTCAGTGTTACTCCCGCTGAAGTTCAAGGGTAGTGGTGCAGAAGTCCCTTTTCATGCTCCCCTTTTCATTCTAGAGATACAGTTCCTCATGGAGGCACAATGTCTCCAGGCAGGACACCTCACCATTCCCTACAAAGGACTCCCCTGCACGGGAATAATGCAGGCCTCAATCTTTAATTTTACTTGTTTGTTCAATACTCGTTTAAAAAATAGGAAGAAAAGAAAGGAAAAAAGCTCTCTCCCGGGAGCTTTATGAAAGAGTTATTAAAAGAGATTGAAATGGATCTTTTGACGCTGTTATGGTTGTTATGTAAAAAGCATTGCAAATGCATTTTAAAAAAATATGTATAATTCACCCAACAGACCAGAATGACTATAAAGTGTTGTGTAAAAGACTCTTTAAGCACTGATTTAGCTGATGGTCTGTAGTTACACTGGGAGACTAACTCCTATAGACACAGAGTGTGAGCAAAAATTGTACGAAAATATAATTACCATGCCTGGGCAGTAAGCAATTTTCCAAGTTAAATATGTCAGCCTTCTCTCTTCCCCCTCCTACTTGGGGGAAGTTAGCTCCTTTGCATCTCTGATGTAGTCTGAAGATATCCCTTTATCACATCCACCATACAATCCCCCATTTCTGCATCTCAGCAGCAAAAAATGTGGTTGGGATTCTTTGGAGCCTACCACTACACACTAAAATTAGCTAGTGGTTTTATTATGGTCACAACTTCTCAGGTCCATTGGAACGAATAAGTCCATATAAAGGGAAAGAGATCCAGAATTGAATGTGGCTTGCCTGCCTGGCAGCAGAAAGCACTGACACTAGGCTGGCTCCCACTACTGTTTTTTAAAATATTTTTGCACAGGGTACAGTTTAAATGGTCCCATCATAGCTGGAGGGTGCTTCCTGTAGCCCATATTCTGGACTGAATAAAAACAAAGTGTGAAGTCCAAAGGGTTTATTTACACGAGGAAGCACTTTGCACCAAGTTAACAAGCAGCCGCCATGAGATATCATTTCTACTGATTTGTTTAATTTAATATACAAATGTAAATGATAGAAGGAAAAAATGCAAAGAACAAAACCGTCTGCCAAAAGGTAATTTTTTTTCCTTTTAAGTTAAGACTTTTCCGGTCCTTCTTTCCCATTCCTATTATTTCCTCTTCTTTCTCATCATTTTCCCTACCTATCCATTTCCTTTCCACACTCCTTTTACTTCCCTCCTGGTTGGCCATGTTCTTTCCTCCAAAATAGTTGCAATACATTTCTGTTAGCATTTGGTTTCACATTTGAAGTGGGGAGAGTGGGTGAGATTGTCCCAGTGTATTATAAACAATGTCAGCAAAAATATATGACCCTGAGTGGTTAAAGAGAGCCTTCCATCTACACTAGGACTTTTCACACTGTCTAGCTCTACTGCTAGCACCAGATGATGTGCAAGTGGACACAATATTTGACAACAGTAGATAAAAAAAATGTTTCTGGTCTACACTAATACTTCTGAATTTCCTAGCAGTGACAGAACTGAATAGGGGTAGAGAAACAGTGCAAGAAGCCCTGGGATAGACAAGGCTATTAGGTAGAAATAGGATCCATCTATTTAGGTTATCATAATGTGCTCATCATTGTCGTACCTGAGTACCTTCCAGAGTTAAAAAGATAAACAAAGTGATAAAAACCTGTAAAGTGGGGATGAGAAGGGCTCAGTCCTGCTCCCACTGAGTCACTGGCAAAGCTCCCATTGACTTTAATGGGAACAAGACAGGGCCTGAAGGAGGAAGATAAGTCTAAGGCCTGGTCCACACTAACCCCCCACTTCGAACTAAGATACGCAACTTCAGCTACATGACTAACGTAGCTGAAGTCGAAGTATCTTAGTTCGAACTTACCACGGGTCCACACGCGGCAGGCAGGCTCCCCCGTCGACTCCGCGTACTCCTCTCGCGGAGCAGGAGTACCGGCGTCGACGGCAAGCACTTCCGGGATCGATCCGGGATCGATTTATCGCGTCTAGACAAGACGCGATAAATTGATCCCAGAAGATAGCTCAGTGGTTTGAGCATTGACCTGCTAAACCCAGGGTTGTGAGTTCAATCCTTGAGGGGGCCACTTGGGGATCTAAGGCAAAATCAGTACTTGGTCCTGCTAGTGAAGGCAGGGGGCTGGACTCGATGACCTGTCAAGGTCCCTTCCAGTTCTAGGAGATGGGATATCTCCATTTATTATTATTATTATTAAGATCGATTGCTTACCGCCGGACCCGGAGGTAAGTATAGACGTACCCAAAGCTCTAAAAACCCCCATTTTTTTCATGTTCCCCTCCATTAACCATTTGATAGCTCTATTCACTTTGCCTTTTGCAAGTTTTGGAGCTTCTGCTGAAGAGAATGAGAAGCCAAGTTGGTCTTTTTGCTGCTGCAAACAGCTTGGTTATTCTGCATGCAGAAGTCCAAGTAGATGGATTTGCATATTCACTGTATGATTATTGAAAAATAATGGTACAGTGATTATACAAATATCTCTGTTCTGATTCTAATAACAGTTGTCCAGCAAGAAGAGTACAGATATTTGCACATTAGTTTGAGATTAGCTATAGACTGATGATGCAAATTGGATACCCAGAACTAATCAAGGTGCAGAGCTGTTGGTATTGGAAAAATATTACTGTTATGCTTTCATATCTGTACAGCATCCTGCCATTCTGACTGGTGAAAACAGTTCCATTTCAGTAAAACATATAATTGCCAAAATTCATTTTTTGAAGTCAAGCCCTTTCTGAATTAGATCTATATCCTCACACCATTTCAGTAATGGGATTCCCAGTTTCTTTGGGTAGTTACATGTGTGAATGGATGGGATACCATAGCACTTTACAAAAATTAATGAACTGAGCCTCATAACTCAAATAGTGAAGAGGACAAAAGCACTGATACAGAGCAATAAGGACTGCTTGGTAAGCTGGGCGCAAACAGTATATGTTTCAACACAGCTAACTGTAAAGTCATACATCTAGTAGATTCTATACGCCTGATGGAATTTTGCACACAATATTTTAAAATTCTGCATATTTTGTCAAAATAACGCAATATAACCACGCTGGTTTCAATTATTTTGGTAATTTATTTAAACTACAATACATTGAATGGAGAATCGGAGTGGGGAGCATTGGAAGAAATCCCCAAACCCCCTCTGTCTAATAGTAATGTAGCTAGTATTGACCCTTTACTTCTAGTTATTAGTCAACAAATATATGCAGCCATATGCTCAGTGTTACATCATAGGCAACTGAGGAGCAAGTGAGGGCTGGGGACTCAAACTCACAATTTATATTGGCTGCTGATCATCTCCAGAAAGGTCAGTAGCAAACAGTTCATGGAGCACATTTTGATAGGAAAAAATTTTCAGTTCAAAAATTTAAAACCAGTTCTAATCCCTAAAGCACCATAAGCATTTATAAGGCCGTACTGTCCTTTACAATAAGGCTCCTTTACGCCACTCTGGCAATGTAAAGGAGCCTTAAAATTTTTACACCTGTTTTATATTTCTGGGGGAATTCACTAAGAACAATGGGAACACTTCACTAAGCAGGCAGGATGCTACATTCTGCTCTGCCTGAGGGGACAGAGCCTGCCCCACGCTTACCTCCTCAGAAACACCCCAAAGCCCTACCCCTCCACACCAAGCGTTCTGCAATAGTGAGCGAGAGGGACAGTCTCTCTCACTCGCACAACTGCCTAGCCCCAACCCTTAACGGTGATTTACATCTCTACCGGCAGCTCTGGGTACCCAAACCGACCTGCCTGCACTACCAGAGAGGAGCGTGTGACCGCTCTTGCAGCTTCCCTTTGCTTCCCCATCAGAGGTCATTTTTCTGCAGGGAAGCAAAGAAATCTGCGGGGGCCATGAATTCTGCACACATTCAGTGACACAGAATTCCCCTAGGAGTGTAGAATCTAGGAACACACACTGTAGGCTGAACTTACAGAATAGGGGACTCTATCCTAATAAGCAGTGCCTCTGAAAAAGATTTGGGGGTCTTGGTGGATCATCAGTTGAACATGAACTCCCAGGCAATGCTGTGGCCAAAAGGCTAATGTGATCCTTGGATGTATAAAAAAAGGGAAACTCAAGTAGGAATAGAGAGGTTATTTTACCTCTGTATTTGGCCTTGCTGCGATCGCTGCTGAAATACTGTGTCCAGTCCTGGTTCGAGAAGGATGTTGATAAATTGGAGAGGGTTCAGAGAAGAGCCATGAGAATTGTTAAAGGAGTAGAAAACATGCCTTTAGAGTGAAAGATTCAAGGAGTTCAATCTACTTATCTTAACAAAGAGAAGGTTAATGGGTGACTTGATCAGTCTAAATACCTACATGGGGAACAAATATATGAAAATAGGCTCTTCAGTCTAACAGACGACAGCATAACACAATCCAACGTCTAGAAGTTGAAGCAAGACAAATTCAACCTGGAACTGGGTGTAATCTTTTTAACAGTGATGGTACTAACCATTGGAAGAATTTACCAAGGGTCACGGTGGATTCGCCACCACTGACAATTTCTAAATCAAGATTGGATGTAGTGTTTTTTTAAAAAAGATTTGCTCTAGTTCAAACGGAATTATTTTGGGGAAGTTCTATGGCCTGTTATACAGGAGGTCAGATTAGATGATTACAATGGTCCCTTCTATCCTTGGAATCTATCAATAACCTTATTTTGCAAGTGGAGAAACTGAGGTAGGGAGGTTAAGTGACTTGCCAAAGGTCTCAGCAATAGACACTAGAGTCAGAAATAGAAACCAGATCTATTGGTTTCCACAAGATTATCCTTGCAGTGTAGACATTTGGGCTCAGGTTGGAGCCTGGGCTCTGAGACCCTCTCCTCTCACTGGGTCTCAAAGCCTGGGCCTGAACATCTACACTGCAATTTTATAGTTCTACCGCCTGACACCCACAAGCCCGAGTCAGCAGACCCAGGCCAACCATAGCTACATTGCGGGTCTTTTATTGCAGTGTAGCCATATCTTGTATGTTTGGGACCTGGAAGAAGCCTGAAGGCAAGAGGGCAGCAAGAGGGGTTTGCTGGCTAGTGTCCCCCCAACCAGAGAGCTAGGGCCAGAGGGCTCAAGGAAGGAGGAACAGCAGAGGGATTTCTTACTGACTCTAGGCCAAAGAAACCGAGCTACGCTCCAGAGAGGGCTGAAGGCAGGGGAGCAGCAGAGGAACTGACTTACTGACTTTTCCAAGGCTGCAGAGCTGGATCCAGAAGAACCATGAGAGGGCCAGGGGGAGTGATGGATGCTCCCAGCAGAGAGGTGGTGGGCGTGTGGGGGAACCTGCTGGAAAGAGCAGGGTTGCACTCCAGCTCGGGGGGCTGGCATTGCTGTCCTGGTACATGGATCGGAGTGGGCTGTGCTGAGCTGGGGCATGGTGAGGGATGCCAGGGCTATATGTTGCATATACTGTTTGGACTATGCTGGGGAAAATCTGGACTATGATGGTGGGACTTTTATTATGATAAATGTATACAGAACATTTGCAATAACTGAACCCTACAAGGGCTATATTTATACTTGGGAAGACTCTGGAGACTAATTCTGGGGATTCTGAAGGAGGGAAACTGAGGCAGGCGTGCCTGTCATGACGTGGCCTGCCGCAGAAGGATGCTCCTGTTGGGGCTGCCAGTGACACCCTGACAATGTCCTGTTTATATGTAAACTCCCTCACCATCTCCAGAGGCTGGTCGTCTTTCTTTCTTGTTCTACTCCCCCACTAAATAGAAGCACCAGTAAAAAATAATATATATATATTTTAAATGCCAGATTCTCTAAACTATATATATATATATATATATATATATATATATAGTTTAGAGAATCTGGCATTTAAAATACTGCATAACAGCAGCGGTGTTATTTAAGATTATGTAGTGCTTTAATAATTCAAAAGCAGAAACTGTCTGGACATTGAATCATCAGACATGTACATTTGCTGCATCTCAAGAGAGTCTACTGTTCCTTCCACAGAGCTTCCAGACAGAAGATTATGTCTTGTTTGCTGCTCACAAAGAACACTGACCTAAGGTGAACTCAGTTAATGTAAAGTACATCTTTTCACTGCTGCATATACATTGGGCAGTCAATGTAAAAATGAATGTACAGCAATTATATATTTTTGAGGTGGACTTTACCTCAGTGCAGCAGCCCCCTGAATATCACTTCTTTACTTCACAAGTGAATATTAACACAGGGGCACGTATTCTGTTACAGAAATTTTCAACACTGTAAGCTGATTTGGTTAACAACATTACAAAAAAATCTGTAAAAACTATTAAAAACAGCAAAGTCATTATATACTCAAACTTTATCTATAAGCTTTGTTAAAGCCAGGTTCATATTCACTAGAGGGTAGATGCCAAACGCAGGAAAAGAGGTTAAATTCTTAGCTGTTATCCTGGATTTAATAGATTTACATTTAGTATATGAGATTTTAAATCTGGTCAATAAACATAATGCAGGATTTCATAAACATCTTCTTGCACGATTCTAAGTTAGAATATTACAATATTCACAGTAGTAGTGCTCTCTCTTTAAAAAGAAAGACTGACAAAACACAATACACATAAATAAGATGTTTATTATTATTACAAACATTTTTTCCCCAATACCAGTGTATAAGTTTATGAAAAATACATTTTAAATAGTGTTTAACTGGTGTTAAATCTTCTAAAATGATTTTCTCCTGAGCTGGCACTATGGCTTAACAAGGGATAAAAGAAACACTCTGATTGGCTCATGAAATACTAGTTTAAGATGTAGAGTGGTTGCTATGTGATGTTATAAATAATTAGCATACCTTATTTCAGATATAGCTGTGGCCCAGATTTATGTCTGCACATTGGCTCAGCAAACTACAGGGCTAGTACGCAACTGTAAGATCCTGCACTGAGGAAAGAGGTTTATTTTTCCTCAGTCTGAGAATGGCAACTGTGGTTACGAAGTTTACACATGCCATAAAACCCAGGGAAGTACCTGTCTTTACAGCACAAGTGACCTTGTGACAAGTGGCCGCTGTGAAGATGCTACCTATGCCAACTGGAAGGGTTCTCCCCTCGGTTTAGGTCAGTGGCTCTCAACCTTTCCAGACTACTGTACACCTTCCAGGAGTCTGATTTGTCTTGTGTATCCCCAAGTTTCGTCTCACTTAAAAACTACTTGCTTACAAAATCAGACATAAAAATACAAAAGTGTCACAGCCACACTATTACTGAAATATTGCTTACTTTCTCATTTTTACCATATAATTATGAAATAAATCGATTGGAATAGAAATATAGTACTTACATTTCAGTGTATAGCATATAGAGCAATATAAACAAGTCATTGTCTGGATGAAATTTTAATTTGTACTGACTTCGCTAGTGCTTTTTATGTAGCCTGTTATAAAACTAGGCAAATATCTAGATGAGTTGATGTACCCCCTGGAAGACCTCTACGTATCCCCAGGGTATACGTATCCCTGGTTGAGAACCACTGGTGTAGAACCACTCTGAGGAGAAGTAGCTAGGCCTACAGAAGAATTCTGTCGACCTAACGTTGTCTACACCAGGAGTTGGTTGGCTTAGCTATGTCGCTCAGGGGGGTAGATTTTTCACACCCTGAGGTATGTAGCTGGATTGACCTAACTTGTTAGTGTAGGCCCTAGACATGCAAATGTTCCTACATGGTGAGAGAAAGACAAATTATTTGACAGTATAGAATTTAGAATTACGTACTCAGTAATGCTCTCCTCTCTCTTAGTTATTCACAATCCAACTGGGGAAGAGAAACTATTAATATATAAAAGGATATGGGATATTTTAAAACACCTATTGAGAAAATACTGATTCTCAAAAAGCTGGGACTCGTTAATTTCTATAAGGGATGGGGAGACAAATGGAAAGATCAGCCAGCACCAAGAGTGGTCCCCTTCACTGGATGATGTGGCTCTTTTTAAGAGAGCTAATACAGTGATATTCAATATTTTAATTATGTTATGACTGCAAGGGTGGAAGGGAAAGGAGTTCCTTTTTAACAGCAAAGTAGTAGAACAGTGATGGGGAAAAAACAAAGCAAAAAAATAGTTTAGGACAATAAAGGCTGTTTTTTAAATTTGTTTTTGGGAGGGGTGAGTGGAGGGGGATGGGAAATGCAAGATAGGCTTTTTTATTAATCTCAGACTTTAGAAAGACACGTACTCCTTGCTGGAAAAAAGGGGGAGGCGGCAAGAGACTGTGCCAACTTGCCTGGGGATACTTGCAAGCACAGACTATAAAATATTCCAGCCTGCTGAATTATTTTTGTGTGTGTTTTTGTCTGATAGGAACAGCAGAAATACCAAACCAACCAATACCCACATGCATAAGAAACTCAAGGGACGTATCTAATAATTTAGAATGTCAAGTACCTAATCAGGTTTTTGATAAATGATATGGATTACAAGCTTCCTCCCAATGCTTCACTCTTTGGAACCTTCCCTATACTTACTAATGTAGTGTTACTGAAGTAAGCCTGACTTGGAGAAAATAACTGAGACAAAGTATACTAGAACTAGAAGTGTGAACTTTGATTGCCCTCTCCACCTTATGCCTCACATAATGGATCATTAACTTTGCAGTATGCAGAGATCACTGGAGAAACTTTATAAATAAAACCACAGGCTGAGACAAAAAACTAGTGTTTACAAAATATACGGTACTTACTGTACTTCCTCCAGATATATCAGAGGGCAGAATTGAGCTTCCTTAAAGAACCCCAAACACTGTAATTATTTGAATGGCAGGCAAAAATCTTTATTTTAGACATAGTTCCAAATCCAGATTTTTTTTCTCTTTTCAAAATCTCAAGACTTACTATCAGCCATAGGGAAAGTCCTACACACTATAAGGCTGCACAGCTCCATATGCTCTGTTATCCTACAGTCTAAAAAAAAAAACAAACAAACCCCAAAACCAAAAACACAGAGACATATATATCTAGCTATAATAGGAGTTCCAAGGCAGAGGAAGATATATATTTTTTAAATATAGAAATTTAAGTAATTAATCTTTACACCAGCGATGGGAGGTAGGTTAGTAATATCAACCTGTTTAAAGATGGGGAAACTGGGGCACATAGTGGCTAAACAACTTGCCCAAGGTCACCGAACAAGCAAGCAGTAGAGCTGGGATTAGAACTCAGGAGTTCCTGATGGCCACCCCGGTGCCCATTCCTTTTATATTACACTGCCTAGAGATGCCTACACAGGGTGCCTTTTGCATCATTCACCAACCCCAGATATAGGCTGTTGGTATGGAGACGACATGCACCCGCGCATTATTTTTAATATTTTTCCTTTTTTAAGTGTTACTGTGTCTGGGATATTTCCAAGTCACCATTTTATAAAGAATTATTAGCATATACTGACATAAAAACCTCCTGAATTTAATAGAAGAAAAATGCATTTTTATGAAACGCCATCAGCAAGACTGGTTATGATAAAGTGGCCAAATCTATAGCTGCTAAAGACTTTTGGTCATAGTGGGGAGAGGTGTCAGCTCCAAGAGCAGGCCTCCCGGCTTTTTAAAGCTATGGAGAGTGGAGAAGGTAGAAGGCAAGACCAGCATCGGAAGTCTGAAGGTCTATGAAAAAAAACAAAAACTACTGACCTCCTTTAGATTTAAACATAAGCCCACTGAGGCAGACACTAATATTCTTTATTATTTGTACCATGCCACAGCAGTTTTGGCAGCCTGTCCAAAGTGGCTGGGAGGGCCACTAATTCAGTAGATGGGAATCCAGTTCTTGGAGACGGAATGATTTTACACACGTACATGGAGGACTCTATCAGAAATGATTGCATGAGGAATGGACAGTTCCTTTTGGTCTGTGATTTAGTAAATAAAACTCTAAATGACCTAGTAAAAGCCAACATGAAATCTACCATGTGGAGTAAGTGTACTTAGTTCCTGACACACACTTTCTATCCCAGCATGCTCCCTTTCCAATTTTAGGGATTAAAAGGGCACAATGCAATCCAGTGCCACATGTACATTGCTGATTAGCTTGTTTGGGCACATTTAAGTGCTATGGTAAGCAGGCTATTCAGGGGATATTTAAGGAGAAGCTGTACCTATCTCACACTGGTCCCTAAGTGCTTTAAACACAACTAAATACAACACTGGTCCCTAAGTGCTTTAAACTATGATCCTGCAGAAGTTTCAGATATTTCACAAGAAATATTGGACAAGCATATTCTGAAGTCAATTAAAAAACAGAAAAGAAAAAAATAGGCCAGAATATTATACTGATTTGTAAATGTTCAATATAACCTCTGTAAATTTCTTCATATCCTTCATTGAGTTAGGAATCAACCCTATAAAGAGTAAATCATGTGAGCAACCCTCTTGAAGTGAACATGATTGCCAGTGAGAGTAAGAATAACTCATGGCTGTAAGGGTTGCAGAATCAGGTCTTAGGGTTTCTGTCAATTTTGCTTCAAATCTCAGGATTAATTGGAGCTGCCATCTACAACAGTGACTCTGGACAAAATTTGGGGGTCGTCGTGGATAACTAGCTGAACATGAGCTCTCAGTGTGATGGCGTGGCCAAAAAAAGCAACCTTGGGATGCATAAACAGGGGAATCCTGAGTAGGAGTAGAGAGTGTATTTTACCTCTGTATTTGGCATTGGTACAACCACTACTGGAATACTGTGTCCAGTTCAGTTGTCCACAATTCAAGAAGGATGTTGATAAACTGGAGAGGGTTCAAAGAAGAGCCCCTAGAATGATTAAAGAATTAGAAAATATGCCTTATAAAGACACACTCAGAGTTTGATCTATTTAGCTTAACAAAGAGAGGGTTGGGGCTGACTTGATCACAGTCTAAGTACCTACCTGGGGAACAAATATATGATAATAGACGCTTCAGTCTAGCAGACAACAATATAACACAAGTGTGGAAGTTTAAGCTAGACAAATTCAGACCGGAAATAGGGTATAATTTTTTAGACGTGTGGGTATTAACCACTGAAAGAAAGGGTCACAGTGGAGTCTCCATCCTGACAATTTTTAAATAAAGATTGGATGTTTTTCTAAAAAAGATATGTTCTAGAAATTATTTTGGGGAAGTTCTATGGCTTATATTTTACAGGAGGTCAGACTGGATAATCACAATGATCCCTTCTGGCTTTGGAATCCATGAATAAGCAAAGCAGGTTATCTACCAAGCTTCCTTTTCTAAAGTAACAAAAATTGTAATCAACCCTTTAGGAGGAAATCTTTGACTGTACTTAAAAAAATCCAGGTTCATATGATTAGTGATTCATTAGTGTATGGTTACCTGGGAAGCAGGTTGTTAGGTGTTCCATTAGTGCTTCTTGTGTGACTTGTTTTCGTGCAGAGTTCATTGCTGAGATGGCCAAGCAAAGGATTTCCCCAAGTGGGATAAACTGTGACTGACTGATGGGAGACATATTGATTGGTGATACATCACCTGTAGAAAGACAGTAGACATTCAATGAAGGGTTTCATTTAAACATTGCTCACAGAACAAGTATACAGAGATGTATCCATTACAATGTACACAATTTTGTATAGTTTATATCGCTCTTGCGATAAAACCTTCAAAATAAGAACCACAACTTAGAGAAATCAAGGACAATACATTTTTGACATTGAGGGTGCACTAAAATGTTCAGGGAATATTTTCAAAGAACGATCCAACACTTGAAGCCACTGCAGCTGCAGAATCCCAACTTTGCATGTGCAAAGCAACAACTGTATACACAAGCATGAACTTGTGAGTGCAATGGGTTCATACACATTTTTGTAGGCACAGCCACAGCTCTCTCTTTTCAAATCCTGGTTGTATGGGTCATCTACAGTTTGTACTAGAGAGAATTTTGAATTTTTTTTTAAATTGCAACAAAAATTAGAAAAAAAATTCTGGAAATTCTGATAATGAGCCATATTTTTAGTTTGCTGGCCAGCTATATTATGCCCTCTGCTCAGTGGCACAAAAGCATCAAATACCTAAAGAGTTATGTTCAGAAGAGCTCCTTCCTTGGTCTACAGATGTAATGACTTTGCATGATTGTAGATTAAAAAGAGGAATTTTTAAGTTTTGTTGATGAAATATGAACAAGTACAGACTGTTGTGTTATCTGCTTTAGGTGAACTTTATTTTAACTTGCCAGGTTACTTATCCAATTAATTTTTCCCATGAAATCTTTAAAATATATTTTATTAGCCAATACTTTAAGAGCATGGAAAAACTTTTAAACTTAAAAGGTTACAGGATGAGAAACAATTTGAAGAGATAAGTATACAGTACATACACATTTAAAGTCTGCTCTTTATCTCCTGTTTCAGTGGTAACACTGGTCTACAATTTTTGAGAAGTCGTCTGCTTCAGAGATAAAATGTGCTATTTATTATGTATTTTGATGTGCTGAATTCAAATATGACAATTAAAACAACTGATTGGCTACTGTTTCTAAGATATTTAAGTTTTTACATTTTATGTCTATGTATATTGTGTAGATAGTAGAGTTTTAATCATAAATTGTAAACCTAGGTCTTTTCATGTGTTTATGGTTGCTTTACATGATAATATTTCACCTGTCCTGTTTATGTAACACTTTAAAAATCAGCAAAAGGGTTATATAAATAAAATTTATTATGAAACAAAAGGCAAAAAACTATTATGTACGTAGTTTAGTCCTATTCAGTGCTTCTTGGCTTGTCTCTTGTATTCATTAAATGGAGCATCTCTTGTCACTGTCCAGCAATAGTCTGCAAGCATTGATGGGCTCCATTTGCCCTGATAGCGTTTCTCCATTGTTGCAATGTCCTGGTGAAATCGCTCGCCGTGCTCGTCGCTCACTGCTCCGCAGTTCGGTGGAAAAAAATCTAGATGAGAGTGCAAAAAATGTATCTTTAGTGACATGTTGAAACCAAGGTTTTTGTATGCCTTGAGGAGGTTTTCCACCAACAACCTGTAGTTGTCTGCCTTGTTGTTTCCGAGAAAATTTATTGCCACTAACTGGAAGGCTTTCCATGCCGTCTTTTCCTTGCCACGCAGTGCATGGTCAAATGCATCATCTCGAAGAAGTTCACGAATCTGAGGACCAACAAAGACACCTTCCTTTATCTTAGCTTCACTTAACCTTGGAAATTTTCCACGGAGGTACTTGAAAGCTGCTTGTGTTTTGTCAATGGCCTTGACAAAGTTCTTCATCAGACCCAGCTTGATGTGTAAGGGTGGTAACAAAATCTTCCTTGATTCAACAAGTGGCGGATGCTGAACACTTTTCCTCCCAGGCTCCAATGACTGTCGGAGTGGCCAATCTTTCTTGATGTAGTGGGAATCTCTTGCACGACTATCCCATTCGCAGAGAAAACAGCAGTACTTTGTGTATCCAGTCTGCAGACCAAGCAAGAGAGCAACAACCTTCAAATCGCCACAAAGCTGCCACTGAGGTTGGTCATAGTTTATGCACCTCAAAAGTTGTTTCATGTTGTCATAGGTTTCCTTCATATGGACTGCATGACCAACTGGAATTGATGGCAAAACATTGCCATTATGCAGTAAAACAGCTTTAAGACTCATCTTCGATGAATCAATGAACAGTCTCCACTCATCTGGATCGTGAACAATGTTGAGGGCTGCCATCACACCATCGATGTTGTTGCAGGCTACAAGATCACCTTCCATGAAGAAGAATGGGACAAGATCCTTTTGACGGTCACGGAACATGGAAACCCTAACATCACCTGCCAGGAGATTCCACTGCTGTAGTCTGGAGCCCAACAGCTCTGCCTTACTCTTGGGTAGTTCCAAATCCCTGACAAGGTCATTCAGTTCACCTCCTTGTGTTATGAGGTATGGTTCAGAGGAGGAGGATGGGAGAAAATGTGGGTCCTGTGACATTGACGGTTCAGGACCAGAAGTTTCATCCTCTTCCTCATCTGACTCAAGTGAGAATGATTCTGGTGCATCAGGAACCGGCAGTCCTTCTCCGTGGGGTACTGGGCGTATAGCTGATGGACTGTTTGGATAATGCACAGTCCACTTTTTCTTCTTTGACACACCTTTCCCAACTGGAGGCACCATGCAGAAGTAATAATTGCTGGTATGATCTGTTGGCTCTCTCCAAATCATTGGCACTGCGAAAGGCATAGATTTCCTTTTCCTGTTCAACCACTGGCGAAGATTTGTTGCACAAGTGTTGCAGCATATGTGTGGGGCCCACCTCTTGTCCTGATCTCCAATTTTGCAGCCAAAAGAAAGGTGATAGGCTTTCTTAACCATAGTGGTTATACTGCGCTTTTGTGATGCAAAAGTCACTTCACCACAAACATAGCAGAAGTTATCTGCACTGTTCACACAAGTACGAGGCATCTCTGCTCACTTTGGCTAAACAGAAATGTGTCCCTTTGCAAAATCAAACACTGACAAATAAGAGAGCACGACACTGTATGATTTCTAGAGCTGATATAGGGCAATTTGTTCAGCAGAGTGATGTAAGCTTCGTTATGATTGCATCATCCATGACTTCTAGGAATAACATGATGCAATTCATATCATGTATGACGCAATACCAGCTTCAGATTGCATCATTCATTGTTTTGCCTAAAAAGCAAGTACTGTCCAAACCCAGTCATAGATTTATTCATAGATCCAGTCAAAGATGTATTTTAGTCATTTCTGGTTTAAATTGAGATCCCTTCCCTTTATAACTCACTTATCCTCCGCCATTCCCAAGTCAAGGGTCGTATATACTGACCCAATAGCATATCTTGAAAACTAGAGCCAATCAACAATTTTAAGCATCATTTTCATTCTCAGTGACCCAGAATTAGTAAAGTTTGACTACGTTTATTTCAGAAGCATTTTGGCTGTAGAGCAGTGTAATAGTTCCCAGATGGTCCCAAAAGTACGGCAGTGCTTCCTACGTAACCAATGAAAAAGCAGAAGGATTGGAGGTTTCCTTAACCATAACAGAATACTAGATAGTAACAATGGGCTGAAGAGTTGGTGTTAGGATTCCAATCAAGTTTGGACTACAGTTCAGGTCACAGACTGATCAATCACTGGGTTGTAGGTTTAGATTAAATGGCTTTGAAACTTCATGAGCTGTTCTCATAAGATTTCAGCAAATCTGAACAACTAGAATGCAGTTTTGGATCAGATCAGAAACCAAATATATGGAAGTGGGTTCAAATCTAGGAATTCAGATCCAACCCACTCCTGAAATTCAAAGGGATTATTAGATGTTCTGAGTGTGGCCCCATTAATTTTAATTGTCTTGTTTTTTACTAAGCAGATACAGGGCTCACAAATGGAAAATCAAATGCATCTAATCTTAAACAATACTCAGAATTGTTGCACTGAGTATTTTGTAAAAAAGTTTTCATAATTGCTTTAGGTTAACCCTATGTGTAATATTTATTTTTCAAATATGCCAGTTGCATATTCTGTTGGACAGTAGGGACACACATGAACAGAGATGCATTAAGGATTTAAAAAACCACACATACAAATATGGAAGTGGATTTAAAATAAGTTTATTTGTTCTGTCTCTCTCTGGAATACTATTGCCTACCACCTAAATAGGTCTTCATTCTGCAATTGGATATATGCTGGCAGAGCTTAGAACCTATACAGAGCTCCACTGCCTTCAGTTGGACTCCTTGTGAGTGCAAAGATCTGCCCCATGTATATTTGACTTCAGGACTGGAGCCTTGAATTAGAAACTCTTTGGGACATTTTTATTTTACCTGTCTGCAAAGTGATTGGAACGTTACTAGATTACTATAGAAAGTAATAACCAACAACAATCTGGAAAATGGTGGACATCTGATTAGGAAGAATAGTAGACAGGGTTACACATGACAGAAGGCAAAAGCAGGTAGGCACAGCATTCCTAATCTTTTAAGAGGGGAAAAAACCTGAAGAGTTAATTATACTATTGTTAAGACAAAAATATTTTATCTGTCAACAGGTAAAATTATTTATATAAACATATGAAGATAAAATCTTTAAAAATCAACGAGACATAAATATAAGAAAGTCAGTGTTCAAATGTATCTAGAGAATACTTAGTCCTGCCATGAGTGCAGGGGACTGGACTAGATGACCTCTCAAAGTCCCTTCCAGTCCTATGATCCTATCTACAAAAATGACATTGTATTGGAGAGAAGATGACATTGCCCTAATAATTGGTCTCATACCTGAAAAGAATCAGAATTAGTGAGTACACACACAAACATGTACACACACTCCAAAGGATTACAACTGGAATATGAGATCTTCCTTTTTAAATAGGCCACTTAACCCGAGGAATCATTACGATTTAATAAATGATCCTTTACAATTTTTAATTAGTCTTCTGAAGGAAGAGATTGGACTCAGAATGTTGTGAATTGTTAGTTTCAGCTGGCTGCATACTAGTCATCAAGTAGTAAAGTTCTTTTTATTTTAGAAACATTTGGTGCTTCCTTTTTATGTAGAAATATCTGTGTACACTGTGCATAAGAAACTGTTTTGCAAAGTATGCAAAATGCAGACAAGGCCCTGTAAGCCCCAATTTTCAAACGGCAAGTCTGCAAATATTGTTCTAAAATTGTGAGCTTAATTTGCATAATTAGTTACCACTAAAGCATCTGGAAATTGGGTTTTTTATGTAAGCAAATCAGGTAAAATTTTCAACAGGAATCCATACACATTTTAAATTCAAAAGGAATGGCTGACATATATTAGTCTTGTAAAAGGCTATCATAATTCACTCCTTGCTAATTCCTTTGAGAGTTGGTTAACTTTGACAAGGCAACCCTCATTCATCTTCACTGCTGTCAGAATTAATTCTATTGTTAAACCTACAGATGCCAATAAACCATCTACTGGAGATAATTTGTGATTCTTCAAAGAGAGGAACAGAACATCTGTAAAACTTACAATAGACCTAGTGAGAGAGAGCCTCAGAGACCCACACTTATGGAGGTACTAATTTGCCAAGTTTTATCTTAAACACCCTTGGGCTCTGGGAAGTTCCAAGTACTCTGTGGTTGTAGTTAAGTGAAGACATTCTTTGATGCACAGCAACAGAAAGTATCTTGTGTTTACAATTTAATTTAATATATTAACACCAATTATATGTATAAATAGCATTTAGCCTTTCGAATACAAGATTTACAACAAATTTTTTAAGGAAAGATCTGTTAAAAAAAAAATCAAATATTCTTTTCCTAAAACTTTTTTTTTTGGTAGACCTCAACACTTTATAAAGGATTCAGCATATGGCTCCCATTAACTCAGACTGATGCTTGTTTCAAGCAGCTTTCCTTTGAAATCAAATTACTAGACTTGACTTTCAAATGTTTATGTTCAAAATTAAAAGGAAAACGGTGGAGCCCAGAAAGCAGCTTTCACCAGCTGACTGTATGTTTTATTAAAATACCATCAACAGCTAGAAGTACACGGTTTCAATTCCATTTCAGCTTCCAGTGGAAAGAAACAACAGTCAAACTTTTTTTTTTTTTTTTTAAAGAATTATAATAAAATCAAGTTTCCCGGTATTTTCTTATGTACTTCATAGGCATTTTGAAAATGTCTAAGCACATAACAAGTAATTAATGGGATCTGGTCTCTCCTTGATGACAATGGGATTTACACAGATAATTACCCTTTTTAATGGAAGCTATTATTTAAAAATTAAAAGAGTCAGTTATAAGTAAAATAACCACATGCTTAAATAGCATTTTTCTTCCATGGATCTCAAAGCACTTTACAGAGATGGATAAACAGTATTATTCCTATTTTACAGATGAGACACCACGGCACAAAGAGGTTAAGTGATTACCCCAGGTTACACACAATCAGTAACAGAGCTGGAAATAAGAACCCATGCTTCAGTGTCCTATTCACCAGATTTGCTATACACCATTTAATTCAGTATGTCTGAATCTCATCAGCTTACTTTACTGACAAAAAATATTTTTAGTACAGATCGCACTAATAACAAAACGTTATGAAAGACAAACCTAGACTGCATTCTGCTCTATGCATTAACAACAAAACTGTCAGCTAAGTTCTGACAATAGAATCTTTATTACTGATTAAGCGGTTAGAAAGAACAGAGTTTGAATTCCAGCTCTCTGTCTCAGTTTGCAGGGACAGCAGTTAGAAAAATCATCTTTGACTTATAAATGGAGCCAATTCAATGCATCCATTGAGAGAGAAAAATGTGAAAATACTATGATGTTTTTACAGAGTCACTTTTCAGAGTACAACCACACTTTATTAGAATTTATACACTTATTTCCTCACATATGGGGAAGAAACCCCCTAAGTGCACTTCTGCAGTGCAGTGAAATGTAAGAAGCCCAAATGTAACCAATTCCTCCCCTTCTCCCCATCACTCAAAGCTCTTTAACCTTTGTGGTACAACAATTTTCTCCAGATAAACTTTAAACATACGATTTTATTAAAAAGGAAATTTCAAGTTATGACATTACAGCCCTTTCATGGTATCTAAATACCACGGGGAGGGTTTGCATTAGAAATGCCTTAGATAGATTTCCATGCCAACAGACTGATATCTTCAGCAGATGATTGTGACTTCACTATGGGATCAAGCAAAAAGAGAAGCTTGTTTGTGATAATGGAGAAAGCTCTTCTTCGAACAAAAGATAGCTAACAGCAGCAGCTGGGGACAGAGAAAATTACAGAGAGAAGAACAAGCTCCTCATATAAATATTCTCTTTTCGAGCTTACCTGAAATCCCGTTTTGAAGGGACACATTTCCAAAATTACTTATTGTGAGCCTAACTGGTTAATACTGGTGGATAAACTGAACAAGTTATACATTTGACAGGGGTTGCATCCTCATCCCTAAATTTCAAGGTGAGTTCAATCATATTATTTCCAGAATAGCCCAAGTCATAGGCTAGCAAACAAACATTTAAAAAAGGCCAATTCAAAACAACAATGTACAAGCACATATCAAATTGCCACTTGAGGCTATATGGCACCTTTTAACCAGATTAAACAATAGTGAGAACTGGAAGAACATGCAGCTTCTGATAGCATTAAAAATGCTAGAAACATTAGATCGATGATGTATTAATATATAAATGAACATATCAGTCAACAGTGTAACGCTGTTGCAAAAAAAGCAAACATCATTCTGGGATGTATTAGCAGGAGTATTGTAAGCAAGACACGAGAAGTAATTCTTCCGCTCTACTCTGCACTGATTAGGCCTCAGCTGGAGTATTGTGTACAGTTGTGGGCGCCACATTTCAGGAAAGATGTGGACAAATTGGAGAAAGTCCAGAGAAGAGCAACAAAAATGATTAAAGGTCTAGAAAACATGACCTATGAGGGAAGATTGAAAAATTTGGGTTTGTTTAGTCTGGAGAAGAGAAGACTGAGAGGGGACATGATAATAGTTTTCAAGTACATAAAAGGTTGTTACAAGGAGGAGGGTGAAAAATTGTTCTTCATAACCTCTGAGGATAGGACAAGAAGCAATGGGCTTAAATTGCAGCAAGGGCAGTTTAGGTTGGACATTAGGAAAAACTTCCTAACTCTGAGAGTGGTTAAGCACTGGAATAAATTGCCTAGGGAGGTGGTGGAATCTCTATCATTGGGGATTTTTAAGAGCAGTTTGACAAACACCTGTCAGGGATGGTCTAGATAATACTTAGTCTTGCCCTGAGTGCAGGGGACTGGACTAGATGACCTCTCGAGGTCCCTTCCAGTTCTATGATTCTTTATTTTACTGACCACGACTAAAATTTTAAAAAAATGTAATTTGCCCAGTCCCAATTAAACACCATGATTGAGCCTTCTTTGTAAGTTGATTTATCATTTTTTTAAAATCACATTTTCAGACTTACTTTACTGATATACACATAACATCAAAATGTAGTATCAAGAGAAGACTGCAACTGGATAGAAAAAAAATATTTTAGGAAACAACCAAGCAATTTACCCTGGTTTAAGAGAAGGCTAAACCTTATTTATTTATGTTTTAAAAGAGCAACCTAATAGTTGGTAAAAATTCCACTGACTACAAAATAAAAAGATATCCCTATGCCTCTAATCAGTTTCACAAACAAACAATGATGGTATATGCTGCTATATGCTTGCTAGCACAATGGGATCCTGGTCAATGACTGGGGCTCTTAGGGTCTATGATAATAAAATAATAATAATAATAATAATTATTATTATTATAACAAAATCTTGCACGTATATTTGCTCACCAGCTAGCCAATTTCACACCACCAAAAATGTATGCACACCAAAACATACCTTCTTCTTACCGACATAAGACACTTTCATAATTCAACTAATATTGCAAGAATGCAACTATATGATATGACCATTTAAACTATTTTTGGCCTTGGGACTTGCACAGAAATCCCAATGCTGACCTACAGTATGACAAATATTTGCTTCATGTGTTAACGTTCTTAGGGTAGCTTTTGAATGCTGGTAGTGATTAACTCTGTTTCAAGCATGTAAAATGACCTATTCATCCTTTGGACCTGGTTAAAAATGATCCTACAGATGTAACATACCAAATTTCAGTTACTTTGTCAATATGTGCTGAAGTGCCCACAGTTGTCAGACTGGCGCGCGCACGCACACACACACTCAACACATTATGATCTAAATATTTCAATGTATTTTGCTTCATTCATTTACCACGGCCAGCTGACTCCTGACTCCCCAGCCTATGCAATGCTATGATCACAAAGCTTCTATGAAAATCTATGGGACTGTCTCAGAGAATATCAGGAAATTCCTTTTTAATAAAATATATATATAGTGTGCTTTTAAAAAAAAAGCTACCCGAACGATTTTTTCAGTTTCTTTTTTCTGAATTACTATTTTATACTTTCAGCACACAATATGTTAAAAAGGGGATTTACCTGAACCCCTATGCTCCATTACAGTTCTATAGTAGCTGTGATGTCACAACATTGCCAGGGCATTACATCATAGTGGAATCTGGCTGGCTGCAGCAGAGATCAATGCCACAAGACCTGAATAAAAATAAAGCATGCTTTTAAATAATAATATGTTGAATGCTCACCTCTTACCAAAACTATTGGGGGCCTCCAGACCATAAATGCTAATGCATTACCTGTGCGGGTCATCTTTAAGGAATTCTAGAATACTTGAATCTTCCCATAATTTTGTACGAGAGAGAGATATATAAACATAGCTAAGAATTAGGGGGGGGGAAAAATCTCTAAAGAGCTCTGCAAATATACCTCCTACTCAGTGTTATGAAAACTCGTCTTCAAAAATCTCTTCTTTCACCCTATATTCATGGAACAGTTAGAATCACACTCTACCACCACCCCCTGTTTTGAAGGCACTCACAGTCTTAGTAAAGCAACTCTCCACTGCAATGCCTCAGGATTCTGCAGTGTCACTCCTCTTCTGCCTGGTTCTCTGCAAAGTGAAGTCATAGGAATGGATCAGCCAACCTGCCTTTGCACTACCCTGCCCAGAATCCTTTGTGAACTGAAATGAGTCATCGTTCTGAGAAAAGCTACAGTACGATGTTCCAAGGTTTCTCCGTATGTCTGTGCATGCTTCTTTGTCTTTGCAACGGAATGTCGCTGCTTTTGTAACAGTGCACCGCTGCACTGTACAAGAGTAATAAACCAGTATCCTTACCAAGTGGGCAAAAAAGCCACTTACATGCATTAGCAGAGACGAGTTAAAGCTTTAACTCCTAGACAAGCTACAAAATTTACATCTAGCAGCATCATACAGACACATACATACACACAACATTTGTTTCTAAAATCATTTGCAATTTAGCTCACACACTTACCCGTGTTTACTATAATCACAAAAAATATTTGCTTTCCTTTTCCATGTCTGGAGAAAGCTGCAGACCTATGTGTAATACAGATGGTTCTATTGTACACTGGATCAAAGTTGTGCAGCTGTGAACTGTTCGTCAAAAATTCACATTGGGGAACAAGTCCTTTCAAGCTTATGTCTTGTCATCCCATTCACCAGCTAGGTTCACAATAAAGCGAGCCCTGAAATCATGCCAACGAGCCAGCAGAAATCGTCAAACTGCTCCAAGTGCCGAGAGCCAGCGGAGCTGCTGCTGCTTCTGCTGACAAAGAAGGTAACGTTCAGAATGAGGTCACTGTGTCAACATCTCACTCTCAATGTGAGGCTTCTGTTTGCTCAGTAAGTGCAGGCTAACTTAGGCTGTTTGGGGTGGAGAACGGTGCATTTATTAGCTTTGAAGAAATATTTCAATTGTTTTAATTTGGGGGAAATTTTATATCCAACTGTGATTTGTCAAAGAGACAGAAACAATGCACAGGAAGCAGGAAAAACAAAACAAAGGCATTTTGATATGGGTTTTTCTTTAAAGGCGTATTTTATTCTGCATAGAATACAGTGCCCTCACTTTAAAAGTACTTAGACTCACAGGTCCATAAAATCCTGTAACACTACTCCTTGATAGTCATCAGACCCCATCTACACTGCAGTTACAACTATGAAAGGTAACAGTACAAGACTAAAGTTAAGGTCTTATCAAGGCCTTATCTCAACTAGGTAAACAGGTGTTTGGATATTGTTTGAGTTAGCCACGTAAAGGTAGCTTATCCCATTGTAGATTCAGTTGAACACCTTTAAAATCATATTAGCTGATTTGGCTTAATGATGCTAGGGAAAGCCTAGGGCCTACCCTGACCAACTAACAATTTTAAAGGCGTTAAACTAAATCTGCAGTAGATGCCTACTGGTTTTCCTAATGGGATTAGCTACCTAGAAGTAGATAATTTGATTAAACAACCAACCAAACCAAACATTCTTTTCCTAGTCTTGACAAGGGTCTATACTGCAAATTGTTGTAACCACTGTACCAGGTCATGTGACAACAGTGGTGTAAACTGGGTGTCTTGACAACTGTAATTATAATGAAGCAGGGGCATCAGACGGTATTTGAAGCTCGAAGAAATGTATTTTTGCCATAGTTACACCCAGTCATTTTATACAAAAAAAAAAAAAAAAAAAAAATCATATCCTGTGGTACTTAGCCAGGAAAACATTCATTGATTTTAAGAGACTTTTGCCTACTCAAGGGCTGCGGAATCAAGCTCAAAGTTTCTAAAAGACAAATGAATCCACCCTGGCAAATTGAATTAAACAGGTCTCCCAGAATCTTCCTGAAGAAATCTCTGCAGTTAATCCATCAGATCCACATCTATTTTCTAATAAATTCTCTTTATTTTTCTGAAAAGAAAAGCTTACTGTGGGCACTCTTAGAATGGAATTACAGCAGGACATACTGTAACAAAAACAACCAGAGCTTTTTCCTCTAGTTTTTTTTTTTTTTAAACACATAAATTACTATTTCAATAGTTGAAAGGTACTGAAGTTGAAGAACAAGCCAGGATTTCCACCATCACAAGCCAGTGATATTATTGCAGCATAAGCTAAGAAAAGGAAAGTCCACACAAAATAGTATCAACTGAAGTCCAAATTAGTGAAGTGGTTCAATTATCATGCTCCTCCCTCTCCAACACACACATAGGACAAAGTGATAAGCATTCGGTAATAGCAGCAACAGCTGACAGTATGTATTAAATTGCCATTGTATGGCTGTCTGCCATATCCGACAATGACATCTCGTGTTTTCTATTATGGCTGTATAGTCAGATCTGTAAGGAGCAAAGGTTGTGAACAGATGTCACAAAGGAATGTGTAGGCTCCCACTGAAGATTTGTCATGACACTTAGCCCTTTTTTCAATCCGTTTTTCTTGTCTATCATTCTTAAAGAGTTTACAACTTTTATTGATAGTTGCTCTCCATTTAGATCTGTCCTTGGTAACGTCTTCAAAGTTTTCATGAGTTCAGATTCTGTTTAAGGGTATCTTTGAAACATTTATGTTGACCAACCTTCCTGCACATTCTGAGTTTCAGCTCACCATAGAGGGCTTTTTTTGGGAGTGTATCATCATCCATTCCGGTAACGTGACCTGTCCATCTAAGCTGAGCTTTGATAATCATTGCCTCAATGCTGGTTGGTGGTGTTTTTTCAAGGATGTTAATGTTTGACAAATTGTCTTGCCAGAGGAACTTCAGAATAGAACGAAGACAGCACACGCAAAATTTTTCAAACTACTTGATGTGTCTGAAGTAAACGGTACATTTCACATCTGCATAAAAGGGATGCTATCGCTGCTGCACTGTATATCATCCATTTTGTTGACACTGCGATGATATGCTGGTTGCGTATCTTGTGGCGAAGGCTTCCAAAAGCCTGGCTTGCCTTTTGTATTCTGTTTGACATTTCCTGATCTCACTTGAAACAGTACTGCCAAGGTATGTAAAGCAACTGACATTCTTTAGTTTTGTAATATCAGTGCTGATATTTGGCTCAGTGGTGGTGATTGATGCGACTGTTTGGAAGAAGACTTCAGTTTTTTGCCAGGCTGGTGGTGAGTTCAAACTGTTTAGTTGCCTCTGGGACCATGTGAAGAATAAACTTTAGGTCACTTTCACTATGACTAGGTGGAGCACAATCATCCCTAAAAAGGCCTTCACACACTAGTTCCTCACAGATTTTTGTCTTTGCAGTAAGCCTTCAGAAACTAAAGAGACTTCCATCAGTTCAGTCCCTTATGTATATGCCCTTTTGAAGGTTGTCAATTGCATAATTCAGAACGGCTGCAAAGAAGAGTCTAAAGAAGATTGATTCCAGCACACAGCCTTGTTTCACCCCATTGTACAGAGAGGCCACCATCTGAGAGTACTTGACCAGTCCTGTCTTCATGGAATTGACGTATGATGCTAACAAATCTATTTTGAGTTGTCTCCTCCCTGATGGTAATCACCTACCCACATAAGATGGACTAAAGAAAAGAGCCCTTTGTTGATCTTTACCCTAACTTGTACAACACATCCTCCCAGCCAGGGCTCTGAGATTTTATGGCCTTTATCACTGCCCTTCTATCACTAGAGGAAACACAGAGAAGAAAAGGAATATGTTGGGCTGCACAAAGAGGAAAAAAATTAAAAATTAAAAAACATCAGTGAAATATGATGGGGAGGTTACCATTATGGATGAGACAATTAAAAATAGATTTGTATCACTTCTACTGCATTCCTACATTTTGAATGCTTAATTCAGCTATTACCACCTAGCATTGGAGTGAGGTGCTGGAGAAATTGCAGCTCTTTTCTTATAACTTCTTTTTGGTCCCAGAGATTCCCAAATCGACTTGCTACCTTGGTCACCTCATCCCCAGAGGGATGCTACCTGCTACATCATAACCCCTACATGCCCCCTCTTCCTCCCAGCATAAACCCCAGTCTCTCCCACCCACAGCCTCCTTATCTCCAGTTTGTTCCTGGACCCTGAGTTTCATTACTTGCTGCTAAGCTCTCCCACTGAAGGCAGCTATCAGTAGCTGATATTAATATCTGATATGCTCTGATAGCTACTATTTCATATCCAATAAGTCCGGAAAAACATCCTTACTTATCACATATCTAAAAAGTGCCACGCAAACAAAGGAAAAATAATCACTAATCCTACCGAACACAAGGCAAAAAAACAACCGATGCCTCACTCACTAACGGTAACAACCTGGAACCATATGAAATGCTGAAGCACTAAGTTGTTAGTCTTAAAAATAGCAGAGTCTGACAAAGAAAGGGGGCACTTCTAGAAATGATTATCATCTCTCCTATGTTTCCTTGACCTCTAAGGGTCTGTCCTCACAGCAAAGAAAAACCCACAGCTGGCCTAGGATTGCCAACCCTCTGGGATTGTTCTGGAGTCTCCAGGAATTAAAGATTAACCTTTAATTAAAGATTGCCATGTGATGAAACCTCCAGGAATATGTACAACCAAAACTGGCAACCCTAGGGTGGCCATGCCAGCTGACTTGGGGTTGCGCCAACTGACTCAGGCTCACAGGGTTCAGGCTGCGGGGCTGTTTCATTGCAGGGTAGACGTCCGAGTTTGGGCTAGAGCCCAGGCTCTAGGACCCTGCAGGATGGGAGGATCCCAGAGCTCAGGCTCCAGTCCGAGCCCAGAAGTCTACACAGCAATGAAACAGCCCCAGCTGCAGCCCAAGCCCGAATTGGCTGGCATGGGCCAGTTGCGGGTTTTTCTTTGTTGTGTAGACATATCCTAATAGCTACTTCTCCAAACTGTAGATCATTGACAAGAACTAAGGAAGAGCTATTACAAAATACCCAAGGAATCCTCAACTTTGATGGTAGAGAAAAGGGGCGATCTGCATTGCTCAACAATGACCTCTAAGGAGCGCTAAGCAACAGTGCTGTTGATCTCCAAAAAGAATTCTGTCCATTTCTTTCAGTTGGCAAAAAATGCAAGGGAAGAGGGTCAGGGGAATCATCTGAATTCCAGAGAGGGTAAAGTGGGAGAGGGAGAGAAAGCAACACCAATAGAAAACAACCACTAATCTATACTATGCCAGGCTGTTTTTGAGAAGTTTTATAAAGTATAACAAAAATATCCTTTTGCGAAAATTTTTGGAAACAAAATTAAACTAAACCACTGGAATAAAATGTATGGGCTGGCTTAGGCACACACTGTTCAGTGTCTAATGTATTTCCACTTTGGTTTAGCCAGAACAGATTTTCAGTGCAGCTGGGGATGTTGTAACTAACAGAAAAGCAAGCCTGATAGTGATTAAAATTCCTAAAGGTGAGTGATGCCCCTGAATTATCAGGGAGAGGGTCCAAATGAAAGACCAGTGCACTTCCATTTCTAATGACAGTGATAAATGGGAGAATTTTCAGCCAAAAGATGGGGCTGCAGTAGCTATAGCTTTAAAAACAAATAATGATGACTGGTGAATAACTTCAGTTCAAAAGGAGAGTCTGCTACACACAGAGAAAAGGATCCCCTTAATGTGCATCCCATGGCACCACAGCAGCCTTTAACAGCCTAGTCTTTCCTACATCGGAGAGAACTGATGAAAAAGCCAGGCATGGAATCAACTAAAATAGAGCCAAAGTGGTTTTAAAAAAATAAAAAAGGTTAGACACTCCAAAGACTTAGCAGTCAAGAGTTGATTAGGTCTTTTTTCCCCTCTGGGTGGAAGGAATAATTTTCATTTTATCTGGAACTGATGCAAGAAGGAAGAGAGAGGAGCACTATAACAGTTAGGGAAGCAATTCTGATAAATTATACTAAGGATTAGCTAATCTAGCATATTGTGCATGTATGGTCTACTGATAGAGGAGGCAGGTCCACTGCTCATGTTATCTTGTGACACATTACAATTCCTCC
This sequence comes from Emys orbicularis, assembly GCF_028017835.1. NCBI lineage: Eukaryota > Metazoa > Chordata > Testudines > Emydidae > Emys > Emys orbicularis. The sequence goes on along the minus strand of NC_088687.1, from coordinate 82,937,362 downwards.
ATTTAAGATACCCAGAGGCTTGAATCAATGACTGGACCGTGAATACAAGAAATGCTGTACTAGAACGGAACAATGGCCCACCTACCCCGGCAGGCCTTCCCTGATGGTGGCCAAACTGTCACACAGGAAAATGAAGAAAAAAAAAATGCACCGACTGCAATAATGTACCATCAGAGGAAATGCCTTCCTGACCCCAACTAGGGATAAGTTCATTCCCTGACGATCCTCAAGGATAGGGAGCCCTTGTAATTTTTATCCCAAGTAATGAGTATATAAAAATGGCATAGTATTATAAATACAAACGCCAATGTGGGAACCTTCGAAGCAAAAACTGGGTGTATTAGAATGCCTGGCATTAGGAGGAGAGCAACATAAAAAAGACATTTCTCCTGGGAAGATTCAACAGCATACAGTAAGTCCTGCCTACCAGCTATACAGAAAAGATAGGTTATTCATACTGAGTTGAGAGACTATTTCTGGGGGGAGAACACCGTCACACAGAGCCTGTATGATACAAATACCAGCTCATGAGAGAAAAAATAAACTCATGAGGGTTATATTTTTGGCCCCCTGGATCAGTAAGATCATAGTGAAGTCAGAATGTTAAGAAGGATCAGAGAACACATACAGCAAATTTATATTAGAACAAGAATAATAGGTACCTCCAGCTAATATAAAGTGGTTGTATGCCACAGCAGAACATGGTTGGAAGAACAATCTCTTGATCTAAAAAGAACATCTTATTCTCGAGCATAAAATAGGAAAGGCTACTGTTGATTTACACCTAAGTAACACATAAGAATTGGTTCAGGAAGTAGTGTGTGGAACCACTAAGAGATAGTAACCATAACAGTAACCATATAATTAACATGATCAACATTCTCACAATGGAACATAATTAGTGGCAGTGTTAATCCCCTAGACTTGATTGTACCTTTAAAACTCACAACCTGCACAGTGCCTTTCAGCAGCTCAGTACAGCATTGATTATACACAACCTTGTTTGAGGGTGCAATAGATGTACCTGGACAGCCCTTTTGGGAGATTAGAAATGCTGTGGGTGCTAGCCTTCTGAAAGTCCTGGAACTGGGTCTAGCTCTGATGCTGGGGTAAAATGGCCTGGTGAAATTTCCTTGTGCCATCTATCCCCTTACCAGTGCAGTACCCAGTAATAGTCTGGCATGTCGAATTAAACTGGAGGCTGCTTAAAAGGAATTTATTCGTAATCCAGAACATACAAATGAAATAAAAGAAAGAAAACGGGGAAAATATATGGTATGACTAAACGGTAAAGCAGAAGGGCTTATTTGGGCCAAATGAATTCCTTTTAAAAATGGGAAATCCAGCAAAAGTCATGCTACTAGAATGGAAGATAGACAGGTAAGAACAACAGTTAAGAAGGCTAAGCCCTGGTCTACACTGGGGGGGGGGAGGGGGAGCGGGGGAAGAGGGAAGAGGAGAGGATCGATCTAAGTTACGCAATTTCAGCTATGTGAATAACATAGCTGAAGTCGACGTACTTAGATCGACTTACCGTGGTGTCTTCACCGCGGTGAGTCGACTGCTGCCGCTCCCCCGTCAACTCTGCCTGCACCTCTTGCGGTGGAGTACAAGAGTCGACGGGAGAGCGCTCAGGGGTCGATTTATCGCGTCTAGACTAGACGTGATAAAATCGATCCCCGCTGGATCAATCGCTGCCCACCGATCCGGCGGGTAGGGTAGACGTACCCTAAGAGGGAATTTGAAGAATAACCAAATAAGAAGACAACATCATTTTAGTACCTCAGAAGTAGGAAAGCTGTGAAAGGCTGGGAGTCCACTAGATCACTGGGTTTTGGTGAAGCAGAAGGAAGGCAGGTTTGAGTAGCTGAGTGGAGTAAAAAGCTACTTTGTGGGGGCAGAAAGCTAATCTACACGCACTGCCTGTGCATGTAGTGGGTGCTTTTGTTTGGTTTTCTTTTTGCCCTTATGCACTAGTCTGACCTTCACCCTCCAAATAGCTTATGGCAGCATCACTGCCATATAAAAGATTCAATAAAAGCCTCAGTTAAAAGCCTGACAGAACAAATGTGCCTTGTACTGCACCCTGAAGCTCAAACTCCAGTGCTAACGAACCGCCAGAGGGAGCATTTTCTATAGGCAAGTCATTCTCATGAAAATGCCCAGCTGCTGCTCCTAGCAAGTATTCATTCTTCACTGACTTTCAATGAGTTCTTATATGCTTTGGAGGGGCATGAAGGAAGGGTGTTTCAAAAGAAAATATCCAAACTGCTCCCCCCAGTGACTTATTCCAAAGTGTTCACAACGCAAGATCAAAACTAGTTCAGGAGAATTTTCTAGGAAAACTAAAGAAACAGCATGCATATTAATACTCACTTATTCAATGCCATTACATTTAGACAGAATGCAAAGGGTTCATCAGTTTGTATAAACATCCAAACAGCAAAGAAACAAACACTCAAGATAGTCTGTTGTAACAAGACATCACCAAGACTGCCTTTAAAAGTCCACTGATTCATTTTTATTAAAAACTCTTCCACAGAATTAAGGCGTACTCCAAAACAATCTGAAAGGGTTGGAGAAACATGACAAGAGGTCTTTTCACAATTATTTTATTACTAGTATTAAGCCAAGTATCTCAGTAAAGCAATATCCTCAGGAAAATTAGCTGTAAATCTTTATAACTGTTTTAATAATAGACAACTCCACAAAGGTGTAGACCAACTAGTTAAGAATCCATGGTGCTGCTTTCTTGTGGGGCAAATGGAAAGTTTGAAGATCTGAGAATTCCAGTCACAGAAACTATAAAAGGTCCCTATGCATTACTGTCCAAAACAGAAAACAAAGTACTAGTTTCCAGCTACGACACCTGTAACTGAGCACTGAAAATTAATTGGGCTTGTTCTTAACAAGTCAACACTTGGCTTAAAAGTTTCACTGCATGTGTGCTATCGCTACCTTTCATTTAGGCCTCATTACTAAAGGAAAAGTGCATGAGAATTTCCCCCGAGATTGTCAACCACTACTAATTGATCAGCACAGTCTTGATTTCAATTTGGAAGGGACTGAACAACATGCATACAATTATTTTACAATGTATATTTCCTAAAATACAAAAAAAATCTTCAGAAACCAAGTCAGTTCTCCTAAACATCAGAGACAAATATGTTCATAATAGGACTCTCACTTTTTGGAAACTATAAGCTGTCTGTCAGCCTTAGCAGCACATTTTGGCTAAGCAACGCCATCCACCAATTTACTAGTTTCATTTGAGGCTATTGGGGATTAAAGCAAAAAACATTAGCATACGTGTCACTGTCGCCTCATGACAATGATCTACCAAAAAAAGCATAAGACATTAACATCAATCATAAGAATTGATCCACCCTGAAGCAGTACTTTAGCTTACTGTTGTGACATGTACGCAATCAAGCTAGTTGAAACACGTGGTCATTACTTTAGAACTATGTTAGAGGAAAATTTTTCATACTGCTGAAAACTTTTAACTGTAATACATTTCTTAACCTTTCTTGCCATATTTTCTAACTATTTGTGATGTGGGATTTAAGAATAATGTCTCCCTCTCTTTTGTTAATAAATAATTTTCTTTATCATTCATTGGCTACAGAGGGCTTTAAGTTGGACCAAGTTTGTACTGTACAGAAAGACTGTCGACTTGGGGCAGATTTCTGAAGGGTATACTTTATGATCATATTGAATTTGTGTTTGCACAGTCACTGCAAATCTGGAATTTCTGTACCAAGATGCCTGATTTGCACATGCAATCATCCATGGTAAATGCACATGCAAATGGACATGTTAATGAAAAAAGATGTTTTTAAGAATGCACCTCCTGTAGTAATACATATGGAATAACAATTTAAGTTAGCATGAAGTATTTTAATGTCTACGTGCAGTAAAAAATGTAACATTTTAATGAGGTACAAAGGAGTTTTACTCAGGAAGAAGAGGGAAAGAGAGAAGGGAGAGAAGTACTGGAAGATGTGATGGAGAGGAAGCAGGAGGGGAAAAGGAGAGGAGATGGGGAAGAGAGATTCCACGTCAGAAAAATCAGTATTTTTAGGCAGATTGATTCTATTATTTGATGTATCTCTTTGCAAAGCATGAGTATGCCAACGAGTATGCCAACTAGACATGGCTCTCTACTGTTCCTTAGGAAGAGTCTGCTGATGGCTGTATGGCCTATAGCAGAACATCAGAAATACACAATTTCTCCTCCATACAGAGAGCAGCTTGTCTCCCTCAGCCCATTGCTCCAACCTACAGTGAAGTCACAATACTAGCTCTGTGATATCACTCTATTTTCCATAGCAACAGACTCTGAGGTCACAAATAAAGGATTATGACTTTACTGAAGGATTAAGGAAAATGAGAAGCTGGTCTGTCAGGGAGATGGGTCTTATTCAAAATAACAGGAGCTAAGGGAATGCTGAAAATAAATGGCTTAGTAAACTGTCTCTGCTTGAAATGTCCCCCCTTTTCAAGGGCACTATAGATATAAAGTCCTGCTTTCTTCTAAGGCTTCCTAGGGACCCACTGAATTGGCAGCTATCTCCAGAGCTACCACAAGAGAAACTGATTCTGGAACAACTTGCAGAATTTTTGCTCCCTCTATCATTTGGTTTCATAAAATGTTTCACAGGTGTCAGTCATACTTGCTCTCTTAGAATCCTTTGCTGGCCGGTTTGTGCACAGGCTTCAATGGCATTTCAGAGTAAGCGCCTAATCTGACGAAGTGGCCCAAGATTCAAAAAGGAATGGGAAATTTGCAAGAACTCTGCCTCAACACACCTTTATGTGAGGGAGCGGCTTTGTGAGGGGAATTCCAGGTTAGGAGACAGTACTCCCTAAAAAGTTTTATATATATATATATATATATATATATATATATATATATATATATATATATATATATATATATATATATATATATATATATATATATATATATATATATATATATATATATATATATATATAAGCATATAATATAATATATATTATATGCTTGCATCATGGATAAAGAATTCACAGTGGATTTAAAATGCAAGAAACACCAACAATTAGAAGGAAATTGGAGAATGCACTGCACTTTTCCTGCAGTAACAGGAAGCCATATAATAAGAATTGCTGCTAAAGGAATATAAGAATCACTTCACTATATGCCAAATGACTTGATTTACTTTTCAACGATAAATGATTTGCTGCTCAATAAATACTATTATGTATATATGTTTTCTAAATAAATTATTTATTCAGTTTTTAGTTTTAAATTTTTCCAACCCCCCAACTCTTTCCATCTAAAGACCCTCTCCATCCTGGAGCAGCTATAGAGCGGGTGAGTATAAGCCGACAAGCCAAATTTAGCACTGTCTGGTACTCTGTGGAAACCTACTCAAGTCAGTTTATTAATAGTGACTTAGCCATAGGCCAATGTGACAAAACCAAAATATATTACAATAAAACGAACTAAACCCAGAAACTTAAAATATGAAAATACATATAAAACCAAATTAAAAAGAACATAAACCAATTAAAACACATATAATCATTGTGCCACTCGCCTTCTCCTTATTTTAGCAGCTGACCATGCAAATAAGGCAACCGATCAGATTACAGATACTTTGTCAGTTCCTAACAAATATTCTCTTTTCTGAAAGGTTATAGAAAAAGGCATCCAGGACAAAACTATAAAAAGCCATCTTGACCTCAAGTGGCAATACAAATCACAATATTATAAATAATGGAATAGGTCTTCCACCTGCCCAGGTCCACATGGACAAAGGCGATTACATTTCCTGTGGAAACCTGAAGGCTTCCATGAAATTGCACTGAGGGCAGAGGCAGTGAATTTGGTCTTGAGCTTTTAAAAGCACCTAGACTACAACTGAGCTTTTGATTCCGAGGCATGGTGAAAAGAAGATGGAGGACAAGGTGACTAGAAAGACTGGTTTATGAGCAGTGACCTACACTGTGATGCATTCTTAGTGGAGTTTCATGGTGTGAAAATATCTTGCAACTTCCCCAGGATTGGGAGAAAAAGGTCTCTCTGTAGCTTATTCCTCCTCAAAGGAGTGATTTTTCACCATTACAAGTGCACGCGCTAGTGCCAATTTCAATTCCACAACTGCGAGAGGTTGTGGGACTCTGTAGTGTCTAATCAAGACTTCAATGGGAATTCTGTGTGTGAAGGGTTAGTAGACTTGGTGCACTAGGTAGTAACTGGTTGATCACCAAACTTCTTCTCTTTACTTCATTATTTTTAGCAAATTTATTTCATGATTCTAAATATGTTCTGCATTTTTGCAACATGTATCAAAGAACATATTTTGTTCTTTGATCACTGGCAGTGCATCCAAAGATCCAGAGCGCTTCTAACAAGAAGTCCCTGAACCGCATCAGAGTTGCTTATTTCACCACTGAGGCCATGTCTACACTACCCGCCGGATTGGCGGTAGTAATCGATCTATCGGGGATCGATTTATCGCGTCTTGTCTAGACGCAATAAATCGATCCCCAAATTGACGCCCGTACTCCACCTCGGCAGGAGGAGTAAGCAGAGTCGACGGGGGAGCTGCGGCGGTTGACTTGCCGCCGTGAGGACGGCCAGGTAAGTCGAACTAAGATACTTCGAGTTCAGCTATGCGAATAGCATAGCAGAAATTGCGCATCTTAGATCGATCCCCCCCCCCGCCCCAGTGTAGACCAGCCCTGAGACCTAAAACTTTCTAAGCCTGCAGACATGCAGACAAAGGGTTAAATTCAGCCCTGCTGTAAAGTGGCAAAGCTATGTTGTCTTCAACTATGAGTATGTTTTCACAGCAAAAGCTGTGCATGAACTACCTTGAATCCAACTAGCACAGGTAACAAAAGCAGTGAAGACAGCATAGCACATACATTCAGCTTATTAACCTGCTCTGGAGCCAATGCTGCACTATCTTTACTGGTGTTGTTACCCAGGCTAGCAAGACTCAAGCTGGCCCATGCACAACTTTTGCTGTGTAGACATACCCTGAGTTGTGGCTGCTTACTCCAGAGCTGAATTTGGCCCAGATCATCTACTTTAAACCAGCTTTTTACCAAAGAGACTAATAAATACATTGTTCAACTAATGGACAACAATTAGGAAATCTAGTGTGCCAGCCTGCACACAAAAGCAATAGGGCTATTTAAACTTCCCAGTAGCAAAGAACAAAAAATTGGCCTGCTCAGTAGTGTGTCTGATGCCAATGCAACCTCAGAAAACTTCATCATCCTATAGGGTGCTGTGCACCTCTTCAAATCAGCCAACGTGCAAGAATTAAATGAGTAAATTGTGTGAATGCAATTCCAAATTCTCCACTCCCCTCCCCCATAACAATCACTCAGAGGCCAGCCCTTTATTATGGGTTAAAAAAGGATTCAGCACCTTAACTTCACTCTCAGTATTACACGATTATGCTAAAAACAGCTCATACAACATCATATCAGTCATTCTGCCTGCAGATACAAGTTAAAATGCTCACCTCCAATTCCTACCTCCTACCATATAAATAGAGACTGTATAAAGCCAGTTATTATTACAAAACTTCTTAAATATGATATAGTGGGTAATTAGTTGAAAAGGGAATGAAAACACTACGCTACAACCTTTCAGAGATCCAGTTCATAATCCCAAAAGATTCAGAAGCATTACCTCACTGCAGCCTTGAGACAAATTGAGCAATCACTCTGGGTCTTACCCAGCATACCCTAGTCTACACAAAGACAAGAGAGGCGTGACCAATCACATTGTGGCTAGCAGGCAGGGTTTGAAAGCTCCCTCCCTGCATTGCCCATTGACATGCTAGCTGGCAGCCTACTGAACTTGTTGTCATGGCAACACATCCCAGCTGCTCTCTGTGGAGGCTTGTTACATTACTTTTTTTCTTTTCACCACTTGCTCTAGCTAATTAAAAATTTAGACCTATGTTTTGCATGTTGGATGCAAACAGCAAAAACACAGTCTCCTTGTCTCGGCAGAGCAGAGCTAAAGACGCGCTGAAAAAAAACAAACCTCAGTCCTATGAAGTCTCATTACAACCAATCAACAGAGAGACAGCTGGGTAGACGTGGCCAGATGGAACTTGTCGCTAAAGCTAGTCTGCTACAAAACAAAAGCATGCATGTAGCAATAGAGACTCCTCCCCGTTTCCAACATACAAACCTACTCATGCAACATGCTATAATATTTGCATTCTTCCAGGTCAACCTGTTATTTAAATATTCTTCCCTGATACACTACTACACGACTGATTTAAAGACGCTTCACCCATAATTCCGTAATGTAAAACACAATAAAGATGCCAACATTTCTGGGCCAAAACAAAAGCTACCTAATCCCACATCCCTAATACAAAAGTTGAACACAACACATTAGATCTTTGCAATTCACAGCTCCATTGTTAGCAACAGTGGGCTAGAGTCATCCAGGGTGTAACTTATAAGAAAGTGATTTTCTTTGCTAGCATTAGGGTGGGTTTCTTCATCAGTACTCTACACTCATTGAAACATGCCATTCTCCCTGCTTGTGGCAAAGGGTTATGCAGATTCTTGACACTTCAAAATGCAATAAAGACATGGAACTCTTCTCCCTGTCTGTATTACTAAACTTAGCAGTGAGATGGAACATTCACTGGAGATCCAGCTGATGCCAAATAGTTTCAATCATAAATCTAAGTGATAACAGAAATAAAATCCATCCCCTCTACCCATTACCTACACATAAAATATTGTAATTAAAAATACATCTTTTTATTCAAATGACTTCTGAATTATTTGGCCTATTTTAAAAAAATTAAATAAAAAAAGTCACAAAATACTCTCCCTAGTTGCAGTTAAGGTGGGGTCGGTGCTTGCATTAACACTGCCTGATTTTCCCTCTTGTATACGCTAATGTTTAAATAGGCAAATAGAAAAATAAATACAAATATTTTTACATAAGAAAGGTTGAAACACAAACCTTTGAAAACCCAGTATACCAAAAAGATACAACTAAACTTTTATCTTCAACTGATATGACTCTGTCCTTAACACACATGGTAAAAATAGTGGTAAGTAAACACACAGTTATCCACTGAAAAGCGTGATGGTCTGACAGGACAAACTAGCATGTCAGGACTGTCAAGATTCTGTCTGCCATGCTGGAGTCACTTTCCTGCTCAAGCATGCTTTTACTTGAAGCTGAAAACAGCTTCAAAAGTGGACATAAGAATTATCCGACTTGTAAATCCAAAATGGTGTCCACACTGCAAGAGCTGAGGGTTTGGGACTTCACAGCCCACATGATGCAGGTATTCATAGCTGTCCTGGGGGGTCTGCTAGGCTAGATCTACACTTAAAACTCTGTAGCAGCACAGCTGCACTACTGTAGCGCTTCAGCGTAGACACTCACTACAATGACGGGCGGGGTTCTCCGTCACTGTAGTTAATCCACCTCCCCAAGAGGCAGCAGTTAGGTTAATGGGTCTACCCTGTCGGTTAGGTCAGCATAGATACGTCTCTCAGAGGGTGTGGATTTTTCACATCCCTGAGAGATGTAACTATCCAGATGTAAATTTTCAGAATAGACCAGTCCTTAGACAATATCACACTGACTTCATACTCCTCCAGTACCCAGACACAACAAGGGAAATTAAGAATGGATTAGCAGTCAATTAATGACAAATTCAGCCTGAACTTGAATACCCTTTCACTTCATGGGTTCACTTACCCTTTGCATGACTTAAACGGAAGCTGTGTAAACGTTATTGGGGCCATAATTTGATGCATTTAAGTTCGCTAGGAAAGTTTTGAGAATCTATCTTTAGAAAAAAAAGAAAAGAAATATCTTCCCCTTGAGTGAGGAGAAATCAAGGTAATGCAACACACACAATGGGCTTTTTATTTGGTTGATTTTTAAAGGCTTTCTTTTAATTTCAGAACCATTCAAAACAATGGTTCTGAAGAAAAAGATGACTGATAGCCAAAGGGAAGCAAAATCAATGGAGGAAGGCCTCCAAAAACACACCATGAAGAGGGTGAGATCCTTGCCCCTGCTCCAGCCTCCTTCTTCCAAGTAAAAGGTCCTGAGTGGCATAAAGGGGCCCTAAAAGAGGAGATTATTTACCTGTAATTGGAGGTTCTTCGAGATGTGTGGTCCCTATTTGGATTCCAAACATGGGTGCGCATGCGCACCAGGCACCGGAACAGTTCTGTAGCAGTGTTTGTTGACCCACATGTGCGTCGCCCTCGCGTACAGGCCACTATGCAGCCAAAGACACAGACCTGATAATGGGAGTGTCCAACCATAAAACAGAGGAACTTTCTGTGAGCTTGGTGAATGTCTATGTGGAAATAGGCATCTTTGATGGCGAGAGCCATGAACCAGGCTCCCTGGAAAAGGGGAGGGACAATCAAGGGAAGCATCACCATTCAGAACGTGAATTGCTTTATAAATCTGTTGAGCACTCAGGAGTCCAGAAGGGGGAAGGGGCCCCTGCTCTTCGGAATGAGGAAGTACGGGGAATAAAAGCCACAGCCCCTGTAACGGAAGGGAACCGGTTCTATGGTGCTGTTTTGGAGAAGGGAGTCTGCTTCCTATTTGAGGAGATCATGATGGAAGGGATCTCTCTGGTTACCTCAGGGAGGGCAATGAGGGGGGAAAAGAGGAATTTGATGGAGTACTCCTATTGGCCAATGTCTAGCACCCAATGGTTTGTGATGACCTTGCCCCAATTGCTGGGCAAGATGGCCTCCCGAAGATAACATGGGTCACCATGGAGGGGAGAGGAGGAAGTTTATGGGTTTCGACTTGGAAGTCAAAACTGTTGTTTAGACTGGCAGTGGGGGCGGGTTGAAGCAGTGGGGGCAGTAGTGGAAGGGTAGCGTGGCTGCTGGGAGGCTCCTGCTGGTGTTGAAAGTAGGGCAGACAGGGGCCGCAGGGACGGGGACAGAAGGACATTTGTTGCTGACAGCTCGGGGCATAAATGCCAAGCAATCTGAAGGTGGCGCAAGAGTCCTTGTGAGAATGAAGGGATTCATTGGTCCTGTCACTGAAGAGTTTGTGGGTGCCAAAGGAGAGGTCCTCAAGAGTGATCTGGACCTCTTTAGGAAATATTGACAATTGCAGCCGGGAGTCCCGGTGGAGCATGATGCCATTCGCCAAGGAGTGGGAAGTGGTATCGGTGGCATCTACAGCTGCCTGAAGGCCCACCTTGGCCATGAACTGGCCCTTGTCTACCAGGACCTGAAATTATTGCTGCTTCTCCAGTGGCAGAAGTTTCTTTAAACTCCGCAAACTGGAAGTATGAAAATTGTATTTTGCCATAAGTGCCTGGTAGTTGGCAATATGAAACTGGACTCCCATGAACCTTCCTGCCCAAGAGGTCCATTTTCTTCACCGACCGGTCTGGAGGAGTAGACTGAAGATGATGTTGGTGAGCAGTTCCATCTCTGTGTGGACCACCAGCAAGTGAGGGGGTTGGGGGCAAACAGTAAGTCTGCTCCCTTTGACAGGACAAAGTATTGCCTCTCTGCCCATTTGGGGGTAGGAGCACAGGAGGCTGGCATGTGCCAGTCCATCTGCACTGGCTGCAGGATGGCCTCATGGATGGGAAGTGCAGTGCAAGAGGATCCTTGTGGTTGGAGGATGTCCAGAAGCTGGTGGTGCGGGTCTTGGACCTCCTCCATCGGGAGTCCAAGATCCACTGCCATGCGCTAAAGCAGTTTGTGGCACTGCTTCTGGACATCAGGAGGAGAGAGAGAGAGGGTGGAATGAGCGCTTCATCCTGCGAGAAGGAGGTGGGGACCAGAGGAACTAGTTGTGCTACTTTGTCCTCTCCTCCTTCAGAAACCAAGGAGGGTGCGGGTTGGACTGGGGATGGCCTGTAAGATGTCACCGACGGTGCGCCATGGTCCTGGTATGGGTCCCAGGGGGCCAGCAGGGCCAAGCATAGGGGTCTCTGGGCAGCGGGGGACCCCACAGGTACTGGTAGCATGGGTCAGTGACAGGGTCGTAAACTGGGGGATGATGTGGTCTGCGCCTGGGATCCAGACTGCAAGCCTGGGCAGGAGAGAAGGAAGGGTCCAGCTCCAAGAAACCCGCAGACTTGGAGAATGGATCCAGGAACAGCAGAGCTGACGATGCCGGTGGTCCATGGCGGGTGGAAGGCACATGCCTCTCTGGGAGGAAGAGTAAAGGTTCATCCACTGGAGAAGGCAGGATCTAAGTGCCAGGGGGACCCAAATGTAGCAGTGAACCTGGGTATTGCAGCAGTAACTTCACAATGGGCAGCAGCGGTTCCAGGCAGCTGGGCATATAGAGGACCGCTTGTGGCAGATCGGAAGGGCCCCGTGGTGTGGATGGTGCCAGCAGCTGACCGAAGTCAACTGTGGACGTTTTTACTGAAGTGCAGACATACCCACTGAGGGCAAAGCTGGGATGGATGTGCTGGGACAGTGTGGAGATTCTTTAAAATGTGCATCAATGCATCATGTCCATGGTACTTATATTCACTCCAGAAGGACTGTGTAATTTCCAGAGTAACACTGTTTTGGATTGTTTACATTTTTATGAGGTCCCTGAGTGCTGGCAATCACTCTGCCTCTCTAATATCATTGAATCACACCACTCTCCCAGCCAGGTGCAAAGAATGATGCTTTATTGAGTGCCATCAGGGTGCATTGCTTGGCACTTTACAAGACTACAAAGAAGATAGTCCTTGCCCCAAGCAGTGTACAATCTAGTTCAGACACAGCCAAAGCATTTCAGACACAATCTGCAATGGGGTGTGAGTGTGATAGCACTTCTTTCTTGTCAACTACAATTTTACACACATCTTTTTTTTTAAATTGCTTTTAAAAAGACTCACAATGTTGACTTTGGGTTCAACAATCTAATATTTTCCATTATTAAACATTCATGCTTCCCCCCAGCCCTCAGGTGCGTATGGAGAAACCTGGCAAACAACAAGAAGAACACAAAATGATTGACAACAGCTTACAGCTAAGCAAACAACTGATCAATCAAATTGCACAAGTCCTTGAAGAAGAGCCACAATGGTTAGGTTAAAGCTAATGAGCCTACAGTCTGAAAATATGGTTTCTACTTGGCATCACTTATTGTATTTAAAGAGATTATAAGGAGGGAATTGTTGCACACATATTTATGCAATATTTGAACACAAGGCATCTTTTTTGTCTTTTCACTTTATGGACTAGTGCTTTTAAGGTACTCATTGTAGCTGGAAACCTAAGACAATCTAACTACTTCTACATAAAGGTCTTGCCCAAAACAAGAGTTACTGAAATTTTGGTTCATCTCTGGAGGATCGCACATTTTTTGTTTGTTTCATATTTTCTTCTTTCCCCTGTAAAAAGACTATTACTTTGACACTGGCAACAGTTCAGTCAAGTACTTCATTTATTCTCTCCTCCTACTGGATCCAGGTCCAGAGATCACACAAGATGGCTCTGATTATCAAGCAACTTATCAAGCGGTGGCAAGTATTACAAATGAAGCTTTGATCCTCCCTGCAATGTACAGCAGTAAAGCCCTCAGAAGAGTTTGCCTGGCAAGGGGGACAATCAAGTGGTGTATTTCTATTAAGATACCCTTTCTCCAAGCACAGAGAGCATGGCTACAGAAAAGCTGTGCACCCAAAAATCCCTAGCTCCCAGAACGGTATTTCGAGGCAACTGGTGCAAATTAAAGCAATCTTCACTCTGATCTAATCTGCACCAGGAGAACAGCCTGACACCAAGATCGAGGAGTAGAAAGGTGTCTTAAAGCCACAATCTAGAACTCAGCATGCCCTAGTCCAGGGGTGGGCAAACTTTTTGGCCCAAGGGCCACATCTGGGTGGGGAAATTGTATGCAGGGCCATGAATGTAGGGGGCAGAGGTATGCTGGGGGCAGAGGTGCGGGAGGGAGTGCAGTGTGTGGTGCGGTGTGCAGGAAGGGGCTCAGGGCATGGGGTTGGGGTGCAGAAGGGGTGTAGGGTGCAGGAGGGGGCTCAGGACAGGGAGTTGGGGAGCGGCAGGGGGCTCAAGGCAGGGAGTTAGGGGGCTCGGGGCAGGGGTGCGGGGTACAGGAGTGGTTTGGGATGCGGGCTCTGGCCTGGCGCCGCTTACCTTGAGCGGCTCTGGGGTGGGAGCGGCGCACAGCGGGGCTAAGGCAGGCTTCCCGCCTGCCCTGGCCCTGTGCCACTCCCGGAAGTGGCCAGCATGTCCAGCAGTGGCTCCTGGGGGTGGGGTGGGGCAGGTGACTCCGTCGCACGCTGCCCTCCCCTGCGGGTACCACCCCCAAAGCTCCCACTGGCCGCAGTTCGCCATTCCTGGCCAATGGGAGCTATAGGGGGTGGTGCCTGCGGGAAGGGCAGCGCATGGAGCCCTCTGACCCCTCCGCCCCCCCAGGAGCTGCAGGGACGTGGTGCCGGCCGCTTTTGGGAGCGGCGCGGGGCCAGGGCAGGCAGGGAGCCTGCCTTAGCCCCACTGCACAACGGGGAAGGCAATCTCGCGGGCTGGACTGAAAGCCCTGATGGGCCGGATCCGGCCCGTGAACTGTAGTTTGCCCTCCCCTGCCCTAGTCACACACTTGCTCATTTGGACCATTCATACTTATTGTCAAGAAAATTTGAAATTGTAATACTCATCCTATGGAAAATTTTACAGATTAGCCCATACCCCCCCCCCCCAAAAAAAAAAGTTAAATGATGTGCCATATCCTCCATTTATAATAGGGAGCTGGGGTTAAATAGACAATTTGTATCTGTCTATCAAAATGTTATTACTGTTCTCACAACGTGTTACCTAAGAGTTTGTAAGGAAATACATACTCACATGGAGAGAAATACGCTAGAAATTATATATTCTATATCTACACCTAAATTTTGTCAACACTAAGAAATTTGACCCATTGTCAAGACCACATCAGGTGCCTATAATGGATGCTGCTGAACCAGTGCTGAAAACTGTTTAACTGCAAGTGTAGACAGGACCAAACCATTTAGCTCCACTTCAGAAAGCATGGCTGAGTCCTGCTCAGGAGACAGTTCAAACCATTCAGCACCAGTTCAGCCACATACATAGCTGATATCCACTGTCAGCAATAGGTAGATTTCTGAGTGCTGACAAGGCTCCAGACACCAAACCGCTCCAGCCTGCCCAACTGTTTGAAACAGAGCCATTGCTAACAATTATTTTCAGCAACAGGCTTTCCCTCAATTAATATTGAAAGTAGGTTAAGCACTATTGTAGACAAGACAAAAGCAATTTTCTATTCAGAGGGTGTGTTTAGCATTATCTATACTAGAAATATTTTGCAAAAATTCCCCTTTGTTGCTAACACAGTTTTAGTTCCATCAGTGTTAGCAGCATTGGGAGTCCTAGTATAGACACGCCACCAGCTCTCACTGACGTTTTAAGCCCAGTGTCATCTAATGTAGCTGCTCACAGCAAGTTTAATCAACATAATGTTTAATACCCTGAGGGCTCACCTATCCTACAGATGCGATTTTCAAAGGGGCCTAATAGAGTTTAGTACCTAAATTCCATTGACTTTAAAACTTAAACCCCTTTGAAAAGACCCAGCCTAGATCTTCTAGCATTTGTCTTAGCAATGGTGAGTAACTTTTGCAAAATCTCCCTATAGTGGATAAGGCTAATCATGCTCTCTAAAATGGTATTGAAACTGTTTTACCCGGTTTACCAGGCCATTGAGAACGAATGAATGATGCTTAAGTTGCTCAAATGTATAAGCATGTCAATGGAGAGCATGCTCTCTGTAAATATGTTTGAACACCTTTTTCCTGAGTGCACTAGGACATAACCAGTTTCAGCAGTAGTTCAAGGGGATTTGGTGAAAACTATGACCAGAAATGACCAAATTCCCCAGATATACAGGATTTTAGACATGCAATATTAATTACACCTCTACCCCGATATAACGCTGTCCTCGGGAGCCAAAAAATCTTACCGCATTATAGGTGAAACTGCGTTATATCGAACTTGCTTTGATCCGCCGGAGCGCTCAACCTTGCCCCTGCCCCCCCGGAGCGCTGCTTTACCGTGGTATATCCGAATTCGTGTTATATCGGGTCGCGTTATATCGGGGTAGAAGTGTATTATACTGGAGACCAATAGCAATTAACAAAAAATTAAGATCCTGCATTTTTGTTCAATGAGAACTTCCACCAACTTCAGTGCAAGGAATATAGGATCACACTCCTAAATACACAAGACTATGGCTGGTTGGAAAACTTTGACAGAACCATTTTCCAGAGGAAATAAAGTTCAGTTTAACTCAAAATGCTTCGTAAAATTGTGCTTTCACTGACATTTTTATTTTGGAGGAAAAATAGGGAAAGTTTGGACAATGTCAAAAAATCCCATTTTGGCATTTTCAGAACAAAATGTTTCGACTTTTTCCTTTCAAAATGACTTTCTGTTTAGAAATTTTTAAAATTTTGTATTATATATCATAAAATTTTAAAAGACAAAATCAAAGCAAAATGTTTTGATTTTGTTTAAATTAAATGTTGTGAGTGATCCAAAATGAATTTTTGTTTGGAATTTTCTTTCACAGATCGTTTAGGTTTTGTTCTGAATTAGAAGAAAATCAAATTTTGAAATCTTGAAATCCTCTGCAAAATAGAATTTCTGTTCTCAGCCCTATTCCACACCATCCACTAATTTTTATGACATATAACTTTCAATACATATCTTAAGAAGATAATCTAACATCACACTATTTCTTGGAGGGGAGGGGGAACGGTCTTAACATTTTAATTCTAAACTTCCATTCTACGTACATAAGATTTGTGGTTTGCCAGTTGTTGCCGTATTTCATATCCACATCATTTGAAGGTTCCTGTCCCATTAACTTTCTTTGTGAACTGAATATTCTATTCATTTGTATATGTTTAAAAACATGTAGGCAAGTAATAGAATAGCAAGCCTATGATAATATCAGATCAACCTAAATAGCTTTCTATTGTTTCTCTCCTCATTAATTTCCAAATTCCTAGCTTTATAAGCTTCATTTATTTCTCTACCAATAGCAGAAGTTACTCTCAATATGTTTGACAAATATATTTCTACCATAGCTGCAGCTACAGATCTTTAATAAAAACAGTGGAAATATCTAACAAATATTCTTTTAATTTTTGTAAAGCCATTTACCCTGCATGCGCATTTGTGTGGAAAACGTTTAAACTGCTCCATTAAAAAAAAACCTACAGTCCTAAGGGAGCTTTTAGAGTTAAATACAAAACAGTTTCACAGAGATCGAGGGCATTAAGCACTTCATGCATGCAAGGGGGGGGGGGGGGGGGGGGGAAGGCTTGCAGAAATGTTCCAAAAAGAAAGCAGGAATATTTTAAGTCTGAGACAAAGAACTCATACAACAGTCACACTGAAAACAAACAGAGAAGAAATTAAAGAAAACAGCAGATAAACTACAGAACAGATTATTTCTAAAGCCTTAGTCAATATCTAATATATATGATTGTCAAAGGAATTTTTTTTCTAATCTAAAACGACATTAACCTTAAAAAAAGTAACAAACCAAATAACTCTTGCAGTTCTGCATTGAACAGGTTTGTCCAACCTTCAGAAAAGTTGATAATATCATTAAACTGGGCATTTCAGAAAAGTTGTCCAACACTTGATTTGAAAATACTCTTTTTCTACAGGCCAGCAAAATATGAAAAGTGTGAAACTAGTAAAAGTAAATCCTTAACAAGCTGAACATTTCTGTCATGAAAGAGAAAGGGTTGCCCATTAAAAGTCAGTGAGGTAGTCACTCAGGGCAAAACTCTTGGTAAAAAAAGAGTGAATGCCATTCAGATAACCACCATGAATGTCGTTAGGGCACTGCAACCGAGCACTGGGCCTTCAGGTGTAAGTATGCGTCCCAGTGCTCCTGTTATGGCCCTCGGGCCCTTTAAAACTGGGTGCTGTAGTTGTTGGTCACATGCCTGCTTACAGTCATGTGTATAGGAACTTCCTGCCTCTTAGGCAGGGATGCAGACAGCAGAGATGCAGGGTCACACAGACCAGGGGAAGGGGTGGGGTGGGGGTCTCCACATCTGCCACCTGAAAGGGATGCAATTTCAGGGAGAAGGAGCCAGCTGGGAAAGAAGCCTCAACTGGGGAGAACTGTGAAGTTCTGGAAAAAGGGCTGTGAGAATGGTGAAACCCAGGAGACAAAGGCTAAGACAAGACTTTTGGGGTCTTGAGGCTATTTTCGGTTGCTTTGTTTTGAATCATGGCTTTAAATTACTCAAGAAAAGCCTTGAGCAAAGGAACTGGGGCCATGCAATTGTTTGGAGCATGATTTCATCTCTCCCGGATGATGCATCAGCTGAGCAGTTTACACGGGTATCGTGAGGCTAATGGCCCAGACCCACCTCAGGAAGACAGATAGCCCCAGTGGAAGACTGTAGAGCGAACAGGGTTTTCCTGGTTCCAAACGCAGTGGCTAGGATTGGAAGAGGGCTCTGTGTTAAACACAGTGAGTGAGCAGAAAGAGTCTCTATGGGTCCCTGGAGAGAAGCAGAAGCAAAAAGATAGCTGGTTCTTGGGACAAAGGCTGGCATGCCTTATCTGGGATTTCTGCTGAAGAGGGCTGCCTATACACTGTTTTTCTTGCTGCTGTTCATGGAATCAGGAAGGGTGTAAATTTCTGCAAAGAAACAAGTTGTGCTAAGAAACATCCAAATTGTGTCACTCATTTCTCATCCAAATGAAAAACACCCTGCAAAGACCTGAATTTTGGCTACCCTGGGCCAAAGGGACAATAGATTCATAGATTCAAAAGCCAGAAGGGACCATTGTGATCATCTAGTCTGAACTCCTGTATAAGACAGGCCATAGAACTTACCCAAAAATAATTCCTAGAGCATATATTTTAGAAAAACATCCAATCTTGAGTTTTAAAATGGTCAGTGATGAGGCATCCACCAAGACCCTTGGTAAATTGTTCCAACGGTTAATTACTCTCACCATTAAAAATTTACATTTTATTTCCAGTCTGAATTTGTCTAGCTTCAACTTCCAACCATTGGATTGTGTTATACCTTTCTCTACTGCACTGAAGATCCCATTATTAAATATTTGTTTCCCATGTAGGTACTTATAGACAGTAATCAAGTCACCCCTTAATCTTCTCTTTGTTAAACTAAATAGATTGAGTCTGTCATTACAAGGCATGTTTTCTAATCCTTTAACCATTCTCACGGTTCTTCGCTGAACCTCTCCAATGCATAAACATCCTTCTTGAACTGTGGACAGCAGAACTGGACACAGTATTCCAGGAGAGGCCGCACCTCTCCCAAATACACAGATAACCTCTCTGCTACTATTCGAGAGTTCCCTGTTTATGTATCCCAGGATCACTTTAGCTCTTTTGGACGTAGCATCACACTAGGAGCTCATGTTCTGTTGATTATCCTCATAACCCCAAAATCTTTTTCAGAGTCACGGCTTCCCAGGATAGAGTCCCTCATCCTTTAAGTATGGCCTACATTTTTTGTTCCCAAACGTATATACATTTACATGTAGCTGTTTAAAACACAGATTGTTTGCTTGGACTCAGTTTGCCAAGCAATTTAGTATGCTCTGAGTCAGTGACCTGTCCTCTTCGTTATTTACCATCCCCCAATTTGTGTGTCATCTTTAAACTTTATCAGTGATGATATTATGGTTTCTTCTTGGTTATTGATAAAGATGTTAAATTAGTGTAGGGCCAAGAACCAGTGTCTGTGTGATCCCCACTGGAAATGCACCTGCTCAATGATGATTCCCTGTCTAAAGTTACATTTTGGGACCTAACAGTTAATCAGTTTTTAATCTATTGAATGTGTGCCATGTTCATTTTATATTCATCTAGGGTTTTTTTTAAATCAAAATGTCATGCGGCACCAAGTGAAACAGCTTACAGAGGTCTATTACATCAACACTATTACCTTTATCAACCAAACCTGTGTTCTGATTTAAAAAAAAAAAAAAGACATCAACTTAGTTTGACAGAATCTACTTGCCATTAATCCATCTTGATTTGCATTAATTACACTTCCCTCCTTTAATTCTTTATTAATCAAGTCCTGTATCAGCCACTCCATTATTTTCCCCAGGTTCGATGTGAGGCGGATAGGCTTATAATTACCCGTGTTGTCCTATTTACCCTTTTAAAAAATTTGGCACAACATTAGCTTTCTTCCAATCTTCTAGAACTTACGTAATGTGCCTAGACTTATTGAAAAATCAACATTTATGGTCAAGCAATTTCCTCATCCAGCTCTTTTAAAACCCTTGGCTGCAAAGTTATCTGGACCTACTGATTTAAAAATGTCTATTTTTAGTAGCATCTGTATAACAACTTCCAGATATATAAGTGGAAAAGTAAAGAGTGTTATCACCATATGATGAGACTGCATCATCTGTTTTTCCCCCAAATACAGAACAGAAATATTTATTGAACACCTCTTCCTTTTTCTGCATTATTGATAATTCTACCATTTTCATCTAGCAATGGCCCAACACCATTGTCAGGATTCTTTATGTTCCTAACTTATTTTTAAACACTCCTTCTTATTGTCCTGACCTCTGCTGGCCATAGATTTCTCCTTGTGTCCCTTGGCTTCCCTTATCAATTATCTACAGTTATCCTAACTTCTAAGTTATATTAATTACTATCAACTTTCCCTTTTTTCTTTTTTTAATAGCTGCCTTCATTTCCCCTCTAAACCAGGTTGGTTTTTTAAACAAAGCACAGCCTTCCTTCCTCAGTTGTGGGATTGTGGATTTTGGGGCATGTAGTAAAGTGTTCTTAAATTATCCCAATTATTATTCACACATTCTTCCCATTAAATTCTTCCTCCCAGCTGATTTGGCTCAGAATTGTTTTTAGCATTGTGAAATGGGCCCTATTAAAGCACCAAGTATATATAGTACTAGGGTGGACTTTATTCCGCCTGCACATTATATATGTGATCAAGTCATGATCACTTGTACCTAACTTACCATTAGCTTTTAGTTGTGTGATCAGTTCCTCTTTATCTGTTAGGACAAGGAAGGTCTAATTTAGAATTCCCCTCTGTTGGCTGGAACACTTGTTGAGTTAGGAAATTGTAATCTATAATGTTTAGAATGCTACTTTAAAATCTTGCATGCCATTTGGAACTGAAAGAATCTATGGGGAGGCTCAACCCAATTAGATCTTTATGAACTCAAGAAATTGATGTTTTTGGTGTAAATGCATGCATAAAAAGAGTATCTGTTTTAAATAAGCACCAGGAAAGGCAGGATCTGCTTCGCTGACAAATTCTTGATTCTTGGACGTTATATTTTGTGTAAATTTTGGTGCACCTCTCTCACCCTTCATCCATCTTTGTCATTTATGACAAAGTTCTTCTGGTCAAGGACTTGGCCTACCTTGCACATCTGCCTCCGACATGGTACATTCAGATGCTACTAATGTACAAGAAAGAAAGAAATTCTGCAGGGCGCTTCCCGCCTACCAGGAGGAGCTGAGTGTACTCCACTCCTGCTGATTTCCCTAAGAGTTAACGGTGAATGACAATTCATAAGGTGTAGTCAACACACTGCAGGATCAGGTCCAAAGGCTGCCTTTGTGCATGTATCTAGTAACAATACAGGTCAAGACTCATGAGGCAACTACACTAAAAACTTCTCGGGTGGCAAAACACACAGGGCCTTTTGGCCTGAAGCCTCAATCTATGTGGGTATCTAATTAAACCTCACATCATATAATGCGTTGCTGCTTCTGCAGTTACCACAGAACTACAGCAATCCATGAGGCTTCTATGGAGTTAAAAAGACATCATATAATGAGAGAGACAATTTCTCCAAAAATTCATCTGAAGACCTTTCCAAATAGCATCTAGTGCCACAAGCAACTGTCCTCAGGAATGCTCTCTCTAGTCCTGGGATCAAATTTTGTGCTCATTTACTCGTACAATTCCCTAAATTTCATAGGACTGCATGGATACAAGTCAGCACTGAATGTGGCCCTGAGTTTTGCCAAAATAAACTGCCAACTGTTTAGATACATTGGCTTCCTCCATTTGCTGATGTTACTAGTCTGGTTCTCTGACAAGAGGCAAAATTTTGACCAAAAACAACATGACTCACGCCAGATATCAAAAAACAGAGTTAAATATGTTTGAACAATGCATTTAATACCCACATCCTATTTGCTTTCCTATTCAACTATACTTCACAAACAAGTTCAAAATGTAAGTAGGTGAAACTTACAAAGGTGGCGAGAGCTTGCCAGTTCTCAGGAGATAATGAATCAAAAAGTTAACTTTGCTTTCAAGAGGATTCTGGATTGTTGCTTCAGTGAGTCTGCTTTCAGTCTCACTCTGTCCCAATCCTGGCACATACTGCCACAGAACACACACGGAGATCAGAAAGACTTCACTTAAGATTCAGAAAAGGAGATGAAAAGTAAGGATGATTAGCAGTATTTTCTATCAAGAAGAAATGGGGAAGGGGGAACAGGCATGAGAAGAGGCCAAGAATACAAAACAGGGAAAAAAGAGATAGATGATATAATGAGAAAAGGAAAATATTGTTCCTAAATGAGAAGGGAAGATGAAGAGGAGAGAGATCTAAAGGGTTATGAAAAAAAGGAAGGCAAAGTGGCAGCTTTTGAATTTCTAAGAGGAAAGCAGCTAAGAGTATTAGTAAAATAGAAAAGGTAAAAACAGAAAAAAAAATTAAGCTAAAGGAAGAAAAGGGAAAGGAAGAATTAAAGAAGGAAGTAAGGGATTCATGCATGGTTTTCTTTTAAAAAATACTTAACAGCTGCCCAATCGACCCCTATGCTTTTCTTTGTGGTTTCAGGTAGAGGCCCTGCAGTAGGAGGGAGTGGAAATGTCTCTCCCACGGGAAGTTGGAACAGCTGGGAAATAGGGGGAACCTAACAACAACTTACATGGATCTTCACATTTAGAAAAGTGAAATAATTGTTTTAGATCTGCACTTGAATGCCCCCCTGGAGCAGTGGCAGGATTGCACTCACCAGAAGTTCCTGTAGGACTTCTCCCTGCGCAACCTTCCAGGGCTTGCCAGTGTGCAACAGGACCTGAGCCAGGTCTCACCTGCCCACACCCATCTTACCTGGGGGTATGGAACACTAATGGCTGCACTAGCCAGCTCCCATTGTGCTTAGGTGGTGCAAATAGCCAAATTATAGCTGCTCCCTGCCTGGGACCTCCTGAAGGAAGGGGGAGAAAGAGAATCTTCTTGTACTCTCAGTGTAACTCCTGTGCAGAAATACTCTGTGTGTGCGTGTGCAGGACTTCCTCCTGGATAATGCAGTCTATGCTTGGTATTATTTGTCCATATTCTTTTAGGACAGAATCCTGTTTAGTGTGGGTAGCGGGTAGATTAATACTAAGCCATTAGAGAGGGGAAAGTTGACCTAATGCTAAAAACATGCAGAGAGTTCTCGCTACCAATAGGACAATACATTCCAGATTTTTTTTTTTTTTTAAACGGTTTCTCCATTTCTCTTAGTCAGGACAAAGATTTAATACTGAGACATAAGAATCTTTCCTTGCATATTTTTTCTTTTAATATTTCTTTTTCTTGGAGAACAAAATGGTTTGAATTGTATCTGAGTCTGTGGGTATGTCTACACTGCAATCAGAGGTCTGACTGCAGCATACCTGAGCTGGCTTTTATCCAACTAGTATGTGAGCATCACGCATAGAGAAGCCATGGCAGCACAGACTTCAGCAAGGACTAGCAGCCCAGCTAGGGTCCTAGGCAGGTTTGTACAGCCCATGCTGCTATGGTTTCACTGCTATCAATACCCCCACTAGTTAGCTTAAAGCTAGTGCAGGTATGTCTACAGGTGCCACAATGACACCTCTGACAGCAGTGCAGACGTAAGGGGGAGGGGGGGGGAGAGGAATTTTAGTTATGGCCCAGAGAAGTGTCTCACAAGAAAGAGTTTGTAACAGCCCTTTTGCAAACAAGGGAGAGAAGTTTCAAGGTCTCAATCCTCCATTCCTGTGCACTCAAAATTCCAAGTGAAGGTCTCTCATTTAAATTTTATTCAATGTTCTGGGTCTCCTTTGCTGTATTATTTCACTAACAAAACGTATAAGCATTACATATGGAAAACTGACGGGAGACCCCAACATCAACACCTACATGCCACCCACAAGAAACAAGACTTTTAAAAAAAGTGACTGGTGCACAAAAATAGGACTGTTTGTGCCTACCACAGGACTGCAATTCCAGTTACTCCAGAGTCAGAATAAGGAAATTCTCTTAAAGAAATCATGGAAAATTTTAAAAATGAGGAGATAAATTAAAAATAAAATAAAAAAAATACTCCAACTTCACTGAACAGCGAAATCAAATTGCTATCTACTATAGTGACTAACATGGGCCAAAAGGTTAATGGAATGGAAGGGTACCTAGGAAACACCAGAGAGATGACAAAGTAAGTAATTTTGTTAAAAGAAACCAGTAACATAGTCTTCACTGTCCTAAATGGACCAGACATGTTCTAGGCTTCCCCCACTTGGCGCACTAGGACTCATGTAGCATTCCCCCCCATGACCCCTCTCCCCACCCCCCAAACTCTCTGAGCTATGTGGGCTTGGGGAAGAAAGAAATTCCAGGGAGGAGCCAGCCCCAGAGAAATTCTAGCTAACAGAAGCAATAGCAAGGAGCAGCCTCAGCAGTACCTCCGCAAAGACCATCAGACGCTGATAATGTCAAAACTATTCACTACAGTTCTCTCTCAGAACTTTGTCTCAAGGGACTGTTTGCGCCAACCTTCACCTACCCCCTCTTACAGTCTCTCCACCTCAGCCTCACTCCACCTGCCTCCTTATTCTCCCTTCTCCTATTGTCCCTTCCTTTGCCTTTCCAATTAGATAATCCCATCCTAATAAAACCCACCCAAGGAATTTTAAAAAAGAAATCATGTCAACCCTCACCTATTCGCTCTGCTTGTATGTTGGATCCCTTTCCCCTGTCCTTTGTCTATCTTGTCTATTGAGACTGCAAGCTCTTCAGCGCAGGGATTGTCTATTATTTTGTTACCTAGCACAATGGCATGCTGATCTTGGCTGGCCGCCTAGGCACTACTAAAATACAATCAATCTCTGCTCCACACCAGGCCTGCTAAACTCAAGTGGGACCCTTCAGCTTATGGAGCCAAGGTTTGAACTCCTGTTCATGGCCAGGTCCATGTCTATGAAACTCACTCCACCAGAGGTGAGGCTGAGTTCACATCTCACCATCTCTAGATAAAAATCGCAAGATTAACTTATTTTAGCATTTTCCCCCTAGTCACTCAAAATGGCTCTCCTGGAAATTCACCACCACTATCTGATCACTTTAAGCAAGTGTTATAAGAATAAGAGGATAGTTTTTCCCTTTAAAGCATAAATGAAGTATCTTTAAATTCTGCAGAGCATCCAGATGCTATGATACAGGCTCATTATATATTTAATACAATAAAGACCCTAGTTCCAAGGTCCTTATTCGACGAACTCCCATTGGAGATCTTTGTTTGCAGAGGAGCCGTGGCCGGTGCCGGGAGCCAGAGTGGATGCTGCTTTGGCCTTGCAAGCAGTGAGCAGCTCCAGGGGCAGCATGGGCCTGAGACATGGGCTGGGTGGACAGACTCCTGCTGGGAGGAGCAGGGGCCTGTCTTGACTGGTTTGTCCTCTGCCCCAGCTCCATGAACTTCTATCCCAGGGCCAGAGAGGGGGCTGCCCTGGACAGCAGGGGGAAGGGATAGGTGAGTGTCACAGACTCTGCCAAGAAGAGCAGCCCCTGCTGCA
Source organism: Emys orbicularis (assembly GCF_028017835.1). Classification (NCBI taxonomy): domain Eukaryota; kingdom Metazoa; phylum Chordata; order Testudines; family Emydidae; genus Emys; species Emys orbicularis. The sequence continues at coordinate 82,911,506 of NC_088687.1, read as the reverse complement.
TGGTCGGTGTGACTCAGCCAGGGAGAGGCCAGGCTCAGGGAGCTGCAGACAGGTGCTAGAGCCCAGCTCTGCTACAGAGCTTGGAGTCCAGGCTGAGCCCCAGGAGTGAGTGGATGGTTGCAGCTGGGGCTGGGTGTGTATCTGGCAGGGTTCAGAGCAAGGGCTCTGGTGTGAGAGGAAGAGCTGGAGCTGGGATTATGGGGCTGTTTGTGTTTGGAGGGGGGTGGGGGCAACTGACAGCTGGGACTTTGGAGTGTGTGTGGGGATTCAGAGCTGGGGTTTTGGGTGGACATTTGGTTTGGGAGATCCATGTTCAGATCCAACATCTTGGGTATGTTTGGCATTGGAGCTGGGGAAGTGGAAGAAAGCTGAAGGAATGTCTGAAGTAGGTTGTTTGGGATGCGAGTAGTACGTTTGGATCTGGGGGGTTGGATCTGGGCTGCACCCATCACTTCTCCCTGGGGTCCTATGTTTTCTCTGGAAGATCTGGTCCCCCTTTCACCATGTAGCTGTATTTGGCACTGGTGCAATCGCTACTGGAGTACTGTATCCAGTTCTAGTGCCCACAATTCGGGAAGGATGTTGATACATTGGAGAGAGTTCACAGAAGAGCCATGAGAACAATTAAAGGATTAAAAATATGCCTTATAGTGATAGATTCAAGAAGATCAATCCATTTAGATTTACAAAGAGAAAGTTTAGGCGTGACATGATTACAGTCTACAAGTGCCCACATGGGGAACAAACATTTAATAATGGGCTCTTCAATCTGCCACAGAAAGGTATAACATGATCCAATGGCTGGACATTGAAGATAAACAAATTCAGACTGGAAATAAGGCATAAATTCTTAACGGAGAGAGTAATTAAATATTGGAGCGGTTCACCAAGGGTTGTGGTGGATTCTCCATCACTGACTATTTTTAAATCAAGATTGGATGTTTTACTAAAAGATCTGCTCTAGGGATTATTTGGGGGAAATTCTAAGGCGTATGTTATTTGGGAGGTCAGACTAGATGATCACAATGGTCCCTCCTGGCCTTGGCATTTATGAATATATTACTTGAAAAGAAATAATTCATGAAAACAATAAAAGAGGGATTTTTTTAAATGACAGAATGATAGTTACTAGAGAACTGAGCTGCTTCAAGCCTGTGTCAGCTTGTGGGGGTGCCTGCTGGACCGGAGGATCCAGACCCAATATGTTTCATAGTAAAGTTGACAACAGAAATACGGAGACTATATATAGTACCAATACAGTAATTGCAGTATATTTACAGGAACACCAGAAGGTTTTTTCTATAGTGTGCAACAAGAAGATAGAGATAACCTAGCTTCAAAGAACACAACATACTTATTTTCCTGATTTTGAGCACCCTCACAGAGGTTCAAAGCAAGGAAGTGACACAAAGAAAGATTTTACCAACCAAAATGTGTAAACCTTATTTACATACCCACCCCAAGTTCAAGTTGTTTAGAAAACTAGCTCATGTGTTTTCTGGGACACTGCCTCAGCCAGACACCTACTAAAAAAAGTGAGAGAGAAAAATGAAGTGGCTGACTCAGTCTTCGAAAAATTCAATACTAGCACGGGGGAAAATACTGTGAAAGTATTTGCAGGCATTCATGCGAATAAAAATGCAAATTTTCTTCTATAATATTCACATCACACTATTAGATTTCTGAGAAAATTAGTGACTAGATTTGTTCACAAAAATGTTTGCAGAAAGAGAAAATGTGGTGAATGCTTGTGCAAATATGCATTTGCATAAGTATTCATAATTGAAGTGCTCACAGAGCCATCATGAAAGGTTTCGTGCGTCTGGGAGTAGGGTTGCCAACCCTCCCGGTTTTGCTGGGAGTCTCCTGATTTCGCCGGGAGTCTCCCAGAATCATGCCACATCTCCCAGAGGCTACTGAAGCCAAACCGGGAGATTTTAGGTGCTTAAAGTCTGGCAGCACAGCTGAGCTAGGGCAGGCTCCGTGCCACTCTAGAAAGTGGTTGGCACGTCCCTGAGGTCTCAGGGAGGTGGGGGGGGGGAAAGGAGGCGGCTCCGCACACTGCCCACATCCCCAGCACCGACTCTGCAGCTCCTATTGGCTGGGAACTGCAGGGGTGACATTTGCATCCCCTCCTGCACCCCAATCCCCTGTCCCAGCCCTGAGCCCCCTTCAGCACCCAAACTCCCTCCCAGAGCTTGCACCCTGCACCCCCGCCTGCACCCTAACCCCATGCCCCAGGCTCAGCCCGGAGCCCCCTCCCACACTCTGAACCCCTCAGCCCCACCTCCCAGCCCAGAGCCCACACCTCCTCCCACACTCCAAGCCCCTGCCCCAGCCCAGTGAAAATGAGTGAGGGTGGGGGAGAGCGAGCAACAGAGGGAGGGGGGATGGAATGAGCGGGGCGGGGCCTCTGGGCACGAGCAGGGAAGGGGGCAGGGCAAGGGTGTTTGTGTTTGTGTGATTAGACAGTTGGCAACCCTATTTGGGAATAACTGGCTAGGAAGCCAAAACATTTATGGCACATAGGTGGCCAAACACAGCACAAAACACAAAATAAGAGTTGTGAATATTCAAAGCAAGTCATGGAGAAAATTAATGAGCAAGTTAAAGGCTGAAATATGTCTGCAGAAGCAATTCATATTTATTTACATTCATGTTAATAAAATAGTGCCTATCCAGGATCCCAGCACTTCACATAAAACTGTGAAATCCATATGAAACCTAACAATCTAGTCCACATCTAGCAGCCTCGCCATACCACAAGGATCAAAAGAAAGACACCTAACCAACCACAATGCTAAAATAAATGAAATGATTTAGAATAAACAATTCATAAAAATCACAAGTCTGTGAGCGGTTAATGTACTAACACAAAAAAAGAATTACATTTGTTGAATAAGTGTTCACTGGAGATAGCTAAACCAGATCTCAACATTGACTGGAGCTGTTTTCTGTGAGAGACAGAAGGACACCACACAGATATTTTGTTCTGTACCACTTCTGACAATGGATAACAATATATTGCCTGAAGATCATGCTAATTATGTAGCTCCAAGTAATTTACAGCTTTGGGTGTTATCAAGCTATATGGTGCTAAGCGATGGCATATGTGACAATACTGCTAACATGACAGCTTAGCAATACATTTCACTGTGAGATACATTATAATCAGTATAATCATTATACAGTAGTTACCTTAGTTATGAAATGAAGCGAATTGCCTTGGCTTTTTTATATGAAGGTTACAAGTCCAACATGGTATCTACATTCTTGCCCTTTTTGCTTTAATGTCTAAAGAGTTTCCCATAGGAGCAGTGACATCTGGCATCTTGGGAGATGCTCCTTTTTCTTCTCCCTGCCTGCAAATGGAGAATGGTTAATATTTATACGGGGTGAGATTCTGTGCTGAGCTTTGAAGAGGCCGCACACAACTCACAACCCAGGAGGAGGTGGGTGAAGGTGGGCTTTAAGCCCTTCAGCCACCTTTGGACCCTCCCAACCTCAGGCTGCTCTGCGGCTCCCAACACAACTTAGTTACAGCAGCCTTCCAAGGCTGCCCTATGGGCCAGAGCAGTTCTTGGAATCTCTGCAGTGCAGCGCACTGAAGCCTCACTTCTACACACCCCTTCTGTTCTTGGTCCTACGGCTTATGAAGCATTCTTGGAAGGCAGCCTTGGAGCTGTTCTTCATGGCTTCTGCACTGAAGGAATCCTCCCCCAGGCAGATTTGGGGCTTTTAATACCCCTTGACACCACTCTGATCCCTTTGCTCAGTGTAAAGGGGCAGAGTGAGGATGAGGACCTCCCCCCTGTATTTAAAGGATAATTAGGCATGCCTTAAGTATTAGTGGTCTTAACGGCCACACTTTGATATTTTCTATCAATGTAGTTATTTGACTGGAGATTGCTTTAAAGTATTGACTGTGTGGATTGGTGATCTGTCAAAAAAAATAGTAGTATTGACTTCAAGGACAATTTATAAAATGATAAGAATGGAAACAGCCAAAGGTCCAGAACTATGGCTGCATTATTAAAAGCTCCTATAATAAATAAATTAAGCATCACATTCACTAAAATGGACTATTGCCTTCAGGCCTTGGGGAGGTAAGAATACCTATGCGTTACATGTAAAAGATGTTGTTCAGGTGTTACATTTAATTCCCCCACAACCCCATCCCACATTTTTTTTAACATGCAATCCTTCCTTCAGATATGGAAATGTCCTTATGTAAAGCCTTACAGATCCAAATAGGTTTCCAGTCACAAGTTGCATTTATGTAGCAGCCATTTGCAGCAGTAACAGTGTAAGGGATGATAATACCAAGAACAAAATATGTGGTGGACTGATTGGTAAAAGCACAACTGTTTCCCTCCCAACACGTCTCTGCAAAGCAAGCAAGAAGGCAGTAAGGTGCCTGAAAAGGCCATGTGCAGTCTCTCTTGTGATTTGAAAACATTCTATTAAAACTTGAAGCAAAGTTGATAGGGAAACACATGTAAGACAGATACCAAAATGAGAGAGACATCACACCCCTCCTATAGACACATCCCATTCTGCCAGGGAGTGAACAGACAATTTTGCTCCTATCTGGTATGTCAGCCGCCCTTGTTCCATCTCATAGCTGGTGATTAATTACTCTTCAGTAGAGCAACTCATCCAAGACCGGTCTTGGAAACAGAAAAACATTGAGGGAATCTTACACCTCGCTGGGAAGTTCTTTGCATTACCCCTGAAACTGAAGGTAATGCAACAAATCAAGTGGAAACGTAAGGCAACATTTTTGATTACTGAAAGTTTGTGCAGGTATCTAAGGACTTGCAGCAGGGGAAAGAAAAGAACAATTATGCTGGTTATATTAACTATTTAAACAGCACTGAGTACACTTTTTGCACCATGTAAATAATACAATAAAAGTAATTCTGATGGAAATGAAACTTCTTTTGAAATCAAATACACAAACAAACCTGTTCTATGAGCAACATGATATTCTGTGACACAGTGTTTTACTATCCACACTTAGTCTGGACTTTGCTTCAATATAATATGAATTGGCCCCTCCACTGTTTTATTACAGCAGAAACTCAGTGTTACGAACACCTCAGGAATAGAGGTTCATAATTCTGAAATGTTCGTAACTCTGAACAAAACATTATGATTGTTCTTTCAAAAGTTTACAACTGAACATTGACTTAATGCAGCTTTGAAACTTTACTATGCAGAAGAAAAATGCTGCTTTTAATCATCTTAATTTAAATGAAACAAGCAAAGAAACAGTTTCCTTACCTTGTCAAAAAAAATTAAGCTTTCCCTTTATTTTTTTAGTAGTTTACATTTCACACAGTACTGTTCTGTATTTGCGTGTGTGTGTGTGTGTGTCTCTCTCTGCTGCTGCCCGATTGCACACTTCCGGTTCCAGATGAGGTGAGTGGTTGACCAGTCAGTTTCCAACTCTGGTGTTCATAACTCTGATGTTCTACTGCAGTTTGTTAAGTTGACAGAACCTGTAATTCATTGAATTGCTGCCATCTCTATGTTGTTTTCTTACTTCACACTATTTGTTACAGCTCTGAATAAAAACTAGACTTGCTGTAATTCTAATTTAGAAGACTAAATTATCCAGATAATGCCATATATGAATGCAAACACCAAGCATCCCTCAGTAAGCTAAATAAAATGTATGGTAGTAATAAAATAATGAGAAGCATTCTTTCAGGCATATGCAAAGTCTGGTAATAGGATGTATGGAAAAATTTAATACTATTTAGTAACAGTTATGGATGTATGGATAAATTCAGTATTATTTCACTTCTAGAGGTAAAAAATAGGATTTGGGAGCTGTTTTCAAAAAAGCAAAATTTCCTTCTGCTTCCCTTATTCTTGATAATCAAGATATTTCTTTTCTTTGTATATTTTATTGGACACAGAACAGCATACAAATAGGAGTAATAGTATTAAAGAATAAAACAACATCATAATAAGAGCCATTATTAAAATACTGAATGGTTCAGAGGGCTGCTAATGAGATATATTTCCAGATGACCTAGTCAAATCTGGCCAAAGTCAGTAGTGACTGAAAGATGGGTGGGCTCTATGAAGTAAGTTTACAGTTCACACCAATAATGCTTTACTCATGGCAATACATAATTTGCACAATGCAGCCCTTAATATGTATCAAGATTAATGCAAAAATAAAATAGAGCATGTGTGTGTACACAACATAAAAAAAAAAAAACGTTACAAGTCACAACATGTCCCCAAACTAGAGGAATGGTTTGTGTTCACATTTTGACTCTCCAGTATTTGTTAGTAAGCCTGTGAACATAAGCACATGATAGTTTGTGCAAGCTAACTAAGATCAGTGAAGACAGAGCTTGGCATCCAAGTCTGGGAAATTCTGATTGTAAATATATGCAAGTTTTCAATCTACATCACCAGCCTAAACTTAGAGACATTTCGTACAACAAATCAATTACCGATTTAGATCATGATCCTGCGAACACTTACATACTTGCTTAACTCTACTCATGTGAGGAGTACTATTAACTTCAATGAGTTACTTACAGGAGTAAAATGAAGCATGCGCACAAGTGTGTGTTGGATCCGGGCCTAAGTGTGATCAGCTTTGTTTATTTTTTGAAGAATATATTTAAAATTAAAATATAACGATAAGAAACCAGTTTGGCCATTTGTTGTCTTTTCCAATGGATTTTTAGAGGGGGTTAGGAGGTACCAGATGAGTAAACAACACATAGTATTTCTCAAAGTGGAGGATGTGAAGGACTAGGTAGGAGGGGCATGGATGTGTGTGGAATAGGGTTACCATACGTCCGGTTTTTCCCGGACATGTCCGGCTTTTCCCGGACATGTCCGGCTTTTTGGTAATCAAACCCCCGTCCGGGGGGAATTTCCAAAAAGCCGAACATGTCCGGGAAAAATACTCCCTGGCTTACCTTAGAGCGGGCGCCGGGGGCTGCTGTGCTCCCTGACTCCTGGGCTCTGTAAGCGCCGAGCTGCCCGAGCGCTACCGGCTTCGGGCAGCCCCCATGCCTCTGGACCCTGCGCCCCCGGCCGGGCACTTCCCCTCCCGGGGTCCGGGGGCGCAGGGTCCAGAGGCATGGGGGCTGCCCGAAGCCGGTAGCGCTCGGGCAGCTCGGCGCTTACAGAGCCCAGGAGTTCAGGGAGCACAGCAGCCGCCGGAGCCCGGGAGAGGAAGTGCCCGGCTAGGGGCGCAGGGTCCGGAGGCATGGGAGCTGCCCGAAGCCCGAGCGCTACCGGCTTCACGGTTTGCCGGGCAGCCTCCAGACCCTGCGCCCCCGGCTGGGCGCTTCCCCTCCCGAGCTCCAGCTGCGCTGGGGAAGCGCCGGCCGGGGGCGCAGGGTCTGGGGGCTGCCCGGCAAACCGTGAAGCCGGTAGCACTCAGGCAGCCCTTTTCGCGTGGCTGGGAGGGAGGAGGGGGAATGCGGGGCGCTCAGGGGAGGGGGCGGAGTTAGGGCAGGGACTTTGGGGAAGGGGCGGGGAAAGGGCGGAGTTGGGGCGGGGCCAGGGCCCCGTGGAGTGTCCTCTTTTTTTATTTTTTAAATATGGTAACCCTAGTGTGGAAGATGTATCATTTAAGATGGGTTGGCCTTTAATACCACATGGTAGCATATAATTTTCATGAAGGGAGCTGAACTTTCAAAAATACGGAAAATTCTGCAGCAGACTTGGATTTTACATACTTAACAGAACCCCTTTAAACAGCTGTTTCTGAAAATCAGGAAGATCTGGGTTACGAGTGACTATATGCTTATCCTCTGTCCTAAATCTGTGGCCAGTTGACCCCTTTTTCACATTTAGACCAAGAATAAGTGATCTGATTTTAAAAAGTGTTGAATATCCAGCTGTTCCCATTGTATGTAGAAGCCTAAATATGGATTTAGAAGCCTGACTTTATAGTCCTATTTTTGAAAATCTTGGTTTGAATAGTTTTTTTGCTACAGTAGATAAGTGATTTTCTATTCACTGTATGCCTGTATATTTTAATTCAAATATTAAAAGTCTGACCACTCTCCCTAAAAAAAAACGAGGATACTCAGAATTAAAGAAAAACTATGAGCTCTGTTTCTCAAAGTTGGACCTACATTTTGCAGCATCAGTGGCACACAATATAAATAAAAAAATCCAGATGAACAAACAGAACATCCAACAAACTTGTATCTTGGCATGGAAGATCAGTTACCAGAAAAAGTTTCAGCCTTAACTGTGAACTTCCTTTTTTCCAGTTGACAATCTGAACCACAACTTTTTATTTATTTATTTATTTTAACTCCCTCTGTTCCATGACTGCCCAAGGGAAAAAGTTCCCAGGATATCTGCCTCCGACTGCCCTGCCAAACTACCTGCCCCTTGCACCCTCTAATTCCAATATCTAGAAGAAGTTAGGAGCTCTGCCTGCACAATTGTGGAGGGGAGGGAAGGTGTAGTGTGACACTGACTATTCAGATGCAGTCCATACAATGAAAAAGTTTAAGAATCTCTGCCCTGCTAAGCCATACAGAGGTTGCGCCAACCATGACCTTCTTTATAGCTACATGGAGTCTACAGAAAAAAAAAAACCCATCCATACTTTACTGTTTTGTCTTTTGCTCTTCACACAACAAAACAATACCAAGAACCTATATGGGCACAGCTGGGTCCAAATAACTGTGGTCATTAATGATAGACAAGCATGCCAGGCCTCACTACATACCTGTTGCTACTCTGGTTTCAGGCGGGTTCTACAACATAGAACACAGCGAGCATGAGAGGACTCAAATTAGCGGCCCTACATTCACGAATTCCTGATGAGGCAGTAGCCCAGTCCCAACCACCTTGCTATGGCAGAGCAGAAGACGTCACTGAAGATCTGGGCTTAGTGATACATGAGGAGCATACCCTCCCTATGCCAAATTCAATATGTGGATGTACAGATGTTGGAGATAAAAATATACATAAACTACAAACTTCATCACTTTGGAAACTAAATACAACAGGCTTTGGCCTTTTTCAGTTCTTTTGACTATCTATTTTTGTGTGTCGTCTCTTCAAAAGTAAAAGTAATCAGAACAAAAAAATCCCTATAATTCTAGGAGCTGACTCTTCAGAACCTCTTGCATAGAAAAACCATGTGCTTAAGATATTTCACTCCAACTCTAACTTCCTAAAATGCAAAGCAATTTAAATGTGTAAGCCTCTTAGCTTTAGCTGAAGATATGCGCATGCGATAAGACAGGTATAATTGTTCACAGTAATATCTTAGTGAAATCATTTAATGTAAACATTTGCTAACACTGCACTTTAAATACTCCATTTCAGAGTTGTGTAATTTCTACTGAAAGTTCCAACATTTAGACATTTGCTTTCTTTGTGGTACATTCCTTGAATATTTACACACTCAGGATTATCACTGGTCCTGAATTAAACAAGTTATCCTAACACCCAAAGTATTGACTAGGCAGTTGCACTTCTCCACAGAGATCACTTCCAAGGGGTTGTTATGGGTTACACAAGTTATCCCCTTTTACCACTGAGGAAGTGGGGGGGGGGGGGGGGGGGAAATCTTAAAGAAATGTTCTCACACAGTTTTTCTGTTGGGATTAATACAACAAACTTTTTATTTGTAATTCTGAGGCTTTGCTTACAATAGTACAGTAGTTTTACCACAATCGAATTGTTTAATAAGTTAAATACCCTAAAGTTAAGTCTTCTAGAAACCTACTTGTGACTTTTTCTTAACTTTAATAGCTTCATGGGAATAATTATTAGGGAACAAATCCTGCTCAGAACAAACTCCCACTGAACACTGGATTTAGCCCTTGATTGTCTCCAAAACTATACAGTTACTCACATTTTACTCATACATTAATTTCTGGTTCAACCTGCCACCGCAAAAAAATCCCTATAGAAAACAGGGAGTTTTGTGTACAAAATCAATGGCAGGATATGGCTCATTCATAAGAGGGAAGGGTTATCACTTTATGGTACCATCTACTTACTTAAGGCCAGATTCTGATTAAGTAGTACCCTACCCTGAGAGCAGTACCATTCATTTTAGTCTGGCACTGCTCAATGTGAGAAATGATATCAGAATCTGGCCCTTAAAATTAAGATAAAAATGAGGAATGATCTTACACATATCCAGCATTAAAAGTCTGCCGATTTCAATGTTTGCAGTTGATCTTTGATCTTTCGTGGCCTTTTAACCAGGATCAAGTGAACTGTGAATTTGCTCTCTGGTACTTTGTCTGGGGGGAAATATCCTGCATTTGCAAGGGTATGGACTCAATGGGCCTGATTCTCCTATCACACTGGTGTAAACTGGGAGTTACTTCATTGTAATCAATGGCACTAAATTGGTATGCGAGTACAAGTCCTCTAATCTTAGTGCCATAATAGAAAAGCCAATATATGGAAAGAAAACATGAAAAATAATATTCACCCATGTATTGCCACTTCTAAGGTCAGCTGCTGAATTTATGACTCACTTCACTATCTAAGATTACAGAAACTTAAAAAAAAATCTGTAAAACATATATAGGTAAGTTTATGGGTATTTGATATATTCTTAATAAGAACCAGAGCAGCAAACATATTAAAAAACTTCCAATATGTATCAGAATACATACATGGAGTCATTCTGTGTATTTAATTAAGTACACACTATGAAGACAGAGTTTTAAAAGTAGACAGACCAGAAACAGCAATAGGAACAGGAATCAGCCCCTGTGATTAATCTAAATTTTATCATGGTGGTTAACAGCATTTCTACAGGTCAAAGAAACAGCAGCTGGTTTTCAGATTTTTGGGTTTGAATTCGTGTGTTTTCCAGTTACGCTTATTTTTATATAAATCGCCTTTTTTGCTGTAATTTTTTTTGTACTTTGTTTTGTACCCGCGTATGTCATACTACTTTAACTATTTTTCTGAACATTCATGTTTTTCTTTTGCTAAGAAAATATTGCTACAACATTGACTGTAATTACTGACATCAATAATGTCTAAATTAAACACCTGTGCCTGTGCACAATCCATACATCAACAGAACATATTCGTGTCAATTTCTTTTCCACATACAGTATTTGATACACAGATGCTCAGATACTATGGTGATGAACATGATATAAAAAACTAGTCAACATAAAGGTGCAAGTTAAAGAGAGGCAGCCTGCACTTTTAACCTTTAAAAGGATAAAATAAATATATGAGTCATATATTGCATCTTTACCTCTGTTATGCACTTGCATTCAGTAACACTATTTACTTCACATCACTGTTGTATATTTTGTATTTCTGCATCATCATTTGTAATCATACAGGGAAAGTCTGTTTCCATTTGACATATGGTTGTGCAACACTAGCAAAATTCAGTCTCCTCAGTTGCCATCAAACCAAAAATGGCAAGTTCAGTTCATGTATCCCATGCAGAGTTTGAGTTTCTAGGTTCATGTTTACCAAGGAGCAGTGCTGGAAAATTCTGGCCTATGGCAATTGAGGTGAATAATTACATCTCTCTAGGGACCCAATCCTGTTAAGTACTCAGCACCTTCAGCATGATGAAAATGGTTCCTTTGGGGGAAAATAGAGAACAAGGCCCTCCAATGCTGCAGTCTTTTCACAGGAAATTTCCTAAGATATCAAAGGAAATTTTGCATGAGGACGGATGAAGAACTGGAGGAGGTAGAACCTGGTGGCATCCGGACACCAAACCCAATGCCCAGTATGAATCAGGAGTTGACATTATACTTAACTAGGAAACAAATTTATTCCAAGCCTTCCCTCCAAGATGAAACCTAGGATTCAGACGGTTCCCCCCCCCCACCCCCCGGGGGGGGGGGAGGGGAGAAAGGTGAGGGGAAGAAAATTGGCTGGAGAAGGGGATAGGTGGGAAATGAAATTGGTGATTGAAATAATACAAATGAAAATAAAACATTCCTTTGGGAACGTCACAACCTACTGTGCAAATAGCGAATGCATGATCTCCATGCTATTAATATGTATGATTAGAAGATTCTGGAATGTTATATGAAGCATTTGGGGAGAGGGCTGATAGCAGGCTATGAGTTTAAAGTGTGCAAAACCTCTGATCTTCTTCAGCTCTGCATATTTTCCACACTTGTGATAAATGATCTTCAAAAGAGGTGTGGGATGGCACCCAAAACAAGCAGATTCAACAAAAAGTAACACAGAGTTGCCACTCTGATTTTCACAGGATTGTGACATATCATATAAGGTTAGCCCTTGCACTCCCTCCTCACACACACAAGTGCCACAATTTATTTCTTGTAAGAGGAAAAGTCCCTTCTTTAAAGCTATCATCACCATCATGACAGAATTCCCTATCTTGGGGTCTTGTGCTTCCACAAAGAACTCTCCTAGCTCTCAAAACTATGGCCCTCCAAAGGACTAGTAGGTATATCCCTCCCCATTTCCATCCATTTAACCTGCCAGCAATTCAGTCCTACTTTGAATCAAAACATATAATGTCATGTAATGATAAACTGTCACAACATTAACTTTCAGGGGGAATAAAAACCATTTTTTTATTTTAAATTAAATATATTTAATAATACATTAAATAAACCTATTTAAAATTAAATATGAAATGATGATGACCTATGTTAAGGCCAAAACTTACTATATTCTATGAAAATCATTTAAATTAAAAATGTATATATTAAACCAGTACACGTTTGCTGCCAAGTTTTAAAGAAAGTCAATCCCCTGAACTGATGGAAGTTACTGGCTAAGCACCTGGACCCAGAGTTTATTGGAAGTGCTCAACCAGCTTTGGACAGAAGCAGACTCTTCTGTAGATGGAGAGAGAATATTTTCTTCATTTCAGTTTATTCAACTAGCTCAGTTTAATGGATAGTTTATTCAAAGTTGAGAAACTGCCCGGGAGTTGAAAAGGCAGGCAGTTTGTTTTCCCCTTTCAATCTATTAATAAAAATGGTGTGAGAGGATGAGATTCACTAGTTTTCAAATCTTGAAGGACACGGTGACCAGAAACAATTAGTTGAATTTACTAACTTCAGATAATACTTCCTTTGTTTAATAAATCAGTTTGTTTTAAACAAAAAAACAACATTTTGATGAACTAAACTTTGTTTTCTTATGTATCCAGCATATTTAAGGTATTTCTATTTAAGTAATAAAAGCCATTTTAAGCGGATAATTTATGCATTTATAATTGATTTCTAATTTCCATCCAAACGCAGCTGGACACAACTGAGTAAAAAAAAAATTAATCATCCAGTATTAAGAAATGCATCATTCACGTTTCTTTTAACAGAAGTGCAAAAATTAAGAATCTGAATAAATGTATGTTAAGCTATATAAATGCTTAAATAAATGTATACATATATAATGTATCCCTCTTGGTTAGCAAAAAGTATCACCAAATTATACCGGCAAATGAGAACCAACCTTTCTTCACAAAAATAACTAAATATTACAAATGCAAAACAAGATTAAAATCAATGATTTAAAAAATAAGATTTTCTGCTTGCCTGATTTAAATTTGGATCACCTATTAATTTCGATCCTCATGACAAAATAGCAACCCTAATGTTACCAACCCTTACATTAATAAAATACCCATGTTTAATGCTTCTGATCTGAAATGGGCAGATTTGAAGCCAGTATGCTGAGCATAAATTATAATTGAATTTAAGTGGAACATGTTCTTGAGATTCCTCAGGTATGTTGCCAATAGTCTGACAATATTCAGCTGTATACAACTTTGGTTTAACACCAAGCCAAATGTAAAAACCAGCAGCCAAGGTCACGAGGAATTTGTGGCATTCCTTGCAAGGCATGGCCCCTCCACCCCATGAACCAATGAATGAATTAGGATGATCCATAAAAGTGAAGTGCTTTTTTTCTTGACTTAACTAATTAATCTTCATTTGAATATTAAATCTTACTTTAAAAAATTATCCCAATATAATTGAATACAAGTTACTAAATTGAAGCATTTTTCATTTTACTCTAGTGCATTTCTTGAACATAAAAATGAAAATTGTTTAGGTAAAATGGCATAATTCTTAATGATTGGATATATTGTATTGTTGGGCTATATGTTACTCTGACTGTAATAATCAACATTAGAATGAAATTGCTACCCTATCTGTATATTAGGTTGAAGCATTATTTTACTTCCCAAACTTTGTAAAGTGTTCAGAAATCCTCAGATGAAAGGAGTTGTGGCCTTGATGCAGATATGCCAAGTTGTCTTGGCTAAATCACTTGCTTCCACAGGCTGAAATCTACAGATGAGTTAGGGAGGCAAAATTTCCTGGGGTCAGGATGTAAGGCTACAACACTGGTCCCACAGCATCAGTAATTCTGCCCAGGACTCTTCCCTGACCCACTCACATTACAATCCTCCATGCCAGCCTTGTGCCGGCCCTCTCCACTAAGGGTGAATGTCCTTGCCTCAGTTTCCTTATCTGTCTGCTGAATGACCCTCCTCCAAAAGCAAGCCTTCTGGATTTGAGTGGAAAGCTACCCAGGTGTTCTATTCCAAGCTGCATTAACACCCCCCAGTAGCTTTTATTACCATCAGGAAGGACACAAGGTGCATGTGTAAAAGAGAAGGCTAAGGTGTCCGGGTGGGGCAACAGCAGGGATGCAGGATGCTTCCTCGGCCTTGTCTACATTGCCGCTTTACAGTGCTGCAACTTTCTTGCTCAAGGGTGTGAAAAAAGTTTCAACGTTGTGAAGTGCGAGCTGGTAGCTCCCAGCGCTGGTAGCTCCTCCTTTCATGGGGGTGGGTTTTTTACAGCGCTAGTGCTGCAACTACACAGCCATGTTAAAGCGCTCTGTGGCAGCGCTTTAATGTTGGTAGTGAAGACATACTCTTAGTTACAAGTCAGCCATAATTTTACTTGTTTGCTTTTCTTATCAAAGAGGAAAAAACTAGTCCTATTATTGAAAATGAAACCAAACACATCCAGATTTTGCAATGTATGTGATTTAATAAATTTTCTTAAAATGTATTTTTAAAATGATAAATAGGCCAATATGGCAAATTATACATCTGATGAACAGCTACTGCATATGGTTTTAAAATGAGCATTATTTACATAGTTGTTTCAGTCTCTTGTGTAAACAGATATTTAAGGACATGTTTAAATATATAATTTCCAAAAGATGCTTGAATTTTATATTAGGGGTTATCGGATCACATTTATTAGACTAATTTAATTCCTTAGATTGCAGCTAGGTTTGAATTAAATAAAGGGAAAAAAATTCTAAAGAAAATGTGTTGCTAGACATTTAGTAGAGCCGGTTGGAAAACAGAGAAAAAACTATTCATGAAAACATTTGCTTTTGTTTTTTGTAAAAATTTTCTAACCAGACTTATGATGAGCTCCTCTATGGGAACTAACTCCAGTCCTGCAATTTGATCCAAGAAAGAGACCCCTACATTTGTGGAGAGCTACAGTGGCTCCATGGGACCCCACATCAGCATGAGGGTCCCTCTGCAACAATCAGGGCCCAAGTCTTAGGCCCTTCTTAGAATTTGTCACCATTTCCATTGTAATAAATATAATACATAAAATATTTATTTATAATGGAAATAAATATATATTACTGGCAGGCCTGGTAGCACCATTATTAAGGCTATCTGACACTTGCCATTATAAGACCCTGTTTTCAGTTGATTATAACTTTTCCAAACTTTAACCACTTGTGCTGAAATTTTCCATGTTCAGTGTTTGCTTCAGGCTGAACTACTTTTTTTTTTTTAATTTAATTTCAGCCAAAATAGTTCATATGTTTCTGAGAACAAAGTTAGGGTAAAATATGTTGCTTTGGGCCTGTTAAATTTTTTTGGTGATTTTCTCTTTGAAAAGTTCTAACTTCTTACCCATGCAGGGACTTAAAACTTGGCAGGGAACGACGGCCTTTGTTCAGGGAAGGGACTTTTGCATTCCCAACTCCAAGGCTCAAGTCGATCTGCAGTGTTCCGAGGCCTGTAGCGTCATACAGGCTACTGCACTGGAGCCACTGAGCACAGACCTTCTTGCTGATCCATCCCCCATCAGTACAGAAGGTGGGTTGATGCCATATCCATGGGAGGGGGCCTTTCCGCTTAAGCCCCAGCATATTAAGGGTTACGATGAGGCAGGGAACCTGATTCTATCTCCTACTTAGTTCTTGGTTTGAATCTTTGTGTTAATAAAATCAAAATTGAGAATAGGACCTTGGGCTGAGCTGTAATTTAGGACTTTATTGTACCTTTACTAACTGGTGTATCTACCCACGAACTTCCAAAGGGTAGTGCAGAAGCATTGGATTTGAAGCTGGCGTTGCACGTATTTCAGACTTGATGTTTAGGCCACTAAACTATTCTCTGCAGCTTTAATTTCCCCCCTATAGTTATGCAGCTCTCACTCCTAAAAACACTGATCATAGGGACGTCTTTTAAAAATACTTCAGTTTCGCCCCAGACGAAAATATTATTTATACATAGGCTTATGGATGGTAGAGCAAGGTCATCACAATATCCAAGAATACAATTTCCCAGTTATTAATCACGGGAACAGAATTTAGTATCTATAGGCTTGGAAGGATTAGATATTTATCTGTAAATGTTGATAAACATTGATTTCGCTGTACACACACAAACCAACAAAAATATTTCCATTGATGATAATCAAAATTTACAGATAGGCAAAATAAGAAAAATGCTGCTTGAGAACTTATTTGATTTAAGGATATTTACTTTGTCAACATCACATGCCACATTTGTGTATTTAACAGTTATAAAGCTTTAACTTTTTGAATCTCAACATCTAGTGCCATTAGATAATTACTGTCTGACACCCTCGATTGTCTGACCCCCCCCCAAATTCCTGCAACTGTGAAACTTTAAATAAATGCTTTAAAATAATCAATATCTGTCAAAAATTATAAAAAATAAAAATCAAATTCTGCCAAACCTTACTATAATAATAAGATTGATATTTCACTCTAAAATGCTTTTTTTTTTTTGGCAGGCAAAATGAGCATCACAACAAAGTTTTGTACATCACTTTTATAAGACAAAGTGAAGCAATCCAATTTATGGTATTTGGAATGTTCTCTCATGTGGTCAGAAGTTCATTTTTCTGAAACTAGGTTACAGGCCATCAGCAGGAAAATGGGGGTGGGGAAGGATTGAAAACAACATAAGTGGGCATGCAAATTAGTTTAGATAATGGTTGTGATGAACTCAGATCTTTCGTATAGATCTTTGCCTTTTCCAGGCCAGCATTAAATCAATACTTTTAAATTGTCTATTAAAGTCTTTACTGTCTCAAATTTTAGAGACCAAACTTTTCCACAAAGGTCAATTTATTTTTAACTGATCCTGCTGGGGAAGGAAATGAAAACAGAAAAAACAAAATGAAAATGTTTAGAGATCACCAAAAGTTTCCCCTTCGTGGCTCTTGCAATGGGTGGGATTTACCCAGTACCCTAAAGTGTACTATGTGCTTCACAACCAAGCTAAGAGGACCACATCTCTTCCCTGAGGAACATACTCTCTTCTTGATATATCCTGCAGGAAGGTCTCAGATTGTTCCACCCTGAGCATCTCAAGCAAATCAGTAACTGCCCTTGTGAGGCTTGAACATGGTAAGTGATGGGAAGGAGGTCAGCTTCAAAAGAACTTTGCTTCACTGATACAGTCACACCGGTGCCCTCTTGACATAATATTCAAGGTAATTAACAGTTGATTAGAGCTAATTAGGGATAAATAGGGTGACCAGATGTCCCGTTTTTAAAGGGACAGTCCTGTTTTTTGGGACTTTTTCTTATATAGGCACCTATTACCCCCCACCCCGTGCCGTTTTTTCCACAGTTGCTATCTGTGGAAAAAACTGTCACCCTAGGAATAAAGCACTTTTATTCCAGAATAAGAGTGTCCACATGGAGTAAATTAGGCCACGGCTACACTGGCATTTTATCTCACTCAGGGGTGTGAAAAAACACACCCCCCCCCCCCGAGCGCAGCAAGTTACAGCGCTCTAAAGTGCCAGTGTAAACAGTGCCCCAGCGCTGTAAACTAATCCCCTCGTGAAGGTGGAGTACCTGCAGCGCTGGGAGAGCTCTCTCCCAGTGCTGGCGCATGACCACACTCGCACTTCAAAGCGCTGCTGCGGGAGCGCTCCCGCGGCAGCGCTTTGAAGTTTTGAGTGTAGCCACGGCCTCAGGAATAGTTAATCCGCTATAAATGCACATGCTACTTTATTCCAGATTAATTTTCACGTATAGTCAAGCCCTAAAAAACACCAGATAAAAACAGAATTTTCCTGTCTCTGCTCTCCAAACTTTATTTCTGTTCTGCAGAATCCTGCTTCTTTCTATTCCATTGGGGGGGGGGGGGGGGAATAAAATAAATATGAACAATTCTCACATACAGGGCCTGATCCTGATCTATTTTGGTTCAAAGGGCCTGAATTTACTGGGAAATGCAGGTGCTAAGTATCCCCCAGAATTTGGCCCTTTGACTGCTATAAAGAAAAAAGAACCCCATATAAATAAGAAATTATAGTTGGTTTTCTATTCAAATACATTCTCTTTTATTTTCAACTTTCAAATCCTATATCATCCAGCTATTAAACTATCAAGATCTATTTGTTTGGTACTCCTGGAAAATCATAACTGCAGATGAAATTTAAAATAAGTTATGAATTTGCAACTATTCCCAGGAGTTAATGTTTCCTGCTGAATTAATAGGAGCCCCTCCCCACCCTTTTCAAATTACCGGAATCACATCATCTACAATTTGATGAAAAATAGAGCTATTTTTGGTTTGTGAAGAGTTGGTTGACATGGTAAAAGTGATAACCGTCCTTAATAACAGTCATTCCACATCATTTACTGCTGGTATTATGAACAAGTAGGATTGTTTTTAAGCTAGCATGAAGGAGGGATGGAAATTTCTAATGTGTGCCACAGGATCCAGAAGTTGGTTTGAAGGATTCTATTTGCAGAACCTCAATTTCTCTCTGCACACTAAGGAGCATATTCTGGCTGCTCATCATTATTTATATTACAATATCACCAGCTGAGATCAGGACCCCTTTGTGGGAGCACTGCATAAGCACATAATAAGAGCTCTTGCACCAAAGAACATAGCGTATATACTCGTTCATAAGCCGAATATTTTTGGTAAAAAAGGTGACACATCAAAGAGCGGGGGTCGGCTTATAAACGGGTCTACACCAAAGTGTGATTATTTTAAACTCTATGGAATCATTTAATTGAATATCTAATATGGGGGGCACGCGAGAGGATTTTCAGTGGCACTCACACTGCCCGGGTCCTGGCCACCAATCGGGGGGGGGGGGGGGGCTCTGCATTTTAATTTAATTTTAAATGAAGCTTTTTAAACATTTTAAAAACCTTATTTACTTTACATACAACAATAGTTTAGTTATATATTATAGACTTAAAATGTATTACTGGCACACGAACCTTTAAATTAGAGTGAATAAATGAAGATTAGGCACACCACTTCTGAAAGGTTGCCGACCCCTGATCTAATTAATTGTCATTTTGTTTACCCGGAGCGTCTGCAGGCATGAAGCCCCTCAGCCCCCTGTGGCCACGGTTCGCCGTTCCCAGCCACAGCTGCGGCAGCTCCCATTGGCTGGAAACGGCGAACCACGGGCACAGGGGGCTGAGGGGCTCCATGCATGCAGACGCTCCAAGTAAACAAAATGTCCCAACCCACCAGCGGCTTACCCTGACGGCCGGGAGCCAAAGTTTGCCAACCCCTGAAATATAGGGTCGGCTTATGAAAGGGTCATACAGTTTTTGCTATTTTTACCTAACCATCTTGGGGGGGGGAGCGGCTTATAAACAAACGGGCTAATAAACGAGTATATACAGTACTTTAAATGGACAAACAGAAGGGGGTGGGAAGAGAAACAGACACGAATAGGTAAAATTTTTTTGCCACAGGTAACAAAGCCAGCCAGTGGAACAGATGGGAATAGAACCCCATCTCCTGACTTCCAATCCCATGCCCTATCCACTGGACCATGGTACCTCTCACACATGAGGCCCTCAGAGTCAGGGGAAGAGGATAGGCACAGTGAGCCCTTCTTTTCCCACTCTCCCAATGTCCCTGTGCAGGGGCAGGAAAATCCTAGCGCTTATGCACAGACTATTAGGTGTGGCAAAGTTTTAGTATTCCTAACTGACTAGACACCCCAAAGTGGGTATGGTAGAGAGCTGGCCAAGGCCTCATCCCTACCAACTGGTGGCTATTGATAGCCCCAAGAAGAGCATGTGCTAGATCGTTTTAAAGGGTAGTTGTAGTTGCCATCTCGGAGCATTCTCCCTCAGAGCCCCAGGACTGCCTTTGTCCTCAGACAACAGAATGCCACCAAAAACTTCTCCAAGAGCATGTATGGAGGTACACAGTGTTGCTGTAACTTTAAAAAGCCACAACATAACCCTGATTTTCCACCCATGTTTCATCTCTTTGTACAAAAACCACCCACTATTACAGGAGTTCAGGGTGAGATTGTGGAGATTTAGTTTTCAGTGTCAAATGTGCAATTTTTTAGGAAATTAAACCCAAGTTGCTTCATGTAATATTGTTCATCTCTCAACTATTTCTTACAACAAAAGGGCATCCTTCATTTCTATATGCAAATTTACCTCCACTCCACCCAAACTAGATGTTATCCAACTCTGATTATTTAAAAATTATTGTAATTAGTAACAGAATGATCACCCCCCCTCCAGATTTATGTATAATGTTCTTTAGGTGAGAAGTTAATCCCAAATTATTTTAAATTCCAGGCACGCTTTATTTTCCTGGTGTGCCTTCACTTTAGGTCTTTGTCCCACACAAGCCCTAAACTAGACCACAGTTTCTCAACATGCTTTTACCATTGCTTGGCCTCTTCTAGCTAGCCATACCACGTTAGATAAGAGTTCAGAGGAAGTTAGGTTTGAACTATATTTAAACATTCCGAATCTGATCAAAAATGGCTTCCTTTAAACATGGACTGGGCCACTGCATCCCAGATTTTGGTATCAGGAGACTGCGATACCTGGAGTGTTATCAGTAGAGGTAAATTGCAAATTTTTACAGACTGAGGAAACCTGCAACACACCTGTGCCAGTCTACAGAAACCTCCCAGAACACTGCAAAAAAAACCCCAACCCTTTGGATTTGGAAGAATGCCACAATATTCTTAACAAAGTTCCAGCTTTTTTTTTTTTTAAAAACCTGGTGCCCCAGTATTACAACTGTACACAGAATTTTACAGGAGAAGGTAGTTTAATCCTCCCTCTGATCCTCTGTGCTTTCTAAATGAGTGCATACATGAATTGTGGTGGCAATTAATCAGGACATTGGGCTGGACCAAGACTAAGAGTGAGTCCTCAAGCCTCAGCTTCCTCCATCTCCCTTCACCATGCAACGCATTTTGCGAAGATGTGGTTTATATTCAGTTCCAGACTGGCAAGATGTTCCACCTTTTTCAGGTTTATCAAATCAACTTCAGAGATTTAGTGGGCATTAAAAGAGAAAAATCTTTACAAGAAGGCAGAGTGTAGCTTCTACCTGTGATTTATTTGGAGCGGCCTGTAATAATTTATGAATACTTTGTGTTCTATATTTTTGTCTGATTCTTGGGGCAGGGGAAGGTCTGTATACTGACTGGGCTATTGCAATATTTACTGTATGCATATATTGAGTTAATTTAATAGCAGGATTGAGAGGAAATGCACTTTGGAGTGGTGTAGAAACAGATATACACTTCCCAGTGAACACTTCAAAGACAACGCAAGAGCCATTAATTTGGATGCCCTGGCTTTGGGCCCCCCCTACCGGCTCCGACCCCCTGCAGCACTCATTAAAGAGGTTTTGGGGAACGTGAGCTGGGAGAATGAGAACTTTGGCTGGATTTAAAGAAAGGCCATTAAGGATAGGGGCAGAGGGCGTTAAGGACAACAGACTAAGACCTAGATCCCCAGAGGTTATGGGTCTGGGTTAGACAGATCTGTCTAGGACTCTAAGTAAGATAGGCATGCATGTAGACCATTTGTTGTTTTAAAATCCATTAATCAACAGTAAAAACAAAGCATAATTTAAAACAACTCTTCGCTTTAAGGCGGCTGTTTTGGTCACTGTATTCACAAATGGTCACAAGCTTCTGAAGGGAAGAGCCACGGCTATCCAAATCCAGTCAGACCTGTTGCACAGGCATGCTTGATACACAGGGTACTATAGACTAGGGCCTGGTCTAAGAGTGGGAGAATTCACCCTACCAGAGAGGAAGGCATGAAGCCTGAGACCTGAGGGAGTGCACTCAGAGAGACCAGAGAAGGGGTCGGAGATACACGATTAGGGTGACCAGATAGCAAGTGTGAAAAATCGGGACAGGGAGTGGGGAGTAATAGGAGGCTATATAAGAAAAAGACCCAAAAATCGGGACTGTCCCTATAAAATCGGGACATCTGGTCACCCTATGACCAGATAGCAAGTGTGAAAAATCGGGACGGGGGTGGGGGGCAATAGGTGCCCATATAAGACAAAGTCCTAAATATCAGGACTGTCCCTATAAAATCGGGACATCTGTTCACTCTATACACCAGGGGTCGACAACCTTTCAGAAGTGGTGTGCCTAATCTTCATTTATTCACTCTAATTTAAGGTTTCGCGTACCAGTAACACATTTTAACGTTTTTAGAAGGTCTCTTTCTACAAGTCTATAATATATAACTAAAATATTGTTGTATGTAAAGTAAGTAAGGTTTTTAAAATATTTAAGAAGCTTCATTCAAAATTAAATTAAAATGCAGAGCCTCCCGGACTGGTGGCCAGGACCCAGGCAGTGCGAGTGCCACTGAAAATCAGCGCGCGTGCCGCCTTCGGCACGCGTGCCATAGGTTGCCTACCTCTGCTATACACAACATAACAGTGAATAGTGGTATCAGTATTGTAGGATGGTGACAGTAGAGAATTTCCAATAAGTGAGCACAGCAGTAAAAACAAGAATTGTAGAAGGAAAAATCTGGAGAAAAAATGTTGTGTGTTCTTTTCAGGAAGAAACTAGGAAAAGATAGATAAGAAAAATGAGCTACGAGCAGCTCAAGAAAGATTAGGTAGCAGAGTTATACAAAGAAAGGAATCTTCTCTGAAGAACTGAAAAAGTCAGAGCTGGTGACTTTGCTGTTTGAAGCTGACCAGAGGCAGAATGGGTACCAGACCAGTACACAGTAGAGCGTCCCAGTTCCCTTGCATGGCAGGTGGGTTCTCCAGAGGACAAAATGGATGGGTAGGGCCAGGGGTGCTGGAACCATTTGTACAGTGGGGGTGCTGAGAGCCATTGAACCGCAGTGTAAACCCTGTATATAATGGAAACCATTTCAAACCAGGGGGTACAACAGCACCCCCAGTACCTCTAATTCCAGCACCTATGGGTAGGGCCAGGAGCTTTGACGACAACTTTCAGAGGGAAATGAGGAAGAGGGTGTCAGGAGTGTAGGCAGTGAACAAAGGAGCAATCGGGCCCCATCCAGACTGGGTTCACCGATTCAGCAGCAGAGGAGGAAAAACTAGTTTGAGAGAGAAAAGCTCCACTTGGAGGCCATGCAGCTTACTGTTTGGAAGCCAGAGAGACCAGAGATGAGGTCAGAGGTGCAGCTGGCCCTGCAACCATATCATTAACAGTTCAAGATTTTTACTGGTCCATTAATGGGCTCAACCTAGATCATTTCAGAATCCACAAAGATTGGTATAGTGCATCACTATAAAGCAGCTGGGTTGGAAAATGTCTTAGTTTCGAGCTTAGACAAAGTAGGTGATGTAATGCTGTTTATTTCACTAACAATTACAGTACAGCAACTTTCAGGCCAGTATATGTACCTTCAAATAATCAACTGAAGGAAGGGAGACACGTAAGCGGGCCCCAAAGCGTTCTCTATTGTGCAGTCCCTCAGCTACAGTAACTTGTGTATTCTTTTGACCACCAAGCCTCTATGGACATCTCCCATTTGTTATTAATTTGGAAGGGACAAGCTTAAGAAAAGATCTAGGATTCTCCGATTCTCTCAAATAACTCCCAGGCTCCCTCTGTTAAATGAAGCTGAAGAGCCAGTGCTATGCTTTGTGTCAAAATTTAATCCCTCAAAAGACGTAGAGAGAGGAGCAAGCTTTTTCCTTCTGAAGTGAAGTTCGCACTGGGCAAAAACTGTTTGAATTTTTTGTCCAAATTTTTTTTTCTTTTGGCTAATGAACTTTTTGTAAAGATAGTGGCTCATAATGGAATGCTGACTGGCTTTCACCAGAGCTAAATTTCATCCACTATGCCATTATTGTTAAATTCTGAGCTCAGAACTAACTGCAGACTTCTCAGAAAGTAACCTCTCTGTAGTTCCAGAAAGTACTCATTTAAAGTCCTTCAGACATGCTCTCATGCTGTTTACATTAGACTGTTTCTTTATGATGAAATGGGATAGGTTTTTTCCAACCTCAAATTAGTAAATTACCTGGAACCCCAACAGGCTTTAATTAAAATAGCACAAAGAGAGAGTTGGAATGGTATTCATATATAACAATATAAAAGCCAACCCAATCCAATTTTGGTAGCCCAATATAATAGCTGTGTAATCCACAGCACATGGATCATCTCTCCTGATTAAACAAAAACCAAACAAACTTTCTTTAAAAAAAAAAAAATGCTTCTGACACTTGACGAAGTATATATATTACCTTGTGTGGTTTTTCAGAGTCCCCCCTTCCTGAGTCTAAGTAACTTTCAGTCTGCTTGGGGTTTTTTATGACTTTATTTTCCCTTTGATTAAGTAATAATCAATAAAAAATATAAAAAGTAAAATCTCTTTTTTTTTGGCGATGTGTGCAAAATTTATTGCACCCATTTGTTCAAAATCTCTCTCTCATGCAAGAGCAAACACCTTTATTGTTATAGTTTTCTTTTCAGCAATAGAAAAGCTTTTTTCCTTAGTCAGTCTTCCACTGGCAAATTAATATTCAGCATAAACAATGAACACATTGCATGGCCTTTGAACCCAGTGGTTGCTAGGAAGCCTGAAGAAACTCTGGATTACAGCAGATTAGATAGCCAGCACTAAGAGATTATTCACCAGAAAAATGTGAGATTTTTCTAGATTTATATAATTTTAAATTCATTCTTCATTGATCTGCCAATCTCTTTGTGGGCTTCCCCACATAAATTTCATCCATATTTGCAATAACTGCCACAGTTTATGGGCAGTTTGCCTTAAGGTATTGAAAATGCTAATACTAAACATCAATGTTTCTTACTATAAATCAAATTGCAAAACTGGTTCTTATTCATTATTAATGAAAAGACTTTTTAAAAATGGTGCACCGTCACTTCTCTAGTAAGGAGCCTGCATTTTCCCAAAACTTTACTTGTAGCACACAATTCTTCATAGCACCACCTAGTATTTTTGACTGTTTAAAGGAATAATGTGTATATACCGGATTTACACACATTATACATACATATATATACAAACCAATTCAGAGTTATATTTAGTGTTTATTTGTTTAAAATTTTTAGTGCCATAGTGAAGAATCATTTGCTCGTTTGCCTATCCATATCTTATATCCCTGAAATAAAGCAATCAAGCCAGAAAACAAGCTTTCCCTCTCCTTACCCCACTCTCAAACAACGCAGCATTTAATTAAAAAGGACCACAACAATACTAATGGTGATTAGGTTAAATGACTGGACAAACAGAATGCAGAAGTCTGAAAAGCCTATGTGTTTCAGGCACTTTCTCCTGTACAACATTTTGGGTGACAAAGAATGTATTTGTAGTCACAGTCACAACTTTTATGCAAGAAGACTTCCTATGGATTTCCTGTTAGGAAGAGATTACTTTAAATAACTAGACGTGCTTAGATATAGTACCCATTCCTCCCAAACCTACTATTTGGAAGGGCATTGGACAGGGCTCATTTTTAAAAAAAAACCAAACAAAAAGCAAGCCACTCACAAAAAGGCCACGATTACATTTCCAGCTAAAATTCTACCTACTTAATTTAAAAAAAAAAAAAAATTCTGGTTTTCATTTCCATTTTGTTATGCCTGTAATAACTTTAGTAGATTACTCATACTAGACGTGACACCTGCTTTCCTTCCTCCATTGTTGTGCTATAACATTAGAAATCAGTCTCCTGTATATTCATAGCTGTAACATGCCTTTTGGGGATCATTTTATAACACATTTATAATGGATGTTACCCTTCCACCCCCATCTCACACACACAGACACCTACTCTAAAATACAGATCACTACACATTTGATCCTAAGGAGAACTCAAATTTGATCATACAGACACTGTCAGGATAATGCTTTTGTGAATTCAGACTGTTTCCAGGAAGAATGTATCTGAGTTGTACTCATGTGTTTAAAAATAAATAAACAAACAAACAAACAAACAAACCCCCACCAACTGTCAGAAACACTACTGAAAGATTCTTCTGCTTCGGAACTGGTTTCCATACTAAAAGAAAAGCTTTAAAGTATTGTTTGAGATAAAATTGACAAGGTGCATCTCAAACTAAGAATATCAGAAAAGTCATAAAGAATAACCGTTTAGATTTTAGAAGTACATGCTGGAGTCAGATCTGGCTTGCAGATTCTTTTCTAAATCTGCTGCACCATCACAACCCCAAAAATATACAGTACTAACCATTATAGCTTTCTTCAGCTGCTTAAGCATAAGTTATACTTGTCATTTTCCTTAACTATGAACCGTCCCACGACAGAGAAAATCAAAAAGACTATTGCCAAAACAGCACAATATCCTTATGAAGGCAAATTTGCAACATAATGCACATTATTTCCTTTAGGTTTGGGGGTTAATTACAGAAAAGTCATGAGACATTTTTAAAACACGAAAAACCACTCCTGGCTAAAAGAGACATGTTTATTAGGAAGAACAATAATAAAGTAAGAATGTAACTGAAAACCACAAGCTTTGATTCAATCTTTCCAGCATAGATGGGATTGGAACGGTTTTCTACTATGCATGGTAAAATACCTTCATTTTCTCTCTCCCTCCTCTTTTTTCCCTTTTAAAGGAATCTGCCTACTCAACCTAAATTAAGCCTTAGAGGAAAAATGTGTCTTCATGATAAATTGGTATTTGACATCATAGTAATGAAATGTTCTGTCTGATCATCACAATAATCAAGCAGTAGAACAACAAAGAAGATTTCCAGGATTCTCCCCCCCTCCACAGCATTCTCTCAAGTATTCTTCCTGTGTTTATCGAATTTCTGAATTACATGGCTGATCAGATACATTTCAAAATGAACAGGCTTTCATTTAGAAATACTGAGGCTTTTTTATTTACATAAGACACTAATTTGAAGAGTAAACCCTTCCTTATTTTTGCGCCTCTCTGTTTTTACATTTTTGTGCTTCTTTTCTGCCAAGCACAAACATTTTGATGCAGGGTCCATTATTTCCATACAACCTCCATTTAAAACAATGAATCTATGAATAAACACATGTATACATGAGCATGCACACACACACACACACACACTCTTTATACACAAATATGGCATTTATATTCATTTTCACTACGGATACACTTCTCTGTATGGAAATATGCTTCTGAAACCTGACTAGCTTGGAACAGGGCAAGAGCATTCAGAATTACAGGTGACACTTCTTTAGAAAATGCAATATAGATATGCCCCCATTGAGATAATTGTACTTGACCAGTTGGAAAAGGAATGTTTGGTTTGGTAGTAAATATTCAGCACATACTTATTCATAAGCACAAGAGCAAAGGAGCTGCTCTGATCATGACACCCAGGTCATTTTTATCTATCCTGAGCTGAAAATATAGATACAAAAATTACTTCCTTTCATTTATTTTATTTTTTACTAATAAATTTAAACACCATATTGAGAGGGCCCTGCTGTGAATCTTGCTGAGGTACAAAATGGTGGATGTCTGCTTTTTTTTTTTTTGCATTATTCACAACTTATGCTATCAGTCATATTATACCCTTTTACCTATCAACACAGTATTAGCGAGCCAAATAAACACCCAACATTGAGCCTTGCAATAAGCACAAAAATGCTGTTACAAACCTGATGTCATATAGCCCCGTGATGCCTGGGCAATAAAAGCTGGTGGGAAGTGTTTGTGCAGTCGGTAGTCCTTTTCACTGCGGGACCTCATGCGGTCTGAGGCCCGGTCGGAGAAATCTGAACTAGGCCAGGCTCGCCGTAAGGTTGTACTCCGTGTCTTCTTCATTTTGAGGCTACCTGCAGTCTAATCCTCCAGCAGCAGTGGCATGAGTCAGGCCTCACGGCGTGCTTGCGACACTTCGTTTCATTAGTCTACTACAGGCACAGCTTGGGTAGAATCTGCAAACATTTTGCCACTACCTCTTCTATGAAGCAAACTGCAGGTCTGTTCCTT
Organism: Emys orbicularis; assembly: GCF_028017835.1. Taxonomy (NCBI): domain Eukaryota; kingdom Metazoa; phylum Chordata; order Testudines; family Emydidae; genus Emys; species Emys orbicularis. The sequence goes on along the minus strand of NC_088687.1, from coordinate 82,883,029 downwards.
TTTCCCCCCCTCGAATGATCCAATTTTTACACACGTCCCACAATGCATTACACTTCATTTGCAATCAGTCCAGCTTATAGCTTCCAGATTCATGTGGAGGAAAGGCACATTATGTGGCTTCTCAGGCAAGGGGGGTGAGGGGGTAGGGGATTGCAGCGTGAAAAGCTCTGGGATCCCAAACAATAGCTCGATTCAGCATAGGAGTGCTTAGTCAAGTGTGAGCCAGAACACAAAAAGACCCAAACAAATTAGGAAAGCCCCACTGCCTTTGGTTTTGACCCGAAACAGAGAGCGCCCAGAAACTGTAGGAAGCACTGTCAAATCTCCAACTGCACCGGATTAGAATGACGCTTTGATAACAGTGAAAGTCATTTTTCTTCACCTATCAGAATCCAAGACAAGAATCCATGGAAGCATCCTAAACCACTGCTGCAGTAATCATTCGATCAATCTTCCTGTTAGCAGCACCCACCGCTTATCCATACACATTGGATGTACATGTGTCTCATTCACACATCTAGTACATATGACCTACAAGAAGCAGCAACTGTATTCTTGTAGAATCCAGGAAACACAGATGATCATAATGGCTGAGGCGTCTGTCTTTTGCCCTCCTTCAGCAGTTTGCCAGTTGTTTCTTTTGTGTGTGTGGTTATTTGTTTTAAGGGATAGATATATATTCCTCTCTAATGCACTAGCTCCTGCCGGCTTGGGAGGCTAGGCTGCAAATTAATCCAAACATTTGCTTTCTGTGAGTCCACCGTGTATAGTCTGCTCAAGTTGCCACAGCTCCTCCGCTGAACAGTTCTCCGCCTTGAAAACAGTGAATAGCTATTGAAGGGCAGGAAACAAGGCAGCCACCCAGTCTCATGCTAATCAAGAAGCTGTCTTAAGTTAGACGCACTGATCCTGTCAGGCTTCACATTTTAATGTGAAACACCCTTGGGCTCACTCAAACCTTGGCTTGTGCCCCAGCCTATAATCAGCTTGCATATATTTACATACAAAGCTGCGTGTTTTTAGGATAGTCCATCCCCCCTGAGAAGGAAGGAAAGAAAATCTTTTGTTTGGAAAGAATATTTGCGGCAGAACTTCTTCCTCTGCACAAACCCAATGGATTGCAAGTCAAAATGAGGATAGCAGGAATCGGTTCATCTGACAGCTGCAAACACATTCCATCGCAGAGGAATCAAGCGGTCTTGAAACTATAATGGAAACAGCTACTTCGCTCTCTCTTCTCTAGTCGTTAACCACTACCAACTGGCTAAACAGCAGGAAGGCCTGCAACCTCTTTAAAAATCAAGGCTCAATACAGCTGTTTCTAGTCCCACAGCCAATCATTATAGGACAACAATGCATGCAGTGGGGGTGGGGAGCAGAAAGACAAAAACAGATACATTTCAGCTTGGGCTACAAGTCTGGAAACACCCAAGCTGCTGCTACGTGAGAGTTAAAACCCAGTTTAGTGAGAGTTGTGATCTTTTGAACTGCACACTTTTTAGCTATTATTCTCAGTATTAGGAGTTTAACTAAACTTCACTCTGATTACAAAAGATTTTAAGGGTATTATAAAATTTAATAATACTTAGCCTTTCCATAGTGCTTCACTTCTTCAAAGTCCTCACACACAATTATGACCCTTCCTAGATTGCAAGGCCAGCAGGGACTACTGTGATCATCTAGTTTGACCTTCCCCAAAATAATTCCCAGGGCATGTCTTAAGAAAAAAATATCCAATCTTGATTTAAAGCCTGGCAGTGATGGAGAATCTACCACAATCCTTGGTAAATTGTTCCAGTGGTTAATTACCTTCATTGTTAAAAAAATACGTCTCATTTCTAGTCTGAATTTGTTTAGTTTCAACTTCCAGCCATTGGATCATGTTATAACTCTCCTCTCTGCTAGACTGAAGAGCCCATTTTCAAATATATGTTTATCTACTGTTGGATTGCTCCACATCTATTTTATAATACCACCAATTCAAGTAAACTGAATTCAGTTGTTTCTTTTTTTGCATGGAACCAAAAGGGTTAACGCTCACCACCACTCAAAACACACACCCCACAGACACCCCCCCCCCCAAACCTACAGACTAATCAATCTTTCAAGTTTTTTTTTTCTTTGCTGTGCTTGCAGGTCATGAGGAAGCTGCTTCTCAGTCCTGATGAAGAACTACACTGTGACACATGAATTCCAAATGATCCACCTCTCCCCTCCGCACCCCCAGTGCTGTTTCCTGTAATTTAACAAAATGATATACATTAGCAATTAAAACCATATATCAAAGAAGCAGGAAATGCTCCAATAGTTTCCTATTCTATAGATTACATAATATTCACCCTAACACAGAAATTCCAGGTTTCAGAGTGGTAGCCATATTAGTCTGTATCAGCAAAAAGAACGAGGAGTACTTGTGGCACCTTAGAGACTAACAAATTTATTTGGACATAAGCTTTCGTGGGCTAAAAACAGCCCGCGAAAACTTATGCCCAAATAAATTTGTTAGTCTCTAAGGTGCCACAAGTACTCCTCGTTCTTTTTACAGAAATTCTAGTTACTGTATCTGCATTCCAGATGCCATCTTGAAGAAATATTTAGGCTCAGATTTTCACTGAAATATGAATTTATAGACTTCTAAAAATATATTAAAAACACAGAATTTCTCCTTAGTGAGGCTTTTATAGTGGACATATTTGTAATGGGATAATGTGAAGAATCTACACTGTCATCTGAAGTTTACTATAATGCAGCGTTTTAAAACGTTACTTAAATTAAAACTCAAATTAAATTTATTATTTCAGCTTTAATTTACTTCTTTAATACAAGTTACTCTTTCCTGCTAAAGAGTATTTCATATTTTCAAAGGGTAGATACTTATAGTTCTGTAACTTTGACAGCAACTCCAACTGTTTTAATAGTATTAAAACTCTGAGGGCTGGAATAATAAGCTGAGCATTGGGAGTCAGTAAATATGCAGTTAAAATCTCACAGCTGACTTGTGTTGCTTTGGGCAAGCCACTGCCTCAGTTTCCCTGCCTAGGCAATGCAAATAAGAATTATTTGTAGTTTATATGCTCCTCTCCTCTTGACACCAGTAGACATTACATGACTAAAACTCCACATATAGCTTTGAAAATGAAACATTGAGGGATTGTTTCCCATTCACCCTTATTTCCCAACAAATATGTGTAAAAATTTAAAGGACGACATTCAAGTCATTTTTCTGTACTGCTACAAAGTTGCATGTTTCCTTTGACACTTCTCCTTCATGAATTGAAGGCAACGTGAAAATGAAGATCAGCAAAGAATCATAGAATATCAGGGTTGGAAGGGACCTCAGGAGATCATCTAGTCCAACCCCCCTGCTCAAAGCAGGACCAATTCCCAACTAAATCATCCCAGCCAGGGCTTTGTCAAACCTGACCTTAAAAACCTCTAAGGAAGGAGATTCCACCACCTCCCTAGGTAACCCATTCCAGTGCTTCACCACTCTCCTAGTGAAAAAGTTTTCCCTAATATCCAACCTAAACCTCCCCAACTGCAACTTGAGACCATTACTCCTTGTTCTGTCATCAGGTACCACTGAGAACAGTCTAGATCCATCCTCTTTGGAACACCCTTTCAGGTAGTTGAAAGCAGCTATCAAATTCCCCCTCATTCTTCTCTTCTGCAGACTAAACAATCCCAGTTCCCTCAGCTTCTCCTCATAAGTCATGTGCTCCAGCTCCCTAATCATTTTTGTTGCCCTCCGCTGGACTCTTTCCAATTTTTCCACATCCTTCTTGTAGTGTGGGGCCCAAAACTGGACACAGTACTCCAGATGAGGCCTCACCAATGTCGAATAGAGGGGAATGATCCCGCCCCTCGATCTGCTGGCAATGCCCCTACTTATACAGCCCAAAATGCCGTTAGCCTTCTTGGCAACAAGGGCACACTGTTGACTCATATCCAGCTTCTCGTCCACTGTAACCCCTAGGTCCTTTTCTGCAGAACTGCTTCCTAGCCATTCGGTCCCTAGTCTGTAACAGTGCATGGGATTCTTCCGTCCTAAGTGCAGGACTCTGCACTTGTCCTTGTTGAACCTCATCAGGTTTCTTTTGGCCCAATCCTCTAATTTGTCTACGTCCCTCTGTATCCTATCCCTACCCTCCAGCGTATCTACCACTCCTCTGAGTTTAGTGTCATCTGCAAACTTGCTGAGAGTGCAGTCCACGTCATCCTCCAGATCATTAATGACGATATTGAACGAAACCGACCCCAGGACCGACCCCTGGGCACTCCATTTGAAACCGGCTGCCAACTAGACATGGAGCCATTGATCACTACCCGTTGAGCCCGACGATCTAGTCAGCTTTCTATCCACCTTATAGTCCATACATCCAGCCCATACTTCTTTAACTTGGTGGCAAGAATACTGTGGGAGACCGTATCAAAAGCTTTGCTAAAGTCAAGGAACAACACATCCACTGCTTTCCCCTCATCCACAGAGTCAGTTATCTCCTTATAGAAGGCAATTAGGTAAGTCAGGCATGACTTGCCCTTGGTGAATCCATGCTGACTGTTCCTGATCACTTTCCTCTCCTCTAAGTGCTTCAGAATTGATTCCTTAAGATATGACCGAGAACTCCATTTAAAAAAAACCAATTAGATAAGAGGTTTTTTTAAGACACAATTTACTAAACAGTCTGGGTTTCATCCCCTATAACTATATGATGCTTTTGCTGGCCAGTATTTTCAACCTAAAAGCAGAAGTCATAATAATTAGAGCTCTCCTCAGAACTCTTAAGCTTTGTGTAGACTAAAAAAAGTGACTGAGTTAAGGTTGGGATTAGTTAACACAAACTAGCTAAGTGTGACCTAAATACTCAGCCACTTTTCCTAGTCCAGATATAGGTCAAGTCATAGCCAAAATCCTAGGCTGTAATTCTACCAGCTAAAAATTGAGCTAAAGATGTTCCCTGAATCTACATTAGGAAAAATATGTTTGAGTTTAGGTCAGAGTTAGCCAGTTCACATTACCTATCCCTGACATAAACTCAACCTTTTTCCTAGCCTAGACAAAGCCTTAGATGCCAGTCTGTTTTATTATGACTTCATAATGTGCTTCTGCACATGAGAACAGAGCTGCTATTCTACTGCTCCTAAAAATAAAAGGATGGCTGGACAGATGAAAAATAAGATTAAAAAAAAAAAGACATTAGGAAAAAGAGGCAGTCTGAGGCAAGGGTCTAGTGATAAAGGAGTGGGGGGGAAAACAAGGTCAAGAAATAAGACTAAGGGCTTGTCTTCACTACCAAGGTAAGTCGACCTAACTTACAGTACAGTTACTAAGTCAACGTACCTCAGGTCAACTTACCCCGGTAACTTCACTGTGCTGTGTCGACAGGAGACGCTCTCCGGTCGACTTCCCTTACTCTTCTTGGAAAGATGGAGTACCGTGGTCGACCAGAGAGCACTCTGCTGTCAATTTAGCAGGTCTTCACTAGACCCGCTAAATTGATCACTGCTGCATCAATTGCAGCAGCGTTGATCTCCCCGTAGTGAAGACAAGCCCAAAGTGAAGAGGAGAAACAACAGACTGACTAACAAGTAGGGCCATACAAGCAGGGATCCTGACATTGGCTTCCCACATAATTATTCCCTACTGAAAATTACTCAGTTGAATTTTAGAGTCTACCCCGCAACAGATCAATTTTTACAAGAATAGGGATATAAGGAACAGCTATATTAAACACAAAGGTGTGCGTGCTCATGCCACTGATAAGCAGAGTATTTAACTCTAATTCTTTACTAATAGCCTGAGAAATACATGGACAGCAATTAATTTCATTTTACTTTTGTTTACCTTAAACAGTGTATATATCTTACATGGTAACCTGACCATTTAATTTCCTGATAAATTCTATGTACAGCAGATCATAGAATCATAGAATATCAGGATTGGAAGGGACCTCAGGAGGTCATCTAATCCAACCCCCTGCTCAAAGCAGGACCTAATCCCAACTAAATCATCCCAGCCAGGGCTTTGTCAAGCCTGACCTTAAAAACCTCTAAGGAAGGAGATTCCACCACCTCCCTAGGTAACCCATTCCAGTGCTTCACCACCCTCCTAGTGAAAAAGTTTTTCCTAGTATCCAATCTAAACCTCCCCCACTGCAACTTGAGACCATTACTCCTTGTTCTGTCATCTGCTACCACTGAGAACAGTCTAGATCCATCCTCTTTGGAACCCCCTTTCAGGTAGTTGAAAGCAGCTATCAAATCGCCCCTCATTCTTCTCTTCTGCAGACTAAACAATCCCAGTTCCCTCAGCCTCTCCTCATAACTCATGTGCTCCAGCTCCAGATGCAGGATGTTTTCCTGGTAATATGTAATTTATATGGTTAATATAAGATCACATCTTTTCTTTTGAATGTGTGTTTTCATGGTTACTGCTTTGGGATAGAGTATGACATGAGCTGCATTTTTGTCCTGGTACAATTTAGAGCAAATTAATACATTTGTCCCAGAAAAAAAAAAAAAGGTCAAAAGTCAGATTTCTGTTAAAATAAATAAATAAACCATCACAACCACCAAACTTCTCCTCTCCCCCTCCCCCAGTGTTTTAGATGTCTGTCTGAAGCATGTTTTAGAGGCCATCTCTCACTTGCAGCGCCCTTATTAGAGTGGCCATCTATGCCTCCCTCCTCCTTGTATTCAATATCGCAGTCTCTTTCTAGGCCCAAGCTGAAAAGAGTTTTCTGACATATCTGAAAGATTTCCTCCTTTTGAAGAGAGGAATCCAGAGCAAGTTTCCTCCTGCTATTGTATCTGTTTGAAGCCAAAGGGTGTTAACTAGAGTGAATCAAATGTATAACTTGAACACCTAGTTTAAGTTTTGGCTGTTTTCTTTGGGGTGGGGGTGGGGAGGCCGAGGAAGAGCTTCAACCAAACTTGTCATGACCCAATTCAGCTAAGAATAGGGGAGGGGGGGGGAGAAAGCCCCCCGCATATGGGCATTAAAAAGGTAACGGGATTTTGATATTCGCTCTAATAGATTTAGAGGAGAAAGGGTCTGGTTCTGATTCATGACTCTAGGCCCTTTCATTACGTTAAAAAAAAAAAAAAAGAGAGAGAGAGAGAGAGAGAGAGAGAAGGCCTTGACCAGGTTCAAGTGAAGTTGTTGTTCTTGATGGTTACTGTTCTGGTGGAGGCCCTTACAATGGCTCAGCTGGTCGGATCTCCCACACACATCATTAAAGAAAGAGGCAGAATCAGGGGTGCACTGGCCACAAAGATCCTGAAGTATTTTGAGTTGAATCAGAAGAAACCTACAGCCTTAACATCCATTCCCCCACTTAATTTGTGTAATTACCAGAAGCAGACTGCCTACAAATGGCCACTTCAAAGATGCTGGCTTGGCATTACACATTTAAAGAGAATGACTTAGAATACCCTTGATATATCCTAAAGCAATTTTTTTATTATTAAGTAAAAAGTGTGCTAAACACCTCAAACACCTGGTGAGTTTACTGGGAGTTAAGGAAGCTCAGTAACTTGCAATAATTGCATAAAAGTTTCAGACGCTTTCATGAGTTATCTGTTTTGGTCCTCCTTCACATTTAAACAAAATGAGCAAACAAGTATTCCTAAGCATTTCTATTGCATTTTTGATCATCAGAGTCCTTCAAAAAGAATTAAATAATCAATCCTCCTTGACAGAATTAATTATTACTATCCCTATTTTACAGATAGGGAAACTGAGACAGAATGAAAAGTGACTTGCCAAAAATCACATAGCAAGTCAATGTCAAAGCTGTGGTTAGAAATCAAGAGTCCCTGACTTCCAGTTCACAGACCACACTTTCCCTGATTTATGAAACATGTGATTGCTCCCATATGACATGGTGTGTCCAGTGTTAGCAAGATGCAGATTATGAAGTAACATTATGATCCTCTTTTAAATTAAAAAAGTAAAACCAGTTTTCAAATAGAAAAAGGACAGACCTTTAAAATAGCAGGGCTGGTGGGTGCTGCCATTTTAGCTTTCGAGGCCTAAGGGTCAACTGGCTCAGATTATAAATGAAATGAGAGTTTAAACTGACAAGACTCCATCTTGACAGTAAAATCAAAATGGGGGAAATAATCAAGAGACACATGAACAACAGCTTTACCCCTCATTTTAGGGAAAAAATGAACCTCAATCCTAAAATCAAAGTTTGTATATCTGTACGCTCAAGGATTCATTTCTTACATTACTACCTTGCCTTGCTCATTGCATATAGTGAATCATATGTCTCACAAGGAGGAAATTAAAGCAGCTTTGCTTTATTACCATTGGCTGAGTTTGATAGTTGACACGCTTCCAACATAATCAAAGGAATCAGTTTTGGTGTGGTGCTTAATTCCCTGCAAAAAATGCTGAAATTTCAGTCTCTATACTGTTAGCATGTAATGAGAATCCGTTCAAAGCCTGTAGAAATAAGCAAGGAAGAATATGAGAGTTTGTGTTTGTATTGCAGAGGAGATGGCAGTCTCTACCAAACAGGCAATATAGAAGTAGGGTGACCATGTGTCCTGGAAAACTACAAATAGCTCCAATTTTCAGGGGCAGTCCTGGCCTCCTGGTTGTATTTATAAAACTAGGGATTTCCTAAGTATTTCAAGCTGGGATGTGGCCTAGGTTTGTCCTAAAGTTACTGGGCAGCTGGGAAAAAAACGGTTACTCACCTTTCTTAACTGTTGTTCTTTAAGACCAAGGAGGAGTATAAAAATATTTCTCAGGCATGCAGGAATGAAACCAGGAAGGCCATGTTTTGGAGTTACAGCTAGCAAGAGATGTTAAGAGTAACAAGAAGGGTTTCTTCAGGTATGTTAGCAACAAGAAGAAAGTCAAGGAAAGTGTGGGCCCCTTACTGAATGAGGGAGGCAACCTAGTAACAGAGGATGTGGAAAAAGCTAATGTACTCAATGATTTTTTTGCCTCTGTCTTCACGAACAAGGTCAGCTCCCAGACTGGTCAGCTCCCGCTGGGCAGCACAGTATGGGGAGAAGGTGACCAGCCCTCTGTGGAGAAAGAAGTGGTTCGGGACTATTTAGAAAAACTGGACGAGCACAAGTCCATGGGGCCGGATGCGCTGCATCCGAGGGTGCTAAAGGAGTTGGCGGATGTGATTGCAGAGCCATTGGCCATTATCTTTGAAAACTCATGGCAACTGGGGGAGGTCCCGGATGACTGGAAAAAGGCTAATGTAGTGCCCATCTTTAAAAAAAGGAAGGAGGTGGATCCGGGGAACTACAGGCCAGTCAGCCTCACCTCAGTCCCTGGAAAAATCATGGAGCAGGTCCTCAAGGAATCAATTCTGAAGCACTTAGAGGAGAGAAAAGTGATCAGGAACAGTCAGCATGGATTCACCAAGGGCAAGTCATGCCTGACTAACCTAATTGCCTTCTATAAGGAGATAACTGACTCTGTGGATGAGGGGAGAGCAGTGGATGTGTTATTCCTTAACTTTAGCAAAACATTTGATAAGGTCTCCCACAGTATTCTTGCCACCAAGTTAAAGAAGTATGGGCTGGATGAATGGACTATAAGGTAGACAGAAAGCTGGCTAGATCGTCGGGCTCAATGGGTAGTGATCAACGGCTCCATGTCTAGCTGGCAGACGGTTTCAAGTGGAGTGCCCAGGGGTCAGTCCTGGGGCCAGTTTTGTTCAATATCTTCATTAATGATCTGGAGGATGGCGTGGACTGCACTCTCAGCAAGTTTGCAGATGACACGAAACTGGGAGGAGTGGTAGATACGCTGGAGGGTAGGGATAGGGTACAGAGGGACCTAGACAAATTAGAGGATTGGGCCAAAAGAAACCTGATGAGGTTCAACAAGGACAAGTGCAGAGTCCTGCACTTAGGACGGAAGAATCCCATGCACTGAATGGCTAGGAAGCAGTTCTGCAGAAAAGGACCTAGGGTTACAGTGGACGAGAAGCTGGATATGAGTCAACAGTGTGCCCTTGTTGCCAAGAAGGCTAACGGCATTTTGGGCTGTATAAGTAGGGGCATTGCCAGCAGATCGAGGGACGGGATCATTCCCCTCCATTCGACATTGGTGAGGCCTCATCTGGAGTACTGTGTCCAGTTTTGGGCCCCACACTACAAGAAGGATGTGGAAAAATTGGAAAGAGTCCAGCGGAGGGCAACAAAAATGATTAGGGAGCTGGAGCACATGACTTATGAGGAGAAGCTGAGGGAACTGGGATTGTTTAGTCTGCAGAAGAGAAGAATGATTTGATAGCTGCTTTCAACTACCTGAAAGGGGGTTCCAAAGAGGATGGATCTAGACTGTTCTCAGTGGTACCTGATGACAGAACAAGGAGTAATGGTCTCAAGTTGCAGTTGGGGAGGTTTAGGTTGGATATTAGGAAAAACTTTTTCATTAGGAGGGTGGTGAAGCACTGGAATGGGTTACCTAGGGAGGTGGTGGAATCTCCTTCCTTAGAGGTTTTTAAAGTCAGGCTTGACAAAGCCCTGGCTGGGATGATTTAGTTGGGAATTGGTCCTGCTTTGAGCAGGGGGTTGGACTAGATGACCTCCTGAGGTCCCTTCCAACCCTGATATTCTATGATTCTAAGATGTGTTGCTAATGTCCATTCGATTGTAGGTATCCATAGGGGACCGGCTCTGGCGTGGCATGTGTAAGTGCCAGTATAAGGGGCGCTGCCGGCCCCCTCCCTCCCTCAGTTCCTTCTTGCCAGAACTACGACAGAGGGGTCATGGATTGGACATGAGCAGCACATCTGAAGAACAGTTACGAAAGGTGAGTAACCATTTTTTCTTCTTCGAGTGCTTGCTCATGTCCATTCCATTGTAGGTGATTCCCAAGCAGTACCTCCGGAGGCAGGGTAGGAGTTTATGGACATGACGATTGCAACACAGCTCTGCCAAATCCAGCGTCATCCCTGGCTTGCTGGGCGATGGTGTAATGCGTTGTGAAGGTGTGTATTGACGACCACATTGGAGCTCTGCAGATATCCTGGATGGGGACATGAGCCAGGAAAACGGCCAACAATGCCTGAGCTCTTGTGGAGTGAGCAGTTACTATTGGTGGGGGCGTCACCCACGCCAATTCATAGCAGTTACGGATGCAGCTGGTGATCCAGGACGAAATCCTCTAGGACACCCTTCATTCTGTCAGCCACCGCAATGAAGAGTTGAGTCGATCTGTGGAAAGGCTTAGTATGTTCTAGGTAGAAAGCCAGGGCACGCCTGATGTGTAGGGTGTGCAGGAGCCTGTCCTCATTAGACACGCGTGGCTTTGGACAGAACACCAGGAGGAAGATGTCCTGGTTGACATGGAAATGCGACACCACCTTTCGCAGGAAGGCGGGATGGGGACGCAACTGGACTTTATCCTTGTAGAACACCATGTATGGGGGCTCTGATGTAAAAGCTTTAATCTCAGAGACTCACCTTGCTGATGTAATACCTACAAGGAATGCGACCTTCCATGACAGATGGGAGAGAGAGCAAGAGGCTCGAAAGGAGGACTGGTATACCTGAAAAGGACTAGATTGAGATCCCATTGGGGGAACCGGATCACGGACTGGAGGAAACAGTCTCTTGAGACCCTTGAGGAACCTGATCATCATTTATGTTAGAATACTGATCTACCCTGGACGTGCAATTGGAATGCTGATATGGCCGCCAAGTGCACCTTAGTCGATGAAAAGACAAGGCCCTGTTGCTTTAAATGCAGAAGGTAGTCCAGGATGGATTGTAAAGAGGCACTGGTAGGGGAGATGGAAAAGCATTTCCACTTCGCAAGGTAGATAGCTCTAGTGGAGGGCTTTCTGCTTTCCAGAAGTACCTGCTGGACCTGCATGGAGCAGGCCTTCTCCCCAGGGCTCAGCCACACAGCATCCATACTGTGAGGTGGAGAGAGGTGAGATTTGGGTGCAGCGACCCTCCATGATCCTGAGAAAGCAGGTCTGGATGGCCAGGGGAATCCATGGGGCTGTCATTGCTACATCCATGAGTGCACCGAACCAATGCTGGTGAGGCCAGGCCGGGGCGAACATAATGACTCGTGCCTTGTCCTTGACCCTGCTGATCAGTGGGATTGGCAGAAAGGCATACATGAGACCCTCTGACCACGACAGACGGAAGGCATCCAATAGCGAGCCGCAGCCGAGGCCTTGTCACGAGCAGAATTGGTGGCATTTTCTGTTCTGTCTGGTTGCGAAAAGGTCCACTTGGGGAACTCCCCACTTTTGGAAGAGCATCTGGGCAACCTCCAAGTGGAGGGACCACTCGTGGTGAGAGAAGAAGGACCTGATGAGGTGATCCGTCAGCGTGTTCCAAACACTGCAGAGGTAGGAGGCTTCTAGGCAGATAGCATGCTGGATGCAGAAGTCCCACAGGCAAAGGGCTTCCTGACACAGGACTGACGATAGGGCTCCCCCTTGTCTGTTGATGTAGAACATGGAGGCCATATTGTCTGTCAGTACTTGCACCACTTGACCAGATAGATGGGGAAGGAATACCTCGCATGCCAGGCAGATGGCCCTGAGCTCTCTGTTTATGTCAAGTGACAGCTCCTCCCGCGACCACAGTCTTGAGTTTTGAGGGCACCAAGGTGCGCTCCCCAGCTGAGGTCAGACACATCCGACACCAGGGATTCTGTGGGCCATGGAGCCACAAACGAAACCCCTTTCATCACCGGATTTGGATTGCACCACCACTGGAGGGAGGTGAGTACCTGGGGCGGAACTGTGAGGAGCCTGTCCAGGGGGTGTCTGAGAAATAGACAAACAGCAGCCATATTTGAAGGGGCCTCAACCACAGCTTGTGTGCTGGACTACGTAGGTGCATGCAGCCATGTGCCCTAGGAGTCCAAGACAGACCTGAGCTGTGGCGAGCAGGTGTGGTGACTTGGGCGAGCAGGTGTGGTGACTTGGGCAATCAGATCCGACATTGCCCTGAACCTGGCTTGTGGTAACAATGCTCTGGTTGGGTAGAGTCGAGGACTGCTCCAACTAACTCTATCCTCCGAACAGGGACCAATGCTGATTTTTGTTCGCTTATCAACAGGCCCAGGGCGTGACAAGTGGCTTGCAACACCTCAATACTAAATTGCGCCTGCCCTTTTGAGCAGCCCTTAATGAGCCAGTCATCCAGATAGGGATAGGTCTGGACCCCGACAGTAAGCTGCGACTACTGCCATGCACTTTGTAAACACTCTTGGCGCTGTCGCTAGGTTGGACGGGAGCACTATGAACTGATAATGTGTCTGACTGACCAAAAACCGTAGAAATCTCCTGTGGCCGGGAAATATCGAGATGTGACAGTAAGTGTCTTTCAGGTCGAGGGCAGCATATCAGTCTCCGGGATCCAGAGAGGGGATGATGGAGGCCAGGGAGACCAAAGTGGAACTTCAACTTCTTGAGATATTTGTTGAGGTATCGTAGGTCTAAGATGGGGCGTAAGCCCCCTTTGGGCTTCGGAATGAGAAAGTACCAGGAGTAAAAATCCTTTCCCTATTTGTTCTGCGGGAACTTCCTCCACGGCCCCCTGCCACAAGAGGGCTTGTACCTCCCAGGCAAACAATTGCTCGTGAGAAGGGTCCCTGAAGATGGATGGGGAATGGGAATGAAAGGGAGGATAGAAAGAAATAGGAGGGGCGTGGCTCGAGCCCAAATGAGCCCCTGCTGCAGACGGCTGGCTTTGGCGCTGCCTATATCCCCTGCTCTTTCTGCAGGACGGTTCCGCTCTGGTCTGGCCCGTGAACCTCTACATTTGCTGAGGTTTAAATCTCTTCCTAGCGTAGGCCTGGGTGTACAGACCCAGTGAGCGAAGAGTGGCCCTCGAGTCTTTTAGGCCGTGTAATCTGCTGTTTGTTCAGCAAATAAATAGGGCCGAGCCATCGAACAAGAGGTCCTGGATGGACTATTGGACTTCCACTGACAGGCTAGACGACTGAAGCCATGACGCCCTTTTCATGGCCATCATGGAAGTCATCGCCCTGGCTGAGGAATCTGCCCCATCTGAAGTGGCCTGGAGGGAGGCTCTCGTGATTGCCCTACCCTCATGTAGTATGGTACTGAACTCCTGCTTAGCGTCCTGTGGGAGCAAGTCAGCAAACTTGGCCGTGGACTGCCATATGTTAAAATGATACCTGCCAAACAAGGTCTGGTGGTTTGCGATATGAAGCTGTAGGCTGGCTGTAGAACACATTTTCCTGCCGAAAAGATCAAGTCGCTTCGTGTCTTTATTTTTCGGGATCAAGCTGGGCTGCCCCTGCCTCTCGTGCTCGTTGACAGCCGCGACCACCAGTGACCCGAGGGAGAGGTGTGTATGTAAGTACTCAAACCCCTTTCCAGAAACGTAGTACTTGCGTTTTGCCCTCTTAGAAATGGGGCTGGGGTGACGGACACAGGTAGACCCACCTTTGCTGTGGCCGCTGCCGCCAAGTGATCAAATAGGGAGTCCGCAGGTTCGGACATCTCCTCCACCTCCAATCCCAGGTTGGCCGCCACCCATTTAAGCAGCTCCTGGTGGCCTCTGACATCATCTTGAGGCACAATCTGCAGCAGGCCTGCTACTGCCTCATCAGGCAATGATGAGGGGGAGGCCGCCCCAGGATGAGGGGCGGGTTCCATGTCCCCTGCCTGGGAAACCACATCGACCGGAGGAAGTGGCTCTTGGGCCCCTTGGACGGACGCGACATCTGAGCCTGGGAACAGTTGAGACACCAAGGCCGAAGGTCTTTCTGATGCCCCTGAGACTGAGCGCTGGGCCTGAGGTCCCCCAGCTTGGGGAATTGCCCATGAATTATAGATTTGCCAGGGCCCAGGCCACATACTTGCAGGTTGGCTCTGGGAAGAACCTGCTGGCTGTGCAGGTGGCAGTTGGTCCCTGGGGACCATTGACTCCTCGCTCTCAGAGCCCAAGGAGGAATGGTCTTCCTCTGGTGACCATGGTGTCGCCACAATAGGGTAGACTTCCCCCTATGTCTGGCAGTCTTATGCCTGCCAATCGAAGAGTGGTATCGGGAGCCCACTGAGCCATGCCATGTATCCGGCAACCGGCAGCGCTGCTCAAAGGCCCGGTAATAATCCGGAGAATGATGCCACCCGTTTCAGGGACAGTGTGCAGGCTCCGGTGATCGGGACTGGGAGCGTGGGGATCATCTATGACACTCCGGTGACCAACGTCTGGGCTCCGGCGACCAGCGACGGTCCGGTGACCGGCATCAGCCTTCCAATGACCTGCGTTGGGGCTCTGGAGATCAGTATTGCTCTGAGGAGCAGTGCCAGGACTCCGGAGAGCACAGAGGAGGCTCTGGTAAGCGGCGCCTTTGAAATGGGGAGCAGCACCTTTTGGGTGACCGCTGCCGGAGTTCCAGGGACCAGCAGCGTGCCTCTGTGGCCCGGTACCACAGATCTGGTGACTGATGTATGAATCCCAGAGATCAGTGCCTGGAGCTTGGTGACTGGTGCCAGGAACCCACTGAGTGGCCGCGAGTCTGTGATTCGAGACGCGGTTCTGGAGATCATTGGCACGGTCCTGGTGAGTGGGCCGCAGTATGTTGCTGCGGGAGTGACTTCTTCAGGGGTGCCATTGAGGGCTTTCCCCTAGAAACAGATGGGCGGGAGGGGTTGTTAGGCCTCTCTTCCCGAGAAGTGGGTGGCAGTGGGAGGGAGAAGATGTCTTTTGCTGCTTGAAAGACTTCTGGGGTGGATTGGACCATGAGGTACCACGTACTTCTACCACTCCCTGGGGTAGAAGACAGATCGCAGGACAGACTAGGCCCAATAGGCGAAGCTGCCCTTGGCTACGCTGTGGTGACGCCGAGATGGTCCGACTTGGTCTAGGCTCCTCTTCTCCCATATCTTTACCCTTATGGGACCCCAGGGAGCGCCCTCTCCCGGCTTTTTGTGCCTTTTGGCCGACACTGGTGACAAGGATTGGCATCGAGAGGCAGCCAGTGCTGGGGGCGCACTTTTTGATCAATGCCGAAGTACTCGGCACCAAGTCCGAATGTGCCGGCTCCAGGGCCAGTGCAAGAACAGACTCCATGAGGAGCGGGTGGAGCCAAATATCTCTCTACTTTCTGGTCTGGGGTTTGAATCCCTTGCAAATACAGCACTTTTCACCCAGACACTTCGAACAACTAAGATGTGGATCGCTGATTGGCATGGGCTTCTAATAACTAAGTATATTAAGACTATTAGGAACTGTTAACTACCTCTAACTGCCACTATTTGCACAAGGAAGGTTCGAAGAACCACTGAAAGAGAAACCCCTTGCTAGAACAAGGGGAGCATTCCAGCACTGACACTGGCAGTAAGAAGCAACTGAGGGAGGGAGGGGGCTGACAATGCTCCTTATACCAGCGCATATGCACGCCACTTCAGAGGGCGCCAGAACTGGTCTCCTACGGATACCACTGAGGAAAATCTTCTGGCACCGGTGCATGTGGCGAGCACACACCTACAATGGAATGGACATGACCAAGCACTCGAAGACCACCACCAGAGCTAACCAGGAATCTATTGCTGGCACGACCTCTCTTTTATATCTTGGTGGAAATGGAAAAGGCGTCAGACGCACACAATTCAGAGGTACCAAGCAGCACGAGTACTGTGGAATGCTCCTTGGGCTGCGGTGCAATGTATCCTCTTTAGGCCACTTCTCCCCCAAGGTCCCCAGAAGAGAACAGGCTGTGGGAGGTGTGTGAAGCAAACATACCATTATGGACAGAAGAGAGAGAAGCAAGGGTGTGGATGAGACAAAGGAGAATACAGGGTGGAAAGTAGAAGACTGAAGGATGGGAAGATACGACAAGAGAGTCGAGCAGAGGGCAAAGTGAGAAAACATGAGAGAAATTAGTACAGACAGCTGAAAGCAGAAAAAAGCAGGAAGGAGAAGGGTATAGTTTAACAGAAAAAAAGAAAAAAAATAAGATAGGACTAAGAACAGGGGAGAGAAACTAGTAGAAGAAAAATACCACAGATATCCGCGATGCTACAGTCTACTAGCTCTCCAGTTGTACAGTCCTACCAGTGAAAACAGGTAAACAAGACCTGAATTTCTAATATAAACAAACATACAGAAAAAATTAAAAACAAAAAAGCTTTTCAGACTTTTACACACACAACCCAGGAGTTATGGATGTGCCACTACTGTCAGATAAAGCAAAAAAGGGCACTAACCCAGGTAACCTTTAAAGAAAGGTTTGTGCAATCCCTTATTGCATAAGAAAGTCTGCTAACAGGTTACAACTGTCCTTTGATTTTAGGAAGTAACAGGGTTTCTCCTTCCATACGTTAGCACTCAGGTGCACTAACAAAAGTAAACCAGAAAACATACACTGTAGCGTAACTCATTTTCAGATCACTAAGACTTTCAGGTTATTAATTTGTCACCTATTACAAGCACTCATCATCCATACCATATGTGAGGAGTGTGTGTGTGTGGGGGGGGGGAACGAAGAGAAGCCACGCTATTTGGTTGCCCATGCTTGTAACCCATATTACAAAATAAGGCAGTTTCTGCTGATGGATTTAACAGCTACAAAGGAGTTTTAATAGCTGTGTTCATTCAAAAGATTCTTTCTTCTTGGGCAAAGTGTTTGAGAAGCTGTGTGTGTGTGTGTGTGTGTGTGTGAGTGAGAGAGAGAGAGAGAGAGAGAAATAATCCAGAAGTTGAACATGTGAGAGAAGAAACGTTCAAATAGAAGAGGGGGAAATATTTCAAGCTTATCACAAGGCAACCCTACAGCCTAGCTCCAGAATGATATCAGGTTATATTATGCTATGGTAATAATTCTGGCTTAATTACACCACCTCTTAAACTAGTTTCAGATCATATTTCTCTCACTGTTATGTTTTGGGAACATGTGATGACAGGAATGCAGTGCTGCTGCACAAACGCTGTATTTCACTGATTAATTTTTCTATGTGTTGGCTTATACAGTCCAGTATTTATTTTAGCTAGCACCGCTTTTAGATAAATCCTGCCTTGCCCCTACCCCTTCTAAGGGAAGAAAGGCCCTCCTGTATGTGTTTCCACTCCACCCTTTTTGATTGCATTCATGGCTTCCCCTGTACAGAAGACAATTGATAAGGGAGTGTTAATCTGGGTAGCCCAGGCTACTCAAACACACAGCTTGGCACCAAGGGAATACATTTTACAAGTTATAGTCTTCTCTTGATATAAATTGTTAGCTCCCATTATCACTGAGTTGTGAAGCGTGTGAATCAAGAGGGAAAGGAGGTGGGATTATGCCTCTAAATACAAACTGGGCAAGAAAAAACCTGAATACTGCACAGACTTTTAAACAGCCAAGCCAAGCCAAGCCGAGTCATTAAACCTCTCATATACAATAAAAATCAAAACCCTGGAAAACTGGAGTTATAAAACAGTTCACTTCATTCATTGGCTGCTTGCACAAAAGAAATAATAGTAAAGGATGTGCCAAAAATGTTGACCTCAACTTACTTGTTTTCCACTAGTGTCAAATATCTTCAGTACACTGATATTTAAGTAACAAATTGATATGCAGAAGCCAGCTGTACTATAAATTAGACATAACCTAACCGTCTGGTATGGGATGTTAAAAAAAAAAAAAAAAAAAAGAAAAAAGAAAAAAAAAAGATAAAAATAAATATCTAATAAATCTTTACTAGTAGTAAAACCCATGACAGATTATCTCTGTTTTTCAAAGACTATTGTACATATACCTCTTTGCCTTTTTTCCCCATTCCCCCAAAAAGAAATTAATTGGCACTCAGTTTGTTCTTCCATGCCCTTTTTAAAAAAAATACATTCCAAAATAAAAGGAAGCATGTAGCTATACCCATAACAAGTGGGCAATTTCTGTATTTTTCAGCAGTTACCATTAACTGGCACATTTATTTTTAAATTCCAAGCTCCTATACACAGGAGGAAAGTATTCCCCTTCCACACACAGAAACCTGAACAAAAACACCAGAGGCACATTTGCAAATGAACTGACAAATATGTTTGATGGATAGTTTAAAACTTAAACATACCAAGGGAACTAAATCTTGACAGCTGCTAAAACTCCATGGAGCATTTGTTGAACTACCAAGCACTAAATTCACCTTAAAAATCCTTGCTTATAAGTATATACATAATATAGTATGTATATAGCATATACATTATATATAGCATGTATAAAAGAAAAGGGACTTTAAAATCTTTAAAATGATGGGGAAGCCTGCAAGTTTGAAAAAAGTCTGAACACCTTCAAGCATGAATACTCCTATGTATACTTGAGGCTCTTCACAGAGTTTGTTTCACACAGGTAAACACCTCTGTGTAACACTGAAAATACTTGATTACCACATAACATTCTGGAGGAAGGGAGCAGAGTACACCCCAGACATAAAGGGTCTCAAAAACACCTTCTGTCATCATTTCATGGTGGGTCAGTTAATCCTTGAATATTTTGACAAGGGTTCAGACAAAACCTAATTCTTTTTAGCATCTCATGCCATTCGTATGTTGGAGACTAATGATGGGCTGTTGAACAACAGCAAAGCCAAGATCTTTCTATCAGATCAATAATCTCTCACTACACAGCAGAAGGGGCTATGGAAGAAACTTCTCCAATATTGATTAAAGTTGTGGCTTTGCCTCACTTAAGCAACCCCAAGATATTCTCAATAAAGCTTTATCCTAGTGGAGCTTTATCCTTCCAGTGACTCTGCTATCACACAGATGAGAGAAAATGATGAAGCTGTACCAAGTAAAGGGGGAAATAAAGAGAAAGCTACATGCTGATCCCAGCATTTATGCTACACACTAATCCTAGCACTTTTATTATGGTGCCAGTGTATAGCTTCAGAATGCTGCCTATATACACCAAACACCTGGGGTGAACCAGGAAACGGCCAGAGGCCCAATTGTAAAAACTAAGTTTCCCTGCTACAGTGGAGATGTTAGAAGTTAAAGAAGACTCTTGAAGCCTTAATGCACATATCTAGGACGACAGTGGATGACAGAAATGAACACTCACTACTGTTAATCACAGTCCCAGAGATTGTGCATTTGGGTCTACTCCCACATAAATATGGGCATTGCTTGAAAGCAGTACAAAAGACAGGACCCATGAACAGGGACAGCAAGCAGACCACTTACCAAAGCTCATTGAAATCAATTGAAAGATTCCTACTGATTTTAATAGTCTTTGGATCTGGTGCCAGGGTTTCACATTTACTACACTCCCACACTGGCAGATTGTCATTATGTGGCTGTTGTTAAGTGGGGCACTGTGATTTCTCTATTACTTTTTGATGCCCCAATGGCATTAATGAGGGGGAAGAGGGAGGACCTGTGTATCACTGGAATGCTTACCATGTGTATTCTCCATTACCATTACCATGGTTTGTTGCCATCCTCAACTGTGTTCCAATTTGCTTTTGTAACACACACATTACTCACCCATATACCCAGAGATAAGGGGAGGGATAGCTCAGTGGTTTGAGCATTGGCCTGCTAAACCCAGGGTTGTGAGTTCAATCCTTGAGGGGACCATTTAAGGATCTGGGGCAAAAATCTGTCTGGGGAGTGGTCCTGCTTTGAGCAAGGGGGTGGACTAGACGACCTCCTGAGGTCCCTTCCAGCCCGGAGATTCTATGATTCTATGATTCCACTGCCGTGTTTATGGGCTGTGCAGGAGATGATGGGCACAACTTGTGCTTGCATACCTGAACACATTTTTCTGAGTACTTCTCAGTGTCTATGTTTCACATTCAAGAAGA
The DNA here is from genome assembly GCF_028017835.1 of Emys orbicularis. NCBI lineage: Eukaryota > Metazoa > Chordata > Testudines > Emydidae > Emys > Emys orbicularis. Next base: position 82,862,261 of record NC_088687.1, on the reverse strand, counting down.
GGACAAGGGAGGGGCATTTACCAAGGGCACAATGGGGTATATTCCAAACCTACATCTCCTCCTCACAACATTTTTAAGTTCCTCATTTTAAAAATATTTATGCAAAAGAAAAGTTTTTTTTAAAAATTTTACATAATAATGCAAACTGTGAAAGCAAGTTCGCCAGCCCTGGGGAACTTTGCAATACACAATATTCAGTTTCTTTTCTTTCTTTAAACGCCAAGAAAAAGTGTTATCTAGTATAGAAGGGTTATCCCCTAGCTTGTCTGAAGCCTGCTATGGGATTGTTAACCCCTTCCTGGAGTTGCACAGAAGAAGCCTAGATATAATGCCTCATCTGAAGCATTACACTCCTAACAGAAAGCACTGAAGTGTCACACTGGGTATGAGAACAAACCCTGGTGTGAATTTTTCAAGTTACAAATCTTCCAACCAAAGTCACGAGTGAGAACAACAGAAATTTGACAACACTATGAAGTGCGAGTCAATTATTACATGGGAATATCATTGCAATAGCCATGGAGAAACAGTGACATTAACATATAAAATTAAAAGGCATTCTTGTGCTGTAAAATAAAACCCTCAATGCTTCCTCCGGGTAAAAGATTACTTACTTAATCAATTATAGAACAAAGCATGTGAATAGGAACAGCAAAGGATCACGTTTCTTCCAGAGTAAATGCTTTTCACATTACTGTACATTTGTATGAAGCCCAGGAAACTACTTGTACTTAATAGTTCAAGAAATCTAAAAAGATCCTTTAAATAAACAAAACCTAAATTAGGTGATTTTAGAAGAAAGTTCATAGCCCACATTTCTTTGCATTAAACATTTTTCACTCAAAAGAACTACACAGATACTGAGGAACTGGTGCTTTCTCTGGAGTCCTCATTAAAAACTTATCACTTTTGAACTGAAATCAATACCTTTATAGTCAATTGAGGTAAATGCTATTAGTCATGCTGATCATCCTATAAACGCTTGAAGGAATGTCAAACCTAGCTACACAAACTTAAAATGCTCTTTTTCTCCGGTTACTCTAAGATTCATCACACTCAACCTAAACCTGTCTTGGGCTCTGTGAAAGAGTAAAGGAAACTCCACCTGCATGCACTCTCACCTTTTTTCTTGATCACTTTCTTGATGCCACTACCACCTTCCTCTCCCTCCTGCCACACCTATAAAATAGGTCAGGAGATTGGCCCCTAAAACCCGTGGATCCAAAGTCCTTCTATTTTCAAGAACAGTCCCGAGCACTGTGTGGAATGCAGTATGAAAAACTCAGAGAGACCTTGTGTTCAGAAATGAAACAAAAGTAGCGTCATCAGGGAGATGCTTAAGCGTCTTTGCTTCAACTGCCTGTGGAGTAAGGAGCTGTGAGCACAAGCACCTGTATTTTTAGTGTTCTGATCCCCTAATCATTTCAGCAGTACTTAAACGCCACAGATTTCCACTCACTGAAATCAAAAACAATAGGGGGGGGGAAATATTTCCAAAGGCTGATGCTATTATTGAACTGCCAATGAAAAAATGTCAGCTAACGCCCCTTAAATATATCCCCCGGTGTTCCTAATCTGAACACAAAAGGTTGGGATTAAAAATGCTTAGATTAAAACTGCAGCTTCTGTGCCCATTGATGACAATAGTTTAAATCCTTGGCTATTGCTTCTTGAAGGCACAGCCTACACACAGTCTCCAAAGTTCTTTGAAATGTTAAATACTAAGCTGGAAGAGGTCATAAAGGAAATATTCTTTATAAAAGAAACAGATACAATGTACAGCTTTTGAAAATTCATTCCTCAGTTGCTTTGCTTTCAACAACCAGCATGTTCTCAATTTGTTATTGTCTACAGTTCTAACTTCTTTTGAAATGAAACTGAGGAATGGAATAGCTGAATTAGAGCTGGAAACAGCTGCCAAAATATGCATGTTTTACTTCTTAGTGCTCACCAGTCTCCAATAAAAAAAGATATCCTGTTTCTTAGCTGGAAAGACTAATTCCTTATCTAATCAACTGTCCTATTCTGACTATCCAAATCCCATCCATTAAAAAAAAAAAAAGTTCTATTGTATTCTGGATTCCAGAACCAGACTGCCTGCACCAATACAGACCTATATTATTGCTCTCCGTTTCACTGCAAATCCAGATGGTGAATTATCTTTCCACAAACAATTTCTTGATAAATAAAAATAGAAATCTAGAATTATAGGACACTAGTTTATCACCTCCCTTCTTCCCATAAATTATCAACCCCTTTGTTTATCATATTTGTTGTTGATTAATATGAATAATGATATACAAAAAAGTATGAGGACAGCCAGTCAATCATCAATCAGGGCCTGGAGAAACCACCACTATGACATATCAGCTTTTCCCCCAAAATATAGCATCAGCTACTGCCTGTCTCCTTAGCAGTCAGGCAAAAAAAAATATATAGATATATTGCAGTGCTAGTGATGAAGTGACATGGGGCCAAGCTGGATGTGATGAGCCAGGCTACACAAACTAAAATCCTGCAAAGAACGCTTCATCATCAAGAACAATTCCTCCAGATCAAACCGTATTCCATCTATTTAGATTCTTCTAACAGTTCCCATCACAGTAAGAGTATCTGAGCAGATCCTAGGAGTTAATAACCAAAATCACAGTAGACTGGTGGTCAAATTTCCCCCTGCATTTCCATCATCCCCAACACACTGGGATTTGGGGGAGGGGGAATTCCTCCTCCTGACTCCCCCCATTTCATACCTTTCCATTCTTTCTTGTTGCCTTCAGCTATTTTGCTTCCTCACTTCTTTGCAGTTTTAAGCAAAATCTGGTAAAACTAAGTTGCAAAATTAAGTTTTATACTCATTCTGATACCTGAGAGATTTGTGGTCACTCTTATCCTCTCCGGTAATGACTTTCAAAGCCAAGGCCCTATTACCAGGAAAGCCCCATCTCATGTTACCAGGGACTTCAGGTTTCAGGTTGACAGTTGCATAGTTCATGAGGAATGCAACCACTGGGGGAGGCCACTGTTCCACAGATACACACACTGTTGGGGGTATTGTTGGCCAAGTCCATGAAGGGCTTTGAAGATTCATAGAGATCTTGAATTTGATCAGTTCTAGAGGGAGCCAGTGCAACAAACAAAGCACCGGAATATGTGCTGGGTGGTACAACAAGAAACATGAATTTTGCTTTGTTTTATCCATCTTTCAAAACACTGCTCAGCCAACCCCGGAACGAACAGATATAATTTAAGCCCTCTCATTTCTGAACGAACACAAAATAATTTTTTTAAAAATATGAATAATCTAAAGGGAGTTTACATATTGAGAGAAATTCTAGCAGTCAAACTAATAGGTCCATATTGAAAGGACAACAGGTTAAATACACCTCAGACATTCTGGCACTCTCAAAACACAGAGGCCACACCATAAGCCCTTCATTACAGGAGCTGCAGAGAGAACATCAGGAAATAAAACTGCATGTTTGTACACTGATACAGCAATGGAAACTATCCAGATACCCAAATGCATTTATTATAAAAACCCAGAGTATGAATAATTTCCTGGATAATAGTTAGGGTCAGTGTAGGAGGCAGCCAGCTTGTCATGGTAAAGGTGCACAGATCTGCTTTTGTAGCATGACAGGGTATCCAGAGTTGAGCCTGCTATCTAACAGGCCAGAATTTAACCCATAAAGCAAAGGGTTAAGATTCCCTTTAAATTCAAAATACTAATTCACATATATTCAACTTGCCACCTCAGGAATTTGTGTATTAAATACACACACAAAAAGCAGGGAGAATAATGATGTTTGGGGGACAACAAAACAGATGGCCAATTAGTTATCACTCCTGGTCTGATGATTTACGTGGGCTAAATTTGTTTATTTACTCTCTTATTTGCAAAAAGGAGCATGCTTTATCTTAGCAACAGCCATATAACATGGTCCTTAGGATACCTTAGTTACATAGTGAAAATTGCTACCCCCAAAATTAAACATCCATATACATACCCACAAACCATTGTATGCCTACCTATGATGAATGGAAAACATGCTACTCCAAGTACACCACTTATTTTTCCTTTCTTCTCCAGGCATGCTTTTTATTATAAAAAGTTTCTTAAAATTCTGTTTAAAAGATTGGAATTTTGTGTGCACACATGCCAGGATACTAATCTTTGATCTCATTACCAGTCTTTCTACAATAGTTCTAAAACAAGAGGTGGCTTCCTTGGTTAACTTGATTTATCTGTTGAACTCTTCCTACATTTAACCTAGCTACTACATGGTGAAACTGACTCATCAGATTTTCACAAGTAGAATTTACAATCTGTGTCACTGGCAGTAAAATTCATAATAAGAATCATGTTTAAAAACACAGATTGTCTCGTGGACATTCTCCCCCTCATGTACTACTACATGGACCACCTCCTTTCCCATTTAAAGTTGTGTGCGACACATCCTCCCATTTCTGAGCACACCAATCGTATTTACTATGTTAGTGCCTAAGGTTCAACCAAGTCCTTTTCTGGTCAATTTTATATTTTTTTCCAGAAGAAAAGGTTGTTCACAAACACTGCAATATTTCTGTACTGAAACTGAAGATTTAAAGTAATTAGTATAATTTTACTTACTGGCAAGAGCACAGAAAGTAGATCAAGACATTTTTAATGGTTCAATAACTTTTTCAAATTAGCAGGATTTAAATGTAAGTCAGGAAGTGCTTATCAGAGGCATTACAAACAGAATCATGCTCTGAAGAGAGGCCAGCAAGGGAAGACAGAATCCACTTGCTACAGACCGACCTCAGTATTGTAATAACAGACAAGTCCTCAGGGTAGATCTGGTGCTAGGGGGAAGCCATTTTGGATAAGTTATTGAACTACAGCACTCCAAACACTAAACCCATTTGAATCGACTTCTCTTCACGTCTCTCAGGACCTACGCATTCCCACTCCTGGGGATAGTTCTCACTACTCTAAGTAGGCCCATTGACTTCAGTGGGACTGCTTGCAACTGGGAGTACTACATCTAGAAATAGATGTTTATAAGTTCATGCCCTAAAGAAGTAAGTAGTTAGGATGGGAGGGAGAAAGGCCTCCATGAAGAAAGATCTCCAGTTTGACGCAATAGCATCTGTTGCTAGAGCCACCATTTCTGTATCTCTACTGCAGAACTTTTCAGTTCTTGTTTGTCAACATAAAGAAGTCTACCCCATCTCTCCACCCACTTACTGGTGTAGGAAGTGTTATACAGAGAGACTCATGAACACCATCTGCTTGCCTGTACAGTTTGATTTTTTTCTGGCAGATAAGCAATTACAACAGTACAGAGTGCATAAACAGAAATATACAATTCTCTATGTAGTGAAAGAACATCAAAGTCAAATATAGTATTTCGTTTCCTAGCTTAATTTACCTGCATTATTTCTTTCAAAAAGGAATTTTTACAGGCACATGAAGTTTAAAAACATGACTTTTGTCCCAATAAAAATTAATGGATGCATGGACATTATTGATAGGTGTCATTTCCAGACTCAAAGTGGAGACCTACTGTAGGGAACAACTTTTTAAATGTCATCTTTATTCATTCCACATACAAAAAGGAACATAACACATTTAATATATCAATGCACACTATAGCACCATGTCTGTTTCAATAAAAATTCAATCCACCAAGAAAAATATCCCTCCTTTTTTCATGAAAAATGTGAAATGGAAGATGTTACAGCTGGGGAAACTGAGGCAAAGAATAACCCTATTTTTCTAAACTGTCCAGTGATTTTGGATATCTCCATTTTTATGGCATCCAAGCTGAGATACCTTCTGATCAGGTCCTAGAGGTACTGGGCACCCACAACTCCAGCTGAAATCCATGAGAGCTAACTGTGCTTAGCACCTCTGAAAAATTAGGTACAAGCGAACTCAAGTAAAGAATCCAGAAATGGAGACCTCCACAATTACTGTACATTTTTGAAAATACTAGTATAAGAGGCTTGCTTAAGGTCACACAGAAAATAGGATGGATAAAAACATTTTTTTTTAAATAAATTTAAAACATCAGATTTTTGTTTATCTAAATCAAACTTTTTATTTAATTTTTTTTATTTTGTTATTTAAATTAGAAGTTTTTCCTTTTTAAAATAAACGTTTAAAATATCTGAATTTAATACAAATATGTTAATATATTATAATATCTTAAAACATGTAAATAAAAAATAAATATGCTGAATCCATGAACGTCTTCAAAAACTTTGAGTTTAAGGCTGATTTTCTATATAAAGAAAGAATTGGGGGGGGCGGGGAATCTAACTTTTGATGAATGTAGATATAAATGTGGCACAGTAGGTCAAATACTTAGGGCCCTACCAAATTCATGGTCCATTCTGTCAATTTCACGGCCACAGGATTTGAAAATTACTCAATTTCATGTTTTCAGACATTTACATCTCAAATGTCATGGCGTTGTAACCGTGAGGGTCCTGACCCAAAAGAGTGTCATGGGGGGGGGGGGGGGGAGGGGGGGAAATCACAAAGCTGTTGTATATCACCCTCATTTCTGCGCTCCACCACCAGCAACCTCCCAGCCCTGATGCTTCCTGCAGCCAGGGGAGGCACCTGGAGGTGGGTCTGATCTCCCCCTGAGAGCAGCTGTGCAGGGGAAGAGTAATTCCTGACCCTCCCTAGCCCAGAACCCGGGCTCCAGTCTGACATCCAGAGCCCAGATATCTACACTGCTCTTTTATAGCCCCACACCCACAAGCCTGAGTCAGCTGACACAGGCCAGCCACAGGTGTTTTACTGCAGTGTAGACATACCATCATCTCCATGTGCAAAGTTGTACATAAGCCACTGTGCTGAATCTTGTCTGTACCTGTGGCATGTTAAATTCTCCCCCCCCCCCCCCCACCCCCACTAAGCCTCTTCAGGGCAGACTTAAGAGGTTTACTCACATTTCTCAGCATGCCATGAAAGCTTCACTTCACAGGTACTGAGCATTCAGAGCTTATACTTTGCTTCACCAAAACCATTTCATACACACGCTGCAGCCTCAAGGATTAAGCCATAATACATACAGCTTGTCATTACCTATTGAATTTGGTTACCTTTCTATAACAACAGGACACTGGACTTATTACTGTGGTCACACTGCATCCTAAAATAATATAAATTAAACTGATCTTGAATTCTACATCTTTAATTATTATTTGAATGACCGACAATATATTGTAATGCATTAAAACAACTTGAATCTTAAAATGACGCTGAAAACTTTATGTAAAGTGATTGTTTAGCTTACAGGTTTATCATCCTGTATATCTGTTTTTCTTCTTTAGAGGCTACCTGTAGAGGTGGCCAAATATCAGAAAAAAAAATTCATTGCATCTTAGTCAACAAATATTGCTGTTATTCACTGAATAACTTCTTTAGTAAACAATATTCAACCAGCGATAGAGCAAGCTGAACACTGAAGAACCTTGTTAGTCAAATTATTAAATGAAGATGGAAAAATTGTATGAATTATTCAATGGATAGCTATCAGTATTTAAGACATATGTATACATGGTTCTGATATCCATGTGATAAATACAGTTTTGTCACACAACTTTGACCACTTCACTTGTATGATGTCACAGATACACAGTCCTTATAGCATTCCCATCACTGTAGTGCCTAAACACTTACTATGAGTCATAACAACAATGCCAGGCAACAGTACAGGTGAAGTGAAAAAAAATTGTATCATAGTAATTTTTTTTTTTTTTTTTTAAACACAACTTTGATGGTTTACACCACCATATATTTTGTCAGTCTCATGAAGGGATGGCTGGAGAGAACCTGGCTACCAAAGCAGAACTGTAAACAATATTTCAGATGGCAATTGAAATGGGAAAAAGTATTTTGAAAGGCAGTTTTATAACTGATGAAGAAAAAAGAAAATCAGTTGTTTTAACTTTTGATGCCACACAGTGCCCTCTATTGCAAAAACAGGAAATAAGCAAGAATGCTGCTTAACGGAGGCATTGTTTTATATCAAATAGGAGAATGTTGTGTGTATATCAAGCATTTTCCCCTTAATTATTAGCATTTTTAGAAATCAGAGTAATTTCTGCAAACATATGCAGTATTGGCTTAAAACAGACTTTTGTTAACCTCCCTCTTCTAACTCAACACTCTGTCTGGAGGCAATTGTCAATTTACCACTCACATCTAAAATAGTAGTCCCTTAATGCCAAAAGCAAGTTTGAGATACCAAGCAGATCAGATCTAACCATTGGAGGGGAGGGGGGGAGGGGGAAGAAAGAAGAAACTATTCCATGCAGTTGTAATAAAATGTAATCACAAAACAGCCATTATGGCCAAAAAGAATTGAATTAATTAATCCACACATTGCCCTCAACACTCAACCAATAAACCCAGATATTAAGAAACAATTAGGAATCAATTAATACTGGAGATGCACATTTGCATGTTCTCAACTAAAAATAACATAATACATCTATATTAGACAGTCAACTATTTATCTTTTTTACTTGCAAATATATGTGCACTAACAGTCTACAAAAACACTCATGCTCACAACTTAAAAAGACCTAAATGGAGACTGAAGGAATAATGAACCAGAAAGAATTTACTGATTGTCAGACAGAACCAGGGAGGTCTGCTAACATGGAACACAAATATTTAATCTGATTCTGAAACCTTATCTGCTGCCTTTAAGAAGATTAACATATATTCTCTTATAACAGACTATGAATTCTGATTGTCTAATGAACTAGGAATATTTTCAAGATGTAGAACTTGTGTATTTCACCAAGTAATAAAATTCTTACTCAAAACAACTGCAATAATGCATTCAAGAGTCAAGTCTGTTCAAGAAAGCTATGCCATGAAAACATGACATGTTCTGATGTGCTGGTATGTACATAAATAACTTATGTGCATACACACACATGAAAACCTATATACATTTGTGCACAGTCAGCATCCTGGTCTCAAATAAAAATACTGTGTACAAATTACACATGCAGTAATCTCTCTAAACCACCACAAAGTTTTTCACAATTGGCAGATTCTGCTCTGAACTGCAGTGAAAGGAAGAGATGATACAAGGGGGGGGGGGGTAGGGGAGTAGGAATTTCCTTATTTGCATAGCTTGAAATGGAGACAGATCATAGATATCAGTTAAGATAACAAAAACTTTTTAGCTAATGAAGCGAGTTTAACCTGACAATGAAGGTCACAGAGAGAGTACTGCATACACTAAAGGCCAAATTCTTGTGCCACATGCGAAGCATGAGTAAGTGTGATTTAGGCCTGGTCTACACTTAAAACTTAGGTCAAGATAGCTACAGTGCTCATGGGTGTGAAAAATCCACATCCGACTTCCATAGCCTAACTCCAACGTACAGCAGCTAGATTGACAGAAGGGTACTTCCGTCAATCTAACTACCATCACCTGGGTAGAAGTTCCTACAGTGATGGAAAAACCCCTTCCATAACTGAAGTCTACGTCTGCCCTATTGAGTCACTGCAACATATCTACAGCACCAGAGCTATGCCACTACAGCACCCATAGTGTGACCATTCTTTCTCCCATGCAGTAGAATGACCACTTCCTTCACTCACCCAGGATTTACAGCCATATGCTGAGTTGGGAAGATGGGTTTGGATTTGCCTCTAAAGCCTTGTCTATACTGAAGAAAACGTGATTTAAAAAACAGTGTTGACTAACCACATTTGAATCATAATTTGGGGACCACTGTTGATCAGAGAGAGCAGAAAGACAAATACTGCTGGCAGTCTGCTCCGTAGGTGCATGCCTCTTGGGGCTATGAGCTGCAATTGCAAGCGACTTCTGTAGCCCAGCTGAATGCAGAACATCTGAGCTGGTCTGCAGGAATGCATGGCAGGCCTGCCAAATGTGTGAATTTAAAGCAGGGCTACTAAGTGTCGCATATTTCACATGACACCCACACATTTGGTAGCCTGCTTTAAATCCAGGTAAGCTGGCTGGGCTTGACCCTATAGGGGTTTTAGAGATACTGAACTACATTTTAACACTACGTGCTAAGTGGTGTTTCAACTACGGGTAGCTAACATGATTAACAGCAATGGAAGAAGAGATGCATCACATATTTTCTCAATTTAGACAAGGCCTAATATCAAGGACAAATAATATAACCCCATAACGCAATAAACACTCAAATACAGAGTTATTTTTGGTACTGATTACTACGTTAGAAAGTAATGGCACCTCTGGCACCACAGGATGGATCTGGTGGGTTGTTGGGGGAGCCGCCCCGGCTCTCTTTCTTCTCAGCAGGGAGGTGGGGAGTTCCTGTCCTATGTGGTAACCCCAGAGCAGGGAATGAAACGCTGGAACCATGTACTGGGTCCGGGGGAGTTACAGTTGCTCTGGCAGCTACCAGGCATTCTCAGTGCTGATGCTTTGATTACTGCATGAGCCAGGCTTAGAACAGTCAATGTTATTTTGACAGAACGACAACATTTTCCTCAGGAACATAAGCCACAGGAAGGAAATGGCAATTTGAAAACAGTTTATCTATCACTAAACCCTGAATAGAAATTTCATGAGACAAAGAAAAAACACTTCTCTAACCCAAGGGCCTTCCCCTCCTGAGTGTCATAGTCCTGCTGCAAACAATGCAGGTGTTAAGAACTTCTCAGAAAAAGAATCTTTTATAATGGAAAGAATTTGTTGAACTATATAAAGGGGTTAATAGCTGCCCTAGAATGGTTATCATTATAATTTAAGAATAAGAGAAAATTATTTGATTTTCGTAATAAAGATCAGCCTACAACAATTAATATGTTAATAGCACTAACACAACCTTTTATACTATTAATTGCCAGACACAAGTTTCTAATGGGAAAAGTTTATCAGCTCAGGACTAGTGAAAGTAAGTTCTCTCATTTACACCTGATGAAATTTATTTGGGAATTAGGGCTGTCAAGCGATTAATAAATTGTATTCTATTATTGTTTAACAGCGCAATTAATTTTTTAAAACTTTTTTTGGACGTTTTCCACATTTTCAAATATGTTGATTTCAATTTCAACACAGAATACAAAGTGTACAGTGCTCACTTTATATTTATTTTTATTACAAATATTTGCACTGTAAAAATAAAATATAGTATTTTTCAATTCACTTAATATAAGTACTGTAGTGAAATCTCTTTATCATGAAGTTGAACTTACACATGTAGAATTATGCACCAAAAAAACTGCATTCAAAAATAAAACAATGTCAAACTTTAGAGCCTGCAAGTCCACTCAGTCCTACTTCTTGTTCAGCCAATCGCTCAGACAAACAAGTTTGTTTACATGTGCTGGAGACAATGCTGCCCACTTCTTGTTTACAATGTCACCTAAAAATGAGAACAGGCGTTCACATGGCACTGTTGTCGATGGCATTGCAAGATATTTACATGCCAGATGCGCTAAAGATTCATATGTCCCTTCATACTTGTGTCCGTGCTGATGATGGGTTCTGCTCAATAATGATCCAAAGCAGTGAATGTTCATTTTCGTCATCTGAGTCAGATGCCACCAACAGAAGGTTGATTTTCTTTTTTGGTGGTTCGGGTTCCGTAGTTTCTGCATCAGAGTGTTGCTCTTTTAAGACTTCTGAAAGCATGCTCCACACCTCGTCCCTCTCAGATTTTGAAAGGCACTTCAGATTCTTAAACCTTGGGTCAAGTGCCGTAGCTATCTTTAGAAATCTCACATTAGTACCTTCTTTGCATTTTGTCAAACCTGCAGTGAAAGTGTTCTTAAAATGAACAACATGCTGGGTCATCATCCGAGACTGCTATAACATGAAATATATGGCAGAATGCAGGTAAAACACCGAAGGGACGCACAATTCTCCCCCAAGGAGTTCAGTCACAAATTTAATTAACACATTTTTTTAACGAGCATCATCAGCATGGAAGCATGTCCTCTGGAATGGTGGTCGAAGCATGGAAGGGGCATACAAATGTTTAGCATATCTGGAACATATATACCTTGCAACACCAGCTACAAAAATGCCATGCAAACTCCTGCTCTCACATTCAAGTGACATTGTAAATAAGAAGCGGGCAGCACTATCTCCTGTAAATTTAAACAAACTTGTTTGTCTTAGCAATTGGCTGAACAAGAAGTAGGACTTAGTGAACTTGTAGGCTCTAAAGTTTTACATTGTTTTGTTTTTGAGTGAAGTTATGTAACCAAAAAAAAAAAAAATCTACATTTGTAAGTTGCAGTTTCACGATAAAGAGATTGCACTACAGTACTTGAATGAGCTAAATTGAAAAATACTATTTCTTTTATCATTTTTACATTGCAAATACTTGTAATCAAAAATAAATAAAAAGTGAGCACTGTACACTTTTTATCCTGTGTTGTAATTAAATCAATATATTTGAAAATGTAGAAAAACTTCCAAAATTATTTAATAAATTTCACTCGGTATTCTATTGTTTAACAGTGTGATTAACCACGATTAATTTTTTTGAGTTAATCGTGTGAGCTAACTGGAATTAATTGACAGCCCTATTGGGAATACAACAGTCTCAAAATACTTCTGAGGAAAAAAATTGCTCTTTGTGCTAAAGATTTGATGTGTTTTCATAATCTTTTTATATGGGGACTGCTAAGGCATTGTATCCTGCGCAAGTCTGATGGAATTTATGTCCCAGATGGGTAAAAAGGAAAGACTGTTCTACTTTTGCAAATTTTTTGAGTTACTCTGAGAAACATCCTTGTCTTTGCCAAGCTTCTTGCTTCTCACACTCTGCTGCCTAATTAGCATATAGCATTCACAATATCTTCTTTACAAGTTTGGATACATTTTAAAATGTTTAATTTAACCTACATTGGGATTTTTAAACACTTAAAAAAAATGTGTGAGAATGCAAGCACTATGTTGGTCTCTCTACCCTTCAATAAAAATTGCCTCCATATCTACTTTTGACCTGTGAGAGTTCCTTTTCTCCCTCCCTTTTCTTCCACAAACCCACACATTTAAGACGGACATAGATGGTTTTTGCCTGCTGGAGCATTAAGGGTGCACATGTGCAAGAACAGAGGGAAAATCTGAGTACTTGAGAGGCAGAGATATTTAATCGGTTTTCACTAAATTTTTCACCTGGGCTGGTGGAAGCTGAATGGCCTTGGGGAGAATCTGACCCGATAGGGATGGGGTTGGCAGGCTTGAGTGTGATGGGGAATGGAGTGAAATGGTGAATGAGAGTATGGATGAATTGAACGTGAGTGTGTGAGGAGGAGAATATTATGGCACATGGTACGGTAAGAACTAGAGTGCCAGGAATAAGTTAGGAATTGGAGAATACTGTACATAGGGATAAATATTCTCTTCCACTCTGACCTTCACAGTAAAGTGTTCCAATTTTTCATTCTGAGGGGGAGGGGTGTAAGGAATAGGCAGGGTGCCACTTCTACCTAGTTCCCCATCAGCTTTCCCTAGACTCCACCAAAACGCTGCTCTGTGATATCTGCACTCTACTACAGTGTCTCAGATTTTTCACGTTGAAAATACGATCAACTTGCAGAGGAGACTGTGTCCATGTGTCGGTGTTTGTGTTTCTTGCTACCTGCAGCACCACCCACTACTGGTGCCCCTCCTGGACAGGATCTCTCTCTGGTGCAGCCAATGTTACTTTCATCAGTACTGCAGCTGCCACAACCACGAAAGTCCTGAGCTTGCTGCAGCTGTTATAATGGCCTAAGAAATTCCCCAAAAGCCTGAGGTAAGGCAAATAAAATAAACACTCTCTGATCTAACACCGCATTAAAATTTCCAAACACCCCTCTCCTGCCAAAAAGAAAAAGAGAAAAGAAGACAACTCTAGCCTGGAATTTTGCCACAGGAGTTTGCATCAGAACATACCTATGACTGTAACGATAAAGCTTTATAATTATAGGTTGACTGCAAGCACATAATAGATTAATCATTGTGGATGAAATAAAAAAAAAATCTTAAAAGTAAAACTAGAGATGGATCAAGACCAGAATCTCAAATCAGACCTCCTTTGAATTTTGAGAAAGAGAATTTAAAACTTAAATCCATGGATTCAAACCCAACCAGAACCCCAGCTTGCTTTTCTGGGCTGGATCCAAAACTAGAAGGGGCTTAATTTTCCAGTTGAGATGTAGCTGAAACCTCACAAATTCATCGGCATTCACACAGGACATTTGGTCCAAGATACCTGAAATCTTGTGAAAACAGCTGAGCTTACATAATTAATGGAACTGGAGGTATTTATGGCATTTTTGTCCAAAATACTGCAGGATCTGCTTGTGGGATTTTAGTGCCACTGAACCCCAAATTATAATCAGGGGTAGGCTTTAAACAGGCCTAACCTTAGTCTGGATTAAAATAATACCTCCGCAGCCCAACTCCAAGTAAAACTTAACTGTTTGCTGCAACCACAACAGCTAGATGCATTGTCCAAATCCCAGCATTATCTTAAGATGAAATCTTCAATGATTGTTTCTGACAAAACAGTATGGGGAAAAATATCAGCCCACCTCTAACTATTTATGTCTCCGCAAACATCACCAACAAAAAACTATACCAGCAGCCTTTGTCCAATAAGGTGTGTTTTTTCCTCCCAAACCCATGAAGCATTTTTATCCCTGTGCTCAGGCTGGCACAAAACACATCCTTAATTTTTGTTTTAACATTTCATTATCTACCACCTCCACAATCTGGGCAATAGAATAGCCCACAAAGCGCCCCTACATACTATGTTCACATCTCATCTCACAAATTTGACATTCCACTTCTCTCAGTAGATTGTTTCTGCCTTTTAAAAAAAATTTGTAAGTAGTAATTTGTCTGAACGGTGCTTAAAGGGAGCATGCCACACCCCCATTCTTACTGCTCTCTCCAGCAACATGCAACACACTAGCCAGTGCTTTGCATTGCACATACAGGTATAATTGCTGCTTAACGTTTGGGACTCAGCTTTCACATTAAATGACTGGCTTATAAGTATGTAGTGCACTGCCTTGCTGTGCACTGCGCACTTCAGGGAATAATTGTGCCTCGGTGGTCCTGGCTGATTTGATAGCACTGTGGCTTATACTGTAGCTGCGATTCGGGTGATTTTTACTGGCAAAAGTATACAACACAGTGTTATTGCCTTTACAGCTTCTAACTGTGCAATATTTCATGAATTGTTTGGTGATTTCAGGTTACAAATCGTATCCCAGAAACAGAGAATTGACCTATGAGGTCTAAAAATCTAGCGGAGAAACATCAAATAAAGTTTTTAGAAACCTTTCACACACCACTTCTTGGTAACAGAAGTATGTTAGGGATCTTCTTGCACTACCTCTACCCACGCAGTATCTATTCTGCAGATAGATATGAGGACTTCAGTTTCTAGTTCTGCCATGCTGCATGCTGAACAAGTGTAGAATTATTCAAAAAACTTTAACATAACTGCATATTTCTAAACAGGTTTTCTGAAATGTCCTAAACTTTTTAGTTCTACTTGGGAACCACGTGCAGACACCTCATCAGGGGCATCATGAGAGTCTGTGACTGGGAAGGTCTTGGGGCACATATTGCAGCTTTTGAAGGCATCCTTGGCATAATCCCTGCAAGCACTGGAGGGTCAGGGCAGAAGCGAGTACACCATGGCTTCTCGTCCCAGAAAAAGGTTCCAAGATAAGGAACCAGATCTCTATTAAACTAACTGCGCTAAGAACTAACTAACCAAGAGACTACAACAACTTTTAAAAAATTATTTACAAGGAGAAGCCATACTGCATGAACACTGAAGCTCCGTCCTAGACCACAAGCAGAAAGAAAGAACTAAAATGGTGGCAGTCCAGCAGGCCCCTTTATTCCATTGGTGTGGAGCACAAGGAGAACAGGGACGCATGCGCAGATCACATGGACGCTGATAAAGAAAATTCTCTGGTCTTTGTTGCATGGAACATATGCACAACCAAAAGAGCACTACATGTGGGGACAGTCACTTGAAGAACTGGCTGATTTCTGCAATCTGCCATCAACTCTATTTTCAAGAAAGCACACGCTATTCCCAATGCCACAGTAGTTGTGTAGGATGCTTGCATTTCTCAAACAGATGGCAGATATATACTATTTTAACCAAAACCCTTCTTCAAGAACAGTGGTCCATATAATGACAGTACTTGACAACCAACCACTGAGGCATCAAAAAATACAACTACCATATCATCAATTCACACTGCCCTTTTAAAAATGTATTAATAAATTATAACAGATGGCCTTGGCAATCAGGCTGGATGACCTCATTTATTGCCAAAAGGTGGGTTCTTTAAAAAAAAATTAAACTTTAGTCAAAAACCTATTCCCAAAAGCACAATATACTTTGTAAAAGTGGAAAATAAGCTGTTCTTATGTGTTTCGAGCCAAACTCTGTTCTAAGTCAATCAGAATGAAGCTGGTACAGAGCAATTAATTCACTCTGCTGTACTAATATGCGTCAGGGAAAAAATGTTCACAACTAGAATACATCTTTTTTTGTGTGGTATGATACAAATAAAGCTATTGAAAAAGAATAGAGAGCAATGTCTACTAATTAACAAATATATTATTTTCCTTGTCATTTACATAGCAGCAAGAAAGCACTGGCCTGTTCTATTTTATTGACATCTCTTAAATAGTAGTTGCAAGATGTAATCTATATTTCATACTATTGTTAGCAAGAGCAGAAATAACTCAGATCTGAAGCTCTGTCTGTTGAAAGGTCTGCTTTTGTCGGGAAACATTTCCTGTTTTTTCAAATGTAAAACATCAGCCCCCCCTTTCTGCACCTGACCAACTATAGCCTCGGTGCGCTCTCTCTAATGAAGGATATGTTCTATAGTTCCATACTTACATTCTGTAGAAGGGTCCATGAATTCTGATTTTTGCAGCTGAGCAAGAAGAGGTATAGACATCCAAGGTCATTTGGCACACCTTAAATAGCCCTGGTGATCATTGACAATCTTCAATGACAAAGATTCCCTTACATTCAGAGTTAATCTGAGTGGAACAGCACTGCTGCCAGAACAATCAAAAGTACAAAGTTTCAGGATTCTCAAAAGCCATCCCAAACATTTAAAAGAAGCTGTCTATATATATTTAAGTCTGTACTTTTCCCTCTTTCAGATGTATTGCTTATGTGCGAAGATATCACACTCTCTTTACATTTCACATACATTTAAAAGTATACTCTTCTAGAACTTAAAAAAAAAAAAAGAAAGAAAGAAATTTATATGCTAGTTCACCTCCAAATGCTTAACCGCACGATCATTACTCTTCTTTTGGTCGCTCTGATTGGGTTATTTTCCCACACACTGCTCTTGTGGTGAATGACTTGTCGGGGCAAGTAAGACAATGCTTTGGGCAAGAGATTAAAGACGTGCACAGAATCCTTTAAGCTCCTACTGGGCTGGGCCCTGACTGGCGTGGCATGGCTTTCAAACAACTGTTTAACACTAGAAGCAATCTGAACTGCATAGCTACCAAAAAGCCTCATTTTTTGGAACTCAGGCACAATTATAACTTGTATTCTGTCCCCCTGATAAGGGTTGAAATGGTTTCCCCTCCCCTTCAGGAGGGTCAGAATGATTTCTAATCTCTCATAACAAGAGATACTGGGGCTCAGCCCTATAATTAATTGCAGTGTTATCTAGAATGGTCTCCAATTCACATAAACCAATTTAAGCGTATTGCACCATAGGTTAGCAAGTGAAGAAGAGAGGAAATCTCATCCTTGGGAGCCAGGATTTAGATTCCATTTAAAAGGAGTAGAGCAGAGATTGGCAATTTTTGGCATGCGGCCCACCAGGGTAAGCCCCATCCATCAGCCCGCGCTGCTTCCCACTGCCCCCATTGGCCTGGAGCGGCGAACTGCAGCCAGTGGAAGTCGTGATCGCCCAAACTTGCGGACGTGGCAGGTAAACAAACCGGCCCGGCCCACCATGGGGCTCACCCTGGCAGGCTGCGTGCCAAAGGTTGCCGATCCCTGGAGTAGAGCTACATATTTACCTGAGACAATCCAAAATACTGAAGAGCTCTGAAAGACCTTTCTGAAATTCAGGATATGGACTTATGCATGCAAATGCCAGCATGCACTAACTACAGCACAGAACACAGAGGGTAGGTCAGGGTAATTCAGCCCTGATTTGTCACATCCCACTAGACCCAGAGGGACCCACATTAGACACTGGGCCAGTCTCCCCTCTCCGACCCACCCCTTCTCATGGTGAACAGCAGCAGCTGGTAGGAATGTTCAGACTCCTGAAATCATTCACTTAACCCCGAAACTGGACTTTGGATATACTTATTCCTCTCAACTACTGGTTGGTTGGTCACCTTCAACTTGACCCTCTTGCCACTGCAGCCCAACCTCTTTCTCCCTACTTATTATGCTTCCCTCTCCACCACCTTCTCCCAGTTTCCCCTCACTATGCACTCCTCTCAATTATTCCAACATCCCCCTGTGACATTACACCCCATATTCTTCATAAAAATATGCTTATGAGATGAATATGGCATAACTAAGATGTATTTTATGCAAGATGGGTCATGTGAGATACCATTAGAAAGGTTATGATTGACTGAATGTGATTATTCAGTTTGTATGCATGTATCATTTCTGTACCTGAAGTTAGGAATATTGACTATGTAACAATTACAACTGTGTGTGTACTTGGGAAAAACCCACCAGACAGCAGGCCATCAGCTTTGATGGGCCATTCGGAAGGAACAGTAAGACTTGGAAGATACTAATCTCTCCTTCCCCAGAAGCTTCCTGGGACCATGCTTTGACACTACTGCCTTTTGTAGTTAATAAACTTGTTTTATTATAAAACCCAGTTTGTGCAACAACCTCGTGTGACTCCTCAAAAACAAAAACCCTACAACTATGTTTTTGTAATACAAATAAAATTCCACACAAAAAGACCCCAGAGCAGTAGAAGAATGCAAAAATCAAGATCTCAAAAGTTTTAAAATGCCAGAATTAAGGTTTCTCATGCAACCCTAATGGAAAAAGTCTCTAAAAGGAGGGAATAATACTTTCTTGCCTCCTAAGTAAAGGATGAGAAGACCTGCGCTACAACGTCTGTGAACACCCATTGTTTCATGTTGTGCGTGTGTGTGTGTACACACACACACACACACACACACACACATATATCTTCCTACTGTATTTTCCACTGCATGCATCCAATGAAGTGGGTTTTAGCCCACGAAAAAAGCTTATGCCCAAATAAATTTGTTAGTCTCTAAGGTGCCACAAGTACTCCTGTTCTTTTTGCGGATACAGACTAACACGGCTGCTACTCTGAAACCAGAATTATTAATGTCAGTCCATGGGAGAGGAGGGACAAGAACTCAGTCTCCTGGCTTCCAGTCTAATCCACTATCCCAAAAACCAAAGGGTCTCTTGATGGGGGAGAGCAGACAGGTAGGCAGGTCAGCAAGGATCAAGAGCATGCACAGTGAGGCAGGAACATTCAGAAAATTAATGGGCAAATGTTGAAAAAGTCCTAGTCAGCATGTGCAAGTGGCAATTTTAGTAACCTACACTTACATTTTTTCTTTTTACATGCAGAGCACAGGTCCCTGAAGCCTCAAATATTCACTCACCTCCAGAAATTTCTAACTCCAACTCAATGCAATACCCCAACATACACTCTATGAGTTATACCACATCCATCATTGAAGAGCATTGGAGCAGGCAGGCTGCTTATAAAGTAAAGGGACAAATGGTATCCATTTCTGCTACTGTGCCTCCTGGGCTTGGGGAGGACAGAAAGGAGCATAGGCACAAGGGTTCCATTAATCGTTCAAGCACAGCTTGAGAACTCCAGCTATTTAAATCCCTCTGTGATCTCTAGCACATTGCCCATTCTAACCATTGTCCAGACCCTGGGGATCCACAGACTATGTCGAAGGGGTCCACGAAAGGACGTTGTTACCACAGAAAAGTGGTTTTCAACCCAGGGTCTTCAGACTATGTCTAAGATTTTCAAAGGGGTCCGCACCTCCATTTGAAAATGTTTAGGGGTCCGCAAATGAAAAAAGGTTGAAAACCACTGGTCTACGCCAAATGCTATTTAATGATGCATTAAACAAAATGTTTTAGTTTCTCCCATTCTAGACAAAGCCACTGTAGAACTTACAACTTCAAATCAGTGCCCAACTAACCAGTGCAGCCAGCTCTCACAAGGTGATTCTCCCTCTCTTTACCATTTTGCAGAGAGCTTTCTTTGTAGTGCCAGACCATGAGGATCTCGGGGCTAACTCAGCACAAAGGTATGGAAAAAAAGCGTCCTTCCTCTTCATGAAATTATGCAACCAGGGCTGTTGGTCCAAACAGTCTGTGGCTGCGGTCTGAACTCAGACGCAAAAGTGCTCTATCAGCTGGATCACCCATAAGCACAAGACACCGCCACCAATTCAGGAGGTGCTGTGTGCATGACAAATGCATCATTGATTCTGCAAACAAGCCCAATCCACACTCTAGCTGGCCACAGATATTAACAAAATCTCTTATCATCCCACCGGCGCCACCTCAGATGCCTCATGACTACTTTTCAAAGTTCCAGCAGAAATGTTTCCTGCTGAGCAAGGAGGCAGAACCGAACATTCATCTGGCCCCCATTTTGATAAAAAGGCCTAGGAACAGGCACCATCTCCAGGTAATTTATGACAGTTCTCTGGAGAGTTAAGGGATTTTGAAGTCTTCTCCTGTAAATCCCCTCTGCTCCCCAAGGCCTTTTGAAATCTCTCAGAAGCTGCTGCGTCTGGGAACTGTCAGAAATTTTTGAGAAAGGTACCCAGAGGGCAGTGTGACTATAATGTGTAATACAGCACAACATGGCCATGGGGCAAATGTAAACAGCATGACTAGTGCAAACACACCACGCTGTTGATAGCTAGCCAGTGCTATCCCACTGATCCAGTTTTTAGTAGCTCATTTCTCTAGGGCAGACACAGTGTTTTAATAGTCAATTCAGCAGAAAAAGGAGAGGAAGAGGAAGGGAGTTAGTGCAATTGTTAATATTCGCTACCACTTAATTAAAATAGACCCACACAGAGTTAGATTTAGGGTGTGTCTACATAGCAAAGAAAAACCTGCAGCTGGCCCATGCCAGCCGACTTAGGCTCACAGAGCTCCGGCTGCAGGGTTGCTTCATTGCTATGTAGGCTTTTGGGCTTGGGCTGAAGCTCAAGCTCGGGCTCTGGGACCCTGAAGGATGGGAGGCCCCAAAGCCCAGGCTCCAGCCCGAGCCCAGAAGTCTACACTGCAATGAAATAGTCCCACAGCCCGAGTTGGTTGGCACAGGCCAGCCCCGTTTTTCTTTGCTGTGTAGACATACGCTTAGGGGCAAAGAAATTCAGATACAAAATGGTGTCTCATCTGGGAACAATGATTTTCTGGTATTTTGTCTTCAGTTGCTTCACAGTCTTTACATTTCAGCATTAAAAAAAATAGTACAAAATCTAACAAGATTATGACTTTTAGAATAACGGTGCAAATTTGTGACGGGAGTTGGACTGAATTTTACAAGTGGCAGTAATGAAACAATGCTGCAAGGTAACATTCTGACACCTCCATTAACAGGATCTGGGCTTGAAATTATAATTATCTAGGTACAAAAAAAGTAGTTAATTCTGACATTTTCTTTAAAAAAGTATGTCTTTGTAATAAAAAAAAAGCCTGTCTCTCTTAGCACTAGAGATGAGCCTGAACCAAAGAGTATGTCTTCAGTGCAGCGTTATCCTGGGTGATCGGCACCTGGCTCTGAGCACCGGCGTTAGCCTGCTAGCTAGCCTCCGAGCACTGGCGAGCAGCCATGCTACAAATGCCAGAGTAGAGTTCTTCACTGGTGCCACCCTTCCTCTGTATATTACTCGGACTTGTGGGGGCACAGCCCATGGCTCTTTGTACTGCACTAAGCTGAGCCACTCTGTGATTCCTTCCCAGTGCACTGTGAGAGAAGGTGTCTTTTGGGGCATGTAGGGGGAATTATGGGAAGGTATTGAAGGACGAGGAGCACACTATAAAGTGTTCAGAGTAGCAGCCGTGTTAGTCTGTATCCGCAAAAAGAACAGGAGTACTTGTGGCACCTTAGAGACTAACAAATTTATTTGAGCATAAGCTTTCGTGGGCTACAGCCTAATTCATCGGATGCATGTAGTGGAAAATACAGTAGGAAGATACATCTATCTATCTATCTATCTATCTGTGTGTGTGTGTGTGTGTGTGTGTGTGTATCTATCTATCTATCGATAGATAGATAGATAGATATAGATAGATAGATAGATAGATAGATAGATAGATAGATAGATAGATAGATAGATAGATAGACACACACACACAACATGAAACAATGGGTGGTACCATACACACTATAAGGAGAGTGATCAGTTAAGGTGAGCTTTTATCAGCAGGAGAGAAAAAGAACTGTTTGTAGTGGTAATGAAAATGGCCCATTTCCAGCAATTGACAAGGAAATATGAGGAACTATAGGGAGTGGAGGGGGAGAGGAGAAATAAGCATGGGGAAATACTTTTACTTTATGTAATGGCCCATCCACTCCCAGTCTTTGTTCAAGCCTAATTTAATGGCATCCAATTTGCAAATTAATTGCAATTCAGCAGTCTCTTGTTGGAGTCTGTTTCTGAAGTTTTTTTGTTGTAATATTGCGACTTTTAGGTCTGTAATCGAGTGGTCAGGGAGACTGAAGTGTTCTCCAACTGGTTTTTGAATGTTCTAATTCTTGACGTCTGATTTGTGTCCATTTATTCTTTTACATAGAGACTGTCCGGTTTGGCCAATGTACATGGCAGAGGGACATTGCTGGCACATGATGGCATATATCACATTGGTAGATGTGCAGGTGAACGAGCCTCTGATAGTGCGGCTGATGTGATTAGGTCCTATGATGGTATCCCCTGAATAGATATGTGGACAGAGTTGGCAACGGGCTTTGTTGCAAGGATAGGTTCCTGGGTTAGTGTTTTTGTTGTGTGGTGTGTGGTTGCTGGTGAGTATTTGCTTCAGGTTTGGGGGCTGTCTGTAAGCAAGGACTGGCCTGTCTCCCAAGATCTTCTCACAGATCTTCTCACAACCTTTCAGGCCAGGAGA
Source organism: Emys orbicularis (assembly GCF_028017835.1). Lineage (NCBI taxonomy): Eukaryota > Metazoa > Chordata > Testudines > Emydidae > Emys > Emys orbicularis. The sequence continues at coordinate 82,839,089 of NC_088687.1, read as the reverse complement.
GCTAAGCCAATGACAAGACTGGAAGTTGTGAGACCAGGAGACTCCAGGCAAAAGCAGCAGTGGATAAAGGAAAATGAAAGGAAAACCTACTCATTTTTGCCAACAATTCCCTCTCTACAGGGTTTTTTCCCCTTCCTTCTGGTCTATGGGAGGGGCAGTTAATGCAAAGCCAGCCAGTCTGGTTTACGTCACAACGAAGACCGCCCATTCTGGCTCCTACTAAAGCTCTACACCTATCAGAAGCAACTACCCACAAGAAATATTGAAGAAACAGATGATTTGATTAAGCAGATTAGAAGCAATAAAGCCTCTTTATCCATGAATATGATTTGTTATTTTTCAACTACAATTCGCACCGTTCCTCTTTAAAGCAAGGAGGCCATTATGTCCAACTTCTCATGCGTGTTTGTAGAGACGACCATTGAGCTGCTTGCATGTTTCGGCCACAAAAGTTCAGCACATCCCCCTTCCTCCTGCCATAATGAAGTTATGGCCAAGAGGATTAATGCCAATGTCTCCACATGGAAGCTTGTTTCTCCCATATGCTTAATAAGAAATTTCTCTCTCCTTTTTTCAGAATGACATAAATAAGAGTACTGCTCCAAGAACAGCTTCCCACCATCTTCTACACTGATGTCTTCTGTGGCTGCTACCATATAGCTGCAGGATGTTGAAGGGCTTCTCACACATTCTATTGCTTGACTCCATATATGGATAGAGGTCACAGTATAAACCTGGACCTTACGGTGTTTAATGACCTTTAAGCCATAGATTTTTCCTCTGTATCATCATCAACACTTATTCCTTGAAATGAAGTGGTTGCTCCCTCTCACAGTATTTGACCTTGATCGGGGCAGTCTCTTATAAACCATTGGACTATCAGTGGAGGATGTGGAGGGCTGGTTTCCGTGCTTCCTATACCTCTCCTGTTCCTGCTAAACCTTAATCGCCTGCTACACCCAAAGATTCTTTTGGTCTATCTGTAGAAAACAAAAGCACAAAGGAAGTGTATTCTCTTTACTGAAAGTAAACCATGCTTCTTAATCTGCATGTTTGGCTACTGCCCTTATGAAAAGGGACTTGCCTCCAGTAATTTTGGCAATGCTTGGCATTTGATTTACTTGCCTGACACAGACATGAGACATGTCCACAACTGTCTCCTACATTCCACAACCCTCGGAGGAAGGAATAACTGGAGAGGGACGCTACTGCCATACGGATTTCATGCAGAACAGACTGAAATTAGCTCTGTGTCTTGATTTCTCCTTCAGGCTCATCACACCAGACTAGCAGTGATGTCCAGATTGACACGGATACTTGCACAGCAGCTGCTAAATCTTCTCAGTTCCTTCTTAAAGATTTCGTTTATCTCCATCAATCCAAGCTATTGAGGGGGAATGAATCTCCTTCAGAAGGAATTACCGTGTCTTTGGCTAAAGAAGAAATGGCTACCTCACCTTTAGAGCACTGTTTGAAACACATCGTGTCCTCACGAACTCTAATGTTACCTAGCTTGCCTATTAAGTCTCCTCCTTTTGTTAGGCTGTTCCCACGCAGATCTAATAATATTCTCAACAAATGAGTAAATACGGATAACAGTTTCTTTCTTCCTACTTTCAGGAAAATACTTGTTTCTTGTTGTCTTCCTGCTCTGGTTTTAACGCCAAAGTTTAATGAACTATTTAACCACAGGATTAAACAAATCCTCTGGGAATAACTTGTGCCAGGGCTATGCCACAAGCTGATCAGTACTGAAATTTGATCATTCGCCCTCTTCAGTAGAATTCTTCTGGGAATAAAGAAAACTCCACCTAGACACGGAATATTCGTTTTCAGACTTTCCCTTGAAGAGTGAGATGAAGAAAGTATACCTGTGACAGGATGGCTCATCCCTTAATGGCTGGAGGGCCTGGAACCAGCCAACCCTGATTACTAAAGGAGGTGCACTCTTGTAGGAGAAAAACTGTTTTCCTATAAAGAGCACCAAGTGGCCACATTGAGCTGAGGGATCTCAGGAAACAGAAGCCTGAGAAGCTATAGCTGGCTTGACGCAGCAGCAGCAAGGCTCTTGCAGAGACATTGAACTGTGCCCAGCTCTGAAAAAGAGGGAACTCCCCCAGGGAGGAGACACTGAACTAATGTTGGGGCCTGGAAGCCCAGTGCATATCTGAAAACTGAATAAAGTGACCCCAGGTGGGGAATGTTTTAGGCTCCTTTGGTCTGGGTTGAGTTTGGTTAAAGACCCAATGAAGAAAGGAAAAAGAGGCAGGGGTCACAGAGCTGCCTCTGGCCACAAGGGGCTGCTCAGGTGGCAGCTGACCCCAATACAACACACACAACTATTTTTTTCTAACTCTCTCTTTCACAGATTTTGATGCATTCATTCTCTTAATGCTCTTGAGTACAAAAATTACTGGGAGTCAGGAGATTTAGGTTCCAGTTCCTGCGCTGCCTTTGACTTCCTACATGACTTTGTACTAGTTGCTCCTTCCCAAGGCCTGAGGGATATTTATACCTACTTACACCTACCTCATGAAGCTATTTTAAAGCTTAATTCATTTCTGTTTCTCAAATGCCTAGAGAGCTCTAGTTGAAGGTGCCACAGATATGCAAAGTATCTTTATTATTGCTTTAACTCTGTTAACATGAACTTGGCTCAACTCTTTACTCCCACCTGCTGGTCAGTAACTTCTTGTTTATCAATTTGAGTTACTACAGAGTGCACACCTCATCCTGAGATTAATCCCAATTTTCTCCCCATGGGCATCAATGCTGGAACTATGTGGACACTGCAGGATTCAGTTGCGAGGGGTTTGTGAACTAGCCCTGGAACACTGCAAATCAGAAAGGCTGGGGACGAGAAGAACAGTGAAGGCTGGCCAGCTATTGAATTGAATGAGAGGAGGGAACAGAGTTTTATTTGCTTTGTGGTAGGCAGCATGGTGGGAAGTGAATTAGCGGAGGAAGATGCTGCATGGAGAGAAGGATAAGATAAGGGTAGAGGCAGAGGGAGTCAACCTGTCACTGAAGAGGGTTGACATTGGAGGTTTAGGAGAAGAGATAGAAGACTGCCACTAAGAGATGAGATTACCAGCTCCCTTTGAAAAAAATAGAGAAATGGAAATCTTCTGTTATAAGGAGAAGCTAGAGAGGGTCATCTTAGAAAATAGGCAACTAAGGAGGGATACTATAGAATGGTGTGGAGAAAGTAAAGTATTATTTACCCCATCCCATAACACAAGAACTAGGGGTTACCCAATGAAATTAATAGGCCAGCCGGTTTAAAAAAAACATAAGGAAGCACAGTCAACCTGTGGACCGCATTGCCAGGGGATGTTGTGAGGGCCAAAAGTATAACTGGGTTCAAATAAGAATTAGATAAGTTCTTGGAAGATAGATAATAGCCACTGATAGACCTAGGATGATCAGGGACACAACCCCATGCTCTAGGTGGCCCTAAACCTCTGACTGGGACTGGAGGACAGGGGACAGATCACTCGATAATTGTCCTGTTCTGTTTATTCCCTCTGAAGCATCTGGCACCAGCCACTGACAAAGGACAGGATACTGGGCTAGATGGACCATTGTTCTGTATGGCCATTCTTATATAGGGTGTGTGAAAAGACCCAGGAAGGAGAGACCGGGAGTCTGGGTTTGGGGTCAAGTGGGAAGAGAACACTCCAGAGCACATGTGGATAAAAGTACGGAGCAATCCTTGAAGACAGGGTCGGTTGGACAAACTAGTTGGAAAGGAGTTGAAGGTATGCCAACCCTCTCAGGCAGAAGAAGGTTAAGGTTAAGTAATTGGCAGAGCACAAATAGTGTAGAAGGATTTAGACAAGGGATGGGAGAAGGAGGGACAGAGCAAAGGAGAAGAAAGAGGATGTAAGGACAGAGAACGACAACAGGGGATTATAGATAAAATAAGGGGAGATTAAGTGAGACAGAGAAATTGGGAAAGAGAGAAAGACAATACGGAGCAGAAAAACAAAGACTTGGGAAGGAAGAAATAAAAGAAGTGGAAACAGCAGTGTCTAAGCAGGGCTTTATCATTGGATCCAAAGCAGAAATCCATGACCATATTACCCCTTCCCCCTCAGCTGTTGTGTATTTAGTATGTACGTCAATAGATTCAGCAGTTTAAAACTAGCACTGTTCCTGCCCCACTACATTCTCCCCCACTCCCATTCTCTCCAGAAACTGTGGTTTGGTCCACCACCCCACTTAAACTGCTCTGGAAGACTCTGGCAGGGAATGTAATGCTAAATAAACTACCTCCCTCTCATATTTCAGTTCTCACAAGTTACCACTTGACCTCAGGCAGACCTTGTAGACTAATTGCAAAGGAGATCAATGTGTAAACTTGAAACTAACATGAATAGAAGTCAGGGGGAGAAGAAGAGGAAACAAGTACTCCAAAGGAGCCCATAGTAAAAACAAAACCCTTACAATTAGCCAATGAATATTCCATAGAGTTTAAGAAATGATACTGGGATGTTTCACTCCATATTCTTCATGGAAATATGCTTATGATACGAATATGGCATAACTTTATGCAAGATGGGTCTTGTAAGATATCATTGGAAAGGTTATTATTTACTGAATGTGATCATCCAATTTGTATGCCTGTATCATTTCTGTATCTGAAGTTAGGAATATTGACTATGTATCTGTATTTCAACTATGCTACTTTGGGTGACGCCCACTGCTAACACTTCAGATACAACAATGGAAAAGCCAGACAGGGCTCATAGTCCATCAGCGAGGACAATGGACTGCGAAAAGGCTTGGCCTTCTTGCGGTTGCTCCATACTGCCACTGACTTCTGGACATTGTGATACTACAGAGTCAGGTGGTCTTGTCACCTGATACTAAACATTACCTGGGACGACTTATAATTTTCCACTGGAAGGGAAGGGGGGGTCCAGTTTGGGAAACAAAGGATTCCTGCCTTATGTAAATCCTATTTAAGGGTGGGGAGGAAGGCAAACGGGGCTCCTCCTCTCCATGGCTGGTCTGCCCAAAAAGAAAGAATGCTAAAGCCACCTGAAGGCAAGGCAAGGGGGGAGTCCAGACTGAGACAGGGGTCTAGTCTGAAAGGAAATATAACTGGAACTCTGAACCACAGAAATGTTGCAATCTGCCTAAAATAACATTCAGGGTAAGAAATTACATTTTGTAATCTGTTCCTTAAGTATATTGAGCTTAGCTTGCATATTTTGCTTTATTTGGTCAGTAATCTGCTTTGTTCTGTCTGTTATCGCTTATATTTACTTAAAATTCACCTTTTGTAGTTAATAAACTGGGTTATATTATAAAAAAGCAATGAGTTTATATAATTTCTATCTGGGGGGCGGGCAAGAAGTTGTGCATATCTCCCTCACATTGAGGAGGGGGGCAAATTTCATAAAACCTTTGAGTTTGTACCCCTTAAAGGGAGTGGGCACCAGAACAGATCTCTGTCTCTCTATGCAGCTGAGTGTGGCTTGTGAGCCTAACCCAGCAAGGCCAGGTAAAGGGGACCCAGGCTGGCAGAATAGGCTGACTAAGTGGCACCTCAGCACATCAGGTGACACCCCAGAGGGCCCAAACCCATCACAATACTTAGCTTAAATAATGTTTGCATGTGAAAATTCTTCTTAGGAGGGCAAGCTAATATCTCAAATATTTTTTAAATCTTTTAAAGTTGTATTTCACTGGGGGGGGTTGTTTATTGTATTTTTATTCTCATTGTTTTCCTCACTTCAAACTTTCTGCATTAGATTTCCATTTTACCCATTTAGATCATATACTTTTCCTATTTTTTTAAATATATGAAGACAGTGTGCAGTTGGGACAGAGACAGCCAAACCTAAACAATATAAAAGACACAAGACAGGCAGACAGTGAAGTTTTATAGACACGCATTACATTAAGGGTGGCTTATATATTATTGCAACATGATAGTTGCATACAGTGTGCCAGAATCTTCTCTCTAACCCATTATTTTTACAGGCTTGAAAAATCATCCATAAAAATTCACTTTGAGGCTGAAACTTGGGGACCAAGGTTTCAGCTAGCAAATACATTCCTGGTTTCATCATATTTAGATTATAAGAGTACTGTATGTGTATTGAAATAGCTGTGTCTTTGCCCCCCTTTAAACTCAAAACCAGCATAATTTAAAACTGAATTTTGAAGATATATTAAAAAAGGGGAGGGGAAGATAACAGTATTTAGATATTAGGATATATATTCAATATTGGCTGCACATCATGTTACCTTAAATAATATTTACTTCACATACTTGCATGTGAACAGGTTCTTGTAGTGGCACAAGACACTTTTTCCAAAAATTCAGTAAAGATTCTTAACACAGAAAAGTAAATTTATGAGGTTTGGCTCAATCTACATTTTAAAGCTTGGCATTGTGCTTCTTAATACGGGCAAAGTTTTAAAATGCAAAATATGTATTTACAGAATAGACTTCAATGACTACAAAAGCCATGTCAAGTGTGCTACTCACCTGTAAGGGCCTATGTTTTCCTTTCTAAAAGCACTGACATTAGAAAAAAAAATTGCGATGTCACTAACATGCAAAAAGTTAAATCTGTTAAGATTGTTATCAATGTTAGAATTCCTGGAGCCCTGGTGGGTCTCATCATGGGGGACATCCAATGAAATTCAACCCCTGTACTTCTGGCAGCTGTATTCCAACAGTGGTGTCTGTACAAACCAACAGATGTAAAATGTAACTCAAAGAAAAAAGCAGGTACTACATTTTTATAGTTTCTCTCTTTATATTGGCACTGCTAAGATCTCTGCATACTGCATGCACTGTCTCCCCTGAAATATGTAGGGACAAAAAAGAATTAAGATGAAGTTGTCATCATTAACTCTGAATTGCTTTGTTTTGACAATTTAGGTAATTAACTATTGTTCCTCCAAATCAGATTATGAATCACTAATAACTAAGCTGTTTTAGTCACTTAGCCCTTTTGTAAAACAGGGGGGTCTCAAACATACATGCTGCTGGCTGGACTCAACCCATACAATGCATTTATGTGGCGTGCATAATATTTTCAGATTTTCCAGAATCTTACTTGTCATTTTAAAGAAAAAAACAAGGTTATGAAGAAAATCTTCCAGATGTGATGCAAGTGTAAACCAAGTATCGGGGGTAGCCGTGTTAGTCTTGTTGTTTAAGTGTAAACCAGCAAATCGTGTCTGCCTGAGTATGCAGACAGCCTGATACAACAGCTGAGATATGTGAACTGTCCTGCTCCCCAATTATCTCACTCAAGTGTCAACTTAAAACCTAATGATACACTTCATGTCCACAAGAATTACTACACTGCTGGTGGTTCTAGAAGATGAAATGGGAAGTGAGTGGGAACGAAGCTCTCAGGAAGATGGAAATCGGGAATTGCTGTAGGAAAGGAAATACATAGGGAAGAACAGAGGGACTCATAAATACCGACAAAGAGAGAGAAAATCAGAGAAAGAGGGGATGGGGAAGGAAGTGAGGAGGCAGAAGTAGCTGTGGCCTAAGGAGGAACAGAATTTCTTACTGAGTACCGTTGATTATGACAATAAGGGACTGAATAAATTGAAATGCAGTTATTAATAAAAGGCTGTATTTCCTTGACCTCTGTGCAATCCACCCACTGACATCAGAGAGCGATCCAGTGTGCACTGAAAGGAATGTGAAGTTCTGAATGTATATCCCAGCCAACAGATCATAACTGAACATGGAATCTACTCATCTCCACCAAATGAGTTTAATCCCCCTGTTCTAGGAGTTCCACCTCAGCCACATTTATCTAGTTTGTGTATAAGAATATCACGTTGAATTTCATTAGCCGTCTTGTGAAAGTCAAGATACTATGTGCACTGTATTTTCTTTTCCACTAAAGTGTGTTTCTGATCAAGGAAATAAATTCAAGTGTTTATGAAAAATGTCTGAAAATGCCGCTGTTTTGTCTGAATTACTCCATATTAACCTGCCAACCCTGCAAAATTCAGCTTGAGATCTGAAAGTCAAGTTGGGTCCTTTCTGCATTGCTACCAGTAGTAAAGATTACTCAGTGCACATTTTACTCTGTGTCACCATTGCAGCCCCACTGTTGGCAAGCTCTGCCTTCTGCACACCCATTCCTCTCAAGCCCTTTCAAAGCAGATGCATCTGAATTACATCATGTTCAGCTTTGTGTTTTAAAATTTATTTTGCACTTTTCAGAGCGTTCACTTCAATGTCAAATATCCAAGTCTCAAACACCTCAAGAAGTGAATAAACACATTTATCTTTTTGAATAATTAAAAGCAAATGCACATGTATTCAATGATAACACTCTAGAGGAAATTCCGTCTCACAAATCTGAGCTGTTTTATCAAAATAGGGGGTGCTGCTCATATTCCAGTACTAAAAACCCATCTTCCTACATACAGAATGGACAGTAGCATTTAATTGTTGTTGTGCCTAATTCGCTTGTATGATCACCGCAGAGTATTAGATTGACTTTGAGCTATAATGAATTTAAAAGCCATCTGCAAACATGCAAAATCTTCAGCAATTTATTATTGCTCTCTTACTGTACACTGGTAAAGCAGATAAATACCAGTGAAGTATTATGTTCACAAAGGACTAGAAACTAAAGATTGTTTTTAAAACAATTGCTGTAGCCACACTTGCTTTTCCTTTGGTTATACTGACCTCTAGTGGTATATGAAGTGCAATGTGTTTCTTTAAGCCAACACTACAATGCAATTGTAAAGATAAACTGAATCTCTAGGAGTCCCAGTACCACTTGGGGATACAGAGAATACCCTTTATCTCCAAACTAATATGCCGTTTTCACATCTTTACATATGAATGCACCTCCAGTTATACAATTCTCCTTCTATGCTCCTCTTTTGTATTTGTCCAAGTACAAGGTGAAGCCAGTAAGAGCAGCGGCAATTAAAACACTGAGAGCCAAGTCAAACCCCCTGGGATACCGCAGCAAAGAACAAAGGCTTTCTAACAGTGTGGGCATGTGAATAACTGCCATTACTTCTATGGTAGGATAGGCTAATACTGTTAGAAACAAGACAATAATATGTGGGATCTCTATTAATATCTCTGGCTCTTATTTTGGGAATAGAAAAAGAAATGTGAGGGCTGATATGAGATTTCAGTTATTTTAGAAGTATGTGCTTAGCCATCTTCCTTACAAAGACAACCTTGAAAATGTTAAGCAGTGCAAAGGATTTAAAGTGTCACTGGTTTCCTTTAAAAACACATACAGGGATTATGTATGTATGTATGTATGTATGTATTATTCACAATCCTTTCCTCTCACCCTACATACTTAGCTTTCCGGGACTGGCCTTTGGAGTCTGTGAAGAACAGGACCACAAAACCAGTAGATTTTGGGGAGGTCTGTGGATCCGTTCATGGATGCCATCCAGGTGGCTGTTGCTGCCTCTAAGGCCAACACACACAAGCTTACTCCCACAGGCTGCCTGCAGCTGAACCATCTCTCTCTTCTGCTAAGCAGACAGCACAACCTCTGGCCACAGAGAGGAGTGATTCCCTAGCAGGAGAGAGAGTGCAGTCTGGTGGAGTATGCACAACACTGAGACAGGGCCTCCTGTGTTCAAATCCCTGCTCTGATATGGACTCCCCTTCTTGGGTCCTGGTCAAATCACAATCTTCCTTCCTTAGTTTCCCCATTTGTAATATGGGGATCAAATTATCTGCCTCACAGAAGCCCTCTGATGAAGTAGTTGTAAAGTGAGAAAATTCACCAGAATGCACACGATATGCCCCCAACAGCTAGGGCCCTCAAGACCTGCTATCCTGAAAAATGTCTGAACTAGTGGCAACTTTGCACAGACCCAGGTGATATAAGTGACCAGGGTGCAGACTGGGATGCTGTTAGTAGCTACAAACAGAGCTCTTTGGAGGTCTGCACCCTGATCACTTATATCACCTAGGGCACTGGGTGCAGTTAGAGTAGGAGGAGTTAGGGTTTGGAAGGTTACAGGGGATCACTTACACCTGTATGGAGCCTGATGAGCTAATAAACTCACCAGCTGGAGAACCAGGGAAGAATAGCAAGCCATATAAAAGGCTGAGCCAGGGTGCAGGAAGGGGCTTCCATTCACCTGTTGCTATACTGTGTTGTACCTGGAGCATAAGGAAGAAACAATTAAAACACACACACACACACACACACACACTTGGTGAACATACCCCAATAGACTGCATGTGCTATGTAATTTGCCAGGAGGGCTTACTATCCAGGGTTTCCAGGAGCTGCAGGGGACAGAACCTGTTCACGGTCTCCATTTCAATCTAGAACTAGAATACTGAAAGCAGGGATGCAACCTTAAATTGTATCACCTTCCATTTAACTCTGAGGACAAACCACCACTAATTACAAAACTTAATGGAATACTTACTGAAGCAGGTTACTGAATGGATTACAATATTTGCTGGTATTCTGTAGGAACTGCCATTAAATACTGAGATTTTGCTAACTAAAGTAAAATAAACCATTTTTCTGGAACAACATACAGCTATCTACTGCAACTAAAATGTTAAATATGGCTTCATATTTAAATAGGACGCATATACTGTAGAAAAAAATGTCTCTGGATGAATGGGCACTCTTCAATACTGTATACAGTGTTTTAGCTGTGTTGGTTCCAGGATATTAGAAAGAGAAGGTGGGTGAGGTAATACCTTTTATTGGACCAACTTCTGTTGGTGAGAGAGAGAACCTCTCAAGCTCACACAGAGGTTGTCTCTCTCACCAACAGAAGTTGGTCCAATAAAAGACATTACCTCACCCACGCGGTCTCTCTAGACACTCTTCAAGGCAGCAGAGAGAAGCTAGTTATTGCTTTCACAAGTTAAGACTAATATTATAACACAAATGTACTTAACTCCTTTAAAACTGAATGCCTTCAGCATGAATCATTCCAACAATGGTGGCATACTTCTTATCAAAATAGTCCACTGATTCACATATAGAGGTGTCCAAAATTAACTAGATATTGGCAAACTCTTTACAGAATGATTGGCCTCATATTAGGCACTCGTATACATGCTGACATGCCTGAGACGGTGTTAGGTGCCTGCATAATCTCTAGCAGATGGGAAAAGGCAATAGGATGATTGTATACCTGACAATATAGCAGAAGGAACCAATCACTTAAAAATTGGAGAAAACCTCTCCCCCCCAGGGTGCTGGACTGGGTGCAGCCACTGTGGACAGCAAAGGTGCTTAGCAAGTTGGCTTTCGCGTCAGAGCACTAATATGCCACTTTTAGAAAGTTTGGAACTTTAGTAGTATGGATAAGGCCCTTCCAAGCTCAGCACAGTGGGTGACATTCATCACCACCACATTCACCAGAAGGCCAGAAGAGACCACGAGATCATCTAGTCTGAACAGGCCGCCAACAGCACCCACACATTAAACCCAACAACCGTAACTAGACTAAAGAATTACAGCCCACAGGAAACTAGATTATTATGTGCCTGTCATGGAAACACTGATCCGGTGGTCCCTCACGGCTCTGGAACAGTCCCTGGGAGGACCCCTACAGAATGTTAACCCCTTCATAAGAACAGCCGTACCGGGTCAGACCAAAGGTCCATCTAGCCCAGTATCCTGTCTACCGACAGTGGCCAAGGCCAATGCCAGGTGCCCCAGAGGGAGTGGACCAACAGGCAATGATCAAGTGATCTCTCTCCTGCCATCCATCTCCATCCTCTGACAAACAGAGGCTAGGGACACCATTCCTTATCCATCCTGTCTAATAGCCATTAATGGACTTAACCACCATGAATTTATCCAGTTCTCTTTTAAATGCTGTTATAGTCCTAGCCTTCACAACCTCCTCAGGTAAGGAGTTCCACAAGTTGACTGTGCGCTGTGTGAAGAAGAACTTCCTTGTATTTGTTTTAAACCTGCTGCCTATTAATTTCATTTGGTGACCCCTAGTTATGGGAATAAGTAAATAACTTTTCCTTATCCATTTTCTCCACATCACTCATGATTTTATATACCTCTATCATATCCCCCCTTAGTCTCCTCTTTTCCAAGCTGAAGAGTCCTAGCCTCTTTAATCTCTCCTCATATGGGACCCGTACCAAACCCCTAATCATTTTAGTTGCCCTTTTCTGAACCTTTTCTAGTGCCAGTATATCTTTTTTTAGATGAGGAGACCACATCTGTACGCAGTATTCGAGATGTGGGCGTACCATCGATTTATATAAGGGCAATAATATATTCTCAGTCTTATTCTCTATCCCCTTTTTAATGATCCCTAACATCCTGTTTGCTTTTTTGACCGCCTCTGCACACTGCGCGGACATCTTCAGAGAACTATCCATGATGACTCCAAGATCTTTTTCCTGACTTGTTGTAGCTAAATTAGCCCCCATCATATTGTATGTATAGTTGGGGTTACTTTTTCCAATGTGCATTACTTTACATTTATCCACATTAAATTTCATTTGCCATTTTGTTGCCCAATCACTTAGTTTTGTGAGATCTTTTTGAAGTTCATCACAGTCTGCTTTTGTCTTAACTATCTTGAGCAGTTTAGTATCTGCAAACTTTGCCACCTCACTGTTTACCCCTTTCTCCAGATCATTTATAAATAAATTGAATAGGATTGGTCCGAGGACTGACCCTTGGGGAACACCACTAGTTACCCCTCTCCATTCTGAGAATTTACCATTAATTCCTACCCTTTGTTCCCGATCTTTTAACCAGTTCTCAATCCATGAAAGGACCTTCCCTTTTATCCCATGACAACTTACTTTACTTAAGAGCCTTTGGTGAGGGACCTTGTCAAAGGCTTTCTGGAAATCTAAGTACACTATGTCCACTGGATCCCCCTTGTCCACATGTTTGTTGACCCCTTCAAAGAACTCTAATAGATTAGTAAGACACGATTTCCCTTTACAGAAACCATGTTGACTATTGCTCAACAGTTTATGTTTTTCTGTGTCTGACAATTTTATTCTTAACTATTGTTTCGACTAATTTGCCCGGTACCGACGTTAGACTTACCGGTCTGTAATTGCCGGGATCACCTCTAGAGCCCTTTTTAAATATTGGCATTACATTAGCTAACTTCCAGTCATTGGGATTTAAAGGACAGGTTACAAACCTTAGTTAATAGTTCCGCAACTTCACATTTGAGTTCTTTCAGAACTCTTGGGTGAATGCCATCTGGTCCCGGTGACTTGTTAACGTTACGTTTATCAATTAATTCCAAAACCTCCTCTAGTGATACTTCAATCTGTGACAGTTCCTCAGATTTGTCACCTACAAAAGCCGGCTCAGGTTTGGGAATCTCCCTAACATCCTCAGCCGTGAAGACTGAAGCAAAGAATCCATTTAGTTTCTCCGCAATGACTTTATTGTCTTTAAGCGCTCCTTTTGTATCTCGATCATCAAGGGGCCCCACTGGTTGTTTAGCAGGCTTCCTGCTTCTGATATACTTAAAAAACATTTTGTTATTACCTTTGGAGTTTTTGGCTAGCCGTTCTTCAAACTCCTCTTTGGCTTTTCTTATTACATTCTTGCACTTAATTTGGCAGCGTTTATGCTCCTTTCTATTTGCCTCACTAGGATTTGACTTCCATTTTTTAAAGGAAGTCTTTTTATCTCTCACTGCTTCTTTTACATGGTTGTTAAGCCACGGTGGCTCTTTTTTAGTTCTTTTACTGTGTTTCTTAATTTGGGGTATACATTGAAGTTGGGACTCTATTATGGTGTCTTTAAAAAGCGCCCATGCAGCTTGCAGGGATTTCACTTTAGTGACTGTACTTTTTAAACTTCTGTTTAACTAACCCCCTCATTTTTGCATAGTTCCCCCTTTTGAAATTAAATGCCACAGTGTTGGGCTGTTGAGATGTTCTTCCCACCACAGGGATGTTGAATGCTATTGTATTACGGTCACTATTTCCAAGCGGTCCTGTTATAGTTACCTCTTGGACCAGCTCCTGCGCTCCACTCAGGACTAAATCTAGAGTTGCCTCTCCCCTTGTGGGTTCCCGTACCAGCTACTCCATAAAGCAGTCATTTAAAGTATCGAGAAATTTTATCTCTGCATTTCATCCTGAAGTGAAATGTTCCCAGTCAATATGGGGATAATTGAAATCCCCCACTATTATTGGGTTCTTAATTTTGATAGCCTCTCTAATTTCCCTTAGCATTTCATCATCACTATCACTGTCCTGGTCAGGTGGTCTATAATAGATCCCTAATGTTATATTCTTATTAGAGCATGAAATTTCTATCCATAGAGATTCTATGGAACATGTGGATTCACTTAAGGTTTTTACTTCATTTGAGTCTACATTTTCTTTCACATATATTGCCACTCCCCCACCCCACCCCCCGCACGACCTGTTCTGTCCTTCCGATATATTTTGTACCCCGGAATGATTGTGTCCCATTGATTGCTCTCAGTCCACCAGGTTTCTGTGATGCCTATTATATCAATATCCTCCTTTATCACAAGGCACTCTAGTTCACCCATCTTATTATTTAGACTTCTAGCATTTGTGTACAAGCACTTTAAAAACTTGTCACTGTTTATTTGTCTGCCCTTTTCTGATGTGTTAGATTCTTTTTTACGTGAATGTTTATCATCTGATCAGGGCCTTACATTATCCTCCTCCATCCTCTGCTCCTGACTATAACCTGGAGATTCTCTATCATTAGACTCTCCCCTAAGAGAAGTCTCTGACCGATCCACATGCTCCTCTGCAGCAGTCGGCTTTCCCCATCTCCTAGTTTAAAAACTGCTCTACGACCTTTTTAATGTTTAGTGCCAGCAGTCTGGTTCCACTTTGGTTTAGGTGAAGCCCATCTCTCCTGTATAGGCTCCCCTCATCCCAAAAGTTTCCCCAGTTCCTAATGAATGTAAACCCCTCCTCTCTACACCATCGTCTCATCCACGCATTGAGACTCTGAAGCTCTGCCTGCCTACCTGGCCCTGCACGTGGAACTGGGAGCATTTCTGAGAATGCCACCATAGAGGTCCTGGATTTCAGTCTCTTCCCTAGCAGCCTAAATTTGGCCTCCAGGATGTCTCTCCTACCCTTCCCTATGTCACTGGTACCTACATGTACCACGACCACCAGCTCCTCCCCAGCACTACACATAAGTCTGTCTAGATGCCTCGAGAGATCCGCAACCTTCGCACCAGGCAGGCAAGTCACCATGCGGTTCTCCCGGTCATCACAAACCCAGCTATCTACGTTTCTAATGATCGAATCTCCCATTACTAACACCTGCCTTTTCCTAGCAACTGGAGTTCCCTCCCCCGGAGAGGCAACCTCAGTGCGAGAGGTAACCCCAGCACCATCTGGAAGGAGGGTCCCAACTACGGGAAGGTTTCCCTCTGCTCCCGTTGACTGCTCTGCTTCCCTGGGCCTTTCATCCTCCTCCACAGCACAGGGGCTGTCTGACCAGGGGACAATTCTACAGTGTCCCGGAAAGCCTCATCAACATACCTCTCTGCCTCCCTTAGCTCCTCCAGTTCCGCTACCCTGGCCTCCAAAGTCCGTACGTGGTCTCTGAGGGCCAGGAGCTCCTTGTACCGAATGCACACATATGCCACCCGCCCACAGGGCAGGTAATCATACATGTTGCACTCAGTGCAATAAACTGGATAGCCCCCACTCTGCAGCTGGGCTTCTGCCTGCATTGTCTCCTAGTTAATGAAAGGGTGGTTTAAGCAAAGGGTTTTGAATGTAGTTTGGTTTATAGGTTTTAAGGGGAATAAAGGGACCCCTGCTCCCTTCCCACTCCCCTTGCGAAACTCCCTTGCGAAACTCCCTGTTAGCAGCCCCTGTTCGCAAAAGCTCCCTGGTCGCTTGTGCGCTGCTTTATAAAGCCCTGGCCTATGTGAATGCCCCGCTCACTGATTAAGGCTCAGCCACTTACCAGAGGCTTCTAGCTTTCAGACCTTCCTTTGAAGCTCACAGCTTCCAACTGCCAGCAAGTGTGACTTTGGGTCACACTTTCTCATTGGGGTAAGCCGCTTGACTTCACCTCCTCCTGGGATCACACCCCAGAGCCTTCAGCACCCCTGTTGACTCCATGAGCTCCCCTCAGTGAGTCCATTTGAATTGGGGAGGCTTGCACACCCAAAGGGAGCAATGCACCCCTGACCTCTTTAGACTGGAGTGACTCTCAGGCAGTGTTGCAAAAGCAGAAGGGCTTATTAGAAGTCTGGAACACAGCATAGAAAGTTCTTAGTAACAAGAATAGAAAGTTATAGCATAGTCCACCTGGGTCCGTTCTGAGCCCAGAGCTCTCTCTGTTTGTGACTCCTCTCCCCCCCCCCCCCCCCTTGAGTCTCAGTCCAGAAGAGTGTCCTGCTTCCAGCAGCTCAAACACTAATGATGACCTGGCCTCTTCTCCATCCTTCATTCTGTTTCCCAGGCAAATCAGGTCACCTGGCTATCTACCTCAGTTCTTTGTTCTCCAGCTGGTCACAGCTGGCTGGCTTCTTGCAGAGGGTGGGCCCCAGGGTTGTCAGTTGCCAGGATACAAAATGTCAGGGTGATTGTCCCCTCTGCAAAGAATAAATCACCTTTTCCCACCACCTAGTTAAACATGTAGCACATAAGGGAAACCGAGGCACACAGTATTCATACAAAATATTAAGAAAATTTCCCACTTTGTCACATCACATCAATTGGAGGGACCAAGGTGCACCAGTACCCCAGGCCCCCAGAGAGCCAGGACAAGGCCTATACCCCACTTAAGCGCACAAGTAACAGGGAGAGGCTACTGTTGAACACAGCCTTCACTATCCACTATGATCAGGATGTGGCAGAAGAATAGTGAAGAGATGGACGTTCATGTTCTGTTCATTGGAATCAGCACATCCAAGTGGCCCTGTACAGTATCAGTCCTGCTCTGCTAAGAGGAGCTGATGGCAACAAGGGGTCTAATACCAGCCTCGACCAGGTCAATGGAAAGACTCATACTGACTTCAGGGGGATTGGATCAGGCACTATATGACTGGCTCCGAAGGAATGTGGCAAAGCCAATCTTTAATACCTCCGCTAAATACATACTCGCTTTTTCTGATCATGAAGAAGCCTATTTTTAGTCTTTTTTCCCCTTCTGTTTCTAGGAGGCATAACTTAGAGTTCTTTCTTTACTGAAAGACCAAATCTCAAATTAATTTGAGGGAATAAACAAACTTCTTTCTTGGTCATGATTAATAGAAGATAATATCATACTTGATCAAGAATAGATAGACACCAAGATCTTCAATTATGCGATTTGATTGGGTAAGAGGTACAAAGTTAAACTCACACAAAGCTTTACATCTCAAAAATAAATAAAAATATCTCCAACTGCAATTTAGCAGTATTTTCTCAGAGTCACCAAAATGTCACAAATGACAGACACCAATAACAGTCAGCATGCCATAACATATTCAAACTTCTCCAATGTGTTATGCTGGAATTAGTATGAAAAGAGTTGATTTTTGGCAGTGGTTCCTACAACCTAAAAGTAACTGTAACTTGCTGTACACTAGTAAGGTTACCATCAAAAGCAGATTTGGTTCTGCACAAGAAATGATGTCAGGGATGAGGTGGAAGCTAAATGGTTAGCAACAATTTATTTGTATACAGCACTGACACATTGTAAAACATCAGCAAGACACTATGGACTCTGAGTTAATCCAAAACAAAACTTAATATTTTAAAAGGTGCCACGAAAGTCTCACCAGATTGGCTTCTACGTGATGTCTAACATTACATTTCAGCCAGCAGAATCCACTTAAATGCCGATAGTTGAAATGTGCAAAATGGGAGTATGCTCATTAGTGAGAGCTCACTAGTATATGCTCATCCAGAGAACTGTAGTAGATATGTCATCACAAACACAACTCTCTCTGTCTGAGAACTCTAGCGGAGAAGCCAGTTAAAAACATAAAACAGGGCTATAAATGGCAAGCAAGTTATATGAATTTAATTCTAACAGCCATGGTTTAGGATGATGTTGCTAAGGCTTTGTCTTCACTACCCGCCGATCCGGCGGGTAGCAATCGGTTTTTCGGGGATCGACTTACCGCGTCTAGTGAAGACGCGGTAAAATCGATCCCTGATCCCTCTGCCGTCGACTCCGGAAATCCACCTCGGCAGGAGGCGGCAGCGGAGTCGGCGGCAGCGCGGCAGCGGTCGACTTTCCCGCGTCCTCACCGCTAGGTAAGCCGACCTAAAATACGCAACTTCAGCTACGGTATTCACGTAGCTGAAGTTGCGTATCTTAGGTCGGAACCCCGCTGCAGTGTAGACCTAGCCTTAGATTGGTCCATGAAAGCATCAGAGGAGTGGCTTTCACATTTATATAATTCATAATGCATCAGTACTTCCACTGCACTATATTTTTCTGGTGTTATAGCAAGCCTTAGAAATAGAAAATACTGTTGCTATAAGCTGAAACTTGTCATTTCAAAAAATTAATATGAAGTCTTAAAACATACACACACACTTTTTAAAATTAACCCCAGCCCCAATAAAAATCTGCTTGGAAGTTCTTAAAGAGATTCCAGTTTTAGAAAAGAAATGGAAGTTAACTGCTTCAAAGGCAGATTTCTGTACCCATGGGTAGGGATGGGGATAAAGTTAATTTTTTGTGTTAAAACTTTAAGCTTCAGATACTAAAATCAGTCTGTCAGACATCCAAAATGCTTTCAAAATGCTGCAAAAAATGTTTTAAATGATTACGTTCAATTTGATTTAAGATTGCATTGCAATTCATACGACTGTGCCATTTCTTGTAAAAATTAATATAATTACTGATTATTAGCCAGACTGAGAATTTTCCAGCCTTTGTTCCTTTCTATCACAGCCTTGCTACTTTAGTTACATAATATGTGTTAGTAGGTCATCAGATTATTCCTTCATGTCAGCTCTCAATGTAAAGGACATTTATTACAATTATGTTCCTTTGTCTGCTATTCACGGCATTTTCATTATATCGTGTGACTAGATACAGAAAACTTGACTCTTCCAGCTCTATGACAATTATTACAACGCACTTTAGATTACCACAATTTCAATGGATGCTGGTGCCTAAAAGATAAATAGAAGTTTCAGCTGAGCAAGAGAACGAGTCAGAGATGGAATGCAGCAAATATTTAAAATTAGTTTTTAATAGTCAAATTATTTCCATAGCTGGATATTTAAAGAAAAGCACGTACATACACTCTCTCTCAGCTAATAAGGACAGTTTTCATCCAAACATTCTTTGGGAGGGGTTGTTTTTCATTTTTTAAACAACATTCATTGCGGCTTTGGCTTGGCTGCCCAACTCTATGCTACCATGACAGCTACCAGATTTTAATTCTCTGACCTGGCTGAGAGCTTGTTTACACTTGAAACACTACAGCGGCACTGCTGCACCTGCACCACTGTAGCGCTTCAGTGTAGACATTACCTCTGCCAACGAGAAGGATTTCCCCGTCAGCATAGGTAATCCACATCCTTGAGAGGCAGTAGCTAGGTTGACAGAAGAATTCTTACATCAACCTAACACCGTCTACACAGGGATTTCACCCCACTGAGCACCATAACTGGGATGATCTAGTTTTCGGTGTAGACCAGGGGTTCTCAAACTGGGGGTCAGGACCCCTCAGGGGGTTGCAAGCTGTCAGCCTCCACCCCAAACCCCTCTTTGCCTCCAGCATTTATAATGGTGTTAAATATATTTAAAAAGTGTTTTTAATTTATTAGGAGGGTCACACTCAGGGGCTTGCTATGTGAAAGGGGTCACCAGTACAAAAGTTTGAGAGCTACTGGTGTAGACCAAACCTTGGTCACTCCATCAGCTACAACTGAAGGTAACGATGAAAGGGGTAGCAGTGATGAGGGAGGAGAGGGCCTGTACCTGCTATGCAGTGACCCCTGCCTTCAGGCTTTACTTTCAGCATGCAGCATTTTTAGATGCAACTTGCAATAAGTAATTAGGCCAATCTAGACTGAATATGAGTAGCAAGAAATGTTTCCTAAAGGAGAGATCTCCAAGGCTCAGATCCAGCAAAGCACTTCAGCACACACTTAACTTTAAAAACGTGAGTAGTCTTATAGTCTTCAAAGGGACTACTCATATGCTTAAGGTTAAGAACGTATATAAGCATCACCTCCCAAGGGAAACTGTTAAAGCCTCACTGCTAGATATTTTTAAAACCCACTGGACATCCACACTCTAAAAATTCTGTGTACGTTCATACTACATACATAGTTAACAGGATTTATATCATAGTAGGGTCCAAAATGCACTAGTTGCTATCAAAAACGGATAAATCATCAGCCATGCTTGTAAAGGCCTTACATTCAATTTGATGGCATTGTTGTTTGTTTGTATGTATGTAACATAACTTTTGAACACCACAGCTGATCAATTCCAAAATTCCAGGGAATGTTCTAGGTATCAGTGGCCAGAATCCTACTAATTTGGGGGAGAAACGTGGGACAAATGGAGCCCCTGCCACCTGATTAGCAGACAGCTTCAAGCACCTCTGCAATTGTCTACAGATCAAACAACTGATTGAAGGCACCCATTTATACCTTCCAACATCATAATACCCCTGCTCATCCTCCCAAGAGAGTTTAACATGTTGACACCCTGAATGATTTATAAACCAGACTAAGAGAAGAATAATGGGGGAGAGGAAATGGAGGGACATGGGAACACAAACACAGCCCCTAGTGCGAGAGAATGACAGGCCCAGGGATGGAGAGAATGGAGAGTCACACAGAGCCGCTTGTAGGGGTAGGGGGGAGACTGGGGGAAGCTGGCATAGGGGAAGGGTGGGGGGGAACACAGAGTCCCTGGCATGCAGGGCATGGGGGCGCACAGAGACATGCTGGTATGGGGGCGCACAGAGACATGCTGGTATGGGGGCAGAGAGAATGAGGGGAGTTGCAAGATGTCCCTACAAAACAGGGACAAACAGGGGGGAAGGGAGAAGAGATGGAGGAATGCCAGGAGCCCCTCGTGTGTGCAATAAGCTTGGTCTGCACAAGCTATGAAGTGTGTGATCCCCCTCCCCCAGGAAATACTATTGCTAGTGTACATACTGTGTGTGAATGCCCAGTGTGTTATACAAGCACATACAAAAGTGGTATTACATTTTTGTATGTCTATACTTACGCGCACACACACACACACACACACACACAGAGGAAGGAAGGAAGGAAGAATCCTGCCCTGGCATGGGAATTATCAACATGACCTAATAGGAATTTTCCATTCCTAATTTCCATGATCTTTGGTAGCTTCTCTTCTACCTTTTTTTATTACTTAAACATTTTTCTCCCCAAATACAATGTGAACATATTTGTTCTCTCTCTCACACGCAGAGCATTTCCTCATTTGACTCTACCTTATTTTACACATTAGCCAAGGGGAAAAAATATCAGATTGCTCCATTATATACTACGTACTTTGGATTTAATTTTCATCCTGTTTCCAAACATTCATAACAGGAACATGTAGGAAAAAAGTTTCCAACCTTCTTTCATTCAAAGTTAAATGTTTGCAATTATGTGTGTGTGTGTGTGTGTGTGTGTGTGTGTGTGTGTGTGTGTGTGTGTGTGTGTGTATTAAAAAATGCAGTAAAGCAGGACTTTTTTTTTTTTTTTTTTAAACACATGAACGTGTGCACTCACAAGGGCACACACACTAAAAGAAAGGACATACTGGTTTATCTCCCAGGCTAAAAAACTTCCATGACACACAGTTTCAACTTCAAGCACATTTTATCAGCTACAGTTGTAATTCCTCTAAACAGGAAAATGGAAATGCATCTATGTGTACATAGTTTGTTTTAGTGATGAATTTGTAATACATCTTTTTCTTTTAAAAGCAAACTATTGTACCTTAAAAGTTTACAAAACATTTAGGTTTCCAGAAAAACAAAAAACGAAGAGAGAGAGAGAGAGAGAAACTCCTTCCATGCCAACATCACTCACCTCTGAGAAATTACTAGAATACACCTCTACCCCGATATAACGCGGTCCTCGGGAGCCAAAAATCCCTAATGCGTTATAGATGAAACCCCGTTATATCGGGGTAGCAGCAGCAGGGCTCCAGCGGTGATTTAAAGGGCCCGGGGCTCCCCGCAGCAGCCGGAGCCCAGGGCCCTTTAAATCGCTGGCGAGCCCCGCTACCGCAGCTCCGGGGTAGCAGCAGCAGGGCTCCAGCAGTGATTTAAAGAGCCCCGGGCTCCGGCCGCTGCAGGGAGCCCAGGCCCTTTAAATCGCCGGCCGAGCCCCGCTGCCGCAGCTCCGGGGTAGGGGCAGCAGGGCTCCAGCGGTGATTTAAAGGGCCCAGGGCGCCCCGCAGCAGCCGGAGCCCCAGGCCCTTTAAAGCGCCGCCCGAGCTGGAGCCCCGGGGTTACCGTGGAGCCCCGGGGTTACCGTTACCATCACTGTAGGCATGCATGTCATTTTGCAAAGAGCAACAGAGGGTCCTGTGGCACCTTTAAGACTAACAGAAGTATTGGGAGCATAAGCTTTCGTGGGTAAGAACCTCACTTCTGTTGCTTTTTACAGATTCAGACTAACACGGCTACCCCTCTGATATTTTGCAAAGAGAATCCAGTTTCACCTAATGTATCTGTGTGGGGGTCAGTGGAAAAAGAAAAGGACATGTACTGGAGCTCCTCCTCCCTTCAGTGCTTTCATCCAGTAGATTGTGCAAATACAGAGTGGAGGCTTGCTTGTGCTGTCCGTACCAAGGAACAGAGCTAGGCTAGGTTGCGGCCCTCATTCCACCCAGTTCCCTTGTACATAGGCTTGGAGAATGTGGAAAGTTGGTAGTGGAAAGAGTGGATACTACATTGTTTCCAGAAATATAACAGAGGTAGCCAAGTGAATACAGTAACTCCTCACTAAACATTGTAGTTATGTTCCTGAAAAATGCGACTTTAAGTGAAACGATATTAAGCGAATCCAATTTCCCCATAAGAATTAATGGGGCGGGGGGCGGAGGCGCTGATCCGCGGGGTCTGCCAGCGGGAGGGAGGCGCTGGGGGGGGGGGGCATAGGGAGGCTGCCAGCTGTGGAGAAAGCAGGCAGCCAAACAACGCAAGAGTGGAGCATTGCACAACTTTAAATGAGCATGTTCCCTAATTGATCAGCAACGTAACAACGGTAACCGGGACGACAAAGTGAGGAGTTACTGTACCTTTCCACTTCCAGTTCCTCAGGGTCATTATGGCCTGCTCCTATCTTCCACAGGCATTATGTCTCCAGGTCCCTTCCCCCAATATCCTAACATGGATCTTGTTCAAAGAGCCACAACTAAACCCAGAAGTTTGCAAGGAGTGGTTTAATGATTTACTCAGTCCACAAAAAATAAATCAATAAGGCAGCATTACCGGTTCAACAAATATTTGTTTCAATAACATTCAAAAGGTATCCAGTGCCTACCTCTACAGTTATTTTGCCTCTAGGTTCATGTGTTAGGGCAGCTGTCTTTGAAATATAATCTGTAGCTGACATACAACATATGATGTAGTACTTCATCAAGTAGCACCAACCCTGAAAATAAACTGCCATCAAGTACCAGGGCACATCTCTGGGGCCTTATCATGGTGAAACTACTGAAGCATCATTTGAAAGTTAATTTTAAAAAAAAAATCAGCTAATTAAATTTATAAACTGATTCCAGTTAACCAGAACCCCAAATACACCGCTACCGTGATAACACGACCCGGTATAACACAAATTTGGATATAACGCAGTAAAGCAGTGCTCTGGGGGGGCGGGGCTGTGCACTCCGGTGGATCAAAGCAAGTTCAATACAACGCGGTTTCACCTATAACGCGGTAAGATTTTTTGGCTCCCGAGGACAGCGTTATATCGAGGTAGAGGTGTATATTTGCCCAGTCCTCTACTCTCTTGCTCCTTAGTCAAACCCAGCTCAGGGCAGATACTGGTCTTCATTACACCCAGAGCAATTCCATTGGATTTACACCAATGTAAATTAGGACAGAATATGGTACTAAGTCACTATTCTGGAGTGCTACAAAACTTTTTCCTTGACCTACATTTCCTTGGTTTCCACAGAGCGGGAATTACTGTCAGAAGCAACAACACGCATTTCCTGTTAACTGTCAATAATGTGAGAAAGTTTTTTTGGTTTTTTAGAGCTTCCATTTTGAGGCACCTCAAACTGCAATAGTTGAACAAAAATCCAGTTGAAAGAATGACTATATTCATTATCTGCCTCAGGCAAAGCAGCTGAGGTTAGCTAACACATTGTCACCAACTATAACCTTCTTCCTAGCATGGTCATAAATTAACACCTTCATCCTTGGTTTACCTGGCCACAGTCAACACTAGGCTTCCCCCTACAATGTGCTGGCTAACCTTGAGCACTTCTCTATCTGTGTCTACATTGGGGGGGGGGAGGGGCATGAGAGACTGATCCTGGAGCCCCCTGACTGCACCCACGGTGCTGCATGCACACTCTCTCCACTGCACCTGGGAGCTTGGGAAGCTCCAGGACAGGGGTTCTCAAACTTCATTGCACCGCAACCCCCGTTTGACAACAAAAATAACACGACCCCAGGAGGGGGAAGCTGAAGCACCCTGCCCGTCCTGGGCGGGGACCATAGCCAAAGCCCAAGGGCTTCATCCCCAGGCGGGGGAACTGTAGCCTGATCCCTGCCACCCAAGGCTGAAGCCCTTGGGCTTTGGCCCCGGGCAGTGGGACTTGGGCTTCGGCCTCAGGCCCCAGCAAGACTAATGCCAATCCTGGCAACCCCATTAGAACACGGTTGCAACCCACTTTGAGGTCCCAACCCACAGTTTGAGAACCACTGCTCTAGGAGGAATTGTGCTTCCTTAGGCATAATCCCTCCTAGAGTAGCACAGCTCTGCGCCACACCCAACATAGCACAGAATTTGGCCCTTTGGTAGCTGACTTCATTGCATGCTCACCTGTACTGACAGAAATAAATCTCAGCTTTTCCCTTAAATTTACAGATTTTTTTTCTTATCCTTTATAAAAAGCCCTTCAGAGGACTGAGAAAGTCAACACTTGAATGCCTTTTTGTGTAAATATCTACTAATAAAACCAATAGGACCAAATTCCGCTCTTAGTTTCCAGAGTACAAAATTGGGAGTAACTTCATCCAAGACAGAGTTATTCATATTTACACTGATATAACAGACAGCGGGGTCTGGCCCATTGTCACTCATTAATACATCCATCCCTGTGACACTTCAGAACTGTATCTGGAATTTCATTTCAGACTTCTCCACTAAGAAACCGCTGAGATTAGATAGTCATTATTCACTATTTTTTAAATGCTGTCAGAACTAGTTCTAAAAAAGTAAAACCTAACCATAACTTAGTCATTTGAACACTAAATTGAGACCTAAAATGCTGCTGAAGGTTCTCAAGTAGGCAGGGTGGATAAAAATCAATGATTTAAAACAAAAAAACAAAAATGGATTTTTTAATTTAAATCGGATTTTTTTTGATAAAATGCTTTTTGAGGAAAAAACCTATCTAAAGATAGTTTTAATTAAGATACATTATAGCTCAAAGGTATCTCATCATGGAATAGGGATTATAAATTCTAATTCTATAGTATGAGAGAATATATTCATGTAATGTTTAAGAAAAGTTTTGTAAATGAGTTCCAATAGTTCATGGATTAGGGACCCAATCTTATGGGGCTCCTGGGGCTTCTGTAGAGTTTATTTAGGTTAATATTTCTACCTACCCAATGGGACTCAGTGCTCAGTCTAGAAGATACCATCAGAGATGCTTAGTTTTGCAGTTTTCAAGCTGTGGATTTGTGTCTCCAGAGATAATATGCTTGTTAACAACAAAAATGTTTTAAATAAATAAATAAAATATAGAGGTGATAAATAACGGACCTCAACCCTATTGTCCCTCTGCAAATTTGTGTACACAGAGTCAATCCCTTACCTCTCTCTAAAAGTGCAAAGTTTCAAAAAGTTCAATGAATAGAAGATTGTTGGGGGCGGAATAGATATGGACAAGGAGAAGAAGTCTGGAGAGAAATGTGAGAAGGGAGGGACAGGCAGTAGAAACAAAAGTGAAACTGTTTGAACAGCGTATTCCAGAAGTCTTGAGGTCTTTCTGAGTGTAGCCTTCATTGATTTGAGATCTACCATACCATTCTCTCACTAGAAGGGAAAACCTATAATGGCAGCAGGCCGTAAAAGAGACCCAGTTTGGGAATATTTGAATGAAGTTCCTCTACCACTGTGGGTAAGACAGGCATGCGTGCAAAATGCAAACAGTGCAACAAAGAAATGCAAGGCCTGGTCGCCCGAATATAACAACATCATGAGAAGTGTTCCTCCTCAGGAGGAAGCTGCATTGAAGATGATGAAAGGAACATGTCTGAACATGCAGGATCTTCAGGTTGGTAAACTTTTTTATTTCATACTTCTTTCTTTAGGACTCCTGTCTTCCTTCTGGACTATTCTTGAATTCTCATGTTTGAGCAAAAAAATATAGTTGTTACTCTCTGGTACTATCATTTTAGATGCAGTTGTGATAGAAAATAAATAGCTGAAATAGGCAGATCTTCCTTTTACAGTTTCACCTTTAAAGTAGTACTGAGTGTCAGTGAATGCAATCAGGAATAATAATTAAATAACTGCATTGACTTATTTTATTTAGGAGAATCCATCCTCAACATACAGGATTCTGAAGACTATCCACCTTCAAGATCACCATAATTTTCTATAGGTTCAGCGTTATCTACCAATGATAGTGTTTCAGTCACATCATGTATGTCATATAGCCACAGTAGCAAAAGGGGGGGGGAAATCTCCAGAAACAACCATAGATAAGTTTGTGATAAGAACCAGCAGATTACAAAAAGAGGCAATTGATGAAAAAATTGCCCAGTTTGTTTATGCAACAAACTCTCCTTTCCATATGATTGAGAACCCACACTTTATTAACATGGTTCAGTCATTAAGACCAGGGTACAGTCCACCCAACAGAGCAGATGTCGCAGGCAAATTGCTGGATAAAGTGTACGAAAGAGAAATTGAGCAGTGTGCAAAAGGTCTAGAGGGTAAAATTGTTAACCTGAGTCTTGATGGGTGGAGCAATGTCCACAATGATCCTGTTGTATGTGCTTCTGTGACAACAGAAGAAGGGAATGTCTTCCTTAAAGAAACAATTGATACATCAGGAAATGCACACACAGCAGAATACTTACAAGAAGTAGCAGTAAAAGCTGTAACAAACTGTGGGGGGAGGGAGGGGGAATTCAAACGTCTAGTACGCAGCTTGGTCACAGACAATGCTGCAAACGTATCCAAGATGAGAAGAAATTATTTAGGAGAGAGTCCCAAGCTAACAACATATGGTTGCAGTGCTCATTTGATGCACCTCCTAGCCAAAGACTTCAGTGTTCCAGAAATAAAGGCTAATGTTGTTGAAATTGCAAAATACTTCCATAACAACCACTTTGCAGCAGCTGCTCTGAAAAAAAGTGGGAGGAACCAAGCTAACTCTCCCACAAGATGTGTGATGGAACTAAGTAGTGGACTGTTTTGAGCACTATAGCAAGAACTGGCCTAATCTGATGACAGTTTGTGAACAAAATCATGAAAAAATAGATGGCACTGTCACAGCCAAAGTTCTCAACGTTGGGCTTAAGAGAAATGTTGAACACATGCTGAGTACCCTGAAGCCTATTTCTGTAGCCTTGAACAAAATGCAGGGAAATAACTGTTTTATTGCTGATGCTGTTGATATCTGAGTGAGATCTTAAAAAGAGAAATATCAATGACAGAGTTAAATTACAAGCATTAAAAAAAATTAGTGGGACAAGCACTATCTCCAGCTCACTTTCTTGCAAATATTCTCAATACTTGGTACCAGGGTCAAACCTTAACTGCTGAAGAAGAGGAGTTGGCTATGACATGGATATCCAGCAATCATCCCTCCATAATGCCAGCTATAATAAACTTCAGAGCTAAGGGTGAACCATTCAAGAAATATATGTTTGCTGATGATGTTTTAAAGAAAGTCACACCAGTGAACTGGTAGAAGTCACTTAAGCACTTGGATTCAGAGACAGTTCAAGTGATAATCTCACTTTTAACAGGAGTAGCTTCTTCTGCTGGTGTAGAAAGAATATTTTCTTCCTTTAGACCAATTCATTCCAAAATGAGAAACCGTTTGGGACCTGAAAAAGCAGGAAAGTTTTTTTTTCTTTTCCAGATTATGAACAAACAGGAAAATGAAGGTGAAGGCGACTGAGTTAGCTGCAGAAGCCAATATTTTAAGTTTCTCATGTTGACCTGGCTGACACAGTCGATTTAAGTGAAATACTTAAAAAAAAAAAAATAACTATTTTAGTTAAAAACAATTTTAACAAAAACAAACCTGATTTTTAAAAACTTGGATGTTTAACTAAATTAAAAAATCCATATGCTTGTTTTGTTAAAATATTATGTTTGCTGTTGAAAGAAAAAATCCAGAATACATAACATTGTTGTTTTAGTTAAATAAAACAATTTAAATGTCTGTCTGGTGATGTTCTCCTCCTAATACAGCATGGCAAGAAAATCCTCCAAATATTAATGATTAACCTGTTGAATTGGAGATAGTGCACCTCCATAAATATCTGCTTCAATTATCTTTGGTAAATGAAATAACCAAATAATCATTGGTTTTCTGATATAGCTGTAAAACTAATCTGATAAGTTTTCAAAATGAATCACTTTAAAAATGTATAGTGTGTACCTTCTAAAAATGAAACCTACATCTATCTCTGAGTTGTGAAGAATATGTATTAAGGTTATAACAACCAACAAGAATGCACTTTTATGTGAAAATCCATGATTAAATCGAGTCTTCCTGACTAGTGATTTAAATCATGATTTAAATCAAATCCATCCTGCAAGTAGGGTTCTGTTGGTGAACATGTTGCAACTTTCAGCAATCTAAGAATCTGATACTGTGTTTTGATTTGTCTTTAATTCCTCCCAATGAAGAAAATAAGAATTCTAGAACTTTGAAAGCAGCAAAGAGTCCTGTGGCACCTTATAGACTAACAGACGTATTGGAGCATGAGCTTTCGTGGGTGAATACCCACTGCGTCGGAAGTGGGTATTCACCCACGAAAGCTCATGCTCCAATACGTCTGTTAGTCTATAAGGACTCTTTGCCGCTTTTACAGATCCAGAATAACATGGCTACCCCTCTGATACTTGAGAACTTTGAAAATTGTTCTAAATTAAATGCAGAGACCCAGAAAGTGTTCTGACCACCTAACCAGACTATGTTTCTTTTTTATTCCAAATAGGAGGTTGATCTCATCCCTGATGCTAGGTTAGACGATGGATCTGTAGACTCACTAAATCTGTCTAGGTACTTTTAAGGACGGTCAGTTTTGCTTTGAGTATTATTACAGATTGTTACTATACTGAAATTACACATTATTATCTATACTGAAATATTTAACTGCCCAGTCAAGATTTGTGAGATTGTATATAAAAAAGTCAAAGGGATCAGATTATCAAGTTTCCTGTCATTTTACACTAAGCAATGCATGCTGAGTGAAAACATTTTTGTATCCATTTGTTCACCTCTCTGCCAAAACCCAGAACATATTTTGCATGATCTGTTTCACTTTTTCTGGACATTTTGCCACCTGTTTCCTGGTAAGACATTTTGCCACCTGTTTATCACAGAAAACAGCAGTGTTCAACGTTCAGGGCAACATTAGTGACAAAATGAGTTAGTGCAAAATAGCAGAGCCAGTTCTATTAGTTCTATTCCAGACTTTTCTTTACTTTGTTACAAATGTGTTTGTTTCTGAGGGTGGGCGAGGAAGAAGAGTTCTTTGGTTTGAGATCTCTCATTTCTCCTTCACGCCCTTTTTCAGGGCCTCATACCATGGCCCCACTCTCTCTCGGCCAAGAAAGGCTGGATGCAATTCCCTCTGAAAGAAACTGTTTTGAGCACTGTTAAGCAAGCTAACTCTACAGAAGGTTCCCAACAAAAATGCACTCACATGAGAGAGAGAAAATAAACAAACAAAAACAAAGAGGGGCTGGCTTCAATGGCCCCTAGAAGAATACTCCCAGCACAAGGGCAGGTTAAGGATGATGTACATAGCCCTACGCTTCCCCTCTTACATAGCACAGGGGCCTCTCAGGTATAGGACGGGGAATTGTGCTCTGACAATTCTAGGCTGCAGAACAGTTCATAGGCAGCCTGGCTATGACTACCATAAAGAGAGTAAAACCTCAGCAGCCCAGAATACAGGAAACCCAAAAGATAGCATAAAGCTATCTTTACCCTCTATCCCCTTTTTGGGGCTCCACCTTCTCTGCTGCCCTCTCCTAAGCAGCACAGCATAGACTCAGGCCCAGAAGTCCAACTAAGAACTCTGAAAAGAAAAGAACTCTTCAAAGACACACTTTATTTTCTTTCTGCAAATTAAAGCACATCTTGCATATGGTTACTGTCACAGTAGTTTGGTCAAAGGTGAAAAAGACCCAAACCAACATAACTAAGCTTTTATAAGCATTCTTTGAATGCCAGACATCCAACAATGATTAAGGGTTTCGATATTGGGAATCTTATCCAGGGCTAAATCAGTTAGCCACTTAATGTAATAGGGCAATTATTAGTTATCTTAACAATCAAATACTGTATGTAGCTACAGAATTTTTAGTTTTTCCTCCTGATTTCTCATATCTAACTTTTATTACAGGCATTGGAGCTCAAGTTATTATCTTCAAAATGTTGTTTCAGACACTGAGTTTAGAAAAACTCTAGATGTTGGAGCTTTGCCAGAAATCTGAGGTAACTTTAGCCATCACCTCACTCCAAAGATCTACCAATAATTAACATAGCAGAAGCTCAAGCAACAGTCACTTCTAATTTGTTCACTGTAAGGGCAGATTTGAACCCCCTCCAACGCCCCTGCCCCTGGCTGAGTTCTACTTATTTGAGGATCTGTCTCATGGCTCATCACGAAACTGAAAAAGGCTTTAGGAGCCACTTTATGGATGCAGTGCAGCCCAAAAAAAGAAATCACACTCAAAACAAAAAAGCACTGTAAAGCCAGTGTGGGTGAACATGAAATTGTGTAAAGGAAGGCATAAAAGAAGAACACTGAGGGGAGAAAATAGGAGATACAGAGACTGACAGACAAAATAGAGAGGGAAGTTGTAGAGAATGAGAGGAAGGGAAAAAAATGGAAAGAAGTAGAAGGAAAAGCTGAGAAGATTTCCAAAGTTAGAAAAAACAAAACAAAAACAAAACAAAAACACCAATGCAAAAAAAATAATAAAAAAATAAAAAGACAACAACACACAAAAGATTAAACTGTCAGCACTTTATATATCAGTTATATTCATAATATTTTTGTTTATTGTAATGTTGAACTATTATTCAAAATGCCTGCAGTCTCATGAAGAAAAACATAATGGTCCAAATAAACACAAGAAGGTAAGTAATTTAAAAACAGAAGAGAAAGAATACCAATAAGAAAAATCCAGGGAAAAGACAGATGCACAATACCCACATTCTACCCAACATTTTAACTACACTTATGTGTTGTGTTTACAAATGATTCCTAGGAAGTCGCCTCAAATTCTATTAAGTTCCCATTAACGTGGTGCATTAGCTTATGGAAAGAAGCTATTTCACCCATTCACTCAGGTCTTGATGCTGCGCTATTAAAGACACCGGGAGTATTGCCACTGATTGCAATGAGCACAGGATCAAACCCTGAAACCAGTATTTCAGGGCTGGTGGAAGTAGATTTCACCATCTAGACAGCAATAATAGTTTTACATAGCAAATAGCTAGTTCCACCAGTTTCTGCAATTTTGAAATATTAATACAGCTGTCAATTATCTAGCAAACTAAATACTTTTTACATTTACACCCCTACAATCATAAAGAGACTACATTTTATGGAGGTTTCACTTGAGGTTTCTTGACTCAATAGGTCTCTGAAGTTTTCACCAACCTCTTATTCTTAATTTTAGATCCGCTTTGAAGTGACTAGTTATTAATGTAAATTTTTAGCAATGTTTTAATCATGGGTGAGCCCAGTGACTTGGCAGCATTTCTATCGCATTTCTAACACCAGGGGTGTTCCCATCTTATAGACAGGCAGATTTTAAATAAGTAAAAAGGCTCGGTTGAGGAAGTGATAAAGCCCAATAATTAAACAACAACACTTAGCTCTTATATGGTGCTTTTCATCTGTTGATTTCAAAGTGCTTTACAAGAGAGGAAAAGTATCATTATCTCCTTTTTAAGATGGGGAAACTAAGGCACAGATTAAATTACTTGCCAAAGTTCACATAGCAGGTCAGGGCAAAGCTAAGAAAGGGACCTGCTAGCACAAGTATGTACTTAAACAGTAAAGCAAATGAAGTTATTATCTGCATTCCATCAACTGCTGTACCATATGGTTACACATGGGCACAAGTCCAAACCAAGCATCTAAACTAATTCTCTGACTGCTAATAAAACAAACAACAAAATTCACAGCTTCACATTAACTAGTATTATCCTTTAAGCATTTCCTATATTTGTTCTGAAGTTACACTACCAAACACTAGGTTTAAACATATGGACAAGCTCCATCATGAGACCTTTAATCCTGCATCCCCCTTCCCTAGTATATAGTAAAATTTTGTAAAATTATTTATTACATGGTTCAGCCGTGTCCTGTCTGTCTAGAGAAACCACAGACCCTGCTAACAAGAACTGTATTTAAACATGGCTTTTGCTAAAACAGATTAAATCTCTGATTACACATGTACTGAAATCAAGCAAATAGGTAGAATCATTAAAATAAAATTAACCTTCAACAATAACAACAGAAAATCTTAGAGCTGAAAAGATTGCTATTCAGATGTCAAGATGTTCTATTGTTCCTTGGAATCCGAACGGAAAGAAATACCAAGCTTCAACTAAAATCCTGCAGGCACCAGCAATTTGATTTGTTAAGAAGTGAAACTGAATAAAAGATATTGATGTTTACGTAGCACAGACACTGATTTCCTAAAGACTTGCACAGGAAAAATATTTACTGTGTGTTTGAATATCACATATCTTAACAAAAAAATGTAAAATGTCCCTCTTTTCTTCATGCCTACCCTGCTTTGCTGTCTCACTGTTGTTTGAAGCCCTATGCACTTTTCATCTATGTTTTGGACATGTCCATAGGTTCATCTCTTCCATTCATGTCACTGCTACTGGTCCTCCGAATGACTGCAGTGCTTGCTGAAGAGAAATAGCATGCTCATATCACAGCCATCCTCCTATGCACCTGGTCTACTGTCCTGGAGATCCAATATTTGCTAGTTCCTCCATCCTGGTTACAAAATTGTGTCATCTTTCAATTTTTATTTTTGGATGACAAACATTTGGCAGAAGAGAACGTTTGACTGTTTGCGGTCAAAACTTGACGCCTTCATCTGGATGCTCTAGGCTGACAACACCATGATGCAGAAACCTCCTATACAGGCTAAAATCTTCATTCTTGAGCTCCACCTCAAATCCAGGATTGATATGATCTGGATAGCAAGCTCTCTCCCTACCAACATGCTTTACAGAAAATCATCACTACCACTGGTCCAATTACACGGAGATCAAATACATACACTTCTAGCTTGGATATGCTTGTAAGAATGTTACTTTATGCCTCACATCCACTGAGGCTATTCCCCTCTCAGCTAGTACAGGTTCGCTCTTACTGAATCGGGAAGCACAGGTGGACAAACCAGTTCAGACAAAACCTGCCCAAACCTTCACCATGCCTGAACAGAACCCAAGTCAAATTTAACGTTGTGGAAGCTTCCAAAGCACAGGGATTTCCTTCAACGCTCATACAGGAAAGTGAGACCAGTCACTCTGTGTTTTTCCCCCTATGCATTCCCTTTCCTGAAGGCTTTGCCAAACTAGGTCTGAAGTACATCATATCAGATAAAAATGAAAAACAATGGCCATGATTCTAATTTAAACCATGACCTCTTTCCACCATTCTGTCAGTGTAAAGGGGCTAAGTTTAAATAAGACTCCAGCCCTATATTTCCAAATTCTGCTTTGCAGTGACCATTGAGTCCATCTTTTGGCCTGCACCATCCTCACCTCAAGTCTTTCATAAACCCTGAAATCCTCACTCCCTTTGGCTACTCCCCTTTTCTGTAGTACAGGCATACTTCAGAAGGTGACTTGTTCTACCTCTCCCATCCTCTCTGGTGGAAGGTGGTTTTCTTCTTTCATATACTCCAGGGAATGACTGCAGCAACTGGGTGGTGGGAGTCTTCTCCTGGTATCTCCAATTCCAACAAAGTTAAATCTATTGATATTTTTGGTCTGGCACCTGATTTTTAGATTCCATTGGGAAGTGCACATATTGCAGGCCAAACATTTCAAAAGACTCAAAATCACTGCAGACACAATAAAATTGCAGGTATCCACAGTGCAGTGCAATGCAGTAGATAAAATATGCATGCGACTGTGTCACCCTCTTGTGGCTGGCCCATGGATGGTGGCATACAGGCTTTTATCCTGGTAACTATTAGTGCAGCACTGAAGACCAGCATTGGGTAGCAGCCCAAATCCTGTTACAGGGCTTGAATATAAATATTATTATTTATAGGATAGTCTGAAGTCAACTGAGCCACAGTGACACTGTCAATATTTGATGCATGTTCATGCATGGTAGGTGGATATAAGGATTATGTTTTTCTAGCAATGTCTACTTCCTTGCTATGACCTCGATACATGAACACAAGTGTTCCTGTGATTTTGTTTCCAAACTGCAATTTTTTTCCCTGTGTATGGTGCTGTAAGAATTTAAAATGCACTGGCAGGGAATGTAACTGAGTCATAGGAGGCAACAATAAATATTTCACAATGCCCAGTGGGGTGCTAGGCACTTTACAACACAACACTGCCCTTAATCTCAACAGCTTTCTTTCTAATTTTAGACAGACAATGACAAAACTAAAAGAGCAATGAAACAACAGGGTTGGCGTGTGGAAGGACACACAGAGGTTCCCACTATAAAGATTGCATGGGTATTCAGAGAAAGCATGTAAATGGAAGTATTTGAATGTGTAGATGATAATGACCTTGTGTGCCAGCTCAAGAAGGATGTTCCATGCATAGAGGGCGACACCAAGAAGAATGTGGGAGAGGTGGACAGACGGAGCACTGAGGCTGGTATCATTACCTGAGCAGAGGGGGAGGCAACACCAAGACAAAGCTGGATAAGCAAATGGGAGTGGAGTTATGCAGGACCCTGAAGGGGAGGACAAGCAGTTTATATTTGAGGAGAGGGAGAGCCAAGAGAGAGTGACAGTCAGGCCATGTCTACACTCGCACTTATGTCAGCAAAACTTTTGTTGCTCAAGGGTATGAAAAACAGAGGTAATGGCCAGGGTAGCCAGAAGCCTGAGGGTGGGTGCCCTTGCTGGACTATAGAGGGGGAATATACAGGTGTAGTTGCCCTGAACTGTGACAGTCAGATCCCCAGGCAAGGAAGATGAGCATACAAACCACAGCTGCTAAGAACTAGTAGAGGACTCTGTATGCCTCAGATAAATCAGTGGGGAGGAAGAAGTTGCAGTAGTGAAGAAAGAGGATGATTAGAGCCTGTACAAAAGTTTGAGCAGTAAAGATGGAGCAGGTTTGACACTTAGAAGGTTTGTGGAGGATGCAGCAGCAGGTTTCAATGGACATGTGGGGTGAAGGAGAGATAGGAACTGAAGAGGCACCCCAGAAAGGCCTGAGTGACAGAAAGGATAGTGTTGTCAACAATGAGAGTGACTAGGGCAAGTCAAGAGGGTTTTAAAAGGAAACAAAGGATTTCACTTTTGGTTATGTGAGGTTTAAGTTGTCAGTCAGCCATTTAGGAATAAGTGTCACAAGACAGGCTGCAATGCAGAACAACAATGGAGGGAAACAAGTCAGGCGTGAAGAGGTAGACTTGTGAGCAGTCAGTATAGAAACAGTAGCTGAAACCATGTTAGCAGAGAAAAAAGAGGGACCGGTGATGAGAGCGCCAAATGGAATCTTCATGGATGGCAAGAAAGGAGAATGGCAAGAACTTGCCAAAGCAGCGGCTGAAGAAACAGCTAGAGAGGCAGAAGGAGGAGGAGGGAGTATTCAGTGTTAAAAGCAGGGGAGGCCAAGGAGAAGGACAAAGTAGTACAGGTCCTGAGATATGCCCATAAAAAGGTCATTTAAAAAAAAAAAACTGGTGAGAGTGGGTTGAGTGAAGTGGAAAGGTCAGCAGCTAGACTGGAGATCAAGAAGAAGAGTTTTGCTCACATTTAGAGGGATGAGTGGGAAGAAGAAAGTAGTGTTCTTGAAAACAGAACCCTGAAGTCAGGTAGCTGGTATGTGAAGGAAGAAGCAAGTTTTAGTGTAGCTACTTTGCTATAAGGTGTGAATATATTTGCCTTCATATGTCAGGTTAACATCATGACAGCCTAAAACATTTCAACAAAACAAAACCCCACACTTTTGCAGTTCATCATTAAAACTTAATTCACTTTCTCACCCCTCTCAAGAGAAAAGGTTTCTGGCCACATCCCTTTTATATGCCATATTATGATTTCCTCTCTCAATGTCACGTAATACTGAGGCCTGAAAAAACCTAGTGACCAGTTTCAAAAAAAAGGTTCTGTGTTTACTTCCACATACTTTGTAGTAGGTGGTTGAACATGAACAATAATGTTCATTATTTCCTGCAATTATTACCAGATTTCACACCCTTTCCTCTCAGTTATGAGAAACTGAGCCCTTTCCCTTCCTCAACAACATAAACTTTTCTGCACTCATAGCTGATTTCCTTCCTTGCTGGAGATCTATACAGAGCAGATGCTCTTTGGGTTTCTGGTTTTGTCTTGAAAATTCCAATTCCTCTTTACATTGCCCAAGGAAAGATTTTTACTCTTTATTTGTGATATAACTTAGTCCAAATCCTTTAATTTGTTTAAGGAAAATAATTCACAGGAAGATTATGGAGTTTTTATACAGACACTATAAATGCAGCTCTATAGCATGCCACTGTGTTCAATAGCTGGATCACAACTGAACACAATAGCAAGACCCAGAATAGCTAGCCGGCCAAATTATGCAAACAACTGATTAAAGCAACTACCAAAATATCAGAGACAGAGGCTCAATACACTTCCTGCCTCACATGACTTTTTCCCTTTACTCATTAAGCTAGACACAATACCCTGTCCAGAGCTTGCTTGGCAGCTAATAGACAATTGGTATTTGTTAAAATAATTAGTAAAACTCTCCTCTTCTAAAATGTGATCCTAATTTACATCTTTACAGACACGTGACCTCATTCAGAGTCAACGGTTGGTTCTTTTCACTAAGTCTTTACTAAATTTTGGCAGAATGTCACAATTTGCCCATCACAAGTAATAATGTTGTACCTTTGTGGATACTGAAGGCCAAACTCTCACCCTCCCAGTAAAGGAGGTTTTATTTTAATCACTGACTTCTTGATAACATCAGGATGCTAAAATATTTATCATCCTTTTAATGATACAACAAGTGATTTTTGGAGGATGATAATTACATCCATGGGAATGTGGTTTCCATTATTTTAAATCCACTAACCAGAAGAGACAGGCTTTTCCACCCTTTTCTTAATACTCCTTTGCATTTCTATGATGTCCTCAATCCATAGATCTTCCAGTCATTTACAAACAAGGAACCACAGAGTGCCACTGATTTAATTAGAGCTCACTATTAACTCCCATATGGAGGCTCTGTTTTTTTAAAAACACCAAGGGTAGGATACAGGCCAAGGAATTAAGTATTATCTCCATTTTACAGATGGGGGCAGACTGTGGCACAGAGAATAAGTGTGTGACCATGATCACATCAAAAAGTCGGTGGCAGAGCGAGAAGGAATATCCCAGTCTCCTGAATTCCAGTCCTTGGTTACAACAAGACCATTTTCCCCCTCAATAAATCTACCAAGTCACTAAAGGTACATCTACATGACCAAAGAAAAAAATCACAGCAGAGTCTCAGAGCCCAGGTCAATAGGGTTATTGGGCATCCAGTTTTTGACCCGAACACCCAGTTGAAAAGGGACCCTGGCGGCTCCGGCCAGCACCGCTGACCAGGCTGCTAAAAGTCTGGTCAGCACCGCAGTGAGACTAAGGCAGGCTCCCTGCCTGCCCTGGCTCCACGCAGCTTCTGGAAGCAGCTGGCATATCCTTTTGGCTTGGGGGGCAGTCATGGGGCTCTGCACGCTGCCCCACCCAGAGTGGGGGGTCCGGCTCTGCAGCTCCCAGAGCCTGTATGGCTGTTCTTGTGTTCAGAGATGTTCCAGTCTGGAAGTCCTCAGGGTGTGGTGAAAGGAGATGAGATAGTCCAAGGGACAATAGGGATAAGATGAGCTGATGTTTGACTCAAAGGTAAAATAAGGTTTGTGGCCTGTGGAGAAAGAGTTAGAGGGTCTGTCTGTTGCACAGTCCAGAACTAGGGTATGAGGAAGTGAGAAAAGCTTATGGGAATGCTGTAAGTTTCAGGTTCAGATCAGAGGTTCCGCCAAGGTTTGTTTTTTTTCAGAAGCAAGCAGCTCAGTCATCTGTAGAGATTATCTCGGATAAATTTCAGTTTCTTGGTAATTTTAGAGTATTAATCAATTTAAATAAAAACCATTCTGACTTACAGAAATAACTTGACAAAAAGCTCCCCATATTACAATACGCTAGTTAAGTCAAAAGCTCAAGCTTACTAATACGAAATTATTTGCGAAGAAAATCTTGCAAGAAACAGGCATCTTCAAACTACTGCATAATATATTGGAATAAAAAGCCCTCTCACCAAATACTCCCCTTTGTGATGTTCTCTGAATTAGCTATGTAAGATTGTTTGACCTGAGTGACCATTTTGATTGTCTGATTTTAATATTTACTTTAAGTAACTGATGTTACTGCAGGTCACCCAACTCCAGTAAAACTGTCACCATTTGATGCCAAGTTATTTTCCAGTACAATTTTCTATTCCACACTAAATTTTGCAATAGCAACAGAAACACAAGATGCAAGAGGTTAATAAGTGTCAACTACACTCTTGACTAGACTTTGCATTCTACAACAGTTCAGAGGGCAACTTCTCTCTTGCAAACCAGACTAGTAGCGGGGTTTATTGGTAGTCTTTAATTTTGTTCCTTTGTTCCATTTGTATTACACAAACTGGTGAAAAGAAGTTTCATCTCAATTTTTAGTAGTAAAGTACGATAGAGACTCAAATGCTGCCCTGGGTGCTTACACTTTAAGCCCTTGATTCAGCAAACATTTACATAAGTGTGCAACTTTACTCATGAATAGTCATATGAAGGTCAATGGAACTACTCATTTGAATAAAGTTGTAGTTGCATAGGTGTTTGCAAAGACTGGGGTCCAAGGCTTCAAGCCTGTTAGATGTTGAACCCAGGGTGCTTTAAGTAAGGAACTTGCAATCTAAAGCCAGTTTTTAAAATTATCATCATCATCATCATCATCGGTGGTCCTTCGATTCGAGGATAATCTCTATCACAGATTTGGAGATGACTGAGATGACTCAGGAGTCCAATCCTGGAACCACAGATCTGCCCGCAGTAGGTACAGACATTTCCTGACGGGCCAGTGGCCTGCTGGGAGAAAGTTCTCTCTCTCTTTTCACCTTTGAGGGCAAGACGCTTCTCCTCGAAGCAGGCCACTGCCTGATAGGGGATGTAAAGGAGCAGAACACTGGCAGCTCCTCCGGCGGCTGTAGTGCCCCCAACCTCACCCCCCCGCCCAGCTCTGTCCTCTGGAGGGGCTGCTGCTGTGGTACACAGAGGGAGGACGGAGGGGCAGCTCCGTGGAAGGGCTGGGGGTTCTGCTCATTTCCCCGCTGTGGTTCCCGGGAGAGCCCTGTCCCGAAGTCTCCGGTGCAGCAGGAGGAGGACAGACTCCTCCCACCCATCCCCGGTTACATGGGATGGATGCAGGAAGGGGACGGGGAGAGCATGGGGGCCCTGGGCTGCGGCGGCGAGGAGTCACATGGAGGGTCACGTGGGTGGGAAGGTCATGTGCCCCCCTTAGCTGGTGGCCTCCCCCCCGCACCGGTATGAAATGAATTTTACTTGCACCACTGGGCTGGGTTGGTAGCTTGCTACTCCACATCAGTATTTGATGTCCACATCAGTTTTCTTGAGATACGCTTTCAGTGGGTCTTTGTAGCATTTCCTCTGACCACCATGGGCTCTCTGACCATGAGTGAGCTGAAAGTAGAGGACTGTTTTGGGAGGTCAGAGTAATTGTAATAAATAACTCCTTTTGTAATGTGCCTCCAGTTACCACAAATCATTGGCTTCTTATAAGCTCTTGCAATTTTATAGCTCAGGGGAGGTCTCATTGTTTTTCTTTCAGTGACAGATACAACTTCACAGACTCATTTTTCTGGTCCTGAAGAAAAAAAATGATGAGTCTGTAAAAGGAGAGCAAAGGCAGTACAATAGCTGGCATACCAGTGCTGTGACCTCATGAAACCTGACAATGGTGAATTCAAACTGCAGCCCCTCAAAGGCAAGGAGGGGTGAAAGCCAATACATCAAGCCAGATGAATTTCAGTTAGAGAGACTGCTATACTACCAACTATTTCTGCCCTCCCTATTAATGGAGTCAAACTGCTGATTGGCACACTTTAATCACTTGTGACCTGGAAAAACTGGTGACATGACCCACCACAGGGAAGACATAACTGTATCAAATCTAAGGTTTCCGTGAGTCTCTTGGCTACATAGTGCAAGTAAGAATATATCTCAGAGTCTTCCTGTAATTTCTTGAGGAATTCTCTAGATGTAAAAACTGGTTTCAAATTAGTCATCAGAAGGAGAGCAGTGTAACATCTGGTGAATACAGAAGAAAATTATTTGTATGACAGATCTACACACACACCCCCTCCCATGCACGCACACCCCCATTATTAGATATATTGGAAATTAACAACAGAAAAACAATTTTAAATAATATTAAATGTGAAGCACAAGCTGGAAAACACTAGAAAGCTGAAAATTAAGGAGGAGGAAACTGCTTAGATGTTAATTTGTGCCAGTTTCTGTTCTAGCCCCTCCTCTTCCACATGCTCGTGTTTCAGAACATTTACTACCTTTTAGGCTGAAATTTGTGGGTACTTGGCCTAAGCCTAGAGAAATCAGAGCAAAAATCTGTTTAGCCACTTGGTAGTGATAAGAGAGTAAAAATACATTAACTCCCCATTGTGAAAATTCTGACTTTAAAAAAAAATTATAAGTCACAAGGGTAACACAAACTCTGATACATCAGACATGAGTAACTAACAAGTTTTTTAAAATTTAGCAAAGAAGTTTTGATTTTATTGGTTGAGAATGCTCAACACTGTTCAGTCCTCATTATTACAAAGTCATTTATAGAGACCCTTGCCAAGGAGCTCAGGATTCTGTACAACAGAACAAGACCATAATAAAATGGCACACTTAAAATACAAACTAACACTTAAAACAAATGAGAAAATAGGAGAAAAACTTTTAAAGAATGAACGAGACACAGATTGAAGGAGAGGAAATAAATACAGGGTCAATAATCCCTTTAAAATTATGTCTTTAAGATACCTTTCTTTTCCATGTGGTGGATGGCAAATTGAGAAGTATTTGAGAATGGAAGAGTACCACTGTAAGTTCAGGGTTTAAACTTCCACAAAGAACAAGACAGTGTTCCTACTTCAAGGAGTTAACAACTAACAATGCATGGTAACTTGCCCAGACATTGCTAACAAATCAGAAAAAAAAGTTTCAGGAGACTTGATCAAAGGGCAGATTCTTCACTTAACACAATCAGATGTGCCCCTACCAACAAGTTATAGACAGACAACTGTTGAGCCTACATTTAAGAAGTTTTAGACTTAACTGTCTGGGCTTGCAAATGCTAATGTCATGTATCTATATGGATACTTTAGGAGGCATCTGTTGCATAAGTTATACCATCAAGAAAAATGCAAAGATTTTGCCAGTTCCTCGCTCGCCATACATTAAGCTTTACAATGTAGATCACACTGAATTTTTGCATGATGTTCTTATAAAACTTTTCTACCTGATTATACTTAAGATTCTAATAATTGGAAGGCCTCAGTAGAAGGTTGTTTTGTTTTTATTCTACCACATCTTTTAAAACCCAGCTGACACAAAGAGCAGGAGCCAAGGCTAGCAGTAGCCCAAAAGGCGAGACATGGCAGTCATGCAGGCAAAAAAACTGATGGTATACATTTAGAAGAGCAGAGTATGGAAAAGGTGCACTTGGGAATATGCTCTGCTTTGCCATCATGCTGCAGTTCTTCAAAGGAACAGGAGAAACTCCACAAGATGGAGGAAGAGCCAGCCTGTGACAGAGTGCAGGGTGCAAACAGGTGAGTCTGCACTGTGACCACTCAGATATTAATTAGTTCTCCTGGAGAAAGCTGATGGGGGTAATTAGTCAATCAGACTGCCTGGCTGAGCCAATTACCCCATCGGCCCAGGGCTGATGGAGG
This sequence comes from Emys orbicularis, assembly GCF_028017835.1. NCBI lineage: Eukaryota > Metazoa > Chordata > Testudines > Emydidae > Emys > Emys orbicularis. The sequence goes on along the minus strand of NC_088687.1, from coordinate 82,796,505 downwards.
CACAGGGAGGACAAGAAAGGGAAAGAGGGAGGAACAGGGCTAGCTGAGCCTAGCCACACAGAGGCTCAGAGTACAGAGACCTCTGCTCCTCTCAGCCCCTTGTGAGAGGGCCAAAAAGCTAGGTTAACACTGTAAATGGACTGTTGCACAGGGCTTGTTGTGAAAAAGGATGGAGGGGACACAGTGAAGGCACAACCACAGAAGTCTGTGCAGTTTCTGCAGGGAGGAAGCAGGAGAGGAGCAATGCCCTGTGAGACGCCTCAGGTCTAATGGTGGTCAAGGTTCTGTTTGCAGGGGGGAAAAAACCACAAATGTTATCCTAAAGACTCCATGCACCTGACATGCCAAAATGTTATGTCATACCTAGAAAATGTGCAATTTTCATAATATGACCCTTCCTCTTTCAGACAGTTTTTCAGCAGCAAAACAAGTAACGATGTTGACATTTAAGTTGTCAACACTGGGCTTCAGAGTTAACACTCCCTGAAACAGAGTGTGCTAAGTAGGTCACACCTTCCACTATTATTGTCTACAAACTTAAGCCCACATCTTTGTACCAGTTTTCACCCAGACCACATTTTAAAAATTATCTTCACAACCATAATGCCCAGGTATTTAATTTTTCTGGATGTCAAGAGGAATGTCACCTAGGAAAAGTATCTAATGGTTTGGCTGTCACAAGCTGGTCCTCTCCACACACACCGGTGGGTGGGGGTGTAATCTCACGCTTTTTTTTAAACCTGTCCTGCACTCTAATGTAAAACAAAAACAAAAAATAGGTCCTATATTCTTTCCCTTCCCTTCCCCTGAGTCTGCTGCATCTTTCCTTCATTTCACTAGCAGCCCAATCCAATTCTTACTCTCAGTGGAAAAATTCCCCTCTGACTGAAGCGAGAGCTGGATCACACCACAGGATGGAGAATTCAGCATACATCCAGCTTTGCCTCCTCCTGCAGACCACTTTTCTGGATGTTCTGGCTGCAACTAAAGCCTTTCCAGATGCATCAAGTCATAATGTGGCAAGCTAAGCAGGCAGCTACTTATCCATTCTATCCCCAAGTCAATAGAAGGTGAAGAGATTGTTACCCAAAATTGGGCCAGTTAGTAAGCTTAGGGAGGACTAATGACCCACCAGAGTTTGGCAGAAAGCAACACGTTTATTATACTGAGCTCAAAAGAAGTGGGGGGGTGTCACACTCACATACTCACGCTCCCAGGACAGGCACAGCACTGGAGATGTCAGGATCCTTCAAGGTAAGTGTCCCACAGCGCAGCGATAGTCGGTGCGATGAAGGTAAGTCTTCCCGAGGCACGATGAAATGCAATGTGGTGAACCACTGGCCAGGTGGTCCGGGCGAAGGGTCTTCACGGGAGGTACAATCTTGTGAGTGCACTCCTGAGCACGTGGCCCCTTTCCCTTTTAAGGACCTGCTCCGATGGCCTGCAACTAGAGATGACCTGGCAGCATCTGGTTGGTCACACTCCACCTTGGACAGTGTCCATGCATTGGGCGTGTGATCGCTGCCTAATCAGAGTGCCAGACATCTTGTCTACCTGGGAGCTCTTTTGATCTTCCAGCTGCTCAAGCAGCCCATTCATCCCACAAGTGTTCCAGGAGGGAGGGGGAGGGGGAAAGTCACGTCACAGGTATTCAAAGAGGGATCGGCGAAGGTGTAACAGACCTTTTGAGCATACAGATCACTGCTGCTTCTACAACAGAGATATGCTCTATTATAGAGACTCAAGCGACTTGACAGGGTTAGTTGTCTTCTGTGGTGTTTACGGAGTTCCAATTCATCCTGTTTTATACAAAAATCCATCTCCAATTTCTCTTGTTCTTAAAACCAATTTACTTCCTGCAACTAAATAGCTCAGTTGAGCCAACAGAAGTATGCAGCAAGACACAAGATCCATATTAAAAGTGTGAATAGTCCTCCCCATCATGAACTGAGACTAACTTCAGGGCCTGTATCTTTTCCTATATCAGCAGCAAACACTTAATCAGGGTTGAACCCTGGATACATACAAGAGCAAAAAGGAGAATAGACTCCTCAGCTGTTCTTGTTACTGAGTGTTTCCTGTTTGTCTAAAGTCAGACTGAGCCAAATGATTTAATGAAGTGAGTAAATATTGTGGTTGCCTAGAGAGCAATTCAACTACAGAAAGGAGAGCAAAGTTACAATGAACAGGAAAATGAAGTTATGACCGAAATAAGAAATAAAGCATACTTAGCTGCTAATTTTGTTTTCTCCATACTCCATTCACCAATTCATGATGACAGAGCCTCTCAACATTTAAAGCAGGGAAATGTCAGGTTTATTAATCATTTCAAATTTATAGTTATATTGCAGTTGTTTAAAGAAGCTGTTCATATACAAACAAAAACTGAAGCTATGGAAGTTACTGTCAGAAGAAAGATGTCGCAGAAGACAACTCCAGAGTAAAAGAAAGTCAAAGACCCTGACAGGGCCCATCTACATTACAAGTACAACAAAACATGGCTGAGCCAGGACCACATGGTTGCTTTGTAGAAAAGCTACAATGTGTCAACAAGCTTGAGAGTCCACACCTGCTGCAATGCCTAGCCATGTTTGTATCTGTGCATTTTGGAAAACCATCCCATGTTGCCTCAGAATGGGGCAGTGTCCAGAAAACATACACTTAGAACACCATGTGGGGTGGTGCATGCTGTGTTGTCCTACTGCACAGAGAAATACAAGGAAAGAGGACCAGTCAATCTGTTACATGGGCAGTCAGGCACAGTTAAGAAGTCCTATTTAGACAGCAAAACAGGTATTGCATGAGGAAGACAATTGCAAGTATGAAGCTGTTGGCTGACACAGCTACTAAACAAGTATTATCATAGTTTAGAGCAGGGGTGGCCAACCTGTGGCTCCAGAGCCACATGCAGCTCTTCAGAAGTTAATATGCAGCTCCTTGTATAGGCACCAACTCTGGGGCTGGAGCTACAGGCACCAACTTTCCAATGTGTCGGGGGGTGCTCACTGCTCAATCCCTGGCTCTGACACAGGCCCTGCCCCCACTCCACCCCTTCCTGCCCCCTCCCTTGAGCCTGCCATGCCCTCGCTCCTCCCCAGCCTCCTGCACACCACAAAACAGCTGATCAGGAGGTGCAGGGGGAAGCGCTCATCAGCAGGGCTGCCGGTGGGTGGGAGGCGCTGGGAGCGAGGAGCTGATGAGGGGCTGCTGATGTGTTACTGTGGCTCTTTGGCAATGTACATTGGTAAATTCTGGCTCCTTCTCAGGCTCAGGTTGGCCACCCCGGTTTAGAGCCTACTGTACAATTAACAGGTTACAAATTGGGTAAAAGCTGTAATGCAGGCAGGGCATGAGAGAAAAGAACAAAGATCAATTCTGAAAGAGATAGACAAGAGAAACTGAATAAAATACAAAAAAGAGGGCATGAAAAAATAAGCAGGTGGTAGAAAAGGTTATTGGGAGAAGAGAAGCAACAGACTGTTTTCCACTAATATCTTATTAGGATGTAAAAATACCATTTGAAAATGAACATTCTCCTCTCTTGCCCTCAAACAAGTGACACAAAGATAGAAAATGGAAGTCAGGGGAAACTAGCAATAACTGTGGGCAGACATTTTAGTAATACTCCTTGAGAACAACGGAAGGTGGGAACCATATAGGTAGATAGATTAGAAGAGGTAGGAAGACTAATGACAACAACAGACAGGCAGCATGGCTGTCTATGTTGGGCGAGCATCTTTTCTCACATTTCATCAGACTACAGTTTGGCCCAGGCACAGAGCCACTACTGGAGTGAAAATGAGATGTTACACAGCTTTTGTATGCACAGGCTTTTAAAGTAAAAGATAAAATTGAAGAAAGGTTAATTATGGATCAAGGCAAAACATATACTTATTAAATTCACAGCAAAAGGTATTTAAGAGGCAGGAGGTTAAAAGCCCCATGAAGAGTCCCTGAAGAATCAGGGCTTGGAAAGAAGACTTATTTTCTGAAAGTACCACTTCTCAGGTGAGCCAAGAAAAAGTTAACAGCCTATTGATGACAGAAATCTGAATCACCTGGAAGGTAGTACCTTAGGTTTCAGAAAGAAAAAAAAACTCTCCCTTTTGCTCTCAGTTTTCCAGGACAGGAGTAGATTATTTTCTGCATGTGTTAGTATGGCATAGCTGTGCATATAGAACAGAAATAGATAGTTAGGAATGCACTCTACTGCTGGATAGGATAGTTTAAGTGAAAGGTCATCTTGGGGTCCAGATCTCATTCTCTTCCTTCAACTGCCCAATTAGGATAAGATTGAAATGCATGAGAAATTACATACACAGTACTAGACTCAGGCCTTGTCTACACTGGCAAGTTTCTGCACAATAAAGTAGCTTTCTGCGTTGTAACTCCTGAGGTGTACACACTGCCAAGCCACTTAGTGCGCAGAAACTGTGCAGTTGCAGCGCTGTTTAAAAAAAAAAAAAAAAAAAAAAAAAAAACAACCCCCCAATGAGAGGCGTACAGCTTTCTACGCCAGGGGTACAGTGCCGCGGTGCCAGTGTAGACACCCTGGTCGATGCCTGTTCTCACCTCTCTGGTCATCGGTTTGAACTCTACTGCTCTGCCCTCAGGTGACCAACCATCATCCCCACCCCTTAAATTCCTTTGGAATTTTGAAAGTCCCCTTCCTGTTTGCTCGGTGACGCGTGCAGTGGTCTCAGTGCATCTTTCCAGGTGACCACGCCAGCTCCACGGACCAGGCGATCCCCTGCTTGGAGCAATGCCGAGCTGCTGGACCTCATCAGCATTTGGGGAGAGGAGGCTGTCTAGTCCCAGCTGCACTCCAGCTGTAGGAATTATGATACCTACAGACAGATTTCACGATGTATGACGGAAAGGACATACTGCAGTCCAGGGTCAAAGTGAAGGAGCTGTAGAACACCTACCACAAGGCACGGGAGGCAAACCACCGCTCTGGTACTGCGCCCACGAGCTGCCAGTTCTACAAAGAGATGGACGCAATACTCAGTGGCAACCCCACCTCCACTGCGAAGGCCACTGTGGATACTTCGATGGCTCGTGTGCCAGTCGAGAGTGGACCGAGCCAGGAGGAGGAGATCTTGGATGAAGATGTGGAGGGGGAGGGGGACCCAGAGGCTGAGGATGACTTGGAGATCAGAGATGCATGCAGTCCGGAGCTCTTCTCTACCCCAAAGGCTAGCCAGTCACAGCTTTCGGATCTTGGCGAAGCACAAACAGGAGAGGAGGCCCCTGGTAAGTGGCTTGTATTTTAGGAATCACTGAAGTGAGTTGTTGGGGGTAGGAGGGTTGCAGAAAGCAGGCTTGTGTCTGTATGCTGCGCACACCACCACATGCCTAGTCGGAGCGGCAGAACAGGGTGTTGATTGACTCCCTCACATCCCGGGCATCTGCCTCAAATCTCCAGGAAACTCTTATGGAAATACTGGGCAATCCGCTGCTGCAGGTTCTTTGGCAGAGCTGCTTTGTTTCTTGCCCCATTAAGGGTAACTTTCACGTGCCACTCTGCTGTTAATTGGGTGGGGGGAGGGGAACCATTGCTGCACACACAGGCAAGCTAGATAAGGGCCAAGGCAGAAGCCGCAGCTTGGAGAAGACCCTCCCTTGAGTCCCTGCTCACCTTCAGCAGCGAGATATATTCCTTAAACACAGCCTGTGGAAAACGTGAGGACAGGAATGATTATAAGGCCCCCCCTACAATGCTGGCTCTCCCCAAAAGCCATGTGCCCAGTGTACAGTACAGTCCTGGAACACTGATTTCCCCTGCGGTTACTCACCATTTGGGGGGTCTTGTGGCTCATGTGTGCTTGGCTGGGATCAGCCAGTTAGTGACAGGTATGTGAATAGTGCAGGGGTGGGCAAACTTTTTGGCCCCAGGGCCACATCTGGGTGGGGAAATTGCATGCAGGGCCATGAATGCAGGGCTGGGGCAGGGGGTTGGGGTGTGGGAGGAGGTGCAGTGTGCAGGAAGGGACTCAGAGCAAGGGGTTGGGGTTCAGGAGGGGTGAGGGGTGTACGAGGGGGCTCAGTGCAGGGGGTTGGGGTACAGAGAGGGGTGCAGAGTGCCAGAAGGGGCTCAGGGTAGGGGGTTAGGGTGGAGGTGGTGTGCGGGGTGCGGCAGGGGGCTCAGGGCAGGAGGGGTGCAAGGTGCAGAAGGGGTTCAGGGTGCAGGTTCCGGCCCAGCGCCGCTTACCTTGAGCAGCTCCGGGGCGCGCAGCGGGGCTAAGACAGGCTCCCTTCCTGCCCTGTCCCCGTGCCGCTCCCAGAAGTGGCCGGCACCACATCCCTGTGGCCCCTGTGGGAAGGGGGGCAGCAGAGGGCTCCACGTGCTGCCCTCGCCTGCAGGTACCTCCTCCAAAGCTCCCATTGGCCGTGGTTCCTGGCAAATGGGAGCTGCGGGGAGCGGTGCCTGCAGGCGAGGGCAGTGCACAGAGCCCTCTGCCTCCCCTCCCCCAGGGGCCACAGGAACGTGGTGCCGGCTGCTTCCAGGAGCGGTGTGGGGCCTGTGGCGCCACGAGGCTGGATCCAGCCCGCGGGCCGGATCTAAAGCCCTGACAGGCTGGATCCAGCCTGCGGGCCGTAGTTAGCCCCCCCCACCCAGAATAGTGGCTGTGTTTTAAATCCATGGTGTGTGTGTTGCAAACAATACTGCTTCTGTAAAATGTTGCATTTTGGCTTCACAGATATGACCTTGGGAGCCCAGCCTCCCTCTTTGTTATGGCCGGCTGAACGGCTGTGCAGAATTAGAAAGTGGCCATGAAGAACTAAGGAGGACTATATGCGTGAGGTCATGATGCACTCCGCGGCCGAAAAACAAGAATTGAAGGAGTGGTGGGACAGCGAGAAGAGGGATCGAAAGGAGAACGCAGCACACCAGAATGCAGCCATGGAGCAGCTCTTAAACGTTAGGGAGCGCCAAGCAGATACGCTCCAGGCACTACTAGCACTGCAAACCGAGCAGCTCTGCACCCGCCCTCCCCTACAGCTGCTGTCGCAAAACTCTTTGCCATGCCGTCCCCCGCAACCCCCCGCCAACACACTCTTAACCTCCTGGCTCCAGTCTGTACCCGCTGCATTCCACTCCTGCCCTGTCAGAGTCATAAGAACGTAAGAATGGCCCTACTAGGTCAGACCAAAGGTCCATCTAGCCCAGTATCCTGTCTTCCAACAGTGGCCAATGCCAGGTGCCCCAGAGGGAATGAACAGAACAGGTAATCATCAAGTGATCCATCCCCTGTCGCTCATTCCCAGCTTCTGGCAAACAGAGGCTAGGGACACCATTCCTGCCCATCCTGGCTAATAGCCATTGATGGACCTATCCTCCATGAATTTATCTAGTTCTTTTTTGAACCCTGTTATGGTCTTGGCCTTCACAACATCCTCTGGCAAGGAGTTCCACAGGTTGACTGTGCATTGTGTGAAGAAATACTTCCTTTTGTTTTAAACCTGCTGCCTATTAATTTCATTTGGTGACCCCTTGTTCTTGTGTTATGAGAAGTAGTAAACAACACTTCCTTATCTACTTTCTCTACACCAGTCATGATTTTATAGACCTCAATCATATCTCCCCTTAGCCGTCTCTTTTCCAAGCTGAAAAGTCCCAGTCATTAATCTCTCCTCATACAGAAGCCGTTCCATACCCCCTAACTATTTTCGTTGCCCTTTTCTGAACCTTTCCAATTCCAATATATCTTTTTTGAGATGGGACGACCACATCTGCACACAGTATTCAAGATGTGGGCGTACCATGGATTTATATAATGACAATATGATATTTTCTGTCCTATTATCTATCCCTTTCTTAATTATTCCCAGCATTCTGTTCGCTTTTTTGACTGCTGCTGTACATTGAGTGGATGTTTTCAGAGAAATATCCACAATGACTCCAAGATCTCTTTCTTGAGTGGTAACAGCTAATTTAGACCCCATCATTTTATACGTATAGTTGGGATTATGCTTTCCAATGTGCATTACTTTGCATCTAACAACATTAAATTTCATCTGCCATTTTGTTGCCCAGTCACCCAGTTTTGAGAGATCCTTTTGTAGCTCTTAGTCTGCCTGGGTCTTAACTATCTTTAGTAATTTTGTATCATCTGCAAATTTTGCCCCTTTTTTGTTTTACCCCTTTTTCCAGATCATTTATGAATAGGTTGAATAGTACTGGTCCCAGAACAGCCCCCTGGGGGACACCACTATTTACCTCTCTCCATTCTGAAAACTGACAATTTATACCTAACCCTTGTTTCCTATCTTTTAGCCAGTTACCAGTCCATGAGAGAACCTTCCCTCTTATCCCGTGGCAGCTCACTTTGCATAAAAGAGTGTGGACTCCCAGTACCCACTGCATTCAACACCCATCCTTCTGCAGCTTAGCCCTGCTGAGGTACAGTACCCGCTGCACTGTACTCCAAAGGAGAAGGTTGGATATGATACCTGGACATACACAAATCTTTAACCGTCCTGGGACCCCACCTCCTCCTGGGAACCGCCCTTCCCCATCCCCCTCAGTGCTGATGTTTGTTTGTTTTTGTTTGTCTCTCTCCTCCGGTTGTTGTTTTTTTAATAAAATAATTGTTTTGGTTTGAAAGCAATCTTTATTCCATTAATTGAAAGCAGAGCCCTGCAAAGCAGCAGGCAATTTTCTTACACCTTCATAGTGCATAATTTGCACCAATCACAATCATCTCCTAGCATTACAAGCACTGCAATCCTGAGAACAGCAACATATATTAGTGGCTTTCAGCTTCAAATTGCAGCCTCAAGGCATCCCTGATCCTGGTCCCCACGCTGCGCCCCTCTAATAGCCCTGGTCTCTGGCTGTTCAAATTCAGCCTCCAGGCACTGAGCCTTAATGGTCCATCCCTGAGTGAAGCTTTCACCCTTCCCTTCACAAATATTGTGGCAAGTACAGCACGCAGCTATAGGAATAGGATTGTCGTCATCGGCCTGTTCCAGCCTTCCATATAGGCAGCGCCAGCGGGCCTTTAAACAGCAAAAAGCACATGCAATAGTCATTCTGCACTTGCTCAGCCTGTTGTTGAACCGCTCCTTGCTGCTGTCAAGGTTCCCTGAGTATGGCTTCATAAGCCACGGCATTAAGAGATAGGCAGGGTCTCCCAGGATCACAATGGGCATTTCAACTTCTCCTACGGTGATCTTCTGGTCCAAGAAGAAAATCCCTCTTTGCAGCTTCCTGAACAGGCCAATGTTCCAAAAGATGCATGCGTCATGCACCTTTCCGGACCAGCCTGCGTTAATGTCCATGAAATGCCCCCAGTGATCCACAAGTGCCTGGAGAACCATTGAGAAATATCCCTTCCGATTAATATACTTGGTGGCTAGATGGTCTGGTGCCAGAATTGGAATATGCGTGCCATCTATCACCCCTCCGCAGTGAGGGAAGCCCATTTGTGCAAAGCCATCCACAATGTCACGCACATTGCCCAGAGTCACGGTCTTTCGGAGCAGGATGCGATTAATGGCCCTGCACACTTCTGTCAACACATGTCCAATAGTCGACTTTCCCATTCTGAACTGGTTAGCGATCAATCGGTAGCAATCTGGAGTATCCAGCTTTCACAGTGCAATCGCCACACACTTCTCCAATGACAGGGCAGCTCTCGTTCTTGTGTCCTTGTGCCGCAGAGCTGGGGCGAGCTCATCACACAGTCCCATGAATGTAGCTTTCCTCATCCAAAAGTTCTGTAGCCACTGCTCGTCATCCCAGACATGCATCGCGATGTGATCCCACCACTCAGTACTTGTTTCCAGAGCCCAAAAACAGCGTTCCACTGTGGCCAGCACCTCTGTGAATGCCACAAGCAATCTCGTGTCATAGCTACTACACGTGGCGAGATCAATGTTGCACTCCTCTTGCCTTTGTAGTTTAAGGAATAACTCCACTGCCACTCGTGATGTGTTAGTCAAAGCGAGCAGCATATTGGTCAACGGTGTGGGATCCATTCCTGCAGACCAAAGAGGCAGAGCAGAGCACGCAGTACACAAACCATTGAAAGATGGCGCCAAATGCAGACGAAGCACAGGGATTGCTGGGATGTGAAGCAATGCATCGGGGGCATTGGAACAGGACCCAGGATGCCCTGCAACCCCCTCCACCTTCCCACAACTCTTAGCGGCAGAAGAGGAAGAGATGCTCTGTGGGATAGCTGCCCAGACTGCACCACTCCGAATACCGCTGCAAGTGCCTCAAGTGTGAACACACTATTGCGCAGGCAGCTGACAGTGTGAACACACAACAGCGGTTTTCCTTCTGCGCTCTCTTAGCGGTGCTGTAAACTGCCAGCTTTGTAACTCTGCCAGTGTAGACATACAATTAGTACATGATATGACTGCGGGTATCATGTAGTTTAGCAAGAGGAACACATGATTCATTACCAGTCTGCAAAGCACTACTGCAATTATTGCTGGTGTCTATGTGACATATGGCCAGCTTAATAATTCAAACTGAAGTAGCACAACCCAACTCTCAGTCCTCCTGACACAAATCGATCCTGGGGCACTTTTTAAAGATTATACTACCCATTTTACTAATGTATAACCACAGCAGAGAGAAAAATAAAAACAGCAACTTGCAAGGTATTGGGTGTATAATCAAACTGATGCATACTTGAAAATGCACATTTGCAAGCTAAGAGTATTTCTAAAGAGTCAAATAGAATTATGCATGTAATGCATATTCAACAGGGAAGCTAATCCCTGAGTGCAACACTAAATGACTACTTTAGCCTGAGTCGTGAGAAAACAGAAAACTCAAACGTACTGGGATCTGGGTTTAGCAGGCCAATGCTCAAACCACTGAGCTATCCCTCCCCCCCAACTAGATCATCTAGTTTGACCTCCCACATGATGCAGGCCACAAAAGCTGACCCACCCACTCCTGGAATAATTCTCTCCCTTGACTCAGCTGTTGAAGTCCCCAAATCATGATTTAAAGACTTCAAGTCGCAGAGAATCCTCCAGCAAGCGACCCCTGCCCCATGCTGTGGACGAAGGCGAAAAACCTCCAGGGCCTCTGCCAATCTACCCTGGAGGAAAATTCCTTCCCGACCCCAAATATGGCGATCAGCTGAACCCTGAGCATGCGAGCAAGATTCTCCAGCCAGACCCTCCGGAAAAAAGTTCTCTGTAGTAACTTTTAATATCCCATCATTGACCATTGTTACTAGTTACCAGCGATGGCACGTTATTGACCTATTGACTAAAATCACGTTATCCCATCAAACCATCCCCTCCATAAACTTATCAAGCTTAATCTTAAAGCCATAGAGGTCTTTCGCCCCCACTGTTTCCCTCGGAAGGCTGTTCCAGAACTTCACCCCTCTGATGGTTAGAAACCTTCGTCTAATTTCAAGCCTAAACTTCCCGACGGCCAGTTTATATCCATTTGTTCTCGTGTCCACATTAGTACTGAGCTGAAATAATTCCTCTCCCTCCCTGGTATTTATCCCTCTGATATATTTAAAGAGAGCAATCATATCCCCCCTCAGCCTTCTTTTGGTTAAGGTAAACAAACCGAGCTCCTCGAGTCTCCTTTCATACGACAGGTTTTCCATTCCTCGGATCATCCTAGTGGCCCTTCTCTGTACCCGTTCCAGTTTGTATTCATCCTTTTTAAACATGGGAGACCAGAACTGCACACAGTACTCCAAATGAGGTCTCACCAGTGCCTTGTATAACGGAACCAGCGCCTCCTTATCCCTACTAGAAATACCTCGTCTAATGCATCCCAGGACCGCATTAGCTTTTTTCACGGCCACGTCACATTGCCGACTCAGTCATCCTGCGATCAACCAGGACTCCGAGGTCCTTCTCCTCTTCCGTTACTTCCAACCGATGCGTCCCCAGCTTATAACTAAAATTCTTGTTAGTCATCCCTAAATGCATCACCTTACACTTCTCACTATTAAATTTTATCCTATTACTATTACTCCAGTTTACAAGGTCATCCAAATCTCCCTGCAGGATATCCCGATCCTTCTCCGAATTGGCAATACCTCCCAATTTTGTATCATCCGCAAACTTTATCAGCCCACTCCTACATTCGGTTCCGAGGTCAGTAATAAATAGATTAAATAAAATCGGACCCAAAACCGAACCTTGAGGAACTCCACTGGTAACCTCCCTCCAACCTGACAGTTCACCTTTCAGTACGACCCGCTGAAGTCTCCCCTTTAACCAGTTCTTTATCCACCTCTGGATTTTCATATCGATCCCCATCTTTTCCAATTTAACCAATAATTCCTCATGCGGTACCGTATCAAACGCTTTACTGAAATCGAGGTATATTAGATCCACCGCATTTCCTTTATCTAAAAAATCTGTTACTTTCTCAAAGAAGGAGATCAGGTTGGTTTGGCACGATCTACCTTTTGTAAAACCGTGTTGTAATTTGTCCCAATTGCCATTGACCTCAAGGTCCTTAACTACTTTCTCCTTCAAAATTTTTTCCAAGACCTTGCATATTACAGATGTTAAACTAACAGGCCTGTAGTTACCCGGGTCACTATTTTTCCCCTGCTTGAAAATAGGAACCACATTAGCTATTCTCCAGTCCAACGGTACCACCCCCAAGTTTACAGATTCATTAAAAATTATCACTAACGGGCTTGCAATTTCTCGCGCCAGTTCCTTTAATATTCTCGGATGAAGATCATCCGGTCCGCCCGATTTAGTCCCGTTAAGCTGTTCGAGTTTGGCTTCTACCTCGGATATGGTAATGTCAATCCCCCCTCCTTTATTCCCATCCATCACGCTGCCACTATTCCTGAGTCCTTCATTAGCCTCATTAAAGACCGATGCAAAATATTCGTTTAGATATTGTGCCATGCCTAGATTATCCTTAATCTCCACTCCATCTACAGTCTTAAGCGGTCCCACTTCTTCTTTCTTTGTTTTCTTCCTATTTATATGGCTATAAAACCTCTTACTATTGGTTTTAATTCCCCTCGCAAGGTCCAACTCTACACGGCTTTTGGCCTTTCTCACTCCATCTCTACATGCTCTGACCTCAATAAGGTAGGTTTCTTTGCTGATCCCTCCCATCTTCCACTCCTTGTACGCTTTCTGTTTTTTCTTAATCACCCGTCTGAGACGCTCGCTCATCCAGCTCGGTCTAAATCTCCTGCCTACGAACCGTTTTCCCTTTCTCGGGATACAGGCCTCCGACAGCTCCTGCAACTTCAACTTCAACTTGAAATAATCCCAGGTGCCTTCCACCTTTAGATCCATAAATATGTTAGTCCAATCTACTTCCCTAACTAGTCGCCTTAATTTATTAAAGTTAGCCCTTTTGAAATCGTAAACCTTAGTCTCCGATTTAATTTTGTTAATCCTTCCATTTAGTTTAAACCGAATTAGCTCATGATCACTCGAGCTAAGGTTGTCCCCTACAATCATTTCCTCAACGAGGTCCTCACTACTCACCAAAACCAAATCTAAAATGGCATCCCCCCTCGTCGGTTCAGCAACTACTTGATGAAGGAATTCATCAGCTATCACGTCTAGGAAAATCTGAGCCCTATTATTGTTACTAGCATTTGTTCCCCAATCTATATCCGGGAAGTTAAAGTCTCCCATGATTACACAGTTCCTATTAGTATTTACTTCCCTAAAAACATTAAAGAGTTCTCTGTCCATATCCAGGCTAGATCCCGGTGGTCTATAGCACACCCCAAGCACTATCCCAGGGGAGGTTCTTGTAGTTCTTTTACCCAGTGTGAGTATTGCCCAGACAGACTCCGTCTTATCCATTCCATCACTTATTATTTCTTTACAGTTTATCTCATTGTTGACATACAATGCTACTCCCCCACCTTTACCTTTGTTCCGGTCTTTCCTAAACAGCACATACCCCTCCATACCTGTACTCCAGTCATGACTACCGTTCCACCACGTTTCGGTTATTCCTACGATATCCGGTTTCATTTCTCGGACCAGGAGCTCCAATTCCTCCATTTTGTTACCTAGGCTTCTCGCATTGGTGTATAAACATCTTAATTTATGCCGTTTGGCCTCTCTCACATTTGTTATCCAATTTGGTATGGACACCGTACCGCCAGTATGACCTATTAGTCTAGTATCCATCCCCCCCCCTTCTCCTTATGTCCAATCTCTTCCCCCCGGCTGTAACTGTTCTTATCTCATCGACCTCCCTCTCAATGTTATAATCTGGTGTGGAGATTAACTGGACATCTCCCAACCGTCTCCCCCAAATTCCTAGTTTAAAGCTCTTTTGATGAGATGAGCCAGCCTCCCTCCCAGAAGTCTATTTCCTTCCCTACTTAGGTGAAGTCCGTCCCGTGAGAACAGTTTTCTGTCCCCGAAAGCCTCCCAGTGGCCATACATCCCAAAGCCCTCTTTATAGCACCACTCCCTTAGCCAAATATTTATCATCACAATCCTGTCACCCCCTTGCTGCCCTTCTCTAGGAACAGGCAGAATCCCACTGAAGATGATCTGAGCCTCGATTTCCTTAAGCGTCTTCCCCAGCCTGGCATAATCTCCCTTGATTCTCTCCAGCGAGAACCTAGCCGTGTCATTCGTTCCTACGTGAAGGATGATCAAGGGGTTCTTACCTGCTCCTTTTAGGATCCTTTTCAACCGCAGGTCCACATCCCGTATCTTAGCGCCCGGTAGACAGCACACTCTTCTGTTCTCTGGGTCCGCCCTGGTCACAGGCCTGTCTAACCGCCTCAGTAAGGAGTCCCCAATCACGTAAACCTGCCTTTGCCTGGTGACAGTGCGATCTACTAATCTATCCCCTGTTCCCTCTAGTTGCAACCCCTGTCCATTCCTATTTTCGCTTATAATCCCCCTTATGCCATCCTGTATCCTCCCGGGACCCAGATTTGGTGCTGTCTCCATCAACTCCTCCCCTCTTTCTATGGGACTAGCTGCTCTTCTCTTCTTCCTCACCCTCCCCCCTTCAGTTACCACCTGCTGCACCCCTTCCTCGTTTTCCAAACACCCAAACCTGTTCCTGAGCTCTATTTCCCCTTCACTGGCCCTCCTTTTCCTTGGCCTGCTTCTCACGGTCACATGCTTCCACTGCCCTTGTTCTCCCCCCGGCATTCCCCCCCTCACAGGCCTTTGCCCCTGCTTCCACCTGTACCCCTGAGCATTCCCCTTCAGCCACTCCTTGCCTTTGCTCCATCAGCTGCTCAAACCCCCTTCTAAACTCTACCAGGGTATCTACCTGCATCTCCAAACCTCGGATCTTTTCTTCTAGCAGCTCTATTAGGCGGCACTTCATGCAGACATACCTCTGTTCAGGCACCCCCACTAGGACCATGTACATACCGCAGCTGCCACATGCAATCATCTGCATTGTGTCCCCTGCTGCTTGCCTCATGGCTGCTGTTGTCTGAGCCCGCCTGCTCACCTGTGCCCTCCACACCTTCTCCTCCAATGGAACTCCCACTCAAACTCCCCTGTTAGCAGCCCTGTTTGCCGGCTCCTGTGCCGCTGCTCGCAGCTGTGCCGCTGCCTGGCTGGGTGGCCGCTTTTATAGCCCCCCTAATCAGCCAAGCTTCGCCCCCTAATCAGGGCTCAGCTGCCCTCCCAGCACGCTGCCCCTACAGGCCTCTACACATACAAGCACTTCTCCTCCAATGGAACTCCCACTCAAACTCCCCTGTTAGCCCTGTTTGCCGGCTCCTGGGGTCTGAGTTAACCCCACATGCATTGGAGCTTGCAAAGCTCCCTTCTACCTTGTCAGAAGGTGATTAATTCATAGTGATTACCCAGCATTAGTGTATGAGTTTCTCCCTCTGACCTGATGTGCCTAACATTAAAGGAAGAGGTAGAAAACAAGGTACTGAATGGACTAAAATAATTAGAACAGTGAATAAGTATTCTAATGTAAAGATAAACATTACCAAAAGTAGCAAGATGGAAAGGGTTCATGCTCCTCTCAGAGAGTGCAAGTATAAACTGATTTTCAGTTCTTTAAGGTCAAATATCGCCTTGACTGAAACTATGTATTAGAGCAGGACACTGATGAAACTGCTGATTCTGAAAGCAAAGTATTTTCTTCTTCCATGCTACCCTTGAAATGTAATCACAGACAACTTCCTTGCAGGCTTTCCAGCAGTTTTTCCAACCTTAGCTTCATTCGGGAGCAGTATCTGTTCATCGTTGATACCCAAAAAATTACAAAGATCAATTGGTAATTATACCATAGAAACGGAAAATCAAAGACTGAACTTGACAAGAAAGTTCCACCTTTTTTTTGGCTAAAAACCTTCATCCTTTCAATAGAGCACAAAATGAGTAATCAAAAGAAATAATGGAGGCACCTTGCTATGGATATGCACCTCCCTACAGTTTTCAAATTTGCAGGTCCACTCCAAGTGAAGAAACACATGAAAAGTAAAAAGAAGAGCTAAAAAACCTACAATGTTATTAATGTAAGATGGTTGGCTGAAGATGAAAAATGACCCATTCATGGCTCCAAATATCCATACAGGGAAAGGGTCTAGGATAATTGCAACTGAAGTGGTTACCTTTTTTTCCATTGTACTTTTCCCCCTATTCTTAATGTCCTCTTCAGCACCCTGGACACAATATTCTGCTGTTTATTTTTCAAAAGTGAAATCAACAGCACCAACCACATCAGAAAAGAAAATATTAGACCTGATCTAGCAAGATCCGACAAGGACACAATTACAGGGCTAACTCCACCTCTTAACCTTCTCCAGTCTCTCTGAGTGTACACTCTCAGGCCTTGGGCCTTCACCTCTTGGGAGTGGAACCCTATGAGTCTCCCACACTCCAGGCCATGGGCTACAGTAACCTATGATCCTACGCTGCTTGCCCAGCAGATCCAATTGAGTTCGGTATTTGCAGTTCTTCCCTTCAGGAGCTTGTGCCCAATGGTGAATACAGTGGCCAGACAGCCTTCTGAAATCAAACTACTGTTTAATCTTAACAGTAGGAACAAATAATGTAAAAAATAAAGGTTTTTTAAACCAGTCTATATACAGGGTCTCTTACCTGGAGACTTGCCATCCCTTGGCAGATGCCTTAGGTAGACCTCCCTTTACTGTCTCTCCCAAACAGCTGCTCCCTCCCTAGAAAGGGAATCACTTATCCCCCCACCCCTCCCAGGGTCCTTTGTCTCAGGTTCACAGGCTCTTTGGTTCTTCTGTGTTTACAAACCAGGACTCCAATATCACTTGAAAAGCATGTCCAATGAATTCGGTGGGGGGCTGGAGGTAGGACATCAAGTGAACGGCTCCTGCATTGTCTCTTAAGTGTTGGCAAGTGGATGGCTATCTGAAGCCATTGTACCCTTTCCTGTCTAAGTGCAGGCATCCTCTTCTTGAATTAACCCCATCTTTTCATACAGTAAACAAACAAAACATATGGTATTCATAAATTTAAGAAGGTGAGTACTCCCAAGGTCACGGCAGGTTGAAGTTATACATACGGTTAACTACGTGGTGATTCAGGGATGTTGCGTCCAAGGTGCTGAAGATGCCACCCAAGAGTTCAGGGAATGCATTAGGAGGTCTCCGCTATTTGCTCAAATATTGAAAATGAAGTGAAAGAGACAAGAACTCC
The DNA here is from genome assembly GCF_028017835.1 of Emys orbicularis. Taxonomy (NCBI): domain Eukaryota; kingdom Metazoa; phylum Chordata; order Testudines; family Emydidae; genus Emys; species Emys orbicularis. The sequence continues at coordinate 82,778,898 of NC_088687.1, read as the reverse complement.
AACTGCAAGTCACCTTAAGCTTCTGACTTGCAGATATTCAGCACACTAAACTTCATCAAGAAAATTAACACCCCATAGTCCTACATTATGTTCTTTCTAACCATCTTTGACCTCATAGCTGGTTGATTGAAAGAGGAAGATTGATGTCCCAGCTTCCCAGTGACATTCTGCGGAAGATGAATGCAAATGTAGCAACACAACTACCATCAATATTGTAATCAACCAGAAACAAGATGGGCAATTTTTGTTTTTAAAACAGGTTTGGCAGCTTTCAGGCTTGCTGCTGCATTACATCAAAACAACACATGCGAGGCACTTGTTCACCTCACAACTAACCTGGCCAGTCTCCTATTCTTTCTCCCTCCCCAACATTCTCCTCAAAATATTCAAACCATAGTGAAGGTATTTTAGATGTTTAAAATCATGGAATCTCATATTTAAAGTGACAGTGACAATTTTAAAAAGTCCTTTCTGTCTGAAAGTGTTTTGCCCAATATTGTTACAAGAACTGAAAGATTGTTTTCCCTATTTTTTCCAATTTGTTTACTTTGTGTTTTTGATAGCACTTTTTGCCTGGTCATTTCCACTGTCTCTCTCATAGTAGAGAGTCAGTTTCCCTTGCTGTTTGTGAGTCTTTTCACATGACACTGGAAAGATCATATAATAAAAAGGAAAATTTGTCAAACCATGAAGTTGGCAGGGAGTTCAGGAGCAGTGAAGCTAATTTTAAACTCAGTTTTGGAAACTAAATCATTTAAGTCTCTTTTCTGAGATTTCATCAGCATGGTAGCAGCCTTAAAAAAGCAATTAACAACTAAAGTGTCAGTGATACCCAATATATTTTGGATGCTGCCTTCCCATTTGCGGTATGTATTTAATATAGATCTTAAAATCCTGGTCTGCAGCTGGCTAACCCAGCCTTGTAACCAGGTAGCTAATTAGCAATCCCATAGAGTTCAGACGAGTAGGAGACCTAATCACAATCTTAACACAGCCATAACCTCAATGTGCCAAACAACCAAGGAGTCACAAATAGGCCCATTTTATAGTAAGGCCATGCCTCCCCTCCTATGCCATTTTTCTGCTTTTCTTTTTGGCTTAATGTCTTCCAAGCATTGTAAAAACATAACAGGCTATATCATGATAAGAGGTTGACCAAACACAAATCGGTCTTTTTAAAGGAAACACAGATTTTGAAGAATATTTGTACGGAAATTTTGTGTATATTAGAATAAAATGAGTACCAAAAAAATGTATCATTCTAACTGTAGACATTAAAAAGTGGACAGGAAGGCAGGCTATTAATAGCCAAAATAAATTTTTCATATTTGAAGTGTTCCAAGGAGTTGTACTTTGAATAGGAATTCAGAAAAAACTCTTTTAAAGATGAAATGCCCATTTTATAGTCCCAATAAGGCACTTCAAACTGTGCTGTTTAACACACACTTTCAATGTATTGGAAGCACTTGGCATCTAATGCTTCACTGCATGTTTAAAGTTTGCAGTAGTGTTAAACCACAGTCATAAGAATCTTACTGCTTACTCATTTCATTTATATTTTATTATATTGTTTGGTTTAACATTACAGAACATGTAACTTTAAGTAAACAGTATGGACTACACTTGCACCTTGCAATCAATGTTCCCTGAGTGAAGGGATACTGGTCAGTTGCACTGCCCCAGAAGCAGAATAGGGACCACAATTTGCTCCCTGGTTCCCCCTGGCTCCAGGAAGGAGAAGTAATCTGCACCAGCACTTATCTTGGAGTACGTACTGCTTAAACCTTGCTCTTCACCAGCCTAGTTGGGCTGGCATGCACAATTGGGGGTTGGTAGGTGGGTGAAAGAGGGGGGGAATGACAAGGAGTTGAGCTAAAGTCTTTTGGCTAGTGGCTCTCCTCTCTTTTGTTGTGACCAATGATATGGTAGCCTGCATAGGGTCCTTACTCCCCTGAAAAAGTGCATAGGCCAATTCACGATTGAGCCCTAAGGTGTTAAGTGCAGTAAGAAATGCGTTTAAAAAGTCTGCGTTAATAAAATCACAGAAACTAAGGTTATATAAAGAAATAAGAATAGAGTATGGATATTTCAGTGTCTTGAAGTATATCTCAATTATCTAAGCTTTTTAAAGAAAAGTAGATGTGACTTGAATACAGTTTATAAGAGCAGCAAACTTCTATATAGTAAGTGTTCTCTTTGTTAATCAGTTGCTAGCAGAACTCAAGGTTAAACTAAAAGGATACAATGTTTGACTTGTGTGTTTGGAATTTTGCTGTGTTTTGTGATAAGCAAATGAAAGTAATTTCTCTGTAGGTTGTGCTTTGGTAACAAATAATTGCACTGTATGGCTTAAAGGGGTACAGTATCTTCGTAACAAACAGCCTTTATACTAAAACCTTGACATACCACTTATCCTTCTTGAAATACATCCAAAGACAACTCTAAAGTTCACTTTACAAAGATTTAATGTACTGTGTACACTCATGCACAGTATGTTCATAATCCAAATTCAAACACAGGCTCACTAGAATCCTGGAGGCAGAACTAGAATCCCGATTCTTAAAAAAGGGGGAGAGGGAGAGAGACAGATATATGGAAAGAATCTGGACATTTTTTATCCTTTTAAGAGTGCAGCATTCGGGTCAGAATCATTTATTGTTGTAAAAAGAACAGGAGTACTTGCGGCACCTTAGAGACTAACAAATTTGTTAGTCTCTAAGGTGCTGCAAGTACTCCTGTTCTTTTGGCGGATACAGACTAACATGGCTGCTACTCTGAAGCCATTTATTGTTGTAGTATACATAAATATAATGAATGATCTGGCCAAGCATCATCAGGACATCATTTATTTTCTTTTCCTTTCTATATGTATAAGATGTGCCAGCCAACCACCTGCAGGTGCATTAACAAACAAAACAAATATATATGCCACCAGCCTAGATCTCACATTAAAGGCTGATGGATAGAGTGCACTGCGTAGAGGACAATGTGCTTACATATGGGGTGAAGAAAAAAAAGTGTAATATATTTAATACATTCTCAAACCTGGCCCATCCAGAGAGCAGGTTCAACATGGAAACTGGATACTGTGGTAATACTGTAGCAACCAATATCCATGCTAGGGAAAGGGGAAATGGTTTTAAAAAAAAATAAAGATTAGATAGAGCTTTGCATTTTATTTTATCTTATCTACTTGCAAAGCAGCATTTAGGCATAATTGTTGTTGAAGTTGTCCCTCAGTCTGTGGGACTGTGTTTACAGCCACAGTTCCCCATACATTCACCACCACCTATTGCTAGTATTTTCCTTTCAGTAAGCAGTGGCTTTTAGCTGACTCCAAATAAGAGCCCCATCCTTCATCACTCTTATTGAAGTCAGTGGAAGATGTGGGTGTGTAAGGAATGCAGGGCTAAGCTCAAAGTGTCTTTACTGGGAAGACAGCTGCAATTGCAGAGTTGCATCTTCTGTGTTTCTGTTTCTGTTTCTAAACTGCTATCTTCAGTGCACAAAAGAATGTGGTTAAAGTTTTGGAGTTCCCTTCATCTGAAGTAGACTAATTCTTCTAGCCAGTATAAGATAGGAGAGGTTTATAGTCTGTATGTATAACTTCAGGTAATAACATTGTAGCTCCTCGGAAAGGATCACTATTAAAATAAACAAAGATGTTTATACTTCTATATGATTTGCGTTACCAAGAAAAAGACTTATTCAAGAGCCCCCAGCTCAATTCCTAGTAGAACAGTGCTTTCATGAACTCCTCAACCTAGAGAGAGCCCCTCTAGTAGAATACAAATCAACAAAAGAAAATGAATGGAAGTTCAATAGATCTACAAAGAAACAGTATAAGCTTTACTTCTTTCTATAACTTAAATGCATTGAATGGATTGGGTGCTCACAATAAATAATTACAAGTTTTATCTGTAGACCAAAAGCAGGAATTATAGCATACCTTAGAAGAATATAAATACACAAGATAATAAACACCCCAGTATTCCTGTTCAGCACAGTGATACCATACTTACACATGATTACACTGAGTAAAAACTCACTCTGCTGCCTAGAGAGATGTTTATGTTTAGGCTTGGCAGAATTTGATTTTTAAGTTCAACAATTAATATCAATTTTTTATTTTTAAGAATTGTCATTTTAAACTAGTTTTTATTTTTACAGTTGCTGGAAATTAAAGGGGAGGGAGGAGTGGGGTTATAGTTAGGGTAGCACTGACAGTAGGGCTGTGTGGGGCTCCTAGCACGGCCGAGGGATTTGAGTCACCCGGGTGCAAGGTTCAGGGGAGGCTGCAGTCCTGGCCCAGGGAACCAGAGACTCCCAGCCAGGACTGCAAGGAGGAGGAGGAGGAGCCCCCAGCCGCAGGGTGCTGCTGAACAGCTCCTGCCCTGCGACAGCTCCCATACTCCTGACTGGTGAGTGAGTGAGCAGGGCTGTGTCAGAGGAGCTGCTTGGGGCTCCCTGCAAGGTCCTGCAGCCAGTGACACTCGATCATTCCAGGTGCAAAGCATGGGGAAGGCTGCTGTCCCGGTGGGGCAGACCAGAGATCCCTGGCCAGGGCCACGAAGAGGACTGCTCCCAGGCTGCAGGGGAGGCCACCCCACTGCTGAATGGCTCCTTCCTCCACAGCCAAGGGCTCATCATTCTCCTCCCATTCCTGGCTGGAGGTCTATGCTCTGTCCCGCCAGGACCACAGCCTCTCCCAACACCTTGTGCAGGGATCGGGTGCCACCAGCCCTGCGGCAGCCCAGTGAACCTTCCGCAGCCCTGCAGTCACAGGAGCGGGGGAGCAGGTCTATGACAGCAGGGCTGCAGAGGGCTTGCTGGGCTGGTGACACCTGGTCCCTGCCGATGTAAAGGGGGGGGGGGGGGAAAGGCTGCACTACTGCGGGCTGCCACTGATCTATTTCCCCCTGTCAATTTCAGTGTGTCAGTTGAAGTCAACATTTACACACATCTCTCAATTTAAACAATCCTCCCAAGCCTGTTTATGTTCTATGCAGAGTTACAGAATTAACAACTGTAGTTTGATAAAAGCAACAAGCTTAATTATAGGGGGAAGTACTATCTTGAAAACAAGTTTTGACAAAACCAACTGTTCAGTGTAATCACTCTGCAGTGCCTACAGTAGTCCAAGAGAGCAAGAGTCAATTTATATGTTAATTATTTTGAAGTAACAATGAGTTAGAGTTCTTAATACTTCCCTCGCTCCAAAAGTGCCCGCCTACTGTGTGCACAGATATACAGAAAAGACTACAGGTCCCCCCCACCACACCCAATTCTTGTGACCTCTTATGCCAACAGGAAGTGTCAGGAGCTAGTAGGCATCCAGAAAACAGCAGTGATCACAGGAGACAGAAACACAGATACCCTTCCACAACGGTCATATAATAACTGGCACATTTATCTGAAGAATCCCTGCCTCATTTGTCACACACCTTCCAACTTCAGCAGTGAAAGAGGCAGGGGCATAGAGACTCAGTCAGGGATCCAGAGGGTCATGCAGTGTGGAAGTTGAATGGCATATCATAAATAAGGCAGGGGAGCCCACATTAAATAGTGAGAATAATACCTGACAGTTGCTTCATTCACTGTGCACCATCCAACCTGCAAACTGAAAAGAGACAGGTCCAGGGGAGATTTATGAATTGGGGGGGTAGAGGGGAGAAGAACTATGGCGGGAAAGTGTTACAGCTGGCTGCCTGTGCAACTTTCACTTTGGCATATCCCGACCTCTGAGTGCTTCACTTGGCAATGCTAACTTTCTTTCAATGTCATTTTTTCTTTAGAATATACAGGACATTTGCTGAACTAAAAGCTTGGACAGTATGGAAAGAGTTTACTACTGAAGTTGTTACCACCACCAAGTACTCTTTGGTATACAATGCTGTTCTCTGTAGGGGGGGGGGAAGAGAGGTGAGGAAGGGAGAGATACAGTGCTACCTGCCTGTTAACATTATAAATCCTTTATTTATGTTGCACAACGAATACAATGCACCAGTGTATTTGGCTTTGCTTCTGGATCAGGAGCAGCTTTGAGTGAGAAGAAAAATGATGTTGTATTTATTTTTCATTCATGCTTTTTATTTTCCCAGTGAAGTATTGAAAACCATGATTAACTAAACACACCGTATACAGTTGCTTAATGTAAGGAAAATGCACAAATCCAATTTGTGTTACTCAGCTTAAGGAGGGTTTCACTGCCAGGTGATCAAAATATTAGCTTATGGAACTGTTTCTGACAAGTGATACATGGCAAATGCCTATCAATCTTCCTTCCTCTCCCTCCCCCACTCTTACCTATGAATCTTTCTTCCTCCCACACTCTGAGAAACTACAAGATATATTAAATACGTGATCCTGCCTGAGTGAGGAGAAGTACTGCCTGAGTGAGGAGAATCTTACTTCCGACAAATTCGTAAGCATCTCCATCATACTGTCAGTTTAAAAGTTCACCCTACCTTGTTACTCTTGTCATATTCTTCTTTTAAAATCTTAATAAATGCTTCATGGAAATAAAAATTATTTGGGAATCACTACTCAGCTCAGGGGGAGGAGGGGAAAATGTTGCCAAAATCCCCTTAGTTCCCATGGCAATACCAAGAGGCACACAAAGGGTGCATAGGAGTGTGTGGTAACCTCCTCCTCAGAGGTTTTATTACTATGAAACCCAACACACACGCATTGAAAAGAAATTTTCAAGGTTTAAAGGAGATAATTAATAAAAAGAAAATACATGTTTTATGACTGGCTATAAATCAATAGCATTTAATGTCCAGTAGCCTACACATCCTACAGTCAACCACTAATGACTAGAAAATCACCGTGAAAGAATTTCTAAAGCTAAATTAGTGGGGTGTTAATTTTTCGTTGGGAGGGAGGAAAGCAGAGAATGGGAGCACTTAGCTTCAACTCAGAAAGCTGTAATAATAACCTCTCCACTGTTATGCATGGTAGCATATAAACAATGGACAATGCTCCAATAGAGCCGACTGTGCTAACTGGTGCTATTTAGTTTAATTATTGCACAGACATTCTTGAAAATTCAGTTTCAAATATCAGCTCTTAAGTGGGGAGACTACTTTTGGGCAGGACCAAAAGAATCATTGTAAAGGTTGGTAACTTCTTTTTAACCCACTGTTAATACAGTGCTTATAAAAAGGCATGGCCTTTCCATAAAATGTGTGAAAGCCTTTCAAATAACATCTAGGACCCAAAGATCAACCATGAGCAATAAAGGAGGAAGTTACAAACAGGCAATGCAAGAGGAGATGAAGACATGAAAAGATGTCTGCTGAGTTGGAAACACCCACAAACAGCACTGGTGAGGTAGCAACAGGCTGATTTGTGTTGGCACGGGGGACATGAAAAGAGGAGAGGTCAGTGTCAAGGATAACAAAGATTAAATAGTGGAGGCAAAGGAAAGGGGTGTCAAATAGGGAGTGTTTTTCTAGCATTAATTTTATAACACTCATTAAAGATGTAAAGTTACAGAACATTGCAAAGTTACAAGAAAGCTTGCAATCAGTTCTACCACACATGATTAATTCCATGCCTGGCAGCTATTAGTTCACATAAGGTAACCATTTTCCCCATCAGCACCCTTAGTATGCCAGACTCAGCTTGCTCCAAGTCTTCAAATGTTTTCCAAAGCTCTCTCTCCATCCAAGGCAGAAATTTAGACACACCCTATAATTTCCTAACACCTGAATAACTCTGATCACTTTAAGCTTCAAAATGGAAGCATTGCAAGCTGTTACAATATAACCGGTTAGTGTAAGAAAGCTACAACAGAAGCACTGGACACTCCTAAGAGACACAACATTGCAAGTACAGTATTAAGCATGTTGTCACCCTATTTGTACTACACTAGAATAGGGTAAGATCCTACATTACTGCACATTACAATCTCACATGCACCTTAAACCCATTTACTTTCTGGTTCACATGCACCAGCACAGCACTGACAATATCACAGTCACCCCCAGCTCTTGAACTGGAAACTGTGTTTTCAGAAATATGTGAAAGCTATTTGTTTTTAAATCTGGGTAAGTTAAAGGAATTATTTGGACACTATGTAGATATCTCCTCTTGTTTTGTGCATTTTCTGTTAATTTCTCACACACAACAGAAGTTTCTCACTCCCTTTTCCTAAACAACAGTTTCTGTTGAACCACAGAATCTCCAATCTCACCCCAGATACTTTATTCCACAAGCCAGTCCTGGGCCTCAGACCACCACCACAGTTTTAAGCAACTTCACCTACACCCTAAAAACAAGGGTGCATCTATAATCACTGCACAATGTTAGCACTTACATTATACAAGAGAAGGGAAGACTGATCACCTGTCTGGGCCTCTCCAGCCTCACACACACACCTGTGCATGCCATTCATGTGAGCGTAGAGGAGAAAGAAAGGAGATACCTCCTGCACATGGCAGTGGAGGAAGTGAGGGAGGGAACGGGGAGACACTTCCTCTCCCACTGATTGTTCCAGGACAGGAAGCATATACAGCCAACACTCTCCCACCCACAGCCCTCTCCCACACACGCACACCAATCTTGGTGTGGGGCAGAAAGTTATAACCCGCCTCGTCAAGTGTCCAGATACGCAAAAATAAGTAAAAAGTACTTCTACCATTAGCAGGAATTGAATCCACTGTGTTTCACAGGATTACATGACTATCCTGCCATGGCACAGAGAGAAGTAACTGACAGCACAGAGGTTAATCACAGCAACAGTGTTCAATGCTATTACTGCATTGTCATAGCCAAACCAGTAGCTGAGCAGCCTGCTGTTCTTATGATGGTCTCTGTACTATCATCACTTCCAAAATAATAGAATAGCTCCAGCCTCAGACCCAAAAGCCACTGAAGTTCTAGCTAGATTTTTCCATTCAGCTCCCAAATATCCACTCACCAATTATAAAATATATGATTGGTTATGCTTATTCTATCATTGTTTTAGAGTATGTAAAAATACAAAAAAAAAAATATTTTCAGTTTCAAGTCTACTACTCAGTGCTTTGACTTGTAGAAATGGAGAACAAAGCATCAGAAGTCTTTTAAATAAATTGCAATCATTCACACTTTAGGCACCTAATTATGCTGAAAATGCAATTACACATTTAAACAGATGATAATGCCCCAGGGCTAGTCCAGTTGATTTGCTGCTTCTTTAGCAATATAGCTTCTTTGCTCTCAAACTTCTAAAAGCATTACAGTACATGCAAGTGTGGCTATGTACAAATGGTCTGAAATTGTCACACACATGCACTTGGTGGCAGTTTAGTCTTTCCCATCTTATTAACTGCAACTAAAATATATATTTCATATACAGGCACTCATATACATTCCAATTGTAATTTCATAGTTTATATCAAACGCTTTGTTGGAGGGGGGTTAAATCACATGCAAACTTTACGTTCTGGTATTTGTAAATGCAAAAGAACATCAGCTAAAACCACAAAATGCATGTTATTTACACTTCAGCAAGGCTACTTATTAACAAACTTTTGAACTAGAGTTCTATTTCCATATTATAGGAAGGATACAATTACCTGTTTACATTCCATTTCTCATTCTATGTAACCATAGCATCAGATTAGTAATGCTAGAGTCATAGGACACCATCCAACAACCGTTGGCACTATAGAGGCTGAAGTTCCACAGCCGCCCCAAAATAAAACAGAAGCTGCCACCATTACCCCTCCCCTACACAAGCCCCATTAATCCCTAGACTTGGTCTGCCCATGCCTCCCACCAACGTGCCCCACTTCTCTGACCCTACTGGAACCACAAAACTACCTTAGCAGCTGGTCTAACCCCAGCAGATAACTCCAAAGGGCAGGTGAAGACAAGGAACAGGTTTCAGGCCCATTTTATTTTTAAATTAAAAACATAGCCATTTTGAGTTGGGGGTGGGAGATTCCACATACACAACCATTTGCTGGCTAATGGCATTTAGGACAACTCTTGTCCCAATTCCCAGCCCTATGTGAGCCCCCGCCCATCATTTCCCCTCTCCGCCCCCCTTTGAAGAGGGTGAAGGAGGGCACCATTTCCACCAGCAAGAGAGGACTTCCTATACTACCCCTCACATCCCTATTGATTATGTCTAAACAGCAGCTGGAAGGGTGCTTCCCAACATGGGTAGACAGACATGCTAGCTCTGCCCAAGCTAGCACCTAAAAATAGCAGCATGACTGCAGTGGTACAGGAAGCCACTCAGGCTAGCCACCCAAGTACAATCCCACCTGGGTACTATTTCCCAGTGCTAGCCTGAGCAGAACTCATAGGTATCTACCCACGCTGGGAACCACCCTCCCAGCTACTGGGGAGACATACCCTTTGTTGGCTTGGGTGAGAGGGAATTTCTGCCAAATATGGAGAAACAGGCCCATCAATTGACTTAAGATATAAGGCTTGGCATGGGCTTAGTCCTTCTAGATCCTCCCTTCCAGGCTATGGCTATATCTTGGCCAATGCTGCCTGCCTAACATCTTTAAGAGATGACCTTTCCTATCCATCCCCACAGCTAAAATTCCCATCCAGGCTCTCATCTTGATCACTGAATTCTCAGGCCTTGACAAATGCAGTCTTGCCCTGCTCATATCCATTCAGAATGCTGCTGCCAAGATCATTTCCTAGCCCATTGCTTTGACCATGTCACCTCTCTCCTTTCATCCCTCCCCTGGCTCCCCCTTCTCTATCACACCAAATATAAGATGTTTGTCTTCACTTTCAAGGCCCTTCACAGTTAAACCTCATCTTGCCTATCATCTCTCATTTGCTACTGAGTTGTCAACAGTTGCCTACAATCAGTCCATGATGCCAGCCTCCACTGCCCACTTGTTAAGTTTTCAAACAAGCATCTTCATGCTATCTCCCATGCCGTCCCTCATGATTGGGAGGAGCACCCCATCAAATCTGCATAACTAACTCATCCTCCTTAAAACTCTCCTCCACGATGATGCCTACAAAAAGCTTGACAACGAACAGCTAGGCTGCTGGTGTGCTGAGACCACTCCTAGCATGTGACCAGTATTGTTTCCTTGTTATCCCCACCTGACCAAATTAATCTGTTGCCTCTAGTCTTATACTTAGATTGTAGGCTCTTTGGGGCAGGGCCCATCTTTCATTCTGTGTTGTAGAGCGACTAGCACAGTGGGGTCCAAGTCTATGGCTACTGTTACAGTAATACAAAGTAATACACAATTATTACACAACAATTAAACACTCCAAAAAGAGGGGCTGGGGGATGAGACACATTAAATACTAACACATTATATTAAATTAGAATTGAGGTTGAGATTTTAAGCAACAAAACACAAGACATTTAAATTTTGTTCCCCCTAGTAACTTTACTCAGGCAATTTGCACCAGAAAGGAAATGTCTTATTTAAAAAGATACAAGGATGCTCTCAGGTTAAAAATTGTATAACTCTGTAAGCTGTTTGGGGAGAAAATTTGTATAAAGTACAAGAGGTAAAGAATTGCTGAACAAAGAAAAAGTAGCTTGTTTCACAGTCAATCATATTAACCATGGAAAGCAATATAACATTTACCCCTGTAAATAAAATCCTGAAACTAGGTCTTCCCTTTGTAAGTGAAATTGTGAGAGCTACAGTTTGTAAATTACCCTAGGTGGTAGTTATCCATTAGAATTTCAGTTCCTGAGTCATCCTTCACTGTCCCAAAACACAGTGGAGAGTCACAGCTTAACTTCTTGTACTTTAGCAAGTTAGAACAAATACTGAAAACAAAAAGCGCTCTTTTTAAACTCAGAAGGATACACTAATTCCTAAACTACAGGCAGAAATACTGCATGAATGCAGGATCTCTCTCTTGGGGAAAGGCACCATTATTTAGAACTTCACTCATCAAAACATGACACACATCAATTATAGTTTCAAAGGCCATTTATTGAATTGCAAAAGAAATTCACTCCTAGTCTAATCCTTTGTTTCTTTACCATAAAAATACCTATCCTGGTACATACAAACTCAAGCCACCCAGAACACCCAAATTACAATGTTTTGGGTTTTTCGGAGCTACAGATTATAAAACTATGGACTATTTCTGTTATAATTAACTGACTACTACTCTAGCAGGGTAGTTAAAGGTCAAACCTTAATTCAAGTGCCACTATATTTAATAATGTTTTATAGGAGTATCTGGAAACTTGTCAGTTTTCAGAAGTTCCCCCATCAATGTATTCATCTTTTTGTTGTGAAACTACAATATAAAAGTCAGAGGTAGTCAATTATTTTTTGTCACGGTCCAAATTTCTTGGTCAAGATATAGTCAAGGTCCAGACTCCAGAGAAAATAAAAAATAATAAGTAAATAAAAAGATTTCTGGTTCCGTTCAAAAGCATCTGGCAGTCCAGATTTGCCCTGTGGTCTGCCTACTGACTACCCGTGATATAAGTGAACCTGAGGGATGAGTGGAAAAAACAGAATCAGACTAAGTGTGACTGATGTTTCAAACAGCAATAGGCATTTTTTAAAATATGTCTAATTTACAGTTTTAATTTCACTCTCTAAAGAGAAAGATATTCAAGAAATGTGATCTACTACAATTACTGGACTAATTAACAGCCTGTTTGGCCTACTTTTGAATGCAAATTACTTAAAATAAGTGGTATGCATCTTTATAAAGTAACAATTTTTTTTTAAATCACTCATATGTCCAGAATTGAATAGCTTACATGTCTGTTTATTTTTCTGTAGAGGTAAATGTTTTGAAAATTTGAACAGACTATTGAACACATGGTTTCCAAATAGTTAGTCCTTTAAAAGTTTAACAAGTACTGAGATTATATAGATAAAATGGAACATCACAATGAAATGTCCATAGTTTCTACTGCTTACCAAACTCAAACTTACTAAAATCCAAATCAAAACACAAACCTGGCACTTAACCACAATATTTTTGTTCATGGTAAACATTGCTGGATATATATGTTGAAAGCAAAATTATAAAAATTGTCTTTTTCAGTGCACAGCACCACTAAATAAATAGGCACAGAAAGTTTAAGTGGTTAACTAGTGTGGCTTTGTACTGATGCACTTATCTGGTAGAAAGGTAATACCTTGAAATATATCTCAGCATGCAAGATAAACTCAGTCAGTTACTGCAAATTTTACAAATCTATTTATCATTGCTCAGGACAAGTTTGGCATTGTACAGTGATTTGTGCAATTTAAGGAATGGCAAATGCATTAAAGTTTATCCATTATATCAGAAGGAAGAGCCTGGTACAGGGAATCCTTCATTGAACCTGGATAGAGATAAGAGAACAATGATGTTAAGAGAGGTGGTTGTGCCTAAATTATATCAAGGAACTGGTGTACTACTTGAACTTTTGACCCCAAGTGCTAAAGAAAAAGATCATGAATTGCTGATTAAAACAACGGAATATAACTGATTTGGATATTTATTCAAAGCACACTTGAAGAAAGTTTTCCCTCGAGTTTACACAAAAGGACAAAAAGAACAGGTCAACAACGAAGAGAACGGTGGGCTCTCTTAACCCACCTCACTCACAATTCAGGATCAGAACCATTCCAGCTGCCTTTCCTCTCACGTACTGAGTCTCAATTTCTCACACACAAACACGCACATTTTGGCTTTATCTACACTAGGATTTTTGACCCAGAATTTCCTACCATTGCTACCTCTAGTGAGCGTCACTAGCAGGAGCAACGACGAGTGTACCTGTAGGAAAGAGTCACCAAAGAGTGCCAGCTTTTCAAGAACCACGTCCTGCAGACCTGCTCTGTGTAGGGTTTGACGACACCGTGTTTAAAACACCAGTGGAGCCTGCCTGGAGACTTGTCTATTTTAGTGCACTTAGTGTATTGGGGGGAGGAAGCTTGCGGAGTCTAGGCACAAACTTCGCCCTCCTGGCAAGCGGGAGCCAAGGCACCGGCGAGCCGAGCAGCACTTACCCAGGCACTTGATGCGGAAGCCGGCGGGCGGCTTGAGGGAGCGGCGCGTCCAGCCCTCCCGCAGCACCTCCAGGTGCTCCTCCTTGCCCTGGATCAGCAGCACCTGCTCGTCCAGCCAGCCCAGGAAGAAGGTCTCGGCCACGGCCGCCGTCACGCGCGGGTTCCAGAAGTGCTGCATGTTCTCCTGCTTGAAGTCCGCGAAGATCTCATAGCCGATGTGGTGGCGCCCGAGCTGGGGCGGTTCATCGCCAGGCGGCTCCCCCGGCGGCGGCTGCCGCTCTGCGTCCTCCCGCCCCTCCTCCGCCACCAGCGCAGCCCCGGGGCTCAGGACGATGGCCAGGGAGTGCGGGGCGATCTGCAGAAACTTCTCCGCCTTCCGAGGCATGGCTACGGGGCGCCGCAGCCTCTGCACGAAAGAGACACCCCCGAACCCCCATCAAGGGAGGGCGGAGCTTGACACAGTCCTCCCGCCGGCCGGGCTGCCCCTGGCGCTGCCCCTCTCCCCAGCACAGGCCTAGGCTGCCTCCTGTCCCCCCCCCCCCTCCCGCTGCACGCGTGCGCCCCACCCGCCTGCCGCCCCAGAAGGTGCAACGCGGTGTTAGGCGCAGGCTCCTCCTGCACAACCTGCCGCCCCCTCCCCACCCAGCCTCGTGCTCTGCAGCGAGCCAGCTCCCGGGGGGCGGGTTGGGCTGCTGAGCCCTGTAGACGCACGTTACCTCCTGTTGCAGGCTCCTCTCCCAGCTCCAGGCATGCTCTACCGTGTCTCCAGACAGGGCATCTCAGGGCGCCGAGCTCCCTGCTCCGGTATCCCGGTGAGGGGCAGGTAGCAGGGTCCCGGCTGAGGGAGGGGCTGCAAAGCGGCTGGCGCTAACACGGGAAAATTAACCCTCCCTAAGAGGAGACAGCAAGGGGTGGGGGATCGTGCTTGAACTAAACAGCGATCGCCCGGGCAGGGCTGCCCTGAGGTTTGCTAAGGGAGGAGGGATAAAAGTGCAGCCACCAGAGCCTGCCTCCCTGGGCGTCTCTGTTAATGATCTTTGCTCCTCCTCCCACCCCTTAGCTCTGCTTCTCCTCCTGTATCTAGTACGCCCTTAGCCCAAGGGCCCACGAAACTTAGTGCTATCTCTTTCTTGGTAGGACAAGCTGTACACCTGTGTTGCCAAAGCTACAAAGGTGGTGTTAAAAACAAAATTCCTTACATGGGGTGGGCAAACTATGGCCCGGGGGCCACATCCTTCCCTTCATATGTTTTAATCCAGCCCTTGAGCTCCCGCCGGGTAGCCGGTCCAGGGCTTGTCCCGCTCTGCGCAACTCCCGGAAGCAGCGGCATGTCCCCCTCCTGCTCCTACACGTAGGGGCAGCCAGGGGGTTCCACAAACTGCCAGCACCCCAAACGCTGGCCCCGCAGCTTCCACTGGCCTTGAACTTCATTTCTGGCCCCACCCCAGAGCTGTCACCCCAACCCCCATTTTCGTGAGCATTAATTGCCAGCCGTACAATTTCCATACCCACCAAATTCATCCCAATGAGTCTAAAATTAATTGTAAGCATCCTTTCTCTGATAGTTATATCTGTTCTACACTGGCCAAGTGTATTTAAACTACATTAGCATGAACTGGATTGAAGCCTGTACAGCTATCATGTTGTCTTCTATGTCACTTTCAGCAATCCTGAATTAATTTTTGTCCGTGGGTTTTGGAGATGGCCCTGTAAGAAACCAAATAAATTATTTGTTGTAATCTATTTAATTTCCATCAATTAAAGTGCAAACTTCTTTTCTATTTGCAGTAGCTCTTTCCCAATGGCTTAATATTTTATCTTATATCAGTGTTTCCAAGTTGAAGGGGCTCCCTCAGCAGTGCCAAACTATTTCAGGGGGACAGGCAACAGAAGAGACGATCAATATGGTTACATAAACTGAAGGACCCAGAACTATCCCTGCAAACACTGCAAACGTGCTAGGTAGCTCCTTAAAAGTCACCCACTTCCCTTGTTCACCTAACAAGACTGCAAGTAAAATTTTCAAATGTGCAAAGTGACTTAGTAGTCTAGGTGAAAATGGGAGTTAGGTGCCTCAATACCTTTGAGGTTCTGGGCCTTAGGAGCTTAAATCCTATTGATTTTCAATGAGACTTAGGCTCCAAAGTGCCTAATTCACTTTTGAAAACAGCACTTAGATTCCTAGGTCAGTTAGGTGGTTTTGAAAATTTTATCCTACATCTTGCCCCCATTGTGGCCCCAGGGTAGATGCCTGAGAGAGCAGCTAACATAATTCAAGGTGGAGGGCCAGGTAACAACTTACCAGCCCACCCAAGATTCACATCTCTGCTCCCATGGCACTCAGGTTATCCTTGGGTGTACCAAATGGATGGCCCCTGCCCCAGCAGCCCATAGCCTTTTGGAGAATGGGGGAATAAAAGGGGTGATTATCAAGTGATCTATCAAGTGATCGATCCCTTGTCGCCCATTCCGAGCTTCTGGCAAACAGAGGCTAGGGACACTTCAAAGCATGGTTTTGCATTCCTGCCCATCCTGGCTAATACCCATTGATGGACCTATCCATCATGAACTTATCTAGGTCTTTTCTGAACCTGTTATAGTCTTGGTATTTACAACATCCTTCGGCAAAGAGTTCCACAGGTTAACTATACATTGTGTGAAGAAATACTTCCTTTTGTTTGTTTTAAACCTGCTGACTATTCATTTCATTTGGTGATCCCTAGTTCTTGTATTATAAGGAGTAAATAACACTACCTCATTTACTTTCTCCACACCAGTCATAGTTTTATATACCTCTATCATATCGCCACTTAGTCATCTCTTTTCCAAGCTGAAAAGTCCCAGTCTTATTAATCTCTCCTCATATGGAAACTGTTCCATACCCCTAATCATTTAACCTTTTCCAATTCCGATATATCTTTTTTGAGATGGGGCAGCCAGATCTGCATGCAGTATTCAAGGTGTGGGCATACCATGGATTTATATAGAGGCAATATGATATTTTCTGTCTTATCATCTATCCCTTTTCTAATGATTCCCAACATTTTGTTAGCTTTGACTGCCGCTGCACATTGAGTGGATGTTTTCAGAGAAATATCCACAATGACTCCAAGATCTCTTTCTTGAGTGGTAACAGCTAATTTAGACCCCATCATTTTATATGTATAGTTAGGATTATGTTTTCCAGTGTGCATTACTTTGCATTTATCAACATTGATTTTCATCTGCCATTTTGCTGCCCAGTCACCCAGTTTTGTGAGATTCCTTTGTAACAGTTCGCAGTCTGCTTTGGACTGAATTATCTTGAGTAGTTTTGTATCATCTGCAAATTTTGCTACCTCACTGTTTACCCCTTTTTCCAGATAATTTATGAATATGTTGAACAGTACTTATCCCAGTACAGACTGCTGGGGGACACCACTATTTACCTCTCTCCATTCTGAAAACTGACCATTTATTCCTACCCTTTGTTTCCTATCTTTTAACCAGTTACTGTTCCACGAGAGGACCTTTCCTCTTATCCCATAACAGCTTACTTTACTTAAGAGCCTTTAGTGAGGGATCTTGTCAAAAGCTTTCTGAAAATCTAAGTACACTATATCCACTGGATCACCTATGCCCACATGCTTGTTGACACTCTCAAAGAATTCTAGTAGATTGGTGGGGCATGATTTCCCTTTACAAAAACCAAGTTGACTCTTCCCCAATTAATTGTGATCATCTATGTGTCTGATAATTCTGTTCTTTATTATAGTTTCAACCAATTTTCCTGGTACTGAAGTTAGGCTTACCAGCCTGTATTTGCCAGGATCACCTCTGGAACCTTTAAAAAAAATTGGCATGACATTAGCTATCCTCCAGCCATCTGGTATAGAAGCTGATTTAAATTACGAGTTACCTACCACAGTTAATAGTTCTGTGTTTTCATATCTGAGTTCCTTCAGAACTCTTGGGTGAATACCATCTGGTCTTGGTGACTTATTACTGTTTAATTTATCAATTTGTTCCAAAACCTAATCTCTAATGACACCTCATTCTGGGACAGTTCCTCAGATTTGTCACCTAAAAAGAATGGCTCAGGTTTGGGAATCTCCCTCACATCCTCAGCCATGAAGACCAATGCAAAGAATTCATTTAATTTCTCCGCAATGACCTTATCTTCCTTTAGTGCTCCTTTAGCATCTCGATCGTCCAGTGGCCCCACTGGTTGTTTAGCAGGCTTCCTGCTTCTGATGTACTAAAAAAATTTTTTGCTGTTACTTTTTGAGTCTTTAGCCAGCTGTTCTTCAAATTTTTTTGGCCTTCCTAATTATATTTTTACACTTCACTTGCCAGAGTTTATGCTCCTCTTTATTTGCTTCAAGAGGATTTAACTTCCAATTTTTAAAGGATGCCTTTTTGCCTCTAACTGCTTCTTTTACTTTGTTGTCTAGCCACAGTGGCACTTTTTTGATTCTCTTACTATGTTTTTTAATTTGGGGTATACATTAAAATTGAGCCTTTATTATGGTGTCTTTAAAAAGTTTCCATGCACCTTGCAGGGATTTCACTTTTGGCGCTGTACCTTTTAATTTCTGTTTAACTAACTTCCTCATTTTTGTGTAGTTTCCCTTTCTGAAATTAAATGCTACTGTGAGGGGCTGCTTTGGTGTCTTTCTCCACCCCCGCCCCCCTCCCCCCAGGATGTTAAATTTAATTATATTATGGTCACTATTACCAAGCGGTTCAGCTATATTCACCTCTTGGACCAGATCCTGTGCTCCACTTAGGACTAAATCAAGAATTGCCTCTCCTCTTGTGGGTTCCAGTACGCGCTGCTCCAAGAAGCAGTCTTTTAAGGAGTCAAGAAACTTTATCTCTGCATCCTGTCCTGAGGTGATATGTATCCAGTCAACATGGGGATAATTGAAATCCCCCATTTTGTATTTTTATAGCATCTGTAATCTCCCTGAGCATTTCACAGTCACTATCACCAGCCTGGTCAGGTGGTCTGTAATATATCCCTGCTAGATTCTTATTATTCAAGCATGGAATTACTATCTATAGAGATTCTGTTGAACAGTTTGGTTCATTTAATATTTTTACTTCATTTGACTCTACGCTTTCTTTCACATATAGTGCCACTCCCCCACCAGTAGGACCTATTCTGTCCTTCTGATATATTTTGTACCCTATAATTACTGTGTCCCATTGATTATCCTCATTCCACCGAGTTTCTGCGATTCCTATTATATCAATATCCTCATTTAATACATGGCACTCAAGTTCACTCATCTTAGTATTTAGACTTCTAGCATTGTATATAAGCATTTTAAAATATTGTCACTTTTTAGCTCTCTGCCATTATGTGATGTAATTGAATGGGACTCTTTCATTTGACTGTTTCTCATCAGATCCTACCTGTATATCATCATCTTCCATCCTCTCCTCCTTATTAGGATATAGAGAATCTCCATTAATAGATCCTCCCCTAAGGGATGTCTCTGTCTGAAGCATGTGCTCCTCCGCACCTGTTGGCTTTCTCCCAGCCCTTCGTTTAAAAACTGGTCTACGACCTTTTTAAATTTTGTGTGTCAGCAATCTGGTTCCATTTTGGTTTAGGTAGAATCCATCCTTCCTGTATAGGCTCCCTCTTTCCCAAAAGGTTCCCCAGTTCCTAATAAATCTAAACCCCTCCTCCCTACACCATCGCTCATGGAGACCCTGCAGTTCTAGCTGCCTAACTGGCCCTGCACACAGAACTAGAAACATTTCAGAGAATGCTACCATGGAGATCCTGGACTTCAATCTCTTACCTAGCAGCCTAAATTTGGCCTCCGGGACCTCTCTCCTATCCGTCCCTATGTCATTGGTACCTACATGTAGCATGACCACTAGCTCCTCCTCAGCACTACACATAAGTCTGTCAAGATGCCTTGAGAGATCTCTGACCTTTGCACCTGGCAGGCAAGTTTCCATGCGGTTCTCCTGGTCATCACAAACCCAGCTATCTATGTTTCTAATGATCAAACCCCCCATTACTGTTACTTCTCTCTTCCTAATAACTGGAATTCCCTCCCCCGGAGAAGTATCCTCAGTGTGAGAGGATACCATGACATCTTCTGGAAGGAGGGTCCCAACTATGGGATCATTTCCCTCTGCTCCCGTTTGATGTTCTCTTTCCCTGACACTTTCATCCTCCTCAACAGCACAGAGGCTGTCAGATCGGGGGTGGGACCATTCTATTGTGTCCCAGAAAGTCTCATCTATGTACCTCTCTGTCTCACTTAGCTCCTCCAGTTCAGCCACTCTGGTCTCCAAAGCTTATCTGTGGTCTCTGAGGGCCAGGAGCTCCTCGCGCCGAATGCACACATATGCTATCCCCCCATTAGGGAGGCAATCATACATGCTGCATGCAGTGCAATAAACTAGATAGCCCCCACTCTTGTTGCTAGACTTCTGCCTGCATTCTCTTTCCTTTATTGTTGTTTTGTTTTTAACAGGGGGTGTTTATTGCCTTACATTTAAAAAATGTTAATGAAGTGTATCTAGCCCCCCCCCCCCCAAATTCCCTCGCAAAACTCCCCTATTCACTAGCTCCTCTGGACACTTAGGAGTGGGCTTTTTAAACCCCTGTTCTCCCTGAGTAGCCCTGTCCCCTGGTTAAGGGTTGATGGGTGCTAAAGAGCTTGGGATCAAAGCCTCGTTAAGAAGCTCTCAGCCTTGCCTAGCAGCCCGCTAGGCCCAGCACATGGTCCCCCAAACAATAACAGGCCACACTATATGCTTCAGTCAAGCAGCAAGCACACCACAAACTCAAACACACACACTAAAGACAACAAACTCACCCAAAGGGTCACATAGTCACTCCTTCCTCATTTGGAGAACTCCATCGAAAAACTCCCTGCCCTGTTAGCTGCACCTTCTATCATCCTGCCTCCTGTGATTGGAACACTCTCCTACATCCCATCTACAAAGCATCCTCCTCCTTCCTCATGAAAACCACTTTATCTCCAAGAATCCTTTCTCTATTGGTCCCCCTCATGATCTCTCTCTCCACCTTTATCTAATTGGCTGCTCTGTGCAGC
The DNA here is from genome assembly GCF_028017835.1 of Emys orbicularis. Lineage (NCBI taxonomy): Eukaryota > Metazoa > Chordata > Testudines > Emydidae > Emys > Emys orbicularis. Next base: position 82,757,870 of record NC_088687.1, on the reverse strand, counting down.
CTCTCTCTGATTGGCTGCCTCCTGCACAGCCTCCGTAGGCTGCTTTTAACCCCTTGTTTTATGTTCTTTCTTGTCTGGCTTATTCTGTAAGACCTTTCAGACAAGGAGGTATCACAGTTCATGGCAATTGTACCTTTATTCCCCCTCTGTGGTCCCTCCAGGACACCCACTCTAGGCTCCCAGCTCCTCAGACATCACCACTCTTGGGCAAAGACCCACATCTCTCTCCCTCCTGATCCGGGGTATTCCAGACTGCCTAGTTCCCCATTTACACTGAGATATCCCCTGCAAGCCAGACTGCCTAAAAGGGCCAACATCTGTGCTTCGCTTTCTCTTTGATGCTGTAATTGCCAGAAGTCACAACTTGCCACACAGGTCTTTATAAGCACGCACATTTATTTTTAAAGTGAAAGCATTACTGAGAAAACATAAAACCGATAAAAGTTCCTATACTCATGCTAAAAGATCACCAGAGGTCACCCAGAAGTCTTATGGGGCCTCAGTAGGCCAAAGTCCTTCTAACTCTTCTCAGGAAGGATTGGTGCCCTGCTTGAACAGAAGGTCCTGTCCATTTGCTGGATCAGAAAGAAAGTCCTGAATCAGTTTAAACTCAGGTTATTTAGCCAAAAGTCCTTTCTTTGTCAATTGGTCTCTGGAGAATCCAATCTGAACTAGTTTATGCAAGTCCCTCCAGGTGGTGACACTTCTCTGGAGGTGTTAAAGCAACCTGAGTAAGTTTGCTTTATCACCACCCACTATTCTTAATTAGCTGTGGTCACCCTCCCCATGAAATTACAAACAGTCCCTGGACCACAATGATACACACATTTAATACAATAAGATTTCCCATTGATATTGCAGGAAATTGCCAGACCTGTCACAGCAGGCGATAACACTGTGACATTACACTCCATATTCTTTATGAAAATATGCTTATGATATGGATATGACATAACTGAGATATGTTTTATGCAAGATGGGTCATGTGAGATATCATTGAAAAGATTATGATTTACTGAATGTGATTATCCAATCTGTTTGCATGTATCATTTCTATATCTAAAGTTAGGAATATGGACTATGTAACAATTACAACTGGATATGTATGTGGAAAACACCCACCAGAGAACAGACCATCAGATTTGCTGGGCCATTAGGAAGAAACAACAAGACTGTGAAGATACTAATTTGTCTCCTTCCTGGGAGGCGTCCTGAGAGGGAACTGTGACACTGCTAGGTCAGGTGCTCTTGTCACCTGATACTAAACATTATCTTGGACTTCTTGTAACTTTCCACTAAAAGGGAGGGAGGGTCAAGTTTGGGAAACAAAAGATTCCCACCTTATGTAAATCTTATTTAAGGGTGGGGAGGAAGGCAAACAGGACTCTCCTCCATTGCCTACCCAAGAAAAGGACTGCTGAAAGAACCTGAAGGGACAAAGGAACTAACCTGAAGGGAAAGGCAGGGGTGAGTCCAGACTGAGACAAGGGTCCAGTCTGTAAGAAGAAATAACTGGAACTCTGAGCTACAGAAACTCTGCATCCTGCCTAATTCAGTATTTAGGATGAGATATTACATTTTGTAATCTGTTTCTTTAGTGAATCAAGCTTAGTTTGCGTGTTTTGTTTTATTTGCTTAGTAATCTGCTTTGTTCTGTTTGCTATCTTTTTAACCACTTAAAATCTGCCTTTTATAGTTCATAAAATTTGTTTTGTTTACTATTAAACCCAGTTTATGTAATTTCTAACTGTGAGGGTAAGAAGTTGTGCATCTCTTTCTTCACATTGAGGAAGAGGGCAAAATTTTACGACTTTGTACTGTGCATATTTTTCTATACAGTGCAAAACAATATACCTTTGGGTCTGCACTCCCAGGCAGGTGGGCACCTGAGTGCTGGGCAAGTCCCTTAAGCTGAGTCTTCCCAGAGCTGATCTCAGTATCTGTGTCTTTCTGCAGCTGGATGTGGCCCTGCCTGTGTGTGTGCTAGAGGAGGCTTAAGAACCTGGCTCAGCAAGATGGGGTAAAAGGGGGCCCAGACTGGCAGAACAGGCGTGCTCAGCGGTATCCCAGTACATCAGGTGGCACCATAAAGGAGCAACCTGTCACAAACACATCTGTTATTCTATGTAGTACAGCACCATGAGTAGTATGTTTATGGTAATAAATAGTATTAAGAATGGTGACACAAAAGTTAGATATTTTGCACAATCAGACCTTGTTTTTTACCCATACAATTTATTTGAAAAAAAAAAAACTTTATGTATCTGTTTATTGCTCACTAATGGGATAGAAAAGATATGATAGGTGCTGATGATTACTAAGACCAGTTTAAACTGGTTTAATGCATTTATACACATATGTAAGAGAAAAATGTAGCAACAAGGCAAATGAAAAGATAATTGGCTGTAATTGGTCTAAAGGGATAATCTGGTTGAGTATAGTAACTCTGGCATGGGTAGAAGTATATCATCCTTTTAGGATCAGATCCAAGTCATATTAAAGTCATCGCAAAGACTCACATTTACCTCAGTGTGAAATGAATTAGACCCTTTGGCCCTGATTCAGAGCATGTTGAAGTCAATGGAAAAATTCCAATTGACTTCAAGAACTTTCCATCAGGGCCTTGGAATTTTAAATTAAATACATTGTTTAGTCTCTTCTTTTTTTTCTCCTCCTATCACTGATTGATTCTTTTTTTTCCTTCTTGTTCATTTTGTTTTATTTTCACTTGATTATTCTCTTCTGCTATTAAAAACAGCATCTCCTTTCCTCACATTCACCATTTAACTCACTTCAGTGGACCTCTGTCAAATTCACTTAAATTTCTACAAATCTTGTGTAATTTATAAATATCTCTGAAGTATTTAGGAGAAGTGAAGGTTTTCCTTGCTACTGGAGTGAAACCCCTCAAGATTTAGACGAGTCTCTTTGAAATGAGCCTGCAGCATATTGTATTTATTTCTTGTAGCTAAGAGCAGAAATCCAAACAAACCCAATAGAGCTTTATTCATAAGCAATTCTTGTTTGATCCAGAGCTTAGGTGTGTCAGATCTGTCTAGGGGCAAACAACTTAATTAGTTTTAAGAGTGAATGGGACATATTTATGAGTGCAATTGTCTGATGGGGTTGCTTGTGATGGTAAGGGGCAGGGCTCAGCAGCCCTGGGGCTCACTTCCAGTTTATATCTTAAAAGCTCATGCTTCAGGGCTTCAGCCAGCCACTTTCAGGGGAGGGAGGAGACTTATCTCCTTATTCTGAAGCAACAGAGATGGCCAGGTGGGACACTGGACAGGGCAGGATAGGGCTCTGAGGTTACACTGAGCATTCTCTCTCTCAGGTGCATGGCTGGATGGTTCTTGCTCATATACTCAGGGTCTAACTGATCACCATATATGGGGTTGGGAAGGAATTTTCCAACAGGCCAGATTTCATAGATTCATAGATTCTAGGACTGGAAGGGACCTCGAGAGGTCATCGAGTCCAGTCCCCTGCCCTCATGGCAGGACCAAATACTGTCTAGACCATCCCTGATAGACATTTATCTAACCTACTCTTAAATATCTCCAGAGATGGAGATTCCACAATCTCCCTAGGCAATTTATTCCAGTGTTTAACCACCCTGACAGTTAGGAACATTTTCCTAATGTCCAACCTAAACCTCCCTTGCTGCAGTTTAAGCCCATTGCTTCTCGTTCTATCCTTAGAGGCTAAGATGAACAAGTTTTCTCCCTCCTCCTTATGACACCCTTTTAGATGCCTGAAAACTGCTATCATGTCCCCTCTCAGTCTTCTCTTTTCCAAACTAAACAAGCCCAATTCTTTCAGCCTTCCTTCATAGGTCATGTTCTCTAGTCCAGTGGTTCCCAAACTTGTTCCACTGCTTGTACAGGGAAAGCCCCTGGCGGGCCGGGCCGGTTTGTGTACCTGCCGCGTCCGCAGGTTCGGCCGATTGCGGCTCCCAGTGGCTGCGGTTCGCTGCTCCAAGCCAATGGGAGCTGCTGGAAGCGGCGCGGGATGAGGGACATACTGGCCGCCGCTTCCAGCAGCTCCCATTGCCCTGGAGCCGCGATCGGCCGAACCTGCGGACGCGGCAGGTACACAAACTGGCTCGGCCCGCCAGGGGCTTTCCCTGTACAAGCGGTGGAACAAGTTTGGGAACCACTGCTCTAGACCTTTAATCATTCTTGTTGCTCTTCTCTGGACCCTCTCCAATTTCTCCACATCCTTCTTGAAATGCGGTGTCCAGAACTGGACACAATACTCCATAAATTTGGCAGTGACCTTGTGGGTTTTTGCCTTCCTCTGCACATGGAGTGCAGTCACTTGCCAGGATTATTTCATTTAATCAATTCCTGCCAACTGCAGGGGCTTTGGGCACGGGTGTACCTTGGTTCCTCTCATCTTTCACTGTTGCACACGCTAGGCTAGTCTCCTGTGGGCTGTAATACTTTGGTCTCATTTTGGTTGTTGGGTTAAGTGTGCAAGTACTGGGTGCTATTGCTGGCCTGTGATATCCAGGAGGTCAGACTAGATGATCTGGTGGGCTTTTTCCTGGGCTTAAACTCTGTGATATAAATGTATTTTTCCTTTCAATGGAATGGCTGGAAGGGATTATCCCACTAAAATCAAGCACTGCCTCATGATGGCAAATAAGGACTGAGGAGAATTTTTTTTTAAAGACATGCAATCTTTATTGGGCAAATATTCAGGTATATTTGTACATAATGAGGCAGGTCAGCTGCATTAGCGATCAAAAAAGTTAGTCAACAAGGAACTTCCTCAAGAGTTTATTCCTGAAGCTTTTTAAAAGTCTATTTCTTAGAAGATTTTTTTTAAAACTTAAAACAGTTTTACACAAGCAGAAACAAACCCAGAGCCGCCCCCGCCCTCCATCCAGACAGGGATACCATTACACTCATGTACCAACTGACAAAGGAGTTTGGCTTCCCTTTCTCTAGCAGGTAGCTGTTTTTATAGAGTTAAATGTAGTCTCTGGGTTTCTGAGGTGATAAGAGATAAGGTAGCCAGAGATGGAACTGGTCAAAAGAAGGATTCGGGAGATGTCTTTTTCCAGCTATTTTCAACATTAATCCAGTTTCAGTTGGGAGACAGCTTTAAACAGGAGACATTCTGGTGGGATTCACTCACCACAGCAGTGCCTCCTGCTGGCTGTCATGAGGATTAGCTCCATCTGTCAGTGCCTCTCCAGATGGTGCCTCTCCCATCATTGTCTTCATCTACAGACCAGCCTCAGTCCAAGAACTGCAGCATCCTCTTTGTGACTCAGCCCTCCGCCCATGTCACCATCTGTGTATCCCGCCTATCCAGGCAGGTGAGAGTGGGGAAGTATCTTAGGGTATGTCTACACTACGAAATTAGGTCGAATTTATAGAAGCCGGTTTTATAGAAATCGGTTGTATACAGCCGATTGTGTGTGTCCCCACATAAAATGCTCTAAGTGCATTAATTCGGCGGACCGCATCCACAGTACCGAGGCTAGCATCGACTTCCGGAGTGTTGCACTGTGGGTAGCTATCCCACAGTTCCTGCAGTCTCTGCCGCCCATTGGAATTCTGGGTTGAGATCCTAATGCCTGAATGATGCCTGCCTGAATGATGCAAAACAGTGTTGCGGGGGGATTCTGAGTACATGTCGTCAGGCACCTCCCCCTCCGTCAGCGCAACGGCAGACAATCGATTCACGCCTTTTTACCTGGGTTACCTGTGCAGACAACATACCACGCCAAGCATGGAGCCCGCTCAGCTCAGCTCACCATCACCATATGTCCTCTGGGTGCCGGCAGACGTGGTACTGCATTGCTACACAGCAGCAGCTAATTGCCTTTTGGCAGTAGACGGTGCAGTATGACTGGTAGCCTTCATCGGCGATCTGGGTGCTGGCAGACGTGGGGCTCTATTGCACACAGCAGCAGCCCCTTACCTTTTGGTAGAAGATGGTATATTACGATTGGTATCCATCGTCATCATATTGCAGTGGCTGTCAATCATGGGCACCTGGGCAGACATGCTCAGTCCTAGCGAACAGTCTTGACGATGATGATGGCTATCAATCGTAGTATGCTATTTTCTGCCAAGTGCCCAGTATTTTCTGCCAAGCACCCAGAAGATGCCGAGGGCTATCAGTCATGCTGCACCGTCGTCTGCCAGCTTAAGATGGGGGGGAGGGATAGCTCAGTGGTTTGAGCATTGGCCTGCTAAACCCAGGGTTGTGAGTTCAATTCTTGAGGGGGCCACTTGGGGATCTGGGGCAAAATCAGTACTTGGTCCTGCTAGTGAAGGCAGGGGGCTGGACTTGATGACCTTTCAAGGTCCCTTCCAGTTCTAGGAGATGGGATATCTCCATTAATTATTATTATTATAAGATGTAAAAAATAGATTTGTTCTGTATTCATTTGCTTCCCCCTCCCTCCGTGAAATCAACGGCCTGCTAAACCCAGGGTTTTGAGTTCAATCTCTGGGGGGGGCCATTCTGTGTGACAGTTGTTTGTGTTTCTCCCTGATGCACAGCCACCTTTGTTGATTTTAATTCCCTGTACCTGTATGCCATGTCGTCACTCGCCCCTCCCTCCCTCCCTCCCCCGGTCTGTCAGATACTAGTTTTGCCCCTTTTTTCAGACCAGACGCCATAGCACTGGGATCATGGAGCCCGCTCAGATCACCGCGGCAATTATGAGCACTATGAACACCACGCGCATTGTCCTGGAGTATATGCAGAGCCAGGACATGCCAAAGCAAAACCAGGACCAGCCGAGGAGGCGATTGCAGCGCGGCGACGAGAGTGATGAGGAAATTGACATGGACATAGACCTCTCACAAGGCACAGGCCCCAGCAATGTGGAAATCATGGTGTTACTGGGGCAGGTTCATGCCGTGGAACGCTGATTCTGGGCCCGGGAAACAAGCACAGACTGGTGGGACCGCATCGTGCTGCAGGTGTGGGACGATTCCCAGTGGCTGCGAAACTTTCGCATGCATAAGGGCACTTTCATGGAACTTTGTGACTTGCCTTCCCCTGCCCTGAAGTGCCAGAAAACCAGGATGAGAGCAGCCCTCACAGTTGAAAAGCGAGTGGCGATAGCCCTGTGGAAGCTTGCAACGCCAGACAGCTACCAGTCAGTCGGGAATCAGTTTGGAGTGGGTAAATCTATTGTGGGGGCTGCTGTGATCCAAGTTGCCAGGGCAATGAGAGACCTGGTGATATCAAGGGTAGTGACTCTGGGAAACGTGCAGGCCATAGTGGATGGCTTTGCTGCAATGGGATTCCCAAACTGTGGTGGAGCGATAGACGGAACCCATATCCCTATCTTGTCACCGGAGCACCAAGCCACCGAGTACATAAACCGCAAGGGGTACTTTTCAATGCTGCTGCAAGCCCTGGTGGATCACAAGGGACATTTCACCAACATCAACGCGGGATGGCCGGGAAAGGTACATGATGCTTGCGTCTTCAGGCATTCTGGTCTGTTTCGAAAGCTGGAGGAAGGGACTTTCTTCCCGGACCAGAAAATAACCGTTGGGGATGTTGAAATGCCTATCGTGATCCTTGGGGACCCAGCCTACCCCTTAATGCCATGGCTCATGAAGCCGTACACAGGCAGCCTGGACAGTAGTTAGGTCCTGTTCAACTACAGGCTGAGCAAGTGCCGAATGGTGGTGGAATGTGCATTTGTACGTTTAAAAGCGCGCTGGCGCAGCTTACTGACTCGCTCAGACCTCAGCGAAAAGAATATCCCCATTGTTATTGCTATTTGCTGTGCGCTCCACAATATCTGTGAGAGTAAGGGGGAGACATTTATGGCGGGGTGGGAGGTTGAGGCAAATCGCCTGGCCGCTGATTACGCGCAGCCAGACACCAGGGCGGTTAGAAGAGCACAGCAGGGTGCGGTGCGCATCAGAGAAGCTTTGAAAACGAGTTTTGTGACTGGCCAGGCCACGGTGTAAAACTTGTTTGTTTCTCCCTGATGAACCCTCCACCACCACCACCCCCGCCCACCCGGTTCACTCTACTTCCCTGTAAACCAACCACCCCACCCTCCCCTCCCCCCTTCGAGCACCGCTTGCAGAGGCAATAAAGTCATTGTTACTTCACATTCATGCATTCTTTATTAATTCATCACACAACTAGGGGGATAATTGCCAAGGTAGCCCAGGATGGGTGGGGGAGGAGGGAAGGAAAAGGACACACTGCAGTTTAAAACTTTAACTCTTATTGAAGGCCAACCTTCTGATGCTCGGGCAATCATCTGGGGTGGAGTGACTGGGTGGCCGGAGGCCCCCCCACTGTGTTCTTGGGCATCTGGGTGAGGAGGCTATGGAACTTGGGGAGGAGGGCTGTTGGTTACACAGGGGCTGTAGCGGCGGTCTATGCTCCTGCTGCCTTTCCTGCAGCTCAACCATACGCTGGAGCACATCAGTTTGATGCTCCAGCAGCCAGAGCATCGACTCTTGCCTTCTGTCTGCAAGCTGACGCCACCTATCCTCTTCAGTCCGCCACTTGCTCTGTTCATCCCGCGATTCAGCCCGCCACCTCTCCTCTCGTTCATACTGTGCTTTTCTGTAGTCTGATATTGACTGCCTCCACGCATTCTGCTGTGCTCTGTCAGCGTGGGAGGACATCTGGAGCTCCGTGAACATATCATCCCGCGTCCACCGTTTTCTCCTTCTAATCTTCACTAGCCTCTGTGAAGGAGAAACATTTGCAGCTGGTGGAGGAGAAGGGAGAGGTGGTTAAAAAAGACACATTTTAGAGAACAATGGGTATACTCTTTCACGTTAAATTTTGCTGTTCACATTACACAGCACATGTGCTTTTGTTACAAGGTCACATTTTTCCTCTTATATTGAGGGCCTGCCGGTTTGGTGTGAGAAATCACTCACGCAGTGCCAGGCAACAGATTTCTGCTTGCAGGCAGCCATGGTAAGCCACAGTCTTTTGGCTTTTTTAACCTTCTTAACATGTGGGAATGGTTTCAAACAGCAGCGCCCTCATTTCCCATATCAAGCACCCATTGGGTTGGCCATTTAAAATGGGTTTGCAATGTAAAAGGAGGGGCTGCGGTTTCCGGGTTAACATGCAGCACAAACCCAACTAACCCCCCTCCCCCCACACTCCCAATTCTCGGGGATGATCACTTCACCCCTCCCCCCCACCGCGTGGCTAACAGCGGGGAACATTTCTGTTCAGCAGAGCAGGAAGGGGCACCTCTGTATAAAATGTCCCCTTAATAAAATCGCCCCATTTCAACCAGGTGACCGTGAATGATATCACTCTCCTGAGGATAACAAAGAGCGATAAGGAATGGATACTGTCTGCATGCCAGCAAACACCGGGACCATACGCTGCCATGCTTTGTTATGCAATGATTCCAGACTACGTGCTACTGGCCTGGCGTGGTAAAGTGTCCTACCATGGCGGACGGGATAAGGCAGCCCTCCCCAGAAACCTTTTGCAAAGGCTTTGGGAGTACATGAAGGAGAGCTTTCTGGAGATGTCCCTGGAGGATTTCCGCTCCATCCCCATACACGTTAACAGACTTTTCCAGTAGCTGTACTGGCTGCGATTGCCAGGGCAAATTAATCATTAATCATTAAACACGCTTGCTTTTAAACCATGTGTAATATTTACAAAGGTACACTCACCAGAGGTCCCCTGTGTGCCCTCAGGGTCTGGGAGCACGCCTTGGGTGAGTTCGGGGTTACTGGTTCCAGGTCCAGGGTGATAAACATATCCTGGCTGTTGGGGAAACCGGTTTCTCCGCTTCCTTGCTGCTGTGAGCTATCTACATTATCTCCATCCTCATCTTCCTCGTACCCCGAACCCGCTTCCCTGTGTGTTTCTCCAGTGAAGGAGTCATAGCACACGGTTGGGGTAGTGGTGGCTGCACCCCCTAGAATGGCATGCAGCTCCGCGTAGAAGCAGCATGTTTGCGGCTCTGCCCCGGACCTTCCGTTTGCTTCTCTGGCTTTGTGGTAGGCTTGCCTTAGCTCCTTAATTTTCACGCGGCACTGCTGTGCGTCCCTGTTATGGCCTCTGTCCTTCATGGCCTTGGAGACCTTTTCTAATATTTTGCCATTTTGTTTACTGCTACGGAGTTCAGCTAGCACTGATTCATCTCCCCATATGGCGAGCAGATCCCGTACCTCCCGTTCGGTCCATGATGGAGCTCTTTTGCGATCCTGGGACTCCATCACGGTTACCTGTGCTGATGAGCTCTGCATGGTCACCTGTGCTCTCCACGCTGAGCAAACAGGAAATGAAATTCAAACGTTCGCGGGGCTTTTCCTGTCTACCTGGTCAGTACTCTGAGTTGAGAGTGCTGTCCAGAGCGGTCACAATGAAGCACTGTGGGATAGCTCCCGGAGGCCAATAACGTCGAATTCCGTCCACACTACCCCAATTCCGACCCGCTAAGGCCGATTTTATCGCTAATCCCCTCGTCAGAGGTGGAGTAAAGAAACCGGTTTAAAGGGCTCTTTAAGTCGAAAGAAAGGGCTTCGTCGTGTGAACGTGTCCAGGCTTAATTCGATTTAATGCTGCTAAAGTCGACCTAAACTCGTAGTGTAGACCAGGCCCTAGTTCAACAGTCCAGTCACTTTCCCAGTGGCAACTGGGGGGGACCCAGTCCTGCCCACTATTCTGGGTCCCAACCCAGGGACCCTGAAGATATTAACTTCACTTAATGCTGCTTCTATTCCCTGGGCCACTCCCCCACGGCCCCAGCACCTTCTTCATCATCTTCTCAGGGCTTTCAGCCAGCTAGTCCCAGCACCCAGGCAGGAGCTTCCTCTTGTTTCCCTGGCCCATGCCAGCAACTGCTCCATCCAAGGTGCTACCCTTCCCGCAGCCCACTAGGAACACAGTGCTCACTCCTTGGCTCCGTCTCTGACAGTAACTACTGTCTCTGGCCCTAAAGCTCCTTTTATGTGAACCCACCAGGTCCTGATTGGCTGCTCTGTGCAGCCTCTCTCCGATTGGCTGCCCCCTGCGCAACCGCCTAGGCTGCTTTTAACCCCTTCCTTGCTGGTGTGGGGTGAATACCCCATCACAGAAGTGTATAGCTGAGGGTTCTCTGTAATTTGTGCTACTCAAACAGCCGTTTCAGAGTCAAACCTAGCAGCCAATACAACAACAACCAGAATTGTTGAAGCTTGGAGAACTTTGGGACCTTAATCAGGTCTCAGCACCCTTAGACAGATATCCTTTGCAATTCATTTTCACTTCAATTTAACAGAAGAAATAAAAATAAATATTGGGCAAAGTTTGCCCTTTCACCACCCCAGCAACATATAGGGGCCCATTACAGGCTGGGACAGAATTCCCCTGATGCAGGAATACTGTAGGGTCACTGTAAATGGATTTATGCTGCCTCTGGGGGCAGGTCCAGGAGGGGGCATACTGGTAGCACTCAGTGCTACAGAGATTCTGGGCTGCATGGTAGCACAGAAGCAGCCTGCACAAGGCTGCCATCAGTTAGAGGTTCCTTGGGGCTGTTCTAATTTATGATGGAGGCCATTCCAGCCCCCACAGCTGACCATAATCCAAGTGGTGCAAAGATGGTGTAAGGCTACCCTTCCCCCCACCTCTAATTCAGGGGTTGTGCCTTCTAAGATGCATTTCTCAGGAGAGATAACAGAGAATCCAACCCATTGTCTTCTTCATTTGATCTCAGGGGTTGGGGGGCAGACTTCTGGCCTGGGCATGGGCCTTTCACGTCCAGTGAGAACATTTTAATGCATGGACATACTAATTTAATGTTGGATGCATCAAGTGGCAGCACTGGCATGAACATGCTATAAGAAGTAGATCCATATTATGTACTATACAGCCAATTAGTTGCTGTGCATTGCCTCTCTCTTGGAGGCTTCTATTTGGGTGCTGAATATCTGTGTAGAATGTGTGTAAAAACTTAAGATGTGGTTCTCTTCTCACTTACAATGGTGTAAATCAGGAACAACATCACCGAAGTCCATGGAGTTCCATTGATGTAAAAACAGCATCAATGACAGAAACAGACCCATATACTCTTTATCTAAGAGGACTAAGGTCAAGAAGGAGAAATTCCAGTGCCTATTCTCAGATTTGTAGCGGGTTGCATGGCTAGATGTCACTGCAAGTTTGCATAGTCCGGCTTTTCTCTTTTCTGCATATAGTGCAAACAAAGCATTGGTTTAAAGGTACATCAATATTTACAGAATGCATAAAACAGCTCTACAGATGCAGCTTGTTTTGTTTCCTCCCTTTGTTTTGGGGACATGTTTGCCATTTGACAACCAGTAGATTATATTTGGAGCCAGGTGTTGCTGGATTCAGTCCTGCCTGGCCATCTTCAATCAAAGAGACCTGATCAGAACTCTTAACTCAGGTACACCCCTCAATTAAATCAATGGGAGTTTTCCCTGAGCAAGAAGCAATGAAGTGATTCCAAATTAAACAGCAAAGTAATAAAGAGCCCAAGCACAGGGAATAGCTGACTCTGCACTTTCACCTGACTCATACTTCCTGGCATCAGGAAGAATCCTGGGGGCAAGGAATAAAGCAGGACACACCAAAGAGGTGTGGGGGGGTTACTTGTTACAGTGGGTGTGCCTGTGTTCCTTTGGAGACAAAACATTGGCACCATAATATTGAGTTTTTGCAATGAGATTAATCCTGTTTAGATGGCTCAGAGTTTGGAGTCATATAGCTGTCTTAATGCTTGAGGCACTTTAGAATTAGTTGGAAATTGGTACATCACTGACTAAGGAAACATGAGATCCACAGTAAACTCAGCAATAGCCCACATGCAAGACTGGCCATAAGAACCTGTTTCATTGGGAGAGAGCATGTTGTCTCGAACATCAGAGTTATCCCTTACTGACAGGGTGATGTTTTCTGTTCGCTGAACAAGTATATGAGACGTGAGACCATTATATTCAAACTTGGGTGCCTGCATTTACACACATAAATCAATGGCACTCACATCCCTGACTTGGGGGATGTTTATTTATGTTTGAAATTCCAAGAAGGACATGGAAGAAAGGGCAAAGACATGAAAAGGTCTTGAAGCTGTAAGGTGATGTAAACTGTGCATCATAATATTTTTAAATTATAATGCAAACAGATGAGGCTACAAATGGATTCACTTAAGCCCACGAAAGCTTATGCCCAAATAAATTTGTTAGTCTCTAAAGTGCCACAAGGACTCCTCGTTGTTTTTGCTGATACAGGCTAACACAGCTACCCCCTCTGAAAACTGGCTGGATAGTTATTGACTGTTTAGAGCCAGCAAAAAAGATGGTTTAGACAGGGGAATTTCTCTATCTTTCCACCATAGAAATAATTTGCTCGGACAAAAAAATTTCCATGTCCATTCAAACCATGTCCTATCCTCTAAGAATGCCAACTAGCATGCCAATGTGTGCCTACTGTAATGGTTGTTTTTGCAACTGTCCACTAGGAACTGGGCTGAGACCAGCAATTCCTTTCACATAGGCTATGTCTACACTTGGAGTGGGGGTGTGATTCCCAGCTCAAGCAGACATACTTGTGCTAGCTCTCATTGAGCTAGTGCACTAAAAATAGTAGCGTAGACATAGTAGCACAGGCAGTGGCATCACGGGCTAGCTGTCCTCATACAAACCTGCCCAGATCTCCATGGCCCCAGTTCCAAGTGTAGATGTAGCCATAGATAGGATTTTGTTTTAAACTATGCAGCTCTATTTCATTAGAAGCTAAAAAGGACTTGATACTTCTGAGTACTGTATTATTTTAAGATAAACATACTGAATTATGTAAATGACACACCAATTCGCCTAAAGTATGTGCTTGTTACAATTAGCTTGCAAGAGCCTTTGAAAACACCTTGAAGCAGATCATGTGCTGAGACCCAAAACCAACTGTATTTTTTATGAAAGCACCACTAGCAGTTACAAGAAATTGTAAATGAAATGGATGTATGAAATAACAAATCTGGCCATTAATTTTTACGATCACCAGCGAAGAAAGAGCAATAAAAACTTCACTTCTTTATCTCCTTATTTCCTTTTGTGGCTTGTGGGCCAGAGGCATTATCATGTGGGCTCCTCTCATCTATGGGCTCAGCCAAGCAAGGGCATGTGCCATATACCTGAGGGCACTCCCATGGTTGAGCTGAAGACTCAGAAGTCAGTGTAGGTGAGATCAGAGGGCTTTCAGGAACCTTGTCATTTAAGGCTGATTTTTTTTCTTTTCCTTTAGATTCTCTTTCCATCTGCTGCCCCATCTCAACTATTGCAGCAGCTGCTGCACCACAGCCGAGGGGCTCTGCCTCCTACTCCTACATTCTGTCTCTGCTAGGGCTTTGAAGGGGAAGTCCCGAAAATAAATGCTGTGTGCAGTGTTAGCATTATCAACACATTGCCCCATCCAGGAAAATTAAATCACAGTAAAATACATGTACCTTCTTTAGATTCACTTTCCCGTTGCTGCCTATTCACATGATTATTTATGATTTGGTTTACAGCAGTACCTCACGGGCTGCCATATTCCAAACCATAAATACTAATATTAGAGGTACACAGAATGGAAATCAATGGAGTTATGCCAGTGGTAAACCTGGAATAACATAGTGATGAATCAGGCCTACAATGTGGTAAGTGCTTTCTAAATATAAGACAGTCCCAGGCCCAAACAGCTCACAATATAAGAAATCAAGGACAATTGTCAATTTCCCCCACTAGCGCTAAATCTAGCCAATAATAGTTGGGAATTTCTTGTAGACATCAAAGTAGAAATGAGTCTTGAGGAGGGATTTGAAGGAGGAGAGGGCCATGGCCATACAGATTAGTTCAGGGAGGATGTTCCATACATAAGGGAAGACATGGAAGAAAGGGCAGAGTTGTACATTTAATTGAGCAGTGATTCCATGTTTCAGCTGAAGGATCCAAGCAGTGGCTGCCATTGCACTACATTGGACTTAAGAACATATTCCTGCGAAGTAGCTGCAGAAGGATTTCAGAACGGACATTCACCTTTTACAGAATGATGTAGTAGCCTCAGCAGAGATCTGATGTATATTTGAAAACAATGCTGTTAATTAATGAGTGCATGAGTACTGTACAACTAAGGAAAGCTATGGTGCATCTCTGAAAATGTTAGCCAACAGCTACAATGACTTTGTGCAGAGCTGGACAAATGCTGCAAAAGTATGTGTTTGTTTGACTCAAAACCATAAGTTCACTGCAGTGGTACTTATGACCTACTCCATTCCCTTTCCACTAACATTTATATGAGCCAGTTTGTTTGCAAGAATGTTCACAGTAAATGAACGTGTCAGCTGTGCCAATCTGTTGTGCAAGTGTTTGTGCCGGAAGTGTTTGTGCAGCTGTTTTGCAAGTTACTTGTGGGATTGGGCATCATCCAATCACAGGGTGTAAAAAAAATACCATGTGACTTAGCTGATTTGCATGAATAGCAAATACTCAGAGTTGGGTTTAGTGCACGGATGCCGGATTGTGTTGGTGGCCTGTGATATATAGGAGGTCACACTAGATGATCTACTGGTTTCTTCTGGCCTTAATCTTTATGACTATAGTGGCAACAGTGTATATTTTGCAAGGAATCCATAGGTTAGAGTATGTTTGCATTTGCCATTCATTTGAATAAGATATTTATAAGCTTCTAAGCATGTTTATCAGTAAAGTACAGACAGGATGGGGCTAAATTCAATGAGGGTGAAATATACCCTTGTGCAGCAGGCCAGCACTAGGCCTATCCACCACTTAAGGTCCACTTATACTCTATTCTGAGGACTTAAATTGTTTGCTGTGTATAATTCACTGCATTCTAGCTATTGTATGTGCATCTGCCTATGGAACCTGAAGACCCAGTTTCCAAAGGAAGATGAACATACAGGCTAAGAGCCTCCTGGGGAGGGCGGGCGGGGGGACATGCTAAGTCTTCTCCACACCAGCTGAGACCAAACAGGACTCAGTTGGAGTTGAGGGTGCTTACCACCTCCCAGGTGGTACTCTGACTCTTGGAAGATCATATTCTAAAGAGTCAAAGGTCACACTTTCTGTCTAGAAACCAAGGTAATAAGTGCCTTAGAAATACCTACGACAGAGAGAGATGTTGAAAATCCCTTAAAAGATAATTACTTTTTTTTTTTAAATCCCGATACTGGTTGCAACATGATACGACCCATCTCCCATTGTCACACATTTTAAATGGTGATTGACACTGGAATATCTAAGTGAATACTCATTTGCACAATTTCAGAAATAATTTGCTGGCTTCACAAAGCAACGTTGATTGAAGTTATTCCAGTATTGTTTTTTTACATGTTGGGTGACTTCCAAGTATTCACTAACATTGGTGTTGGGGTCCACTAGGCATAGCTACCAGGTAACTCGGGAGAGTGGAAGGCCAAAAGTGCCGATGAAGCTCTTTTGCTCTGGGCCTACCTGAACCACAGAACTCCATCTTGTGAACTCTCACCTACTTCCATGCTAATTGTTTTGATGCTGAAGCAGAAATGTATTGGTCAGCTTTTCTAGCAGATGGCTGCAGTTTCACTCACTCTAGCAGAAATAGTAGAGATAAGGAGCGAGGGAAAGGAGAGATAGTTAGTTTGCAGGCGTCTAAACCCAAGGTCGCAGAGACTGGGGAAAGTTTTCTCACAAGCTTATGTAGAGCTTATTGTAACTGTTGTCTGAAAGGGAGAGGTAAGGGGGAAAAGCCAGACAAAGAGATGTATGGAAACAGTTTGGAGTATAAAAGGTAAAAGTTGTTTGTATTTGCTGCACTTGATTTGAGACATGCTGGTCTCCTAGTGCCATTTCAGAGCTCTGAAATAAACTTGGCTTGCTTTCTCCCCTCGGTGTCTTTATTGGTGCCAAGCACACCGGGCAACGAACCCTGTTTGCCATCTCGGGGCCCATCTGGGCAGGCAACATTAGGATTACCTTGTGTAGACGTTCCGGGGTGGGGCTCGTCCCTTCCAGGGGCGGCTGGGAGCCAGGCCACCCCGCTACAAAGTCAATAACAGTTTAAGGCTCAGGCCCTTGGGCAGGGAGTGAGCACACAAGTAACAGTTTAGAGCTCAGGCCCTTGTGCAGGGAGTGAGCACACAAGTAACAGTTCAGAGCTCAGGCCCTTGTGCAGGGAGTGAGCACACAAATAATAGTTCAGAGCTCAGGCCCTTAGGCAGGGATTGAGTCAGTTTGTGGCAGCCCAGGCCCTAGGTCAGGGCGGGGCAGCAAGCAATCAGTCTCTCAGAGGCCCAGGCCCTTTAGGCAGGGGCTGGGTCAGTTTGTGGCCGCCCAGGCCCTAGGTCAGGGAGGAGGAGAGACTGCCACCTGGCGTGGGGTGGCAGGGGGGAACACAGGCCCACCCACTCCACTGTGTTCCAGCCCGGGGCCCTATCCGCAGCAGTCCGTCTGCCGCGGGGTCAGTGGGGATCCTGACCGCAACACACTGACATAGGTTCGGGGTCTGCTACCCCCGGGCCACTTCCCATCTCCTCCTCCATAGGTACCTGCACATCCTGAGTCTCATCTGCCGTGTCCCAGACCATGGGCTCCTCCGGGCTCCGAGCGCTGGGTAGGTGGGTCGGGTCCTCCGGACTCTCAGCGGGGGTCGGCTCGGGCCGCTCCTCCGGATACGGGGTTCGGGGTCGGCTCGGCCAGTCCTCCTCAGGGTACCGGGCTTTGGGCAGGTTCGGCCAGTCCTCCTCCGGATACCGGGCTCTGGGCAGGCTCGGCCAGTCCTCCTCCGGATACCGGGCTCTGGGCAGGCTCAGGCCCGCGGGAGCTCGGGCACCAGCGTCTGTACTCTCCCGCTGCCGGCCAGGTACTGAGCGCTGTGGCTTGGCCTTTATACTTCCTGTCCCGCTCCTTGACTTCCGGGGGGCAGGGACAGGCGGCGGTGGCTCCGCCCACTCTGGTGGCTGTTCTGGCTCGTCCCTTCCAGGGGCGGCTGGGAGCCAGGCCGCCCCGCTACACCTTGTTTGCCAGAAATTCTTTAATTTTCACACTCCTATGTTATCTATTCACTCAAAACAAAGCATCAAGTGTAAAAAAATAAAGTGTCTGATTCTTATTTACAAGTCCCCTTTGCACCAATGTGGCAGTATAGAGGAGTATTAAAGTGGGTATACATATAATTTAGTCTCACTTTAATACCCCTTTTGTACTGCCAGAGATGTATAAAGGGACCGTAGTGTAAACGAGAATCAGGCCCCTCATCTTCTCTACACTGTCTTGCTGCACTAGGATTTAAAATATTAATCATTTTAGATTTAAGTACACTTTTATTTTATGGAGTGAGGCTATAACTAGATGGCATAAATGGTTCTAATGAATAGCAGCAAAGGATATAATTCACTTTATTTAAAAGGCTACTTTTGCAAGTAAAATACCAAAAAAAGACTGAATATGATGTGGGACTCATTGCAAGATCTGCACATTATTTAGCTGGCTTCTTTTTTAGCAGTAACTGAGCTCCATCTTGGTTATCTTCACCAGTGACCCTGCTTCTTTCTTATCTTCTTCCTTTGCCTCATCTTGCCAGGATTATATAGTTATGCTGATGACCCTGGTTGTCATCAGTCCCAATATTGAATCAGCTGAGATAATACAGACAATTCCACACTATGTGGTGACAGCCCATTTAAGAAGTGTTTATGAAACCGGGAGACTGACAAGCTTATTCTCCACCTAATATTGCCTGGCAGGTATGGACACACCCAATGATAACTTTCTTGTCATCATGACAAGAAGGTCAGGAGTCTACATTTGACAGAGAAAACTGCCATTAGCACTTTTACATTAAAATGAAAATGAAAGAGTATATAAAATAAAAAAATCTCTGCAAACCAGCTGTGCCAGATCTAAGTTTTCCCAGACTCAATTATCATTGCACTTGAAGAAGAATCAGGAAGGCAAATGCTGCATTTGGAAGACTCAGAAACATCTGGCAACTCAAAAACATCTCCCTCAAGACAAAACTGAACATGTACAAAGCAATTGTTATCGCCATCACAACATATAGCAGTGAGACATGGTAACTTACCAAGAAAGATACGCAAAAGCTGGATGCATTTCATCACAAATGTCTGAGAAGAATATTGGGAATAACATATAGAGATAGGAAGACAAATGAAGAAGTCAGAAAAATGACTAGACAAGGCACCCTCTCACAAATAGTCAACAAAAGAAGACACCAGTGGCTGGGACATGGGCTGAGAATGGAAAAAGAACACTTACCAAATACCACCCTTGAATGGAAGCCAGAAAATGCAAGAAGAAAAAGTGGAAGACCGCAAATAACATGGAAACGAACAGTTCTGAACGACATCAAGCACCTCAACATGAAATGGGAAGATTTGGAGAGAAGGGCAGTTGACAGGCAAGGATGGCAAATGTGGGTTGCCCATAGTGCCGCAAAGCATGGGATGGACTAAGGTCTAAGGTTTGTAGCTACTCTGAAGATTAGCCATAGACCAAACACTGTGCTACACCAGAAAGTTCAGCTTTTGTTCTTTGAACAAACATTAACGTATTGTTGTTTTACAAATTTCAGGTATGGGAAGTTGTTGCTATTAATGATGTGTCAAATGCCATAATGTAGACAGTGCTTTACAAACAGAGTTTCCCCTTCAGAGAGCTTACTGCTTGAGGGGTAATGAGGACAGTCATCCTTTGATGGTATTTCCCTAGAGGATGAGCCCTTGCTCAAAGCAGTTTATTTATCTTCTTGAAACACTGTATGCTTAGTACAACCTCTCTTAAACATGCTTCCAGTGTTTTCTATAGGTCACCATGACAAATCTATAGGATCACATGAATACAGTATACACATCACAAAGAAATGATAACATTAAATACATGCCCTGCTTTTACATGAAGACCATTAATATTATTGACTGGGGTATTTTCCAAATGTTTATCATGGTTGGTCTTCTAGCATTTATCTCTTACATGCACTCAGTTGTATACCTAAACTAAAGAAGAATAAAATTTTGACTCTAGTGTCCTAACAGAGACATTGTGCTACTTATACATTTAAACATTTATTCATTTAAAACAAAAAGTGTAACCGATTTGTTGAATAAGATCTGGCGATTAAAAAAACGTTACAGGACTAGTTCTGTAACAAGGCAAATTATTGTATTGCATTAGTGTAACAGAATGTAGCATTCCTCAGTTTATTCCTTTAAGGGTTATTTGCTTTGACATAGTTTATTCCATTTTGGCATAGTTTCATCATACTGAAACATAGTGTTCTGGTTTCTTGCAGAGGTAATTTAATCTTTCAACAGATTTAGTTCTTTATCAAGTATCAAAGAATATTCTGTTTTTACTTTACAGTAATCATATTCTTTCCTCCAGATGAAAAGAGGTATGACTATTTTATCTGATCCCCAGTTCAAAGCTACTCTATAATTACTCAGATTTAAGACCAAGATCCTCTATGATATCCTTATCACAGAGCACAACAATTTCCTCACATAATTCCCATGAAAATATGCCTATTCAGCACAAATCAGTTCCATTTCTTTATCACAGGAACTTTTCACCTCTTTTAACGCCCTAGACCTTCTTGCTGTCATAACTGGGCTCAACAAATAATTACACTGCTCTACAGCCAAAATGCTTCTGAAATAAATGTAGTCAAACTTTACTAATTCTGGGTCACTGAGAACGAAAATGATGCTTAAAATTGTTGATTGGCTCTAGTTTTCAAGATATGCTATTGGGTCAGTATATACGACCCTTGATTTGGGAATGGCAGAGGATAAGTGAGTTATAAAGGGAAGGGATCTCAATTTAAACCAGAAATGACTAAAACACATCTTTGACTGGATCTATGAATAAATCTATGACTGGGTTTGGACAGTACTTGCTTTTTAGGCAAAACAATGAATGATGCAATCGGAAGCTGGTATTGCGTCATACATGATATGAATTGCATCATGTTATTCCTAGAAGTCATGGATGATGCAATCATAACGAAGTTTACATCACTCTGCTGAACAAATTGCCCTATATCAGCTCCAGAAATCATACAGTGTCGTGCTCTCTTATTTGTCAGTGTTTGATTTTGCAAAGGGACACATTTCTGTTTAGCCAAAGTGAACAGAGATGCCTCGTACTTGTGTGAACAGTGCAGATAACTTCTGCTATGTTTGTGGTGAAGTGACTTTTGCATCACAAAAGCGCAGTATAACCACTATGGTTAAGAAAGCCTATCACCTTTATTTTGGCTGCAAAATTGGAGATCAGGACAAGAGGTGGGCCCCACACATATGCTGCAACACTTGTGCAACAAATCTTCGCCAGTGGTTGAACAGGAAAAGGAAATCTATGCCTTTTGCAGTGCCAATGATTTGGAGAGAGCCAACAGATCATACCAGCAATTGTTACTTCTGCATGGTGCCTCCAGTTGGGAAAGGTGTGTCAAAGAAGAAAAAGTGGACGTGCATTATCCAAACATTCCATCAGCTATACGCCCAGTACCCCACGGAGAAGGACTGCCGGTTCCTGATGCACCAGAATCATTCTCACTTGAGTCAGACGAGGAAGAGGAAGAGGATGAAACTTCTGGTCCTGAACCATCAATGTCACAGGACCCACATTTTCTCCCATCCTCCTCCTCTGAACCACACGACCTTGTCAGGGATTTGGAACTACCCAAGAGTAAGGCAGAGCTGTTGGGCTCCAGACTACAGCAGTGGAATCTCCTGGCAGGTGATGTTAGGGTTTCCATGTTCCATGACCGTCAAAAGGATCTTGTCCCATTCTTCTTCATGGAAGGTGATCTTGTAGCCTGCAACAACATCGATGGTGTGATGGCAGCCCTCAACATCGTTCGCGATCCAGATGAGTGGAGACTGTTCATTGATTCATCGAAGACGAGTCTTAAAGCTGTTTTACTGCATAATGGCAATGTTTTGCCATCAATTCCAGTTGGTCATGCAGTCCATATGAAGGAAACCTATGACAACATGAAACAACTTTTGAGGTGCATAAACTATGACCAACATCAGTGACAGCTTTGTGGCGATTTGAAGGTTGTTGCTCTCTTGCTTGGTCTGCAGACTGGATACACAAAGTACTGCTGTTTTCTCTGCAAATGGGATAGTCGTGCAAGAGATTCCCACTACATCAAGAAAGATTGGCCACTCCGACAGTCATTGGAGCCTGGGAGGAAAAGTGTTCAGCATCCACCACTTGTTGAATCAAGGAAGATTTTGTTACTACCCTTACACATCAAGCTGGGTCTGATGAAGAACTTTGTCAAGGCCATTGACAAAACACAAGCAGCTTTCAAGTACCTCCGTGGAAAATTTCCAAGGTTAAGTGAAGCTAAGATAAAGGAAGGTGTCTTTGTTGGTCCTCAGATTCGTGAACTTCTTCGAGATGATGCATTTGACCATGCACTGCATGGCAAGGAAAAGACAGCATGGAAAGCCTTCCAGTTACTGGCAATAAATTTTCTCGGAAACAACAAGGCAGACAACTACAGATTGTTGGTGGAAAACCTCCTCAAGGCATACAAAAGCCTTGGTTGCAACATATCACTAAAGATACATTTTTTGCACTCTCATCTAGATTTTTTTCCAGCGAACTGCGGAGCAGTGAGCGACAAGCACGGCGAGCGATTTCACCAGGACATTGCAACAATGGAGAAACGCTATCAGGGCAAATGGAACCCATCAATGCTTGCAGACTATTGCTGGACAGTGACAAGAGATGCTCCATTTAATGAATACAAGAGACAAGCCAAGAAGCGCCGAGTAGACACTGAATAGGACTAAACTATGTACAGAATAGTTTTTTGCCTTTTGTTTCATAATAAATTTTATTTATATAACCCTTTTGCTGATTTTTAAAGTGTTACATAAACAGGTCAGGTGAAATATTATCATGTAAAGCAACCATAAACACATGAAAAGACCTAGGTTTACAATTTATGATTAAAACTCTACTATCTACACAATATACATAGACATAAAATGTAAAAACTTAAATATCTTAGAAACAGTAGCCAATCAGTTGTTTTAATTGTCATATTTGAATTCAGCACATCAAAATACATAATAAATAGCACATTTTATCTCTGAAGCAGACGACTTCTCAAATATTGTAGACCAGTGTTACCAAGCACAGAGCTTTATCACTGGTGTAGTTAATATTCCTTACTCAACCATGACCCTGCATAATAAAATACTATTTCCTACAGAATCATTCCTTGGAGAAAGATCATGGAATTGAACAGAAAAACAAGATACTAATTAAAGACTTGTTTTGTTTACAAAGGCTCTGGAGTACTTGTTTAAATGGCAGAAGCAACTAGCCAAGTATGACTGGAATGGACAGTTTAACAAAAGCTGTTTTAGGAGATAAAACAAATGGATGTAAAATGAGATGTGAATGATTGTTAAACTCAGCTTTAAAATGCCATTCAAGAATCCCATCTGATTGGTTAGTCTTCATTTTGCGGCCCGCACAGAAATAATCCCCTTGGGAGTCAACTGACTTCAATGGACACCTCACACGAGTAAGAAAGCTGCACGTCTGGGCCTAGCATTTCACCTTTCAGTCCTTAATGAAATCCTGGCATAACCTTATAGATAGAGAACTATTGTAGTTGCCATAGCGGTGAGCAAATGCCCAGTAGTTTATCAAATTACTGCCCTGGCCCCAGTCTCATTTATTTCACATGCTAAATTTCCTAATTTTTTTACTCAGACTGAGGCCCAAAAGCCACAAGTGGCTCTTTAATGTGTCTTCTGTGGCTCTTTGCAGCACATATTAAAACTAGGGCTGTCGATTAATAGCAGTTAACTCACGTGATTAACTCAAAAAAATTAATTGTGATTAAGTGCACTGTTAAACAATAGCATACCAATTGAAATTTATTAAATAATTTTGGATGTTTTTCTACATTTTCAAATATATCGATTTCAATTATAACAGAATACAAAATGTACAGTGCTTACTTTATATTCTTTTTTATTACAAATAAACAAAAGATATTTGCACAAATAAACAAAATAAATAGTATTTTTCAATTCACCTCATACAAGTACCGTAGTGCAATCTCTTTATCATAAAAGTGCAACTTACAAATATAGTTTTTTTGTTACATAACTGCACTCCAAAACAAAACAATGTAAAACGTTAGAGCCTACAAGTCCACTCAGTCCTACTTCTTGTTCAGCCAATCACTAAGAGAAACACATTTGTTTACATTTGCAGAAGATAATGCTGCCCACTTCTTAATTACAATATCACCTGAATTAAGTGCGTTCGCATGGCACTGTTGTAGCTGGCATCACAAGATATTTACGTGCCAGATGCGCTAAAGATTTATATGCCTCTTCATGCTTTGGCCATTGTTCCAGAGGACATGCTTCCATGCTGATGACGCTCATTAAAAAATAATGCATTAATTAAATTTGTGACTGAACTCCTTGGGGGAGAATTGTATGTCCCCTGCTCTGTTTTACCCACATGCTGTCATATATTTCATGTTATAGCAGTCTCGGATGATGACCCAGCACATGCTGTTCATTTTAAGAACACTTTCACTGCAGATTTGACAAAACACAAAGAATCATAGAATCATAGAATATCAGGGTTGGAAGGGACCTCAGGAGGTCATCTAGTCCAACCCCCTGCTCAAAGCAGGACCAATTCTCCAAGGAAGGAGACTCCACCACCTCCCGAGGTAACGCATTCCAGTGCTTCACCACCCCCCTAGTGAAATAGTGTTTCCTAATATCCAACCTAGACCTCCCCCACTGCAACTTGAGACCATTGCTCCTTGTTCTGTCATCTGCCACCACTGAGAACAGCCGAGCTCCATCCTCTCTGGAACCCCCCCTCAGGTAGTTGAAAGCAGCAATCAAATCCCCCCTCATTCTTCTCTTCTGGAGACTAAACAATCCCAGTTCCCTCAGCCTCTCCTCATAAGTCATGTGCCCCAGACCCCTAATCATTTTTGTTGCCCTCCGCTGGACTCTTTCCAATTTTTCCACATACTTCTTGTAGTGTGGGGCCCAAAACTCCAGATGAGGCCTCACCAATGTCGAATAAAGGGGAACGATCACGTTCCTCGATCTGCTGGCAATGCCCCTACTTATACAGCCCAAAATGCCGTTAGCCTTCTTGGCAACAAGAGCACACTGTTGACTCATATCCAGCTTCTCGTCCACTGTGACCCCTAGGTCCTTTTCTGCAGAACTGCTACCTAGCCATTCGGTCCCTAGTCTGTAGCAGTGCATGGGATTCTTCCGTCCTAAGTGCAGGACTCTGCACTTGTCCTTGTTGAACCTCATCAGGTTTTTTTTGGCCCAATCCTCTAATTTGTCTAGGTCCCTCTGTATCCGATCCCTACCCTCTAGTGTATCTACCACGCCTCCCAGTTTAGTGTCATCTGCAAACTTGCTGAGAGTGCAGTCCACACCATCCTCCAGATCATTAATAAAGATATTAAACAAAACCGGCCCCAGAACCGACCCTTGGGGCACTCCGCTTGAAACCGGCTGCCAACTAGACATGGAGCCATTGATCACTACCCGTTGAGCCCGACGATCTAGCCAGCTTTCTATCCACCTTACAGTCCATTCATCCAGCCCATACTTCTTTAACTTGCCGGCAAGAATACTGTGGGAGACCGTATCAAAAGCTTTGCTAAAGTCAAGGAATAACACATCCACTGCTTTCCCCTCATCCACAGAGTCAGTTATCTCATCATAGAAGGCAATTAGGTTAGTCAGGCACGACTTCCCCTTGGTGAATCCATGCTGACTGTTCCTGATCACTTTCCTCTCCTCTAAGTGCTTCAGAATTGATTCCTTGAGGACCTGCTCCATGATTTTTCCAGGGACTGAGGTGAGGCTGACTGGCCTGTAGTTCCCCGGATCCTCCTCCTTCCCTTTTTTAAAGATGGGCACTACATTAGCCTTTTTCCAGTCATCCGGGACCTCCCCCGATCGCCATGAGTTTTCAAAAATAATGGCTAATGGCTCTGCAATCTCCTCCGCCAACTCCTTTAGCACCCTCGGATGCAGCGCATCCGGCCCCATGGACTTGTGCACGTCCAGTTTTTCTAAATAGTCCCGAACCACTTCTTTCTCCACAGAGGGCTGGTCACCTTCTCCCCATACTGTGCTGCCCAGTGCAGCAGTCTGGGAGCTGACCTTGTTCGTGAAGACAGAGGCAAAAAAAGCATTGAGTACATTAGCTTCTTCCACATCCTCGGTCACTAGGTTGCCTCCCTCCTTCAGTAAGGGGCCCACACTTTCCTTGACTTTCTTCTTGTTGCTAACATACCTGAAGAAACCCTTCTTGTTACTCTTAACATCTCTTGCTAGCTGCAACTCCAAGTGTGATTTGGCCTTCCTGATTTGACTCCTGCATGCCTGAGCAATATTTTTATACTCCTCCCTGGTCATTTGTCCAATCTTCCACTTCTTGTAAGCTTCTTTTTTGCGCTTAAGATCAGCAAGGATTTCACTGTTTAGCCAAGCTGGTCGCCTGCCATATTTACTATTCTTTCTACACATCGGGATGGTTTGTTCCTGCAACCGCAATAAGGATTCTTTAAAATACAGCCAGCTCTCCTGGACCCCTTTGCCCTTCATGTTATTCTCCCAGGGGATCCTGCCCATCTGTTCCCTGAGGGAGTCAAAGTCTGCTTTTCTGAAGTCCAGGGTCCGTATTCTGCTGCTTGCTCTCCTTTCTTCCTTGTGTCAGGATCCTGAACTCGACCATCTCATGGTCACTGCCTCCCAGGTTCCCATCCACTTTTGCTTCCCCTACTAATTCTTCCCTGTTTGTGAGCAGCAGGTCAAGAAAAGCTCTGCCCCTAGTTGGTTCCTCCAGCACTTGCACCAGGAAATTGTCCCCTACACTTTCCAAAAACTTCCTGGATTGTCTGTGCACCGCTGTATTGCTCTCCCAGCAGATATCAGGATGATTAAAGTCTCCCATGAGAACCAGGGCCTGCGATCTAGCAACTTCTGCTAGTTGCCAGAAGAAAGCCTCGTCCACCTCATCCCCCTGGTCTGGTGGTCTATAGCAGACTCCGACCACGACATCACCCTTGTTGCTCACACCTCTCAACTTTATCCAGAGACTCTCAGGTTTTTCTGTAGTTTCATACTGGAGCTCTGAGCAGTCATACTCCTCTCTTACATACAATGCAACTCCCCCACCTTTTCTGCCCTGCCTGTCCTTCCTGAACAGTTTATATCCGTCCATGACAGTACTCCAGTCATGTGAGTTATCCCACGAAGACTCTGTTATTCCAATCGCATCATAGTTCCCTGACTGTGCCAGGACTTCCAATTCTCCCTGCTTGTTTCCCAGGCTTCTTGCATTTGTGTATAGGCACTTAAGATAACTCATCCATCGTCCCTCTTTCTCAGTATGAGACAGGAGTCCTCCCCTCTTGCGCTCTCCTGCTTGTGCTTCCTCCCAGGATCCCATTTCCCCACTTACCTCAGGGCTTTGGTCTCCTTCCCCCGGTGAACCTAGTTTAAAGCCCTCCTCACTAGGTTAGCCAGCCTGCTGGCGAAGATGCTCTTCCCTCTCTTCGTTAGGTGGAGCCCGTCTCTGCCTAGCACTCCTCCTTCTTGGAACACCATCCCATGGTCGAAGAATCCAAAGCCTTCTCTCTGACACCACCTGCGTAGCCATTCGTTGACTTCCACGATTCGACAGTCTCTACCCAGGCCTTTTCCTTGCACAGGGAGGATGGACGAGAACACCACTTGCGCCTCAAACTCCTTTATCCTTCTTCCCAGAGCCACGTAGTCTGCAGTGATCCGCTCAAGGTCATTCTTGGCAGTATCATTGGTGCCCATGTGGAGAAGCAGGAAGGGGTAGCGATCCGAGGGCTTGATGAGTCTCGGCAGTCTCTCCGTCACATCGTGTATCCTAGCTCCTGGCAAGCAGCAGACCTCTCGGTTTTCCCGGTCGGGGCGGCAGATAGATGACTCAGTCCCCCTGAGGAGGGAGTCCCCGACCACCACCACCCTCCTCCTCCTCTTGGGAGTGGTGGTCGTGGAACCCCCATCCCTAGGACAGTGCATCTTTTGCCTTCCAATCAAAGAAGGTACCAATGTGAGATTTCTAAAGATAGCTACAGCACTTGACCCAAGATTTAAGAATCTGAAGTGCCTTCCAAAACCTGACAGGGATGAAGTGTGGAGCATGCTTTCAGAAATCTTAAAAAAGTAACACTCCAATGTGGAAACTACAGAACCCGAACCACCAAAAAAGAAAAATCAACCTTCTGCTGGTGGCATCTGACTCAGATAATGAAAATGAACATGCGTCGGTCCGCACTGCTTTGGATTGTTATCGAGCAGAACCTGTAAGCAGCACGGACGCATATCCTCTGGAATGGTGGTTCAAGGATCAAGGGATATATGAATCTTTAGTGCATCTGACATGTAAATATCTTGCAACGCTGGCTACAATAGTGCCATGCAAATGCCTGTTTTCACTTTCAGGTGACATTGTAAACAAGAAGCAGGCAGCATTATCTTCTCCAAATGTAAACAAACTTTGCCCGAGCGATTGGCTGAACAATGAAGTCGCATTACTGTGGCTCTTTTGGGTAATGTTGATTGCTAATTTGTCTCCTGAACCACTAATGTCTGAGTATCACTGCTCTAGAACATAAGAATGGCCATGCTTGGTCAGATCAATGGTCCATCTAGCCCAGTATCCTGTTGACAGTAGTCTGTGCCAGATGCTTCAGAGGAAATGAACTGAACAAGGCAATAATTGAGTGATCCAGCCCGTCATCCAATCCCAGCTGCTGGCAGTCAGAGGTTTAGGGACACTTCGAGCATGGACCTATCTGCTATTATATTATTTCTTTTTTTTTACCTCCGTAATACACCTCTACCCCGATATAACGTTGTCCTCGGGAGCCAAAAAATCTTACCGCGTTATAGGTGAAACTGCATTATATCGAACTTGCTTTGATCTGCTGGAGTGCGCAGCCCCGCCCCCCTGGAGTGCTGCTTTACCGCGTTATATCCAAATTCATGTTATATTGGGTCACGTTATATCAGGGTAGAGGTGTACTTTTGACCTTCACAACATCCCCTGGCAACAAGTTTCACAGCTTGACTGTGCATTGTGTGACATACTTCCTTATGTTCATTTATATTGTACTGCTTTTATTTTCATTGGGTGACACCTGGTTCTTGTGCTATGTGAAAGGGTAAATAACACCTCTTTACTTTCTCCATAATATGCATGATTTTAAAGACCTCTATCATATTTCCATTTAGTCATCTTTTTTCTAAACTGAACAGTCCTAGTCATTTACATCTATCCTTGGATGTTAGCTGTTCCATACCCTTCATCATTTTTGTTGCTCTTCTCTGTACCTTTTCCAATTCTAATATATCTTTTTTGAGATGGAGTGACCAGAACTACATGCAGTATTCAAGGTGTGGGTGTACCATGGATTTATATAGTGGAATTATTATATTTTCTGTCTTATTATCTATCCCTTTACTAATGGTTCCTGACATTGTTAGCTTTTTTGACTGTCACTGCACATTGAGCAGATATTTACAGAGAACTATCCACAATGACTCCAAGATCCCTTTTGAGTGGTAACAGCTAATTCAGACCCCCTCATTTTGTATATATAGCTGGGATTATGTTTTCCAATATGCATTTCTTTGCATATACCAATATTGAATTTTATCTGCCAGTTTGTTGCCCAGTCACCCAGTTTTATAAGATCCCTTTGTTATTCTTCACAGTCAGCTTTGGACTTCACTATCTTGAGTAATTTTGTATTGTCTGCAAACTTTGCCCCTCATCGTTCACCCCTTTTTCCAGATCATTTGTGAATACATTGAAGGATCCTACTATTTCCATTATGAAAACCAACCATTTATTCCTACCCTTTGTTTCCTATCTTTTAACCAGTTACTGATCCATAAGAGGACTTTCCCTCTTATCCCATAACTGCTTAGTTTGCTTAAGAGCCTTTGGTGAGGGAGCTTGTCAAAGGCTTTCAGAAAGTCCAAGTACAGTATATCAACTGGATCCCCTTTGTCCACATGCTTGTTAACCCCCTCAAAACATTCTAATAGACTAGTGAGGCATGATTTCCCTTTACAAAAGCTGTGTTGACTTTTCCCCAACAAATTGTGTTCATCTAGGTGTCTGATAATTTTGGTCTTTACTGTAATTTCAATCAATTTGCCTGGTACTGAAGTTAGGCTTACCAGCCTGTAATTGCTAGGATTGTCTCTGGAACCTTTTTTTTTTAAATCAGTGTTACAATAGGTATCCTCCAGTCAGCTGGTACAGAGGCTGATTTAAACAATAGGTAACATACCACAGTTAGTAGTTCTGCAATTTCATATCTGAGTTCCTTCAGAATTCTTGGGTGAACACGATCTAGTCCTAATGGCTTATTACTGTTTAATTTATCAATTTGTTCCCAAACCTCCTCTATTGTTTATCAATTTGTTCCCAAATACCTCAGTCTAGGACAGTTCCTCACCTTTGTCACCGAAAAAGAATGGCTTGGGTGTTAGGATCTCCCTCACATCTGCTGTAGAGAAGACCAGTGCAAAGAATTCATTTAGCTTCTCCACAATGGCTCTGTCTTTCTTGAACATCAGAGATCACTGTGACTGTTCTCGGGATACCTAGGACTGTTTGTCACCCTACTACCCTCCTGCTTCCAGCAAGAGGGAGACTTGCCTGTGCTTAATGGGGAGTCAGCTCCCTGACACCACCAGCCTGCTTGCCACTCAAGCACTCTCTTCTGGGGTATGGCAGCCCTTACCTTGCCTCACAGATGAACAATAGGTCAACCCCAGCCCCAAGACTCTTTGAAACACTCCCGCTGTAGTGTTCAGCCCCTTCACCACTGAAAACTCACAGAAATACTAGGTCTGCTGTCCCTAAGGGAATGATGTATGCACCAGCTTGCATGATTCACCTCGGGATCAGCTCCTACCTTAATAACACATCACTGAGATATATTTATAGTGAAATCAAAGATAAATTTATACCAAAGGTTCAAGAGAGAGTGGATAATGATAATGGAAACAAAAGGGTTACGTATAAAACAAAATAACACACTTTATATAGAGTAAACTTAACTGTTAACTTCCTGTCTAATGAAGTTTAACTTATCTCGCTCAAAGCCTTTTGTAGCATCTTCAATCCAGGCTGGTTGAGATACCATTTTCATTAATGTAAACACACTGCTGGTTTATTTCCTAGGTTCAGAATAATGGAGTGTCTTCTTTGTTCCCCAAATATAGTCCAGCAAACCTTTTAAGTCCATCTCAATAGAAGGTTCTCTTCCCCTGGTGTGTCCTCTTCTCTGTTGACTTCATAGCTCTCTGTTGACTTGGCACGTATATATGCCTCCACAATGTAAGCTTATAATGCTTAATTTACATGCTGGAAAAGGGACAGATGAATAAACATCCTTTGTCTGACAGAAAGCCTGTTTCTCCACCTCTGCTGTAATACAGAATCTAAGATAATATTTTCAGTATACATACATAACTCCTTACATAGTGTCTGTACACAGATTTCATAACAACATTAATGACCAGTGGGACCCTGGCTTCATTTAAGACTTCACATTAGATTCTTTCATGAACCAGAATGTACATACTAGAATCAGGATATTCTTGTAACCCCTTGCCAGCTGGCATTGAGGGGCTCTTGGGTCACAATCAAACTTCCCTTATAATTATAACCAGGTGTACTAAGGACTCATCTGCAGAACTCACTTAACCCGTTCGCTGCTAGATCAATACTTTCTAACAGGGTGGTGTGCCAGCCTCTTACACTTGGTTTCAAAATTCATCTTGGAACAAATATGAAAAGGAGATTCTGGCCCTCTCCACAACATTTCAATTTGCTACAACTGGCTCAAGAGAAGTCAGTTGAAACAGCAGGGGTTTTGTAGGACCAGACTGGTAATTGTTGGTTGTTCTGTCTGAGAAAGCTTGCACAGATCTTATCTACATTACAACTGGGTCAAAGCCAGCACTGTTATTCCTCCATTTTCATGAGCACTACATTTTGTTCACTATTTATTTTTAAGTTTAAAAACATGCTGCATAGATGGTTATGCAGACTTTGCAAGTAAAGTGTTAGGACTGGCGCTATCTGAGTTAGATATAAAGAGGTATTCAGAACAAGATCTCTGGATTACATTTTTTTTTTAAATCTAAAATTTGGGATCCGTGAAGAGAACCCAGAACCAGAATGGTTATTGTTGCAGATACCCTTAGAAGAAGACAGAAAGAAGGCCCAAGATGAAAAACAAACTTTAAATGCCTCCCACTTCACTCTAAAGTACACTAAAACAGCATTCCTCAAACTGAGGTCTGCGAACCCCTGGGGGTCCACGAGACCCCGCTGATCAACTCCTCCCCCTCCCACCCTCCCTCCGGGAACAGCTGTTCATCAGCATGCAGGAGGCACTGGGAGGGAGGGGGAGGAGTGGGGATGGGGCACGCTCGGGGAAGGGGGCAGAAAGAGGTGGGGAAGAGGTGGAGCAGGGGTGGAGCGCGGGCAGGAAGAGGTGAGGCAGGGGTGGGGCCTTGGGGGAAGGGATGGAGTGGGGGCAGGGCATGGGGCTGTGCAGGGGGGTTTGGGGGTCCATGAAAATTTTTAAATCAAAATGGGTAAAGTTTGAGAACCACTGCACTAGAAGGTGAGGAGTCTGGTCTAGAATTTGATGAATGAAACAAGTTAAAATGCATTAAAGGATCAAGGTACAGGACTGGATAGCTCAGATGATTAGCACTAGGGTAAGGACACGTTACCTTTAGGTCACCAACTTGTAGGCTTGGCAGAATTCATTTTTTAAAATAATTTCAACATTTTAAAGCATTTTTTAAATTTTTATCAATTTAAATTTTAAGTTGCAGGGAATTATGGTGGGGAGGTCAGACAATACTTATTTAATGGCAGTAGATATTGAGATTCAAAAAGTTAAAGCTTTATAACTGTTAAAATATGAACTATCAACATCATATGTCAAAATATATAAAGTAAGTATCTGTAAATCTAACTCAAGTTCTCAAGCAGCATTTTTCTTACTTTGCCTAAATGAAATTTTGATTATTATTGATGGAAATATTTTTGGTTGGTTGGTGTGTGTACAGTGAAATTGATATTTACCAATAAAAATCTAATCCTTCCAAGCTCCCAATTTGAATCCACCTAAGCATGTGCTTAATTTTAAGCATGTGAGTAGTCTCATTGAAGCCCTATGGAGTAGAGATTGCCAGAACATGAGGAGCTTCTGCCACTACCTCTTCTACCGCTGCCAATTGACAACATGTCTTTGCCAGGGTCAGGTGCAGGTAGGATAGAACCAGATCTGTTGACTGTATACCACAAGAAAATTGTAGGACTGGAAGGGACCTCGAGAGGTCATCTAGTCCAGTACCCTGCACTCAAGGCAGGACTAAGTATTATCTAGACCATCCCTGATGGGTGTTTGTCTAATCTGCTCTTAAAAATCTCCAGTGACAGAAATTCCACAACCTCTCTAGTCAATTTATTTCAGTGCTTTACCACCCTCACCGTTAGGAAGTTGTGATGGGTTCCCCGAGGTGCAGCCTGGGACTGTGGGACTGCTGTTCCCCCTTGAACTCTCTCCAGCCTGGGCTGTTTCTCACAATGCATTGCTAGTGACCAGCAGCAAACTCTTCCAGGTGCTGTTTCACTCAGCACAACAGCATGTGGAGCCGCACTCCCAGCTATAGTGCATGAATGCTCCCAGAGCCACTCATGAAATACACAGGGAAAGGCACCAGCCCAATTCCCCCAGCTCCCAGCCTTGCATCTCAAGAATATACCGCCTTGCACTGCTCAAGACGAGCAATACAGATTTATTAATTGGTTCACCACTTCATCAATGGGAAGTGGAGATACACCAGCCTTTGCAAAACCTGAGCAGATTTGCTACACACTTCATACAACTCATTGGTAAAGATAAACAGTAAAACAAATGTACTGACTACAAATGATAGATTTTAAGGGACTATAAGTGTTCGGCAAAAAGAGTTAGTTACCAAAAGAAATAAAATGTAAGCACGCAGTCTAAACTCTCAACCCTATTAGATTGGGCAACAACTAGACTAAGCAGTTTTTCTACTGGATATCGTAGTTCATAGTACACAGATTTCACCCTTGAAATCTGGGCTAGTCCCCTCAGTTGGAGTCTTCAGAGTGTCCTTGTTGCTTGCAGCGTAGGTGGGTGAAGGTGAGGCCTAATCAGCACAGAGTAGAGCCGAAGAATTACATCTTGCTTACAACATTCCTGCCAATACATCCTAGAATGTTGTTTGACTCCCACCGAGAATCTGGCCCATTATGTAATGAAAAAGTGAAATGTGTAAACATGTCAATTGAAATTAAAGCATGACGTTCTGTGGAATCTGCTTATCTGGAATATAACAAATAAAATTCCTTTCTTACTACCTAAAAAACCTCATTCACTGAATACATCAGTCATTCTTATCAGCATTCCTTTAGCTCCTGTGCAATAAACATTTGAACTGAAAACTTCCCAAGTCCAATTCCATCATCAAGATAATACATTAAGGTAGGTAACTATGATCCTATCCTCATGACTTTCATGTTAACATTGTATCAGCTTTAACAGTGGGAGAATTTTTGTTTGTATAACATCTGGTTCAGAGGATCCATTCAACCAAGTCAACAAAATGTTGCCTCTTTAAAAAAAACAATCAGGCACCAAACAAAAATGCAGAGTTCAAAGCAGGTTTTTGTGGTGGATATGGATATGGTTTTTGTGGTGGATATGGATAATGAGGATAAATTACACAGTCTTGTTATAGAGATAGAGGTAGGTCAAAAACTGTATTAAAATAAATGTCTTTACACATTTTACTCTTAGAAACTTTGGCTAACGGTCTGCAAATGTGCATAGGGTTTTCCTGACTTACATTAGTAACACATTTGAAATCAGAGTCTTTGTTTTGTAGCATAATAGACTATGGTTCAATAAATCAACTTTACATGAGATTTTCATTGATTTATTTGAGGGAAAAACATTTGCATACATAGCGTTTTCATTCATTCCAGGGAAGAGTCGGTAAATCACTTTTATTAAAAAAGAAGCACCTGAAACTGAGCAGACAGTATGTTGTAAGATCTTGAGTCATTAAATAATATTTCAGAATATAATATAGTACCAAAACAAAATGAGCATATGCAATTACCATATTTTAAGTGTTCTTTAATGAGTGGGTTATAAAGGTTACGTACTGCAAGCATCTTGCACTTTCTGTATAGTAGGGCTATAAAGCACATTTTTGCAAATTTTATGCAATGTTTGGTAGGGCTATAAAGCATGAATGAGCAATACCTTTTAAAACCCATTTAAGAGCATGATAGTTTCCATGTTTAATTTCAGAATGGAAAGCTGTTAAAAAAAGATTGATTCATTCAGGGTACTAATTCCGCTTCCCCCCCCCCAAAAAAAAACCCCTAAAAATTGACCAACAGACCTGAGCTTTCTTTTTCTAGCCTTATATCCTGCTGTACATTGACACCGATGCATGACATGACTTGTGCAAAAGAACATTTTAATTATTTTAAAAAACATCATATGGGGCAGTAGAATAGGAAAGTATGTTCCTCTATTTATATATTGTGGTTTGCTGCTTACAATATTTGCTTATTTTGCAAACAGACTGAATTTTGCTCCACGAACCTCCACGATTGATGTGCATTGTCCCACAGGAATACAACTAAGTCCAGGATGAAGCATGGAGCGCTGGGGACAAGGCATTCCTGAGGCAGAAGATCCAGCTATGGAACAAGTTTCCAGAAGGGAAGGTGTAGCGAAGTGAGACTCACTGGCATGGCACCTCCTGTTGGTCATCCTGGGAATTAGCTCATCCAGCCCAGAGCGCTCTCTGCAGGCCGGTGCCTTAGGCCCCCTGTGTCCCTCCCGGACCCCAGTGCCCCTTACTTTGTGGTTGTACCCCGACAGGACCCCCACTCTCTGGGTCTCCCCTCCCAGGGGAACCCCCAACCTTCATACCCACCTTGCCTTAGTGGCTACTGCCAGTCGTCACCTAGCCCCCGCTCACTGGGACAAACTGCAGTCTGTAAAAGGCCACTCATCATTGGCAAGGGGGTCGGACCAGCTACCTCTGCAACCCCAGGACCTGTTTTGGCCTTTAACCAGGCCCGCAGACTGGGGATTTGCCAGGCTGGAGCTCCCCAGCCCTGCTCTGCTCTGTTCCCTGTACCCTGAGCTCCCAGGCAGCCAGGTCCTTCTCCTTCCAAAGCTGGAGAGAAACTCAGCCAGCTCCTCTCTGAGCCCTTATAGCAGGGCGAGGTGTGGCCTGATTGGGGCATGGCCCCAGCTGTGGCTGCTTCCCCAATCAGCCTAGCCTTTTCTCTCAGGAGCAGGGTAACTGCCCCACTACAGAAGGCAAGTCCAGAGTTGTGTTTAGGAAATGTTGCAAAACACCCATTTCTCTTCAAAAAGGCCTTTTCCATCATAAGATTGGCCCTCACACTGACACCCTCTTATACTCTAACCAACCAACCAGCCACAAAAAAAGAGAATTAATAAACTCTTTAAAAAACCCAAAACCCAACTATCCCAATCAGAGCTTTTACCCCCCAGAGGGAGAAGTGCCAGAGACTCCATGTAGTCCATTAGGGACTTTGCTAATGCTACTGATATGGAAGAGGCTCAGATGCTATGCTTGAGGGCAGCAATTTATAACAGATTAGACAATGACTTTCATTGACTATAATTGTTGCCACTCTGATAATCACACTCTTTCTGATTTCACTTTAAGAATTGCTTTTCAGCGTGGTTGTTGGAGGGACCTAAGAGCTGCTGCAGGCAGGGGCAGCGCAAAGAGCCCCCGGCCCCTCTGCCTAGGAGCTGCAGGGACAAACAAGCCGCTTCCGGGGAGCCCCCCCCCCAAGGTAAGCACCACCCCGAACCCAAACCCCCAGCCCTGAGCCCCCTCCCACACCCAAACTACTGGGGGGAGGGGCACAGTGGCCCGAGAGTGCCCCAGCAGTGGCTGCTGCAGAAGTCATGGAGGTCAGGGAAAATCACGGAATCT
This sequence comes from Emys orbicularis, assembly GCF_028017835.1. Lineage (NCBI taxonomy): Eukaryota > Metazoa > Chordata > Testudines > Emydidae > Emys > Emys orbicularis. The sequence goes on along the minus strand of NC_088687.1, from coordinate 82,720,735 downwards.
GTGACTTCCGCGACAGACACGCAGTCTTAGTTATTAACAAGCAGAATTATGGGAAACATCCTTGTGAGGACGAGACAGACAACTGCATCACAAACCTCAGGTGTGGCTACTGCTTTGGGACCAGAGCATCTCCTAAACACCTACAGGAGAGGGCCTGGAGAGAAAAAAAGTGAGTGAGGATCTGCTTGTGGAATTTCCCTCAACTTTGGTGGGGTTGGTTTCCCCTCCCCCACCCATGGAATGAGCTGTGGTTCCAACCCCCAGAACCCAAGGTACATGAAGGAAGAAAGGGCCTTCTTTCCACATAAAAAGCCCTATGTCTCCACGCTGTCTGTGCCCACCCCACACATCATGACAACCCAGGGAGTAATGTTGGGACCTATCTTTTTTCAAAAGCAACCCAATTCATTATTAGCTTATATAAGCCACATTTTTGTAATTATGTCAGACAGTGCATGCTAAAGCATAAAGACCTCACATTACAAAGGACATTGGTAGTTTCAATTTCTAAACTCTGATGCTGCTGAAGATCCTATAAGAGCTCATTTTTCACCTATAGTTAATAGACTCAAAAGGAATACCAGAATTACATACTTTCAATTGGTTTTGATTCCCAGATTTTCTCACCCTACCAACAAATTCAGACCACAGTAATTGGGATGCATAGTCAACATAGTTTCATGTTGATACAATGAGTCCCATAGGCATAGACCATTGAGAGTTTATTTCCCTTGCACAACATGTTATTTATTTAACGCTAGATGCTTGTTAGTGATATGGAGGCCTTTTAGTACCACTCAAATTTTCTTAAAAATTGAAAACGCTGGAATAAGGAAGATAATTGAGTCCTTTTACCTGACAATTAACTGGCTCTCCATCAGTGCTGGAGCTCCATGTATTCTCTCATTACTTCCCAGCCTTAAGGCCACAGAGACTCAGACTTTAAGGCCAGAAGGGACCACCATGATCATCTACCTTCTGACATCGCAGGCCACAGAACCTCACCTACCCACTCCTGTAATTGGTAACTCAGCCACAGGTTATGGGCCTAAGTGCACAAATCTTGATTTAAAGACTTCAGGTTACAGAGAATCCACCACCGATGCCCTCAGAATCAGGCACCTAACAATGTCCACCACCTTCTTGACCATGGAGAAGCTGATGAGACTGCCCTGGAAGCTCAATGCTGCTCCTCAGTCATTCAGAAAGGTCACCAGTCAACCTGAAATCATTCCCCTGCCTCTCCATTGTTCTCAATTCCTATTGACAAAGGGGCCCAAGAGTCTACAACCACAGCCTGAATCCGAGTGTTTGACATGGTAAAAAGATCAGATTGGTAGAGGCTCTTTGTAATCTGGTTTTTAATGTACTGTATGATTGACATGGTGGTAGCTCAAAACAGCTTTGCAGAATCCGGTAGCTGTCTTGACTACAAACATTGGTTGCTAAATCAATAATAGGTATAGCCTTGGAATAACCATAGCAATTGAATCCTGCAATACACTTCATCATAATCTTTGTCCCAACCAGCCATTAACTGAATAAATTAACAGCTACTCTGAATTAAATACTGCATTGGAACTGTTCATTATAGTTTATACACTGGGCTTTTAAAATGCTGGACTGGGCTTAATTAAACCCAATATGACAGTACAGCTAACTAGTTCTACTGTGCCATTTATAAACTTCTTTTCAAATAGAAGCATGCCACCATTGGCCTCCAACAGCTAAATTGGGGCAGTATAAGGACAGTTATTTTCTATTTTAAAATTACTATTTTATTAAGTTCTATAGGAGAATAGACTATAACTTATGATTTAATATTTACAAAACATTACTTAAAACCTACATTACATATGGTGAGACATTCTTCCCAATAATAATCAGTCTTTTATGGCAACATAAAGTGTTGCTAGTTCTAAAACATCCATTGATAATTACAACCCTTGAGCCTGTATCTGCTGATGAATGTTCATCTTGCATTTGGTTGAGCTATATAATTTCACCTCAGTGCATCACTACATACCCAAATGGTGTATTATGCTGTGTAGGAAGAGAGCCTGAGACATAAGCCCTTGTATCCGAGGCCTGGTATGAGGCCTGAGGCCTGAACTAAAGAGGTGGCCAAAACTTTGCTGATATGAAGCAAATTCAGGTTGTGAGCAAGAGGCAGGCCCTGCTCACAGAATTTGGCAAGCACAGGGCTGATATTGCAAAAACACATATTCCTAAGAGGTGCTGGGCACAGAGCACAGGGGGTGTTGCAGTACGGCTACCCTCACTTCTGTGCTGCTGCTGGCAGCGGTGCTGCCTTCAGAGCTGGGGAGCTGAAGAGTGGCAGCTGCTGGCCGGGAGCCCAGCTGTGAAGGCAGAGCTACCCCCAGCAGCAGCGCAGAAGTAAGGATGGCATGGTATGGTATTGCCACCCTTACTTCTGCGCTGCTGCCTGCAGAGCTGGGCTGTCAGTCAGCAGCCGCCACTCTCTGGCCACCCAGCTCTGAAGGCAGCAGCGCAGAAGTAAGGGTGGCAATACCACAACCCCCTAAAATAACCTTGTGATTCCCCCCTGCAACTCCCCTTTGGGCAGGACCCCCAATTTGAGAAACGCTGGTGTTCCCCCAAAATCTGTATAGTATAGGGTAAAAAGCACACAAAAGACCAGATTTCACAGGGGGAGACCAGCTTTCACGGTCCGTGACACGTTTTTCATGGCCATGAATTTCATAGGGCCCTATCTATTGCCCTGCATCTCCATAGCATGAAAAATGGTCAACATTTAGAAGCAGTTAGCTAAAGGGTTTCTTGAATTAATTTCCCTAAAGGCTAACCCACTCCTATCAGCACAGCTGACATCCACCAAACTAGCCTTCTTCAGGACTCATCATAACAAAAGTTTAATTACCCTTTGAATATAACAGTGTGGTGCTATGCAATCTAACCAAACTGCAATATTTTTGAAACAGTGATTGAAAAGTGGCAAAGGTGTTGATGGCACAGCAGGTGTTAATTCCAGTCTCTTACCCCAGCTATTCTATGATGTTTAACAATATCCAGTACTAATATTCTAAAATTTAATTGGAAATCAGTCCATTCATTATGTAAAATTGAAGGGGAAGAAATAATTTCTTCCCATGTATACGTAAAGCCACCCAAACCATTAACTTTTTTAACAACATATATAACCCTCCCTGGATTAATCACTTCCTCTCCCACCATGTCATTATTTAAATATAATATTGTGCCTTTTACACAGATGTGTGTATTACAGTATGATTGATAATGAAGCTATAGTTAAGGTTGAGATTCTAAATGTTTTTCTCCAGCTGCTTCTCAGTGTACCAAATACTTATTTTGGGCTACGTATCTATTTGCAGGTCACTAAAGAGGGCTTATGTTATCTTGCCCAACCTTTCTAGTGAAAGGAAATTGAGTTATTCTGTTTTTATTTTACTGTAAGAGGACACAAAATGATGAAATTTCAAGCTTCCAACTACTCTGCAAATCAGGAAAACTCACAGTACCATGTGCAGAGGGTATAGGACAGGGACAGGCAACCTATGGCACATGTGCCGAAGGCGGCACGCGAGCTGATTTCACTGGTCCACAATTTTTGAGAAGTCGTCTGCTTCAGAGATAAAATGTGCTATTTATTATGTATTTTGATGTGCTGAATTCAAATATGACAATTAAAACAACTGATTGGCTACTGTTTCTAAGATATTTAAGTTTTTACATTTTATGTCTATGTATATTGTGTAGATAGTAGAGTTTTAATCATAAATTGTAAACCTAGGTCTTTTCATGTGTTTATGATTGCTTTACATGATAATATTTCACCTGTCCTGTTTATGTAACACTTTAAAAATCAGCAAAAGGGTTATATAAATAAAATTTATTATGAAACAAAAGGCAAAAAACTATTCTGTACGTAGTTTAGTCCTATTCAGTGTCTACTCGGCGCTTCTTGGCTTGTCTCTTGTATTCATTAAATGGAGCATCTCTTGTCACTGTCCAGCAATAGTCTGCAAGCATTGATGGGTTCCATTTGCCCTGATAGCGTTTCTCCATTGTTGCAATGTCCTGGTGAAATCGCTCGCCGTGCTCGTGGCTCACTGCTCCGCAGTTCGGTGGAAAAAAATCTAGATGAGAGTGCAAAAAATGTATCTTTAGTGATATGTTGCAACCAAGGCTTTTGTATGCCTTGAGGAGGTTTTCCACCAACAACCTGTAGTTGTCTGCCTTGTTGTTTCCGAGAAAATTTATTGCCACTAACTGGAAGGCTTTCCATGCCGTCTTTTCCTTGCCACGCAGTGCATGGTCAAATGCATCATCTCGAAGAAGTTCACGAATCTGAGGACCAACAAAGACACCTTCCTTTATCTTAGCTTCACTTAACCTTGGAAATTTTCCACGGAGGTACTTGAAAGCTGCTTGTGTTTTGTCAATGGCCTTGACAAAGTTCTTCATCAGACCCAGCTTGATGTGTAAGGGTGGTAACAAAATCTTCCTTGATTCAACAAGTGGTGGATACTCAACACTTTTCCTCCCAGGCTCCAATAACTGTCGGAGTGGCCAATCTTTCTTGATGTAGTGGGAATCTCTTGCACGACTATCCCATTCGCAGAGAAAACAGCAGTAATTTGTGTATCCAGTCTGCAGACCAAGCAAGAGAGCAACAACCTTCAAATCGCCACAAAGCTGCCACTGATGTTGGTCATAGTTTATGCACCTCAAAAGTTGTTTCATGTTGTCATAGGTTTCCTTCATATGGACTGTATGACCAACTGGAATTGATGGCAAAACATTGCCATTATGCAGTAAAACAGCTTTAAGACTCGTCTTCGATGAATCAATGAACAGTCTCCACTCATCTGGATCGTGAACGATGTTGAGGGCTGCCATCACACCATCAATGTTGTTGCAGGCTACAAGATCACCTTCCATGAAGAAGAATGGGACAAGATCCTTTTGACGGTCACGGAACACGGAAACCCTAACATCACCTGCCAGGAGATTCCACTGCTGTAGTCTGGAGCCCAACAGCTCTGCCTTACTCTTGGGTAGTTCCAAATCCCTGACAAGGTCATTCAGTTCACCTTGTGTTATGAGGTGTGGTTCAGAGGAGGAGGATGGGAGAAAATGTGGGTCCTGTGACATTGATGGTTCAGGACCAGAAGTTTCATCCTCTTCCCCTTCCTCGTCTGACTCAAGTGAGAATGATTCTGGTGCATCAGGAACCGGCAGTCCTTCTCCGTGGGGTACTGGGCGTATAGCTGATGGAATGTTTGGATAATGCACAGTCCACTTTTTCTTCTTTGACACACCTTTCCCAACTGGAGGCACCATGCAGAAGTAACAATTGCTGGTATGATCTGTTGGCTCTCTCCAAATCATTGGCACTGCAAAAGGTATAGATTTCCTTTTCCTGTTCAACCACTGGCGAAGATTTGTTGCACAAGTGTTGCAGCATATGTGTGGGGCCCACCTCTTGTCCTGATCTCCAATTTTGCAGCCAAAATAAAGGTGATAGGCTTTCTTAACCATAGTGGTTATACTGCGCTTTTGTGATGCAAAAGTCACTTCAACACAAACATAGCAGAAGTTATCTGCACTGTTCACACAAGTACGAGGCATCTCTGCTCACTTTGGCTAAAAAGAAATGTGTCCCTTTGCAAAATCAAACACTGACAAATAAGAGAGCACGACACTGTATGATTTCTAGAGCTGATATAGGGCAATTTGTTCAGCAGAGTGATGTAAGCTTCGTTATGATTGCATCATCCATGATTTCTAGGAATAACATGATGCAATTCATATCATGTATGATGCAATACCAGCTTCAGATTGCATCATTCATTGTTTTGCCTAAAAAGCAAGTACTGTCCAAACCCAGTCATAGATTTATTCATAGATCCAGTCAAAGATGTATTTTAGTCATTTCTGGTTTAAATTGAGATCCCTTCCCTTTATAACTCACTTATCCTCCGCCATTCCCAAGTCAAGGGTCGTATATACTGACCCAATAGCATATCTTGAAAACTAGAGCCAATCAACAATTTTAAGCATCATTTTCGTTCTCAGTGACCCGGAATTAGTAAAGTTTGACTACATTTATTTCAGAAGCATTTTGGCTGTAGAGCAGTGTTTTCAGTGGCACTCACACTGCCCAGGTCCTGGCCACCGGTGCGGGGGGCTCTGCATTTTAATTTAATTTTAAATTAAGCTTCTTAAACATTTTAAAAACCTTATTTACTTTACATACAACAATAGTTTATTAGATATTACAGACTTACAGAAAGAGACCTTCTAAAAACATTCAAATGTATTACTGGCACACAAAACCTTAAATTAGAGTGAATAAATGAAGAATTGGCACACCACTTCTGAAAGGTTGCCAACCCCTGGTATAGGACATACAGAAAGATCAGTCTTTCCCCTCTTTTTATGAAGTATTGAAATATCCAATATTTAGCAGCATACAGTATGTAACAGAACATTCACTGTAACATTAATGCAGTCTAACTTGACTTTATTAGCATTTTTTTTTTAAACAACTCCAACACTGGCAGGGATCTAAACAGAAAGTTAGGGTTTCTATGTAAATATTGATAAGTGGCTGGATTAAAATGCCTACTTAAGAAATGGAAACAAGAGGAAGAAATGGACTTTTTAAAAAGTATTGTTTGGGTATTAAAGGTGTTTCATCATTTTAGTAAAGTCATTCGCTGCTTAAAGGCACCAGTTGGAACTCATTCCTTGTTAACTGCCCTGGGTCAAGTGGAGAAGCGGGAAGGAGACGCTGGAGAGCTTAGGGCACAATGCATAGGATGTCTATTTAAAAAGATCTATGGGTAATGATTATCACAGACCTTCTAAGCCTAGACTGGTTGAGGTCTGTCACTGAGATTACTTCCGCATCATCTAAGCTACTGTGACAGCAGATGCCTGCTGTCACAGTAGGCAATGGGCACTGCATAAAAATACACTTGGAAACCAGTAATTGAAGTGTTGAGTTACCCAATGTTTTTCTATCCATTATGTATAGATCAGGTGCAGTAGGGTTATTGATAAATGCGGTGTTGCAGGAATTCTCATCCACCTTCCAGGAAAAATGTACTGCATTGAAGTAGTTGGGTTTCATTGTTTCTGTGGATGTAGGAAAGAGAATACAATTATAGAAATTTTCCAAAGAGGGAAAAAAATTAAAGAAAAATTTTTTTTTTGTAACAAAGCAAGGAGTGGACAGCTAAATGACCGGGAAGCAACTCCACTTGAAAGCAGTAACTACCACTAAAGCTTGCAATTCATCTCCTAAATTGATATCAACTTTGATCTGCATAAAGTGGGAGTTTTAACACGTAGCCAAACTAGACCCTGTATAAACTTACACAATTTTATGCTTATGACTGGATGTGGAAAATTACATTGATAAAAGTGCCTTTTAAAAGTAGCTTATTTCCCTTTGATGTTACATGTAACTTATACCAGGTTCCAATTTAAAAGGTATTTTCAGTGGAGTCTAAAGTTTGAGGCCTCATTCCAAAAGAAATCATAAAAGCGGAGTTTGGTAAACTGGGCAAACAATATGGGTTTTAATATGGGTAAATGTAAATGTATATATCTAGGAACAAAAGATTATAGGCAATACTTACAGGTGGAGGACTCTATCCTGGGAAGCAGTGACACTGAAAAAGATTTCAGGGTCCTGGATAGTCATCTGAACATAAGCTCCCAGTGTGATGCTGTGGCCAAAAGAACTAATGTGACTCTGGGATGCATAAATAGGGGAATCTTGAGTAGGAGTAGAGAGGTTATTTTACATCTCTATATATGGCACTGGTGTGACTACTGCTGGAATACTGTGTCCAGTTCTGGAGTACACAATGCAAGAAGGATGTTGGTACATTGGAGAGGGTGCAGAAAAGAGCCATGAGAAGGATTAAAAGATTAGAAGACATGCCCTTATAGTGAAAAACTGAAAGACCTTAATCGATGTAGCATAACAAAGGTTAAGGGGTGACTTGATTACAGTCTATAAGTGCCTACATAGGGAACAAATATTTAATAATGGGTTCTTTAATCTTACTGAGAAAGGTATAACACAATCCAATGGCTGGAAGCTGAAGCAAGACAAATTCAGACAGGAAATAAGGTAAATTTTTAATGGAGAGAGTAATTAACCATTGGAACAATTTACCAAGCGTTGTGGTGGATTCTCCATCACTGACCATTTTAAAATAAAAATTGGATGGTTTTCTACAAGATCTGCTCTAGAAATTATTTTGGGGAAGTTCTAGGGCCCGTGTTATAGAGGAGATCAGACAGGATGAGCACAATGGTCCCTTCTGGCCTCGGTATCTATGGGTATGTCTACACTACGAAATTAGGTTGATTTAATAGAAGTCGATTTTTTAGAAATCGATTTGATACAGTTGATTGTGTGTGTCCCCACTAAGTGCATTAAGTCGGCGGTGTGCATCCACAGTACCGAGGCTAGCGTCAACTTTCAGAGCGTTGCAGTGTGGTAGCTATCCCACAGTTCCCGCAGTCTCTGCCGTCCATTGGAATTCTGGGTTGAGCTCCCAATGCCTGATGGGGCAAAAACATTGTCACGGGTGGTTCTGGGTACATGTCGTCAGGCCCCCCTCCCTCCCTCCGTGAAAGCAATGGCAAAAATCGTTTCTCGCCTTTTTTCCTGGGTTACCCGTGCAGACGACATACCACGACAAGCATGGAGCCCACTCAGCTCACTGTCACCGTATGTCTCCTGGGTGCTGCTGGCAGACGCGGTACTGCAGTGCTACACAGCAGCATCCTCTTGCCTTGCGGACGGCAAACGGTGCAATACGACTGCTAACCGTCGTCGTCGTCCCGTGAGTGCTCCTGGCCAGCCTCGGTTAGGTTGGTTGGGGGTGCCTGGGCAGACATGGGTGCTCTTGGCTGGCCTCGGTGAGGTCGGTTGGGGGCGCCTGGACAAAAATGGGAATGACTCCAGGTCATTCTCTTCTTTAAGTTTCGTCTAATAGAGATTCAGTCCTGCCTAGAATATCATGCCAGCTGGAGGCTTCTGCCTCAGGCTGCTCTCCCAGTCGGCAGCACCGCGCGGTCGCACCTACCCCAGCCTACCCCTTGCTCCCATGGCTCATGAAGCCTGGACAGTAGTAAGGAGCAGTTCAACTATAGGCTGAGCAAGTGCAGAATGGTGGTAGAATGTGCCTTTGGACGTTTAAAAGCTCGCTGGCACAGTTTACTGACTCGGTTAGACCTCAGCGAAACAAATATTCCCATCATTATTACTGCTTGCTGTGTGCTCCATAATATCTGTGAGAGTAAGGGGGAAGACGTTTATGGCGGGGTGGGAGGTTGAAGCAAATCGCCTGGCCGCTAATTAAGCGCAGCCAGACACCAGGGCAGTTAGAAGAGCACAGCAAGGCGCGCTGTGCATCAGAGAAGCTTTGAAAACCAGTTTCATGACTGGCCAAGGTATGGTATGAAAGTTCTGTTTGTTTCTCCTTGATGAAAACCCGCCTCCTTGGTTCACTCTACTTCCCTGTAAACCAACCGCCCTCTCCTCACCCCTTTGATCTCCGCTTGCAGAGGCAATAAAATCATTGTTTCAAATTCATGCATTCTTTATTAATTCATCACACAAATGGGAGGATAACTGCCAAGGTAGCCTGGGAGGGGTGGGGGAGGAGGAAAGCACAGGGCTGGGGTAGTTGTAGGGGCACCCCTTAGAATGGCATGCAGCTCATCATAGAAGCGGCATGTCTGGGGCTCTGACCCTGAGTGGCTGTTTGCCTCTCTGGTTCTTTGGTAGGCTTGCCTAAGCTCCTTAAGTTTCATGTGGCACTGCTGCGGGTCTCTGTTATAACCTCTGTCCTTCATGCCCTTGGAAATTTTTTCAAATATTCTGGCATTTCATCTTTTGGAATGGAGTTCGGATAGCACGGATTTGTCTCCCCATACAGCGATCAGATGCAGTACCTCCCGTTCGGTCCATGCTGGAGCTCTTTTGCGATTCTGGAACTCCATGGTCACCTGTGCTGATGAGCTCTGCATGGTCACCTGTGCCGATCAGCTCGCCACGCTGGCCAAACAGGAAATGAAATTCAAAAGTTCCCAGGGCTCTTCCTGCCTACCTGGCCAGTGCATCTGAGTTGAGAGTGCTGTCCAGAGCGGTCACAATGGAGCACTCTGGGATAGCTCCCGGAGGCCAATACCGTCGAATTGCGTCCACACTACTCCAAATTCAACCCAGCAGGGTCGATTTCAGTGCTAATCCCCTCATTAGGGAGAAGTACAGAAATCGATTTTAAGAGCCATTTAAGTCGACAAAAATGGCTTCGTCGTGTGGACAGGTACAGGGTTAAATCGATCTAACACTGCTAAATTCGACAAACTCGTAGTCTAGACCAGGGCTATGACAATGAAACCTTGTGTATACATTAATTCTCAAAGGCTCCTATGGGGTGTGGGTGTATATAATTCCCCCCCCCACCACCACCACACACAGCCTTCAGCATTGTAGAGTCCCATAACTCAGTAACAGTTACCTTTAATTATTTAGGTATCCTCACTGTGGCTGTTCTCCCATGCTGAATAATTTTGTTTGCTCTTATTTTTGTAGCACTACAGGCAAATAAAACAAGATCCTTGTTTTGTGGTGTTTAGTCTGAATAGAATCAAACTGAAACCAAAATGATAACTTTGGGGAAGGGAAGAAGAAGAGAAGGCAGAGAGAAAAGAGAATAAAAAATATGAACAATGGGTAGGGAAATACAATTCTTGGGTAGTTTTTCCTACACAGTGTATATTACAAGTTCACATGTCTGGTTAGTTTATTACTGTTAACTATATAATGTTCATTAGAAATTGTACTTTTGATCTTCAATACACCCTTCCTAATTTATTTGATTTTATAAGAGACGGTAATCTGCACTGTGCCTAGACATGTTTCGAGGTGTTGTAATTGAGAGGTGTTTAAATACCCTATATCCTTTCGAAAGGATACAAGTCATCATAATTTACTATTAGAATGGTACATGGGAACATGGGTATCTCAGTTCTCTATTTTATAGCTGTATAAACACTTTCAGAAAAAGTCGCATAGCATAGAAGCCTCAGCCAAGTTTCTTTCAGACTGAACTGCAGTTTGAACAAACAATGTTGTTGGAAACCAAGGACAATCCAAGAGGGGAAAATACGTTTAACTTCTATTTTAAAAAGTGTTGAAAGGTGCACGTCTGGGGGCAAATGCTGGATACCAGCCATCTGAATAGGCGTTTTAACTCTCCCTATTCGACTACAGGATAAAACGCAACTGAAAGCATCAGGGAGAGAAGAATGAAAGACAGCAATAGGGTTTGCAGCCCTCTTTTCCTTCATGCCAATAACCAACAACCTCCCTCCAGCTGCATGTGCCACAGAAATGCTATATCAGCTCTGACAAGTGGGTGGTATACAACTTCCTTCAAGAACCTACTGCCACTCTAAAATCAGCCATCTAGGGCTAGACCCTGAAGTCCTTACAAGTAAAAACTTTTACCCTCTTCACTATAGTTTTTGTCTTAATAATGCAGGGGTTCCCAAACTGTGGTACTCATACCCCTGGGGTATGCGAGACATTTTGGGGGGAGGGGTGGTATGAGGGAGAAATTATGGTGGCTTTTATTTATTACAGTAACTCCTCACTAAGTCGTCCCGGTTACCGTTGTTTCATTGCTCATCATTTAGAGAACATGCTCATTTAAAGTTGTGCAATGCTCTACTCTTACGTTGTTTGGCTGCCTGCTTTCTCCACAGCTGGCAGCCTCCCGCCCGCTGGCAGACCCCACGGATCAGCGCCCCCCCCCATGGCAATCAGCTGGCTTGCAGCGTTTCGGGGGCAGGAGGGAGAGGGGAGGAGCGAGGACTCAGCCTGCAGGCTCACCTTCCCTCCCCTGCCTCCCGAATGCTGCAAGCCAGCTGATTGCCCTGGGCAGGAGGGGAGGAAGGGGGAGCCTGCGCACCGAGTCCTCGCTCCTCCCTCCTGCCCCCTAAACACTGCAAGCCAGCTGATTGCCCCAGGCAGGAGGGAGGAATGAGGACTCAGCATGCAGACTCCCCCTCCCTCCCCTGCCTCCTGCCCAGGGCAATCAGCTGGCTTGCAGCGTTTAGAAGGGAGGGGGGAGGAGCAATGACACAGCATGGGAAGTAAAAGGGGAGGAAGTGGGGGGGAGAAGAGGCAGGTCAAGGATGGTGGTTTGGGAGATGGGCGGGAGTGGGTGGGCTGAGGGTTGAGCCCCTCCCCCCCCCCCCGCTGCTTGCAGAGTAGGGGAAGCTGCCGCTGCTGCACAATGTGCTTCTCCTAGCCTACAGCACCTTCAGCCTCCTTGCCTGCCTCATCTCCAGTGCCAGTGGGCTGTGCCTGTGTGGGGTAAGGGGGGGCACCTCCCAACTATAGTACCATACTGTATGTACAGTATGTTTGTAAACACATAGCACGTGCACACTAATCCCCCCCAGCGTAGTATTAAATTGCTTGTTTAAAATTGTTTAAAATGTATATAATGCCTTTTATCTGGCAAAAAAAATTCCCTGGAACCTAACCCTCCACATTTACATTAATTCTTATGGGGAAATTGGATTCGCTTAATATCGTTTCACTTAAAGTTGCATTTTTCAGGAACATAACTACAACGTTAAGTGAGGAGTTACTGTACTTACTTTCTGTATTGCATTTTCATAATAGTCTACTCAGACGAGCTTTACAGCTGTGCGGGAACTTGTTCTCTAAAATACAGTAGTTAATTTACTTCAAGACATAGCAATGAGAACACTGATACACAGAGCACTGACGTACAGAGCCCTCACCTCCAATCATTGTACAGTGCGGGTTCAGTTGCCCAGCAACTGTCAAGCCTAATTGAACTCAGAACTCTGTCAGGGTCCCCTCCCCCCCCCCAGTTGTATAGGTCACACTATAACTATATCTGTACATAACAGTGAAATATGGACAGATGGCTA